>NC_073313.1:61772481-62372481 GCF_027595985.1 Sorex araneus | reverse complement strand
GTTTGACTTGCATGGGGCCGACCCGGGTTCAATCCTTGGCATCCCATATGGCCGCCCCAGCACCGCTAGGAGTAATTCCTGAGTGCAGAGCCAGGAGTAACCCCTGTGCATGACTGGGTGTGACCCCAATAGAAAAAGAAATTGGTAAAACTCTTCCAAGTCTGGCCCTAGGTCCTTTATGTTTCAATTTGGCTCCCACTCTTCCCCATCCCTGCTTTGTAACTCAGTTCTTAGATTCCAGGATTTGGTTTCATTGGATACTGTCCATTCTGTTACTTTGCTTTGTTATATGCCATGTATAAGTAATATCTGCCCTTCTCTCTCTGATTTATGTCACTTAACGCACACTCTATTTCTAGCTAAATTTTAGCAAAAGTCAAGATTTCAAATTGTATGAAAACAGCATTATTTCACATATCTATGATATAGATACACCAAAACTTCTTCATCCATTCATCTATTTTTGGAATTTGGATTGTCTACATGTCTTACTATTGCAAATAATCCTACAGTCAACATAAGCATGCATATATATTTTTTGAATTAATGTTTTGGTAGACATTCTGGGAGTACCAGGATGACCAGGAGTGGGTTCATTGGATAATATGACATTTTTATTTTTAATAGTTTTAAGAAGACTCCACATGGCCTTCTCTGGAGATTGAATCAGTCAGCATCCAACCAACAGAATTATGGTACCTGGTTTTTTTTAAAAACCACATGCCCTCCAGCATTGGTTATTTCCAGATTTTTTTATATAGGTGCAAAGTTGCATTTCATTGTTATTTTGATTTTCATTCCCCATTGGAAATAATCAGCAAGTACTTCTGCTTTGGTGGGGGAGGCAGTAAGGGCCACACACAGCGGTGAAATATTCAGTAATGATAAACACTCATGCCTGTTGACCATCTGTGTGTCTTTGAGGAAGTATCTGTTCTGCTCTTCTGCCAATTTTTTGGATGGAATTTGTTGTTTTTTATTGTTATATTTTGTTAATGATTTATATTTCTTAGATATTAACCCATGGATAGATGTATGAGGTGTGATTATTTTCACCCATTCAGTGGGTATCTTCTTATTTTAACCATACTTTCTTTCACAATACAGAAACATTTTAGTTTGATGTGGTCCCATTTGTTTATTTTTAATTTTGTTTTCTTTGCCAAGTTCTGTTATTTTCATAATATTTTATGTATTTTACTGTCTCCTTGAGTTCTATACCCTTTTTCATGTATAACTTATTTAAATCTTTTTAATATAACAAAATAATCATGATGTATAGTCATTGATATTTCACTTATCTATCCTCTTTTTACATTTTCTATCCCTTACTCTCCTATTCTCTTATCTGTGACCATTTTTTCAGGTCACATTGTTACTATTATATTTGTTGCTTATAATAATGTGAATAATTTAAGTATAATAAATTAAATGACATTATATTGTATATAATAAATCAATATTATATTTTACATAAATATATATGATCATTATGTTTATTTATAAGAACATTATATGCTAATTGTATATTAATATTTATTTAATTATGTACAATGATATTCATATTATTATTACTTATAAATTACACACATGACTTGAATTTATGTGTATAGTATTATTTTTACTATTATTATTGTACCAGGTATTGAACCCAGGGCCTTCATATGCAAATCATGATCTCTGGTCTACCACTGTGCTACAACCCCCCCCTCGTCAGATTATTTTTACTTGATCCATAAGTGACATCTCCTTTCTTGTATATCCTCTTTTGTGATCAATGTTTAACATCTAACTTGATACTGTTTTGTTTCGGGGTCATATTCAGCAGTGCTCAGGGCTTATTCCTGGCTCTGCACCCAGGGATCACTCCTGGTGTGGCTTGAGGGATGATATATGGTGCTGGGAATCAAATTCAGGTCAAACACATGCAAGACACATATCCCAAGCGCTGTGTTATTGTTCCAACTCCTATTTTGGTACTTTTTATGTAATCCAAAGATTTTACTATCACATTCATTTGTAATTTTAAAATATGTATTTCTAGTCCTGGAATATCTTGAAAACAACTTCAGACACATTAATTCTATCAATTGCAGAACTTTTCTACTTTCCAGTCTCCTCAAAATCAGCATGGTGTGACTAGACTCTTCTTATCACAGCTACCCTGAACTTTGCTCTGCCTCTACATTCCTAATTCATGTCAATACTATACATCTGTGGCTCTAGGGACAGAAATATGGTCATCATCTCTCCTTTCTCTTCCTTCCTCCAAACCAAAGTATTTACCAAGTATATAAAATAATCTTGGATCTACTGTTTTTTATCCCCATTCAACTTCTTTATTAAAGCTTTTATTATTTCTTTTTAGTTAGATGATTTCAATGATATTCAGTTTTGCCTTCTTGACTCTAGTTTCTCGCCATGTTCCCACAGCTCTCTCCACACCATCCACCTACACAAAGTGAGTTGCCAAACGAAGAGTTTAGATATGGCAGTTCATTGCAAAGAGCAACAATGAAAATAAACCCCAAGATCAATAATAACACACAAAATAAAACCAGGAAACTATTCAGAGTCTCCTTGGTGTCACTGTGCTTTTCTAAAGCGTATAGGTCAGGCTCCTTAGGCTGGTATATTGTTGTGCTTCCAACCTATTCCCTTAGCTTGATTTCTCATTAGCATCCCACCACAACAGTCTTATCTCAGTCATCACAATATTTTTTCTGGGATGTTCAATTTGCTCTCTCCACTTGGCCTTTTATCCTCCCTTTTATGCCTTTATTATTCAAAACGATGACTGGGTGTCCCTTCCTCTAGAGTGTCATTTCTGAAGCTTCCATCACCGTGAATTTTGTTCAGCACTTTTATACTTAACTCAGCATCATATTGCAATGTTTTGTTTATGTCTGCTTTCATTATTAAGCTATGAGTTTTCCAAGGACAGATTATGGATGATTTCCCAGCTATATAATATGTATTCAGTAAATATTTATCAAATGAATAAAATGATTCATGAGCTTACTTATGTTCCCTAAACTCTATGTGGCGTTGAGTGTGAAATAGCATGATAATACAAATTGTAGCTCTTATATTTTCTCTCCTAATCCAAGAGCTCAAATCTTGTGATTTCTTGGAGGTGGAAATGACCTACTGGCTGGTGTCCAGAAGGCATGGTTGATAATAACTGCTTTAATGAATATAGACTTTTACCTTCTGAGGGCCAGTGCATAAAATAAATCCTTCTACTTCTTTGCTTGGCTTTTGGATAGGCTTTTGGATTGGATAATTTCTAAAAGTTTCCCCACACTTGGAGTTACATTGTCCCCTTTTCTTGAAAGTAACTTCTCTAAAAATCTCTCTTAAAATATACATTCTACAATTGAACAAACAGAAATCATTCCCCAATTATACTCAAGAGTACCACAGCCTTTCTGGATCATTCCAGTGCCTTCCAGGGATGATATTACCCACTTTGGGTAACAATGTACTAGAGGATGAACAATTCTATAGGAGAGAATGGTTGCTTAGAACAGAGTTAAAATCCTGGTGTCCAAGGCCTCTGGGGAAGTTTATGGTTCTATCTGAACCTTTAAGGATTAAATACAGCCTTCAAGGTCAGCAGTGCTGTTTGGTACAGAGTAGCCAGGGTTACTGTAGGCTGATATTCCTTTGGGGCAGCAAATCAAATTAGTTTTACTAGTCTCTTGAAATGAACCGTAAGTCAACTTCCCCTGAGTGTGAAATACCCGGAAAAATTTCAGATGACCCAGTGCTTGTCTAAGTAGATAGGCTTCAGAAAGACCTGAATGAGCCTCAGGAAATCAGGCTGCTGAGTCCAGTCTAGCCAACTCCATTAGGCTTTACACTCTTTACCATGGAAACCTGAGCACAGGGCAGGCAGAAGTCACCAGAGAGGATTAGAGATAAGTAATGATCATCTGTGAAGCCTGTGTCCTTGGACAACTCACATTGCTCTTATTACAGTAACCTCTCAAGATGTTATTTTTCCCCATTAGGTCAGGACAATTCCCTCTGGGATAAGTGGATTTATTACTCTGATTCTCTGGGGAACCTAATGGAATTCGAAACTTGGAAGACTTTCTTTTTGCCATACTTGGAGGTTGCGCAGGGGCCATACTTATCTCTGTGCTTAAGGTGCACTTCTGGCTCTATGGTGAGGGACCACCTGGGGGTGCCTAGGGGACCATGACTGGTGGGATTTGAATCATTTCATTCCAGCAGTATCAACATGAAATGTAAGTGTCTTAACATCTATACTAATTCTCCACCCATAGACTTTGTTTTTATGGAGTTAAGTTGTGATTTCAGGGAGGACTAAACTGTAGCTAGAATTGAGAAAAGACTGTGTAATAGACCGTGGAACAGTTTAGATATTATACCTTGTGCACATTAATTGATTGCTTCAATCTTCACACAACCTGGCACTTGGCACTTAATAGATATTCACATGGTTGAACATAGGGATTTATTATCCTCCTTTAAAGATGTGCTGTCTGAGGTCCAAGCACTGAGTAGCATTTCCTAGCTTCTAAATGTATGGTTAGTGAGGGTAGAGCCTAAATTTCAAATAAGGTCTTTTTAGATCAATATTTTCTGGGCATCTTTTATTTAAGAGATAATGACAAGTGATGAACAAACTTTGTTTTGAATAGTTCATAGGCTTGCCAGGCAGTCATACATATAAGCAAATAATTTCAGCACAATGTGCTAAGTGCTATGATAGAGAATTCCATGCATTGTTTTGTTATGGGACATGGGGTGGGACACCTAATCCAATGTGAAGAGGTCATGAAAGACATCTTGAAAAGTGAGACCCTAATTATGTTTTAATCTACTAATTATTGAAGAGTTTTAAAAATTATATTCATGTGCTTTAGGAGTGAAATATGACCACAATTATAATTACTACCAAAGCATCCTATAACCTTTACCATAGTCCATAAGACACTTAAGTTTTGAGAGTTCTGTTGACCAAACTTAGAAAGGCCTTTATAGGTTGAAAAGTCAGCCTCAATGGGAGCACGGAAGTTTGAGTGGTGTGATGCTCCTAAAATTACTGTCATGTTTGATGACAAGGAGGACTTGTCAGGTATGAGAGGTTCTCATCAGAATCAATCAGATCCTGAAGGTGTATGCTTTGCATTGCATGCCATTAGTTCTCGAACATTATTTTTAAAAATCATTTGGGAAAATCAAAATAGAAATATATCCCATCCACATATCCACTGATTTTCTTAATCAACTTTGTTTGACCATCATTCCTGGAACCAACAAAAATCATTGGAAAATTGATAGCAGAGTGGTAACATAGTTATGTTGGGGCACTCTGATTGGTGATTTACATTGAGGTGGTAAATTTGAGAAAGACGTTATTGTAGGCACAGAAATCAATGGGAGTTTGTTGGATTTCCTACGTGATCTTTCATGATGGGTGGAATTAGTCATGGTGGTGAGGATAGAGAGAAAGAGGCAGAGTAAAATATATTTGAGGTAAACAAAAATAAAGAATAGCTCAAAGTGGTACAATACTCTGATTCCATCCATGTGGCTACAAATGGCATGATTTTGATTTTTCTTAGAGCTGCATGGCATTCCATTGTGTATAAATACCACACCTGTGTGATTGTAACCCAAACATGAAAGCTTGTAACTATCTCACGGTGCTTCAATAAAATAAAAAAAAGTAACCTAAACATGAAAGCTTGTTTCAATAAAATTAAGAAAAAAACCTAAAAAACAAATAAGGAGAAAGGATAATTGTCAACAGAAAACAAAAACTAAGTGGTGGAATGATTATGATGGTTTAGAGAGGTATGTGAAGAAGAGATTTGGTAAGATAATGGGTTTCAAGGATTATTTTCTACATTTCTGGAATGGCTATTTAGAGGGTGGTATTTCTGACAAGACTTGGAAAGTGGATTGGTAGATGAAGAATGGTCAACAACTGATTTAGTCCACTTTGGAACCCTCTGATTTTCAGACTCTGCAGGGCAACCAGGTATTTGTTAACTCAGGATATGTGCCTGTCTGGGTAATCAGACCTAGGCCCCTCTAAAGAGAAGAGGTGTGCTTGAAGTCATGTGAATAACTGATCTTTCAGAGAGAGCATACACAGTGCATTTTTAATTATTTTATCCTTTTTCACCTTCAAGGATATTCTCAAAGAAAAATGGAGATATATATATATATGTATATATATATATATATTTAAAAGTCAACGCAGGGGCTGGAGCAATAGCATAGCGGGTAGGGCATTTGCCTTGCACGCGGCCAACCCGGGTTTGATTCCCAGCATCCCATATGGTCCCCCTGAGCACCGCCAGGAGTAATTCCTGAGTGCAGAGCCAGGAGTAACCCCTGAGAATCTCTGGGTGTGACCCAAAAAGCAAAAAAAAAAAGAGTCAATGCATCAGCAAGGCAAGGTAGGGTATTTAAAATGGCATTAAAAGTGAGGTGAGAAAACCCAGGTTGAAACTCTGTCTCTATATGCCTTACTGCTATGCAAGTTTGAGCAGTAACAGCTTCTCAGCACCACGTTTCCATCTGTTCAATAAAGGCATTATGAATATCTCTCTCACAGCGTTCATAAAAAGTTCAATAAGAATATGGGAGTGAAAAAATGCCATGCAGAGAATGATTAAAAATTAGGGTTTACCTACTAGAAACTTGGATCAGAATAGGCCAATATTTCAAGGAGTCAGATTTGGGCCCAGTGTTATAGAAAGACTAATGCTTCAAGCTCTTGGATGACAAGAAGAGCTTTGGGAGATGGGAAGCTCTGAGGTTCTAAAGGTCTTTCAGCAGAAATTGGGTTTCTGGGCTTCTGTGGAGAGTTTTGCTAACAGGAGCAGTGTTGCTCTGCATGACCAGAACACCCTTTCATGATTCAGCATTTGTGTTACCATGATATATCTTTCCCCAGGGAAATTTCTTAATTGTGTGTATGTGTGTGCGCGTGTGACAGAGAGGAGGGAGAGAGAGAGGAGAGTGAGAGGAGAAAGAAAGACAGAGAGGGAGAGAGGGAGAAAGAGAAAGCAATGCAGGTCTAGTAACCAGGCAGACTGCTTCAGATGATGCCCTTAGAGACATCATCTACATGCTATATTCTGGAAAACTGTGGGATGTTAAAATGTGATTGTGTAGTTACCATTTGGCCACTCTAATGGGAAAAAAGGATAAGTATTCTGATATGTGACAATTCCAAATCATAAGTTATTCTAAAATGATTGATTTTTGTTATTTGGTGAAGAGATACTATAAACAGCTAACAAATACCAAGTAGAGGTTTTGTGGAGTATGCACCAATGAGTAGGTAAAGATAATTTGAAATCAGTGCACTAATTATATTTATATGCAAATGAATGTGGAAAGAGAGGTAGGAAAACCGGTTGCTCTCTGAACTGGGTTAAACATATCCCTAAAGAGCTCATGTTCATATACTTAATTTACACAGAATCCTGTTGTTGTTAGTTTTTACTATGTAGATGGAGGGTAAAAAATATGCCAATGATTGGATTATCACAATTTTAGTAATAGCTTGAATTATATTTTTATGCTTTTTAAAATACTGCATTAAGAAATAATTGATATAGCAGTGCTTACATTTCATGTGTATGGTTTGATGTATTGTGAAATATTGCCACAATAGATTAAAATAACTTCCTTCTCACAGAGATATGCAAACATTTTTGAAAGACTATTTTTAATGCCCAAAGGCAATAGAAATAAAAAGCAATAGAACTACTCTTCAGTAGGAAGCTTGACACTGGTATGCAATGTCACATGGTTGCAAAAGAATTCCTGTGCTCCTCAAATTCTAAAATTTTAAATAATTGGGGTCTGGAAACATCACTGCAGTGAGCAGCTCTGTTCCAAGATTTATTTGTGAATTTCTGGATCATGGTTGTTAATGAGCTTAAATGGCATCTAGAGGCAGTTTGTGGGTGTGACAACCAGAATCCCAGAAGGGCGAGGTTATGGGAAGGGATGGCCTGTTCCAGACTCCTTGAGGCCTGGAGGTTTCAGTCACTGGTCTGGCATACTTGGGTTTTCCAACAAATCCATTCTCTTTCGTGGAGGGCTTGGAATGAGCCTGTGGAGATCAGACGTTAGGGTGGCAGCATATGAGTTTTGGAGGTTTGTGGCCTCCAGGGTTCATTTGGAGCAGGTGGAGGGACAATGTCTGCTCCCCCTCTGAGGTGGCCCAGTGAAATCAGCCTAGAGCAGGGTCCAGAGACATTTCTGCAACAAGCTGCTCTCTTCTGAGATTCATTTGTGAGTCTCTGGACTCATAGCCGTCAATGCACTTAGTTGTGGTGCTTCCTCTTACTCCCGTTCTAGCCCCCCCCCCTAGGATGTACTCTTTTTTTTAAGAAAAAAAAAAGAACAGGGGCTGGAGCGATGGCACAGCGGGTGGGGCGTTTGCCTTGCACGCGGCCGACCCTGGTTCTAATCCCAGCATCCCATATGGTCCCCTGAGCACCGTCAGGGGTGATTCCTGAGTGAAGAGCCAGGAGTAACCCCTGTGCATCGCCGGGTGTGACCCAAAAACAAACAAAAAAATAAAAAAAAGAACAACTTTGCTATATATCACATAGCAATGTTAATTATGGGGATCATACTATATATTCCGTAATGCTTATTTATCTTATAACTGTAAGTCTGCACCCTTTAGCCACCTTCTTTTAATTCCCTTCTCTCCCCTTTACATCTCTGATAACTACAAGTCTGATTCTTTGTTTCTATGTATTTTGTTCTTTAAAAATTGCACACATAAGTAAGGTTTTGCAGTATTTGTTTTTCTGTGATTTATTTTACTTGGCCTATTGCTAAGAACAATAAACCATATGATGTATATATACATATATCCATATATGTATACATACATACTTGGACCTGTTTATCTATAATTTATCATTTGGATTGTTTCCATATATTGCCTATCATATATAATGCTGCAATGAATGTGAGGTGTTGCAGGTATCTTTTCAACTTAATGGTGTTTGTTTGCTTTGGATTATATACCAAGAAGTGGAACTGCTGCATGATATTACATTGTAGTTTAAATTTGGGCTGAAGTAATAGCACAGTAGTAGGGCGTTCGCCTTTCACGCAGTCAACCCGTGTTCGATTCCTCCGCCCCTCTCGGAGAGCCTGGCAAGCTACCGAGAGTATTGCGCCCGCATGGCAGAGCCTGGCAAGCTACCTGTGGCGTATTGGATATGCCAAAAACAGTAACAATAAGTCTCACATTGAGAGATGTTACTGGTGTCCGCTCGAACAAATTGATGAACAACGGGATGACAGTGACAGTGACAGTTTAAATTTGCACTTCAAATTAAATAGACCAGTCACAATTGTTGCAAAGCTTTGGGTCAAACTTTGATATTCCTGTTTCATTGTACTGATAATATAACAAGGGGTAATTAAGAAAATCTAATTAATATTTTTAAAAAGTATTTAAATATTTGTCCCCCTTCTCTCTTCCTTGCCCCTTTTCCTCATACATAGGAACTTGTGGGCTATGAACAAGAGTGAGGGTTTTCTCGGATTCTACACCCAGGGTTTCAAGTCTTGTAATGACAATTTCAGATAGGATTAATTGGAAGAAGTCCAGGGAATCTCATGGAGTGGAAGCTGGGAGGAAGTTGCAATCACAAAAGAGAGCTGAGGAAACTTATTACACTGGCTATTTGGTAAGAACCTGAGAGTAAATGTTTGTTTACAACTGCATAGACAACCCTTTATATCAGTAACATACAAAATCTATTTGGCTCTCTGCTTAGAAATTTTCTAGTAGATCAACTTTAAGGGAGGTTGTAGTATGTTGACAAGATCCCTCCTGGGAAGGAGCAAAATACTTGGCTTTTTGGTAGTGTCTTACATGACCATGAAATCTTAGGATTATCTTTTTTTTCTTTCTGGGTCACACCCGGTGATGCATATGGGTTGCTCCTGGCTCTGCACTCAGGAATTACTCCTGAGGTGCTCGGAGGACCATATAGGATGCTGGGAATCAAACCCGTGTTGGTCGCGTGCAAGACAAATGCCTTACCCCCTGTGCTGTTGCTCCAGTCCCAGGTTTATCTTTCTTGGCTTAACTTTCTCCATATAAAATGAGAATGGTGTGGGTCAAAATGTTGAATTCATCTACTACTCGTGAGCACTCAAGCATGGCTTTGGCATGTGGCTTGACTTTGGAAAAAAAACATACTTTGAACCCCACGTTTGAATGGAATCTATGGAAAATACACAAGTATAAATCCAAGTATGAAGAATTGTTAAAGTCGGGGTGATGAAAATGTGTCATGTTGGAAAAGTAAACTGAAGAAAATTGAGCAAGTTTGGATAATCATGCTCCTCTGCCTCTACTGATGTAGCAGCTTACACACCAGACCAGAAAACGAAGTCTGTCATGTTCCAGGGACTTCAATGAGATTGATAACCCCCAAGTGACACACAAACCAGTCAGCCAGAGACCTTTCCTCCTTTGCCAGAATGGCTCATTTTCTGAGAGTTATGGCAAGATAAAAGGGCCACATGATGCTCCTGCTGGTGGGAGAGCAAGAACATAAGGGTTGACATTGGATCTTAAGTTGGTGATTTTTTAAATTTATTTTATTCTTTAATTAATGAGTCACCATGAGGGTACAGATACAGATTCACACATTTTCGAGCTTGTTTTTCCCTCATACAACGTTCACAAGCACATCCCTCCACCAGTGCCCATTCTCCACCACCAATAAACCCAGTATCCCTCCCACCCTCCAATCCCATCCCCCCCCACCCCACCCTGCCTCTGTGGCAGGGTATTCCCTTTTGATCTCTCTCTATATATACAATTGGGTGTTGTGGTTTGCAATAGGGGCATTGAGTGGCCATCGTGTTCAGTCTCTAGTCTACTTTCAGCACGCATCACCCTTCCCCCGCGTGGCCTCCAACCACATTTTACTTGGTGTTCCCTTCTCTATCTGAGCTGCCTTTTCCCCAGCATGTGAGGCCAGCTTCCAAGCCATGGAGCCAACCTACTGGTACTTATTTCTACTATTCTTGGATATTAGTCTCCTACTCTGTTATTTTATATTCCACAGATGAGTGCAATCTTTCTATGTCTGTCTCTCTCTTTCTGACTCATTTCACTTAGCATGACACTTTACATGTTGATCCGTTAAATTGGTAAATTTTAAAAAAGGTCCTTTAACAACAAAAATGCATCTCACTACATGTATGTAGTCCAGGACTTTCAGAATTATTCTACAAAGGAGGGAACTTGTGCAGAGTTACTGAGTTGTCTATTGACATGCTGTCTAAAACCTAAATTTTAGTACTGCAACATTGCGATTTTCAGCCAAATTACATGTAGGACAAATTAACCTGATTTGTTAATTTCCTTGTTAATTGCACCACAACGAGGAATATTTCTGTCTTTTGCCTTTGTGGACATAGCAGACCTCAACTTAAAAGCAGAAAAACTTAATGTAGCTACATCTATATTGATAACAAATAACGCTTGTTTTCATTTTCTTTCCCCTGATAGCTCCTATGTATCCATTAATTATTCAAGGAATGCATCTTAAACACCGTAGTTGAAATATACACAACTGGGCAGGAATTGGTCAACTCCCAGAACAGTTTGGTTTGCCTGTAAGGAATACATCCTTAGAACCGAAAATGGATAAATCCAGTCTTTTCATGTGGTGAGGGCAACAGGATGCATGGCAAATGTACGAAGGATAGACAGCTAATTATTACTGAGACTCAGGTAACTGATTTCATGGGCATTTTAGCTGTCATGCTGTGGAATAATTGTAAACTCACCAGGAAGGAATTGCAAAACACAACCTACTTATCCTTTTACCAGTGGCTACAGAGAACTTTTACTCCTGTTCTGCATTGTGCTCTAACCTTCTATTTAATCATTTTCTGGGTCACACCCTGCAATGCTCAGGACTTATTCCTGCCTCTACTCTCTGGAATCACTTCTGGCAGGGCTGGGGAAACATATTGGATGCCTAGAACCAAACCTGGATTGACCATATGCTTGACAAGTGTCCTACACTCTATACTATTGCTTTGGTCTATAATCATTAAAATATTATTTAAGTATTGCCTCTTCAATAACAGCATTTTACTAAAATCCTACAGAATGGTGACGTTGCCCAGCGTGCAACTTTAATATGTTGGCTTGATTTGAAGCAATCAGAGCTATTAGAAATATAAAACAGAGCTCAGTAGCAATCTTATTTAAAATTTTGTTCAAGTTAATATTACATCTGACTAATGTAACCATCTGTATCTGGCCCCATCAGTGACAACATAAAATTGTTAAACACCATTTCATAGGCATCAAGTGCTTTGACTTTGGTATAATTGTATGATCATGCTTTATTGTACTACTTTATTACTTTAATTTAAATATCAGTACAACCAGCAGCAAATATTCTAGGTTTTCCACAGAACCAAAGGGACTGGGATTTCAGCTCTGTGACTATACTATTACTGCTATTAGGTCTTCATATAGTCTGTAACTGTCTGGACATATTTTTTAAATTATTTTATTGAATCACCATGTGGAAAGTTACAAAGTTCTCAGGCTTATGCCCAGTTATACAATGCTCAAACACCTGTCCTTTCACCAGTGCCCATATTCCATCACCAAAAAACCCCAGTATACCTCCTACCCCCCACCTCCCCACCCCCACCTGCATAACTGATAAATTTCACTTCATTTTCTCTTTACCTTGATTACATTTCATATTTCAACACAAAACTCACTATTGTTGTTGGAGTTTCAAAACACAACTTACTATTGTTGTTAGAGTTTACCCCCCAAAAAATACGGCCCTACTGACAAGGAAGCATTTGATAATTAGTTTTCCATTGATGAGAATGAAGAGCTATGAAGTTGCGCGACCGCTACCATGGTTTAGGATTTCTGTATTTCAATAATTAAGTCCAGGGAGATTTATGTTGGAAATTGCATCATTTCCCTTCCTGGGGCAGCATGGGGCAAAGGCTTAGTTCACAGTGTAGAGACATGGCTGCAAGCACTTGGTGGGACCAGAAGTAGTGTAGCTGGCCTCTGGATCTTGGTCATTCAGCTGCAAAGCGTCCGGGCAAAAGCATGGCCACCCAGGTCGAATGTCGGCCTAGCGGGAGCCGGTATCAGCCCCGGCCCAAGACTGCCCAAGCATGTCTGGACATATTTTTTAAAGTCTTGGTTTCAAGTCCTTTTCAAGAGTACTCCCTTTGTCTCTTCTACATCTGGTATTCCTGCTAACCACATTCACCTATTTATACTATTTAGCACAATTTAAAATGATACCTGTATTTTAAAAATCATTTAAAATTATTTCTCTCTACTAAATTATAAATTATAAAAGGACATTTGTACATCACCATGCGTTCCTTGCATAATAAAGTGAATGGGCACTTTAAATGTTTGAGAGACTTTAAATATTTTAATGAATAAGTGAAGCAATGTGATGGGGATTGTAAGGAGTCAGGACCTATGCTATGGGCATCTAAAATAATATCATGGTTACAGTAAGTCTGACCTATGAAACTTATGTTGGAATACCCACATGCTTGCTGGGCATTTCCACTTTATGACCTATAAGCATCTCTCAGTTAACCTCCCAAACTTGCTTCTTAACTCATTTTTCCTCTTTAAAGTCATAATTTGGATAATACCATTACCTGAGTTATGGTATTCACTTATGCATTTTTTTTTGCTTTTCAGGTCATACCCAGGGATGCACAGGGATTACTCCTGGCTCTACACTCAGGAATTACTCCTGGCAGTGCTGGGGGACCATATGGGATGCTGGGAATTGAACCCCGGTTGGCTGTGTGCAAGGCAAATGCCCTACCCACTGTGCTATCTCTCCAGCCCCTCACTTATGCAATTTTATTACTTGACATTCCCTGTCCAGGTCTCCTCAACTCCATTCAGTCCCATCAGTGCGCACTCCTGAAACTCTCACTTGTCCTTCATACTCCCTACTTGTATGAGTTTGGTGCAGGTCTTTATCATATCCTCTGCAGAGTACTAGTGGAAGTGCTTCCTGATGCCCCTCTCTGTCCCTAAAGTCTGCCTCCCTACTGCTGAACAGTCAAACGTTATTCTTTTCCTCTATTCAGAAGTCAGTAGAGACTGGCAATGTGCAGAAGTAGTTGGAACCTTACTGAGTAAAAGATATTCAAAGATTGCAGGCATATGATTTCTTCAAGATTAATTTCCTTTTTGTTTTTCTGCTACGGAGCCAATGGAATAAGCTATTAAAATGCTTTGGGCTTATGAACGAAAGCACAGAACTGTGCCAGCAGAACAACATAAAGGTTTCCTTTCTTTATTTTCCTCTAGAATTTATCTGTGATGGATGATGTGACTATGAATCTTCACTTAAAAATGGAATCTTGAAATATCACAAAATCCCAGAGCATGAGCTGGACAAAGACTGTCTATATCCTATGTCTGAGGCTCAGAGAAAGGCCTCAAAGACAAAGGCACTATTTTAAGGTCATAGAGTTGATCACTGGGGAATTAGGACCCACGTCCAGGTCTACATATCTCATAAGTCCTCTCTTAAGTCATTTGAATGTGTTATTAAAACATTCGGAAGTTTTCTGATTTCCTCCTCAGACCTCTATGGCAGAATCGAATCTGACCTGGTAAAGTGGTGCATGTCTCTGGAGTGATTTCCATAGGGGGCAACACATTTGGAACACTCAAGGCTTTTTAGAATTGCCTTGAGGTTTTCTGTGGATGTCAATCCACAGGGTCCCAAGTAACAGCACTCTGCACTTCTATCTCCATTTCACACACCATGCGAACTTTGACTTCCATCTGCTGTATATGGACTCATGTTATCATTGGATTTAAGTGACTTCATGTTGACTCTTAAAAGACTTTGTGAAAACAAATGCAGTTAGTTATTTGTTCTTCTTGTTGACTGCATGTTGAGATAACAATATACTCGTGGGACTTGTGTTAATTTTTACCCTTCTCTTTACAATGGTAAAGATAGATGAAACTCTAGACTTGCTTTTATGGGTGTGGTGATTTCGGTATAGATCATATGTAACTGGTTAGTGGACCAGTGCTTGAGGCTTCTTATCTGTGTGCTAGTATGGATGGGTTGTTTCACTGGAAGAGTCAGGAGTGTATGGGATTGTTTAGTGTAAGGTGTATGCCCCTCGACATCTAGTGTCTCTTTTCTGGCTTTAATTTGAATTATGTACTCTATGTCTTTCATGCTAACCAAGTGGAAAACAAAGTAGGTAGTGTGATTTTTGAGAGATCGAAATAGTACTGGGTAGTAAAATGCAGAGTGTCTACAGAGGGGGAACTGGAGATTGACAATGATGACATGCACCATTGTGGGGTGCCCCCAGGGAGTAAACTTCACTTTCTGGCATGGGAGCTGAATGGTAGGAAGGATGTAGGAGCATCATAGGATTATTTTTAGTGACACTGGGGAATGATCTCAGGACTTCACACATGAAAATTATGCACTTTGCCATTTAACTGAATACCAGGTAACATGGATGTAGGGATTTTGATAAGGAGACAATTAGTATGCTACGTTTAACTTTTCCATTAGTACACAGAGGTGGTGGACATTCTTTTGATACTTCTTGATGTGATGAATGAATGGTTTTGTCATTCCTAACTGGCCAATTAATGCCAACTTCCACTTCTCCCCATTTTTTAAACTCTGCCCTTCACCCTGTTATACCTTCCACATATGTCTGTAGATACTGATATTATTCCTCAAATGTAGACTTCAATTAAAGGCATAAGTATTGTCTGAGAGTATGTTAGAACTGCAAACTCTCAGAGTCCATTACCGACCCATTTAACCAGGATCTGGATTTTAATTCCAGGTGAATCACTGGAACATTAATGTTTGAGAAGTACTGTCGACAAATACTATTGCAGATCACATGTTTAAGTTCAGTCTTCTTTGGATGGAAGGACAGCAGCTCCCTGCAGTCAGCCTTTGTTTACTTCTCAGACCTGGTATTTTTGCCACTTGTGGTTTAGTCCATCCACAAGAAAGCAGAATTAGGGAAGAGGATTTTGCAGGCCTGAAAACAGACTGAGACACTTGAAAACAAACTTCAAGGTCTTGTGCATTCTGAAAGTAGCACAGAAGAGGGAACATATATGATAGGTGGGTAACTCCAGTGGATCTTCTAGATTCCTTGTTCTATGGGAGGCAGTGTGGCTGGAGCAGGGTCAGAGGAGGGGCCAAGAAAGTGTGGGCTGTAAAGCATGACCTTCGATGCCCAAGTCTAAGAGCGGTGTTGTTTACAGATGTTCTTAATGGCCATGCGATTAGGGATTGAGTTTGGGGGTTGGGCATGGGTCATGGTTCCTTGAGCTCCTGGGTGACTGACTGCCTGTACCTGGGTGGTTGCTAGTACTTGTTGGAGTGTGGGAAAGCAGTGGAGGTGGGATCATTAGTACTTTCATAGGGAATCAAAATGAACTTTCTTAAGCAAACTCTTCAACAGCCCAAGAAACACAATTGTCGACTTATCTATGGAAGGTGTATAATGAAGGCAGCTCCTTTAGTGCCTAAGAACAACTCAATTAGACCAGCAGTAAGCCTCCAGCAAGAGATGATTGGATGAGGGTGTGAAGGGCTTCAAGCAGTTGTATCCAAACCAATGAATTCCTCAATGAATACAAAGAAGTAACTGGTGTAGTTTGGCATGAGGTGGCCACTGAAGGGTGAAGTTAAACATTTTGTGCCCACTGTTACCTGGATGATGCCATGGTTGTGGGACAGAAGTAGATCTGAAGTGAAATCCATTAACTTGCTATTTCAAGCAGTCACACCTCACGTACATCTGTCAAATGGATCCAAATCCCTTTCCTTGCCTATTCTACAGTTAAATAATGCTAAATCACTGTGCTCTGTCAGGTGGGCATTCATGAAGAAAACAATGGTTACCCTGACATTTGCTGTTTTCAGCTGCCTTCAGCTGCCCACGAATCTCCCATTTACGTTGTCCTTCCTTTGCAATGCATAGGGCTCTCTGTAAAGTCCTTTCTGCTACTCTGCCCAGAGCCTTCCAGCCCCCTCACGCAGATACACTGCTGTGCTTCTCATTTTTTGAGTTCCACAGGCAGGGGAGGGTGATTTTATATTGGCAAACATTTCTGAAGAGACAAATAATTGCCTCTGGAAAGAGAATTCTTTTCTCTTCCAAAAATTCATATTTGCTGGTTAAAATTGATGTGACTTTATTTTTTTGGCTAGTGTTCTGCAGTCTTCCACTGAGCGGTAATTATTCCTTTGGTGTTGCAGGAGTTTGCTGAGAGAAGAGAACTAAATCTAAAAGAGTGAATCCATCTGGTACATATGTGAAGTGCTCTCTGAGGCCATTGACACTGAAATGTTACTGCTAGATTTTTATCTACTGGTATCATGTAGATATTGATACAATGTCATCTAATGCTTTGGGTCACTGAATGAAAAAAGGCTGCATTCCATTCCCTTACATGGCATTTGATGCCCCACACAGTGGATTGATGATCTTCTTGGCAGAGCACGGTGGTAAGCTAGGCCTTGCGTTCCAGTCCTGCCACCTGATTCTTAGTCTCTGCTTGGCCCAATCCAGCACAAGGGTAGTTACTAAAGGTCGGTAGTCAGAAAAATCAGTGGCTCCTAATCCCCGGTGCATCAAGAAACAAACTGGTTTATAGTAGATACCCTGAACCCCAGGCCCTCACCAGTAGGTGGCAGCCCAAAATAGTCTGATACCTCAAGTTTTAATTACCCCTGGGAAGAGCTGCTGAATGCCATTGGGACATATTCCTATGCAACCTTCCCCCTGAATTTATGGTATGGAGTATTCCCTGTGAAAACCCCACTGAAGACTTTCCTCTTTGGTTGGCTATCTAGCATGGAATCCAGCCATTGCTATCTCTTTCCCTGAGATGCTGAGACTGTCTCTCTCTGACTGCTTTCTAGGGTACAGTTCAAACCTTGTGGAAACACCTGTTGCCACCTGCTTGCTGATCAGTACTGCCACTACTGCCAGGTCGTTACACACCAGATTGCTTTCTGAAATACATTGAAATTTTTGTGGTAGTGTTTTAATCTTTTTAAGATGGATTGTCAGTTGGCCCCACCCTGCTCTCCAGGCATTGAACTCTTTAGAGTCTCCATCACTATAAAAGTTTCATTGAGCACTGTGAAAAGTAGTCTGCCTTGTCCTATAGTCCAGTTATACATTCATGGGGCACTGAGGACGTCTCACAGTTCACTGGGGACTGAAACCATCTACAGTCTTTTCTGTCTAGGAAGCATTAGTCAAAGACACCACAAGAAAATTTGCCAGCCTCATGTGAAATAAAATGCTATGCACTCTCAAGTAGCTAACTGTCTAGATTTATTATTGAAGTCTGGCCGCTCCAGATTTTTGACAATTTTCTCTTTCCTCTAGTCCAGGGTCAAATAGACTTTCCAGAGAGAATTGTCATTGGGACAGAATTCAGAGCTGTTGTATGTCATCAGTACATGGATGAGGTGGAACCAAGAAAAAGATTTCTGCCATTTCCACCGTAAGCTGTTGGAGAAATGTTATTGATTACTCCCAGACACCCTCTTCCTTTATAATAGGATGTGATAACCATGAAAGAGGAACTAAAACTATTTTTATGAAATATCATTTAAAGTCTATCTTTAAAGATAATCATACTTTTAAAAACAATAACTTGCCCAGGTTTCCCCTTAGAATCCCAAAGTGCTGATTCTTAAAATTCATTGAATTTGTCCCTGATCTTTGGCAAATGTACTTGAATTCAAGTTTAGCTGAGCTTACTTCAGAGTCATGGGGAAGGCCAGATTAGATATACAAATCATTTTTATTGCTGTCAACTCCATGTCTCTTCCTCCCACATTTCTTTTTCTTTCTTACCTAACATCCACTGCTTTATATCCAGGGTTGGAGGAATTATTTTTCTTTCAGAACTGCTGGCTTTGGGGTAAAGATTTTTAAAGGTACATGTCAGCAGACTTTCTGGAGACACCCAGACTAGAGTGGCATTTATATTATATAGTAACCAACCCTCCATCATCTGTAGATTCTGCACAGTACATCTACTCTTAATAGTCTCGTTGAAGTGACTCCCAAATGGTTCTCAGGAGGGTCTGGGGATGCCTTCTGATGCTTCTTCATCAAGCAGCTCTACCAGGGCTCTTTGGAGCCGCCACCAGGACTACACTGGGGGAATCAAGTGTCATGGGGATAAAACTGGGGTCAACTGCATATAAGGTATTCGTCTTAACCCTAACATGCTCCCTCTAGGTCCTGATTGTTTGTAAAAGTTTTTGGGCCTGAGAGATAGTACAGCAGGCCAGGTGTTTGCTTTGCACTCGGCTGACCTGGGTTCTATCCCTGGCATCCCATAGGGTCCCTTGAACACCGCCAGGAGTAATTTTCTAGTAGAACCAGAATTAATCCCTGAGCATCTTCAGCTGTGGGCCAAAAAAAAAAAACAAAAAAGTTCTAGTGCCACCTAGTATTCTTAAGTCTTCTAATAAATTGAGGCTATTACAGCATTTCTTCCCTTGTGGGTACAATATGATTGACAGTATGGTGTTTGGTTGACTTCTGGTAGATATTATTTTGGAGCATCCTGACTTCTGGTAAAGATCCTTTAATTATCAAGAGTTAGTTGTATTCTCCTTTCCCATTTCTGATTTCCTAACACCCAACTGAGAAACAGAATTTGATCTAGAGAAAAGTCATTTTTCCAGGTTCAGAATTCATAGAGGGCACAGAAACATACATTGTAATTTTGTTGTGTAGTTCAATAACTTCCATAAGTTCGTTATACATATTGTCCCATGACAGTGTATACACAGCGCTGGAGTTTGTGAAGCATGGATTTTCTAGTTTATTTCAAATATGGGATTTGATATGATCTCAGTTTAGTTGTTTTATTTATTTTATATTTTTAATTTTTAAATTCTTTAAGTTAGTCCACAATGTTTGATTAAATTCAATATTCAAACACCAAGCCCACCACCATTACACCTTCCCACCACCAAATTTGGGATATTTCCATCCCAAGTCCCAATCCCTGTCCCAAAACACAACCAAAATAGTATATTTCATATTGTCTGTTATGAAGAAATGCTGAACATGCTTACAAAAAAGTGCTCATATAGGAAACAGTGTGAAGATTGTTCTATTTTGGCAGGAGCCATTAAGACATCCTATAGGATATCACTAACATGTTGTTAAACAAGTTTTTGTGATGTGAGCTTTGGTATATATATCTGAAACTATGTATATATGCATATATATTTCTCACTATGATTTTTTTACCTACCATCTGAACTCCATCAAATGTGGTGTGGTAATTATGAAGAATGGGTAGGGAATGTTTTATGATGTGTCATGTGGCTGCAAAAGCAGTTGCGTAGTCCAGGAAAATATTTACTCCTATGTGAGCCTCAGCCCGAGTGCATGGGGAACAGACTTGGTCGTGGCGTTCGTTGGGTTTTGGAGGTTTTTGACTTCAGGGGCTGGGTCCCTTGGGGCGGAGAGAGCTCTCACCCACCCCCTTCTGGGGCACCCTTTGTGAAACAGCCTGGCACGGAGTCTGGTGGCATGGTTATGGGGTTCTCATGTTATGCTCCCTTTCGGGAGAAGCAGCCGTGAGATCTGGATGGTGGTCAATGACAAAATTATCTGGTGTCAGCAGGAGGAGGTGATTTATGGGCGTGACCCCTGGGTCACTGGAGACTGGGGAAAGTGGGCAGAGGATCTCCGTTGATACAGAGTCGAAGGTCACAAAGTTCCGAATTACCTGGATTCCATAGGACTTAACTCATGCGTGAAGCTCGGCCTGAGCACGTGGGGAGTGGCCTTGAGCATGGCAGCAGTTGAATTGTGGAGGTTTTTGGCTGCCGGAGCTGGGTCACTTGGGGTGGGGAGGGCTCTCACCCATCCCTCTCTGGGGTGCCCTTTGTGAAACAGCCTGCGATGGAGTCCAGTGGCATGATCATGGGGACCTCATGTTTTGCTCCCTTTCAGGAGAAACAACCTTGTGATCTGGATGGTGGCCGATCTCCACATTACGTTTTTAAAAATTCTATTCTGAATGTTAATTTTATTTTATTATTCTATTATTTTTCTCCTTTTTTGATTCACCGTGAGATATAGTTACAAAGCTTTCATGTCTGAGCTTCAGTCATACAATCATCAAACACCCATCCCTTCATCAGTGCAAATTTTCCACCACCAAAATCCCCAGTATTGCCGACCCCCTCCCCCATTCCAGCCCTTCCCCTGCTTATGTTGAGCTTATATAGCTGATCTGGAGGTGGTTTGTGGGTGTGTCTCCAACATATCTAACTTTTGGCCATTTAAATTCTTGGTAAACTTGGTCCCAAGTTGTTGGGGTCCAACCAAAAGCACAGCGGCAATTTTGGAGTATCAGGAAGCCAAAAGGCACCATCAGGCTGCTGATGCAATCGCCCCACAGGTACAGGTTGACCTGATGGCGTTACCATACCCCCAGTTTAGTTGTTTTATATATATTCTTTAGCTTGAGGATTAATTCACATCGCACATTATTGACCATTGGTATGCGATGTGAATTATTATCCTTCAATCAATACACTTGTTATAATATATTCTTTATGGTCTTTTCTTTCCAGTTTTGTTTAGGCTCCATGATTTATCATACTTTAAATAACAGAGTTTGAGGCATGCAGTGTTCAAACTCCAGACCCTCCCTCAGTGTCAGTTTCCATTCACCAATGTCTCAAAATCCCCTCCCATTTGCCCACCCTACTAGCTTAGCAAATTCAGGTTTTTATTTTTATTTTAGTTGTTATAATATGAGTCATATGTTTACCATAGGGTTAACTTTTTATGGTCTTAATGTACAAATTTACCTCAATTCACCACCACCACCAAGGTTCCCAAGGCCCATGATAAATGTTCTTACATCACATCACTCCATTTGGTGTCCTTATTTATTTTTTTTCTTTTTGGGTCATACCCGGTGATGCACAGGGGTCACTCTTGGCTCTGCACTCAGGAATTACACCTGGCAGTGCTCAGGGGACCATATGGGATGCTGGGAATCGAACCTGGGTCAGCCGTGTGCAAGGCAAACGCCCTACACACTGTGCTATTGTTCCAGCTCTGGAAGAGAAAACATTAACTTTATCCTCTGCCTTGAGGACTGAGTGCATCAGAGATAAAGAGCATCTAGTCTTACTTGTAGTTAGAACTCTATCTCCGTTTGACATTCTTGCGGAATATTTAGTTTAGTGAAGGGAGACTATATTAGAGGAAGGATTTCCAAGGAATAATTTTGTACATGGACTCCAGCCAGAAATTTACAGTGTGATTTTATTATCTTGAATATTGTCAAGATAATACCTCACCGGCAGACCTCCACTACCTCCACTGCCCAGCCACCGCCACGCTTCAGGCCACTTTATGGCATAGGACACTTAATATCCATTTTCCATAAATTTCACACCATATTTGATGG
Source organism: Sorex araneus (assembly GCF_027595985.1). Taxonomy (NCBI): domain Eukaryota; kingdom Metazoa; phylum Chordata; class Mammalia; order Eulipotyphla; family Soricidae; genus Sorex; species Sorex araneus. The sequence continues at coordinate 62,349,923 of NC_073313.1, read as the reverse complement.
GCTTCAAATATGGTATGAACCATGGGAACACCTGGAAAGGCCACTGGAGGCCACCCTAAAAGCCTCCATCCCTCTCGGAGAGACTGTCAAGCTACTGAGAGTAGCGCGCACGCACCGCAGAGCCTGGCAAGCAACCCATGGCATATTCAATATGCCAAAACCAGTAACAACAATGGGCCTCATTTGTCTGACACTGAAAGAGCCCCCAATATGGCAGCATTAAGAAGGATGAGCAAGGAGAGGCTGATAAAATCTCAGGGACAAACTAGACTGCCGAAACAAAGAAAGACTAAAATGACTGTACTTTCAACATATGTACGCTGGCATCGGAAGCATCCATCAAGGACCTGATGGTGTAAGCGCAGATCAAGTACGACATCATTGGTCTGACCGAAAGATAAGGCATTGCTCACATCACACCATTTTCAACACTGGAAAACTGTTCCTCAGAACATGCCACAACAGAGGCGTTGGTGGCATCGGAGTCCTTGTCAACACAAACTTGGCCATGAGCATTGATTCATTTGAATGCCTAACAACCCGAATCTGATGATTATGCTTGAATAGATGTGGCTCACTGTCGGCAGTTTCTATCTTTGTTGTCTACGCACCAACATCCAACTATGATGAAGAAGAAATTGAGAAGTTCTACACGGAGCTGGAGAAGTTATATAAAGAAGAACACAGAACACACCTTCTACAAGATCATAGTTGGTGATTTTAATGCCAAGATAGAACTGAGAAGGTCACCTGAAAAACGCAACATTGGGCCCCATGGCCTAGAATGGAATGAACAGGGTTAGAGACTGTGTGAGTTTATGATATTGACCAAGACCATCCATGGTAACTCACAGTTCCAGAAGGCCTGTCTAAACGCTGGTGGACAGTTCCACAACGAAATTGACCACATCATATTCAATCGAAGGTTTTGCCTGACTGATATCGCTGTTGTCTCAAAATTCCAAAGGGGATCGAACCACTGTCTCCTTTGTGCAAAATTCTACTTAACAGAGCAGGCAGAAAGAACTGCAAAGCTTAATTTTAAGAAGAGAACTCCCAGAATGACCACCAACTGGGAGCTCTTTGGGACTATTGCAGCAAAATGGGAAGATGCTGTCCTTGACATAATCCACGAGGAATACGATTGACTGGTTCAGCACTTCCATGACTGCACAAGGAATGCCAAGAGTGGGAAAGCCACAGACACCTGTCTTTGGAAATTCTCGAGCTCATTCGCCAACGTGGTTTGGCAACCACAAGCTAATGTCCGAGCACGCAAAGCCATGCAGAGAAGTGATAAAGGAAGAAGACCTCAAAGAGAGAATAGCAGCAGTTTTGGCCAATGCGGCAGAAGTCGTGTAAAGTATTTGCAACGCTTGCCTGTCCTTTGCCAACTACAAGACCAAGATGACTGCCCTCTGATGTCCTGATGGAACTATCACATCTTCCAGAAGGGCAATGGAGAGGATTATTCACGACTTCTACTCGGATCTCTTCAACAGCCATGTCCACCTGCCCACATACCAAGTTCCGCAGGATGGATATGTCGTTCCCAACATCCTCCCTTCCAAAATCCGACATAACATTTCTTCGGTAAAGACACGTACAGCACCTGTTCCAGATAAGGTCAGACCCAAACACTGAAGAATCTGCCGCCAGTACTCGTCAATACACTTGCTCGGCTCTTCACACGCTACCTGTCTGAATGCAAAGTTCCATCCCAATGGAAAACCAGCAGGGCCATTCTGTTGTACATCGGCAACTATCGCCCAATCTGCTATTGTCCATTGTCTACAAGTTGTTCACTTGAGTCATCCTGAATAGAATAGGCAGAACACTAGACAAAGGACAACAAAGTGAGCAAGCCAGGTTCCGAAAAGGATTCATCATGATCGACCATATCCACACAGTGACCAAGCTCATTGAAGTTTCACAAAAGTTAAAGATGCCGCTCTGTCTAACGTTCATCAATTTAAAGAAGGCCTTTGATTCATCGAAGCCCTGGCCAAACAGGGCATTCAAACTCAGTACTTCAAGATCCTTTGCGAGCTTTATTATGGATTTACCACCAGGATCTCACCATTCTACAAGGAAGTGATCATTGACGTAGAGAGGAGTTTGGCAGGGTGATACCATTTCATCGATACTCTTCATTACCACCCTCAGGAACATCGTGCAAGGACTAGAATTGGAAGGAATGGGAGTTAAGATAGATGGTTGGCAACTACACCACCTCCGCTTCACTGATGACATCGTTCTCATAATGGCAAACATTAGCCAAGTGGCACAAATGCTTGCTGACTTCATCCGTGAGTGTGGAAGGGTCGGACTGCAGCTGAATCTCAGCAAAACGATGGTCATGGAAAATGAACTAGTCCCTGATGTTCCATTTGCTCTCAATGGAACGAACATCTCCAAATGCAGCAGCTATCTGTACCTGGGTGGAGAACTCAACATGAGGAACGACTTGGTGCCAGAACTGTTCAGGAGGAAAAGAGCAGTGTGGAAGGCCTTCAAGAGCCATTGAAGAAGTGGTTAAGAGGACGAAGACAGCTTCGGGCACATCTTTTTGACTCCACCATTCTTCCTGCACTAACATACGCCTTAGAGACCTGGGTCCTGGGCAAACAGGATGAGATATCTATTTGGGTATCCCAAAGAGGAATCAAAAGAGCTATGCTAGGAGTATCATGTTTCATTCAAGTGAGAGAAGGAATCCAGAGTTGCGACCTCCATTGATGATCAAGAATCAGGGACACTGTCTGTCTCATTTGCCAAGGTGTCAAAAATAAGATGGGCCAGACATGTAATGAGATTCAGAGAGGACTGCTGGACTAGAACTGTTACTGACTGCATTCCATGGGACTTCAAAAGACCTGTGGCTGCCAACCAATGAAATGGTCAGACTTCATCAAAACCCAAAATGAACAATTTGAGGCTTTTCCTGTTCCTGGTGCGAGTAGATATCATTGGTTGCACCACACTAGCATGCTACAGGGACAAATGGAAATGTTACTGGCACCCGCTCAAGCAAATCGAAGATCAACAGGATGACAAGTGACAAGTGAACATTGTCATGTTCCAGTACCTTCAGGAATCCATATTTCAATGTACACATAGACACATCACCTTAAATTCACATATGCAAAACCAATTTGATTTATTTTTGTGATACCATTTTACAAGCAGTCATGAAGCAATTACTAGGCTTGAAAGACCAGCCACAGATCAAGCCATTTATACATAAAGACATTGGTCATTAGAATTAAGAGATGTTGGTCATAGCCCATACCAATCTGTGCACCTACACTTTAGCACCGTAGCACTGTTGTCCCGTTGCTCATCAATTTTCTTGAGCGGGCACCAGTAACATCTCCATTATGAGACTTGTTGTTACTGTTTTTGGCATATCGAATACACCACGGGTAGCTTGCCAGGCTTTGCCCTGCTGGCGGGATACTCTCGGTAGCTTGCTGTGCTCTCCAAGAGGGATGGAGGAATCAATCCCAGGTTGGCTGTGTGCAAGTCAAATGCCCTACCCACTGTGGTATCACTCCAGCCCCTGTGCACCTGCAGAATGAATTATCTTCCAGCAAGCACTATTCTTATTCACAGCTTGTCTTTCAAATAAATGAGTGCTGTGGTTATAACAGGTAGCATGGTTGGGCTGCTGTGGCACTACATATGGACACACAGCTCTCAGTAGAGATCTCTCTCCTCATACTGTTTTGGTGTTACTCTTCTGGTGGACAAAATGGGTTTAACCGTGTGCGACTATTTGTGTTGCTACATCTCTATGTTTCTTTGCTGTGAGATGCATGGGCCCTTTTTCCTCATACATTATTGAGGTGTGGAGTATACTTATCTATTAAAGGAGAATAGCACAGGTGCCTCCAGAGAAACTTTCAGGAAGAAAATTCTCTGGAGAGAGTAAAAAATAGCAGTTGTCCAGTTGTGATAAAGTTGGTCCTTATAAAACATTTCATACTCTGGGAAAAACATGTGTTTTTTTAGTTTTAATGTGATTATTTAAAAATACAATCTTCAGGACTGGAGAGATCATACAGATGGTAGAGACTTGCCTTGCACATGGCCTACCTGGGTTTGATCCTAGCATCACATATGGTCCCCTGAGCATTGCTAAGTGTAATTCTTGAGTGCAGAGTCAGGAGTAAATGCTGGGTGTGGCCCCAAAACAATCACTCCCCACCAATAATCTCCAGTTCCTTCTAGCACATTGATTATATGTATCCCATATAATTTAGTCTAACAATTCTCTTGTTTCATTAATTTCTACTATTTTTGTCATTGCTGCTTTTGGATTATCCTAGAGGTAAAAGCCTGATAAAATATCTAAAGTTAGTGTTTAATTGGGAGGAACTTATCTGGAGGGTCAGGTTGTAATTGAGTTTCTCTATTAAAACCAAAGTAGGCCAATCTCTGTTCTCTTTCCTGGTAACTCTGAGCACTGTAGAGGAAATTCAGTCTTTATACTAGATTTTCACTAAGAAATGCACATTTAGGGTTGTCTGAACTTAATTTTATCACAGCAAAGTACAAATTATTTTTTAAAATTGATAATGCCTACCCAAAACATGATCAGTTCAGAATTATTCCTTTCAAGCTTGCTTCTCTGGAGGAGCCACTTTTTGCTTTTCTTTTCTTTTTTTTTTTGCTTTTTGGGTCACACTCGACTATGCACCGGGGTTACTCCTGGCTCTGCACTCAGGAATTACTCCTGGTGGTGCTTGGGGCACCATATGGGGATGCTGGGAATCAAACCTGGGTCGGCCGTGTGCAAGGCAAATGCCCTACCCATTGTGCTATCACTATAGCCCCCAACTTTTTGCCGTTCTAGCTGTTGCTAAAACTTTCATAGTTTATACTGTATATTTATAATGCTATTGTTTGGTCATCATTTTAGATTTTTTGTTTACTTCCAGTGATGATAGAAAAAAATCTATCTTTATAGTGTTAGGCTTTAGTACTCTCTTTTGCAAATACAACCATTTCCAATTACCCATGGCTCTACAGGACAAAAGTTAATTTTTTGTCCATGCTACATTTTAATAGAGTGGGCAGGCAGCATCTAGCTCATGTTGGGAGCTGAGGCATTCCATGATCTCTGCCATAGAGGCCAATGATGGAATGATTGTGCACTGCCTTGCAAAGCTTCTGCCCAGATATGACACAGGTCACTTTCTTTCACATGTTATTGATCAAACCATATTATATGACCACACTGCGGGAAATGAGTCTGGCAAGTACAGTTTGACCATGTACATGGAGGGAGATTCCCTTGAATATTTATGAATGACCCTAATGGTTGCCACAGAGCATCTAACTTTCCTCATTTTCCTAGTAGAAGTTAATCATATTCACAATAAAAATATCAGCATTCAGTGTTTATATATCTATAACTTCATAAAGATTATCTATTGCTAAGCCAAAGCACATGTTTCTGGGTCCTTTTACAAATGATATTTTATTGTTCCCAGAGTCAATCATAGCCTAATTTTCATTTGCCTACTTTTCTTTGTCCTATACTTTATTTTCTCCACAACATTTATTAAATTTCTCAAATAGTACTCAGTGTTATTTTTTAAATACCCAAGCGTACCAGATAATCTCTCAAGCTTTTCCCAGAGTCTTTCAGTCTCTTGCTTTAATCTGGTCTACTTAATCTATAGGCATACACAATAGAAATCATCCTGGGACTGGACTTCCTGTTGTCTATTTCTTGTGCTAGTGTCCTAGTTTTCTGGGTATAATGTCTCTTTTTCTGGTTTACTCTTTGTTTTGCTGGAGATTTAATAGATTCTTTGATAAAGAGTATAAGTTTATTAGTCAACTTTTTAGTCAGTTATACTGCGGTTGTAAATTACTCTAAAATCTAAATGGCTTATGGTACAGGATTTCTTACTCTTACTCGTTCTTACTCGTTTGTCCTTCATGGAACATATTTAGCTAAAGCCATATTTTTTTCATTCTGAGACCATTCTAAGAAGCTCCCTTATGCATCAACATTTCTTGTGGCAGGAGAAAATGAGTACTATAACAAAACCAGCAATGCCTCTCAAGAGTTTCTTCTGCTCCAAGGCAGCACATGTAAATTTTATTCACATTTCATTGAACAAAGCAAATCTTTTTGTTTTGTTTCACACAAAGTAGTGCTCCTGGATTACTTATGGCTCTGTGCTCAGGTATTACACCTGTCAGTGCTCCAGGGGACCCTATGTGGTCTTAGAGAGCAAAACCAGGGCAGCTGTGTGCCAGGTAAGGACCTTACCAGTTGTACTATATCTCTGGCCACCAAAGAAAATTTTACGGTCAAATCTGATATAAATTATCATGAAATTGTCTTATAGGAAAAAATATGATACAAAAGAAGTAGATAGTTTACCCCCTCCAAAATTTTTAAATTAATTATTTTTATTAAGGGCTCATGGTTTGCATTGAGTTTCAGGTATATAATGTTCCAACACCAGTCCAACTATCAGTGTCAACTTCCCTCTAACCCGTGTCCACAGGTCCCCTCCCACCCCACATCCTACCTCATTGACAGGTACATTTTTTTTATTTTTTTATTTTTAAATTAATCACTGTGAGGTACAGTTACAGACTTACAAACTTTCGTGCTTATGTTTCATTCATACAATGATCGAGCACCCATCCCTCTACCAGTGCCCATTCTCCACCACCAATGATCCCAGTATCCCTCCCACCACCCCCACCCCTTCCCCCCATCCCACCCTGCCTCTGTAGCAGGGCATTCCCTTTTGCTCTCTCCTTTTGGGTGTTGTTGTTTGAAATATAGGTATTGAGTGGCCATCATGTTCTATCTATAGTCTACTTTCAGCTTGCATCTCCCATCCTGAGCGGGCCCTCCAAGCACCCTTTTATTTGCTGGTCGACAGGTACATTTTTAATCTTGGTTGTAGTTTGGATACCATTCTCATAGTCATAGTTTGGATCCCATGCTTTCACAAAGGTAGTGTTATACCACACTTTGATACCACTGATGTGCCTGAAACCCCTCTTCCCTGTCCCCATTACCTCCCACCTCCCACCTGCCTCTTCTTACTTCCATCATTGTTGTTTTCCCTTTCCTGTGCTCATTTCTATAGTTCACGGTCAAGGGGAATCTAGGTATTCCCCACCCTCCCCACACACACACGTGATACCTTTCGTTCCCTCGTCCTGTTACAGATAAGTGAGATCATCTGGTAATTGTCCGGAAGTCATTTTTTGAAGGAATTGCTCAGTTGTCTCCTAGTTTTCATTGTTTAATTTAAAATTTTTTGTACCATGTTGAGTGGAATCAGTCTTAAGGAAAGAGATAGATACAAAGCAATCTCTTTCATATGTGGGACTTAAAGATACTCAGCAAGGTAGCAATGAAGGTCCAAACAAAGGCAACATAATGAGTAAACTAATCCACACAACTGATTTGGGGGCTGTTGAGAAGGAGGGATGTTGGAGTCCTTGGGAGAGTGAGAGGTACTCTTTGTGATGGCTATAATGCTGGAATTACTTTCATGAGAAACTATTATTAATACTATTAAAACTACAGAATATCAAATAAAAATAAAGTGGAAAAATAAGTCTAGTGCCAATCTAACTCCTATTATTCATATTTATAATTTTTCTTCACTCTCAAAATGTTTTGAAAAATTTAAAATTCTTATTCTGTGGAAGGGCTGGAGTGATAGCACAGCGGTAGGGTGTTTGCCTTTCATGCAGCCGACCTGTGTTAGATTCCTCTGCCCCTCTCGGAGAGCCTGGCAAGCTACCGAGAGAATCGCGCCCGCACGGCAGAGCCTGGCAAGCTACCCGTGACGTATTGGATATGCCAAAAACAGTAACAACAAGTCTCACAATGAGAGACGTTACTGGTGCCAGCTCGAACAAATCAATGAGCAATGGGATGACAGTGACAGTGATTCTATGGAAATTTCTTATATGATTGATATTGACCTGTATGCATTTATTTTGCTGATCCTTTGCTTGGATCCTTTCATTGCAGAGATTCATTTTCTTACTTTCTGAGGATTTCTGTTACCTTAATAATTTTCTGCTATTCTTTCCAAAATTTCAATGACTTCGATATTAGACTTTGATTATTCTTCTTTTCTTATATATTTTCTCTCATGGTCTTTATTTTCTAGTTTTGGATAGGTTTCCTAATTTTCGTTTTACTAATCCCCTTTTTAGAATGTCAATGATCATATTTCCAATGTATATAAATTCCTTGTTTTCTGCCTTCCTTTAAATACTGTACTCTTCATACTTATGGATAGAATCTTCATCTCTGAAAACTCTTGAACACTTTGGGGATCAGGACTCCTGACACTCATTCTTCGCCCACTCCTGTCAAAGAATCCAACTTATAGTTGGACTTGCTGATAACTTATGGTTGGCCCTGCTGACATCCACAGTTGGTTTTAAACCATGAATATGGAAACTGCAGATAGAAGAAAATCAATGACTAAGCAGACCTGCCAAGTTCAAAACCTTAATGTTCAAAGGCCAATTCTATGTAATTCTGTGTATGTATATGAAGTTCCATTCTTGCATCATCTGTCTTCTCTAAAATTATTTTCCAGTACAGGGAGAATTTGTCATCCAGTGGACTTCACTAGAAAGATTAGGCAGCAGTGGATTCTTTGTTAAAGTGCATCCAAATGCCAATATGTAGAGAATTTCTTCTAGTGATCCTCAAATATTCAAAGATAAAATCCTTTAGTCTACCCACAGATGAGGGCTTTGCTGGTTGGGTTCCTACCATTCCATATATTGACTTTTATTTCATTCTTTCTATCACATACCTCACCCTAACCTCTACTATGCACTATGTTTCTAGTGCCCTGACTGTAACTAACTTAGTGTCTTCTTATAACTCTGTTCACTTGGGGCAAATTAGAAGGATGGAACAATTACTTAGATGAAGGAAATGTGGGAGACTACTGTTCTGCATACTGACTTTAAGTTCATGTTTTCTGTCTCTTACTCTTAATTCATGGGTTACCTGGGATTTATTATTCCTTTGTGCCCCACTCCCACCCCAGGCATATTGAAACAAATTATATGATGTTTCATTGGTATCTTCTATAGACACTTTATATATTCTCCCACACTCTTAAATTTATGTGTGTTTGTATATCCATTTCTCATCTTCAAGAACTTTGATAATCCTCACTCACTGAGGTCTTCTTTCTTTCGTCTCTGAGTAAGGCAGATTTTAGTGTCTCTTTATTTTATTCCTTTACTAGTGTTTTAATGATACTTTGGTTGATAGAGACTCAATCTGTCGTGCTTATTTTATTTTAGGCACCATGGTTTGCAATATTGATAAAGGAAATGTTCCATGCAAAAAAAAAAACATTTCAATACCACACCGTCCGCCAGTCTCAGCTTCTTTCTACCATGTCATAGTTTCCCCCGCTCCCCTCCCCCACACATACACATCCTATCCCCAATTCCTCCTACAGTGGTATGCTTTCAATTAAAGACCAGTTCTCAGTTTCTGTTGTCTTTGTGGTTCTTTGTTAAAATTAAGCCAATTTCAACTTCGGTGCAGACCTTAGCTTTTAGCTAAGGTTTGGTATTTGCAGCTTTCGATAGACATTAGTATTGTTCACTAACCTCTGGTTGCTTCCTTCTAAGATATGAAAAATGAATACCAATCCCTTTTCTACTTAGATAAGTCTGTATGATTAAATCTAGCCAATGATCTATGAGTGAAAATGCTCTGTGTCACTTTTTGGAGGAAGCATAGAAAAGCAAGTGTACAACCTCCAACTCCTTTATCCCTCCTGCCATGGCAACTAGTAGCATTTCTCATGTGGAGTCTCTGTCGGGGTCCCTTAGTGACATCTAGCATTAGTATGAAGTAAACCAGATAATGAATGTCTGGGGTTAATCTGTCAGTTAATCCACAACTTCTGCTACAACACATTGCTATGACATAAGCTTTATCTTCCTCGAAGGATTCTATGTGTCACAGGTTCTGCATATGAGTCCTAGCTCTGTTACTTATTAACTTGTCTGACCTTGGTCAGCCTTTTAAAACTTTCTGTGCCTTGGTTTCCTCATCTCAAGGTTAATAATATTTCCTCCCTCACAGAATCAGAATCAGTATGGACAGCAAAGGAATTAATATATACAGAGTACGTAACGATGCCTGGCAGGCAGTAAGTGCTGTGTGTTTTTTGTCTTGAGAGTACATGCATTTTATTTTTTAAATTTTTTAAAATTTTTTAATTTATTTTTTTATTAATGAAAGTCTTCCTATCCATGAGCACGGAATATTTTTTCCATTTCCTCGTGTCTTCTTTTACTTCATGGAGTAGGGTTTTGTAGTTTTCTTTGTAGAGATACTTAATCTCTTTAGCTAGGCTGATTCTGAGGTACTTGATTTTTTGGGGCACAATTGTGAATGGCATTGTTTTATTTATGTCATTTTGCTCTATCTCACTGTTTGCATATAGGAAGGCCATGGACTTTTGGGTATTGATTTTATAGCCTGCGACTTTACTGTACAGGCCAATTGTTTCTAGGAGTTTCTTAATGGAGGTTTTAGGATTCTCTAGGTATAGAATCTGCGAATAGTGAGAGCTTGATTTCTTCCTTTCCTATCTGGATGTGCTTCATGTCTTTTTCCTGCCTAATTGCTATCGAAAATACTTCCAGTACTATGTTGAACAGAAGTGGTGGGAGTGGGCATCCTTGTCTTGTCCCTGATCTTAGAGGAAAGACACTTAGTTTTTCTCCATTGAGGATAATGCTTGACACGGGTTTGTGATAGATGGCTTTGACTGTCTTGAGGAAAGTTCCTCCAAAACCCATTTTGGTGAGAATTTTCATCATAAATAGATGTTGGATCTTGTCAAATGCTTTCTCTGCGTCTATTGAAATGATCATATGGTTTTTATTTTTACTTTTGTTGATGTGATGGATTATGTTGATTGATTTGCGTATGTTAAACCATCCTTGCATCCCAGGGATGAATCCGACTTGGTCATGATGTATAAACTTTTTGATGAGTTGTTGGATTCTATTTGCTAGTATTTTGTTGAGGATCTTCGCATCCGTGTTCATCAGGGATATTTGCCTGAAGTTTTCTTTGTTAGCAGTGTCTTTATTTGCTTTTGGTATTAGGGAGATATGTGCTTCATAGAAACTGGGAGATTTCCTGTTTTTTCAATTTCCTGGAAAAGCTTGAGGGGAACTGGCAACAGGTCTTATTTAAATGTTTGGAAGAATTCGCTGGTGAAGCCATCTGGGCCTGGGCTTTTGTCTTTGGGGAGACTTTTGATTACAGTTTTGATTTCCTTGATATTAATGAGTCTATTCAGGTATTCCAAGTCTTCTTGGTTTAGTCTTGGGAGATTGTAGGAATCCAGGAATTTATCCATTTCTCCTAGGTTCTCTTTATTTATGGCATACAGACTTTAAAAGTAGTCTCTGATGATCTTTTGAATTTCATTAGTTTCTGTTGTGGTGCCCCCCCCCCTTTTAGTTTCTGTTGAAGTCTCCAACTACTATCATGTTGCTAGTGATGTCCCCATTAAATTCTGCTAGGAGTTGTTTTAAGTATTTAGCTGGTCACTCATTAGGTGCATATACGTTTAGGAGTGTGATTTCTTCTTGTTGTACGTATCCCTTGATGAGTAGAAAATGACCTTTGCTGTCCCTTCTAACCTTTTTCAGTCTGAAATCTATGTTGTCGGATACTAGTATGGCCACCCCAGCTTTTTTGAGAGAGTTGTCTGCTTGCAGGCTTGTTTTCCATCCTTTGACTTTGAGTCTGTGTTTGAGAGCGCATGCATTTTAGAGTGTCCAGCACAGTTTGTGGATGTCATCAATGACTGTAGCTGGTACCTTTATTGCTCTTGTAAGGATCAGAATGTCCCAGGAAAGTCTTGACACATATGGCATATTTAATATGAGGTCCTTGTTATTTGGCCATTGTGCTTTATTGTATTTATAATGGAATGTAGGCTCTTTTGTTCTCCCAGAATGTTACATAGCATTGCTAACACTTCCTTTACAACACAGGTGGTGGTTGGTTAAGTATGTGCATGTCAAAGGGCATTTTTTTCCTTTATTTATTTATTTATTTTATTCTTTAATTAGTGAATCACCATGAGGGTACAGATACAGATTCACACATGTTAGAACTTGTTTTTCCCTCATACAATGTTCACAAACACATCCCTCCACCAGTGCCCGTTCTCCATCACCAATAAACCCAGTATCCCTCCCCCTATCCCATCTCCCCCCCCACCCTGCCTCTGTGGCAGGGTACTCCGTCAAAGGGCATTTTTGAATGTGAACTAAAGAAGGCATTGAAATGACAGCAAAGTCATAATTATGCAAGGAAGGTACTAGACAGAATAGTCTTAACCATAAGTTTGAAGGCAAATCCAGTCACAGAGAAGCTGTAATTGTGAGAACTCACTCTCTGATAATGGATGTTTGGCTGTATTAGTCATTTAATGTTATTAAACACTGTTCATACTCTTAATTTTTTCCCTTTTTATTGAATCACTGTGAGATACACAGTTACAGTGCTGTTCATGGTTGGGTTTCAGTCATACAGTGTTCCAACACCTATCCCTTCACTAGTGCACATTTCTCACCACCAATATCCCATATTCTTCACTTTTATAGGCTAGAACTTAAATCCAGAATTGGAAAGGAGCTAGTCTGAGATAACACAGTTATCAAATGTATAACGTCTAGAGTCTAAGTTCTTCACTCCAAGTTCACTGTTAGGAGAAAATCAAGAAAGAAAAAAAAAGAAATAAAATGGGAAAGAAAGAAGAAGGGACAGAATGGAGAAATAGGGAGGAGGGAGGGATCAGAAAAATACAGCAAGAAAAGGAAGGGGAGAGATAGAAAACATAGTAAACTTAAAAAAAAGACATTTATGCATTTTTAATGTAACACCGAACAATAAGAACCCTGGCTTTGAGAAAATTAAAATAAGTTTTCTTTCTACTCTGCTTTTTGCACACGTCATCATCTACTTTGGTGGTGGTGTTTAGTTTTTGCTTTTAAATACATCACAAGAAGCCTTTCGTTTGCTGTCAATTCATTGGTCTGCAAGAGTGTCCTGTACATTCGAGTTTTTGAATGGGCTTCCCAGAATCACCACAGACCTTGCTTCTTAGCCAACAAGAGGAAAGCAGAAATGAAAGAAGCCTGCCAGTGTGTTTCCTTTGTGTGTGTTTCCTTGGACACAAACACAGGAGGGGAGTTTGTAAAGGGCAGCTAGTCTCCCCACAATTTGGGATTTTGCTGAGGCAGGTAGTTGAACTCTTTAAGGAAGTCAGGGTTTTCTCTGTCTCGGGAAATTACTGATAACATCAGAGTCAGAATGTGAGTAAAATGTAAAAGAAAATTCTTAACAGTCACGCCAAGATTCAGATTTCTAACTCCACCCAATTGTCTTCCAGCTCTCCTTTCAGCTGTGACTGGCTTCCCAGGAAGCAGAAAACAATAGTTTACTGATTGAATTTAGGTCTAAACTTCAGACAATTAATGCTGAGAGAAGTAAAACTTAGTTACATTTAGAATCTGAGTCCATATATATACATTAGGAGGCATAGTCTGTGTGTATACTTTGCAAGGTAGGTCTGGGTTTGAAGCCAAACTTGAAAGTGCATTCATTTTGATACTTATTCTCTTGCAGAACAGTGCAATAGTTTTACAGTGAAGACAAGAAAGGCATATTGATTGCAACTGGATTGAGTTCATATCATAGAGTTAGTAAGTACTGAGACCTTGGAAAAATGAGAAAGCTATTGGCTAGCTGGAGGTAGGAAATATGGGATAAAACATAGTGGTTTCTTTTTGACCTCCCTAGCCCAGAAGAATTCAGGTTAATAATATACTCTTCTTAGTTTATCAGTGTATTACTACATTATTTAGGAAAATATAATTTGTTTGAAGCTCTCTCATTATCTAGCAACAACCACTTGTCAATCATGTTTATTTATGTTCGCCCTTTCTGCTATTTTTCTAGTACTCATCCAGTTAGTCAAAACATACACAACAAAGCTTATGCTACCAGGCATGAATCCAGCATGGTGGGTATAATGGTGACCATAACAACGTCCTTCTTATGCATTGCTGTACATGAAACCACTCTCAAAACTTAGTATCTCAGGGCAAGAGTGATAATCAAGCAGGTAGAGTACTTGATTTGTATGCAATCAATGAGGGTTCATCTCCCAGCAATTCATAGGTCTCCAGAGCATTCCAGGAGTTATCCCTGAGCTCAGAGCCAGGAGTCAACCTTGAGAACCACCTGTTGTGCCCTCCACCCCCCAAGAAAACTTCGTGGCTCAATGCAACAACATTTAACAAGTCCATAATTCAGGAATTTAGGCAGGGCTCAGTTAGGTGATCCTCATGATCGTCAGAGAACTCTACAGTATTCAACTGGAGAATATGATGGTCATGAAAGTTCGCCACAGCTTGCTTACATGTCTAATGTTTTAGGGAGTACTAAAGTCTATCTTTGTTAGCTCTGTCAACAAGAATGCCAACAAGTAGCCTCACTAGTATGCTGTTCTCAAAGGAATTAGACTTCTGAACTTCCAGGTCAGAACTTGAGCAGCTATTGGGGGGGCGGGGTGGAGTGATAGTCCAGCAGGTAGGGAATTTGCCTTGCGCAGGGTCCACCTGGGGGTGATCCCTGGAATCCCATAGAGTTCCATAAACACTTCCAGGGGGTAATTCCTGAGTGCAGAATAAGGAATAACCCCTGAGTATCAGCAGGTATGATCCAAAAGAAAAGAGCTAGTGTTCTAGTGACCCAGCTCATAAACCTCTGAAGTCCCACGGTGTCTTCTACCTTTGGCCATGTAATTCAATGTCAACTCTGATTCAAGTGTAGAATTATTAGATTCTACTTATCAATGAAGAAATAGCAATGGCTTGGAAGATACATTTTTTTGTCTTTAGAAAAAAAACCCTTTCCCTATTTCTCTGTCAGTCCAAACTAATTATAGCAACATGCTATACTTTATTATATTCAATTACAAGAAGAAACAGCATCTTAGTCTTTTAAACAAAAATTTGTTTTATGTTAGATGAACTCACAAGGGTAAGTGAGTTCTATTATAGGGTGCTCAGATTATGTATACATAAATAAAACAAACATGTAAATGTTATTAATATATAAATAACAATAGTATTAGGAAAAGTGATACTCATTCAACTACTTTTATATGAAATATACTAATTATCTAAAACTAAAATGGTATAATGTAGGGAAGAAAAGGGGTCAATGACAGATTAAAACATATTTTGAATTTTCCAAGTCTATTAACTATTATTTGAAGACATTTTTAGCATTACAGACAGATCTTTTGTCTTTACGGAGAGTATATACCAAGAGAGAGTACATACCAAGAGAGTATATACCAAGAGAGAGTATATACCAAATATATACCAAGAACATTCAAACTACTCAACAAACAATCCAGGGAAATATTCCACATTGGAAAAAGGACTAGAAAGCCTAATTGAGTGGTCTAGTGAATACTCTCTCATAACTAAGCAGTGCAGAGGTTGGACTCTCTGGGAGAGTTCCAATCTCTCGCAAGGTATTTGATATCACACCAGGAAACAACAAAGCTAGTTACTGACTAATGCATTCACAGGACTCAGGGCACAGGGTGTAATTTTGTGTTCACATACAGTTGTGTCCATCTTTATGGTTATAAAACTGTATCACTGTATCACTTTCATCCCATTGTTCATCGATTTGCTCAAGCGGGCGCCAGTAACGTCTTCATTTGTCCCTGTCACGTGCTACTGTAACCCAATGGTGTCTGCTCGCTCCAGGAACACAAAGAGCATGTTGTTGTTACTGTTTTGGGCATATCAAATATGTCACAGGTAGCTTGCCAGATTCTGTTGTGCGGGAAAAAGAAAAATAAATACATAAAAAATAAAAATAAAAAACAAAATAAAAATAAAGAGGTCATGCGACTGCATTCCACTCCAAGAAAAATCGCATCACTCTCTTCTGGGAACTTTGTTTTATAAAACTGAGGTTAAGGGGACTGGAACAATAGTACAGTGGGTAGGGTGCTTGCTTTGCATGAGGCTGATCCAGGTTCGATTCCCAGCGTCCCACCCACGTGGTCCCCTGAGCATTGCCAGGAGCAATTCCCAAGTGCAAAGTCAGGAGTAACCCCTGTGCATCTCCGGGTGTGACCCAAAGGCAAAAAAAATCTGAGTTTAAAAGTATTTATTGAGGTACTGTACTTTATGGACTAGAGTGATGGCACAGCGGATAGGGTGTTTTCCTTGCACGAGGCCGACCCGGGTTCAATTCCTCCATCCCTCTCAAAGATCCTGGCAAGTTACTAAGAGTATCCCGCCCACATGACAGACCTTGGCAAGCTACCGGTGCCATATCAATATGCCAAAAACAGTAACAAGTCTCACAATGGAGACATTACTAGTGCCCGCTCGAGCAAATCGATGAAAAACGGGAGGACAGTGCTACAGTGCGAAACTGCAGAGTGCAGCGCTATTGTACTTTACAATTCATTTTATGATGGTTTATGTGCACACCATTTCAGCACCTCACCCATCACCAGAGTTCCTACTTCTCTATACCAAGATCCCAAAAGTCTCTCTCTTTTAATCCCCTGCCACATACATACAACTCAACTCTGTGAACCAACTCTTTAGTTATGTTGCCTTTGGATTTCTGTTTCTCTCTTACTGTGAAACTTTAAATCCCACACATGAGATAACTAATTTTATATTTATACTCTTCCTTGTGATTGACTTCACTCAGCATAATATCCACTGAACTGAGAGTTTGCTCAGCGATTATTAATTATTTAGGCTAGTTTCATCAGAATATTGGCACTGCTGCACCTTCTACCAATTTATTGGAAGGGGGGATAGTTTTTCCACTTCTGTATTTTGTTAACTATGAATTATTCTTTAGAATTCAATGTAAGAAGTCCCCTTTTATTCTGGAAAACATTTCTTTGTTACTCCCATCCCAAATGAACTTAAATGCCTTCCTTTGAATTTCCTCAGTCACTTCCACTCCTCTCTATCATTGTTTCACTTGTCATATTGTATTATAACCCTAATTTGTTTGACTTTCTATATGCCCCTGCCAGATATGCATTGTTAATGAGACAGGCAAGTCTGGAATGTGAATATTAGCTAAATACCAGTTCCTCTCCGATGGGGGCTAGTCATACTGGGGTGACTTAGACTGATAATAGTTGCACTTGCACAAATGAATCTCCCAGGAAAAGGCAGATGCTGAGAGAATTTTATGGGTCTGGGCAGATAGCTCAAAGGCTGGAGCTCATGCTTTGCATGCTTGGGACACACATTCAATCCCTGACACGGCAGTCTTCTAAGCACTGTATAGGCACTATACAGGAATAAGCTCTTGAGCATCTCTGAGTGTGGTCCAAAAACTGGGCTGGAGCGATAGCACAGCGGTAGGGCATTTGCCTTGCACACAGCCGACCCAGGTTCGATTCCTCTGCCCCTCTCAGAGAGCCCAGCAAGCAACCCAGAGTATCTTGCCTGCATGGCAGAGCCTATCAAGCTACCCGTGGCGTATTCGATATGCCAAAAAAACAGTAACAACAAGTCTCACAATGAAGACGTTACTGGTGCCCGCTCAAGCAAATTGATGAGCAATGGGATGACAGTGACAGTAATACAGAATCATTGAATGTTCTCCTAAAAGTCCAACACTGAGTCAGAAAGTGTATTCTATTGTTCAATGGTTGCCATTTTCCCAGCATTTAATAGGTTTAATAGTGTTTCAATTAATGCTTGTTAAAGAAAATGAGTGAATGTGAGTGGTACATTAGGCAAAAAATGTGGATAAATTTGTCAGTAGAATATTATTACTCTTATTATTAGCATCTCCCCAAGACTTTTTCTAGGTTGAGCTGTGTGTTTTATTCCTTCAAATTAAGTTTTATATGGAACACACACTGTGGTGTTTAAGGGGGTGCTTATGGGGTTATGCAGTGCTGGGAATCAAATTCAGCATATCACACATGCTAGGCATGTACTCTACTACTTGAGCCATCTTTCTAGACTCCATGATCCTTCCCTCCCTTCTTTTCTCCCTCCCTCCCTCCCTCCCTCCCTCCCTCCCTCCCTCCCTCCCCCCTCCCTCCCTCCCTCCCTCCCTCCCTCCCTCCCTCCCTCCCTCCCTTCCTTCCTTCCTTCCTTCCTTCCTTCCTTCCTTCCTTCCTTCCTTCCTTCCTTCCTTCCTTCCTTCCTTCCTCCCTCCCTCCCTCTCTCGCTCCCTTCCTTTTGATGCTCTGAACATGCAAGGCAGTGCTCACCAATGAAATACATCTACAGTCATGATGTTTTCCTTTAAGGAATTGAAGGAACACAGACGGCATTTGGGCCCAGTTCAACCCCTTTCCCTCAATCAGATTATTCTTGTGTCTGTTTATTACTGGATCTTATACCTGAGGTAATTAAGGTGCGATCATGCCTCTTATAACAAGATTTCTTCTTCTCTCCCGTTAACCTTGACTTTAAGTGTCAATGCCCCTATAAATGAATGAACCTGTAACATGTCTTATCCTTTGGAAAAATTTGTGGCAGTTCTGATTTATATCACATGACCTAAACCTGTTTTGTGCACAAACAGCTTGCATCTCTGCCATCTTCTGTTGGACCTGTCTGTTACCTGCATCAATCCTTTCTGGTAGACTCTATCCACTATTGACTTTCCCTGCACACAATGGTAGTTTCTTTGAACAAAAAGACACAGTCTTTGGAATCAGCTTTTAAGGTACTATTTTAATCATACATAATCAGCTTTCAAGGAACTATTTTTATTGCTATTTTATGCTACTGACTCTCATTTTCTTACCTGTTAAAAATGTGGATAATAACTATGACCATGTAGAGCTAATTTAAAGGTGATGCCTGCCATTTAGTTGTTGAGAAAATGGTAGTTTCTTCTCATGTTCCATCATAGTTTATTGACGTTTTTCAGTCAAAGCAAATATTGATGTGGTTCCCTTCATCACATCATTTTCTTCAGGGTCATTTTCTTAATGGAGAGGGTGATTTGCTTCAAGGACAGAGCATGGTCACACCATTGTTAGAACTTCTGACTGCAGTCACATAGTTGCCTGACTCTGCTACTTTTAATGGCAAAAATTATGTCTGTTCCAGAGAGCAAAAAGGAATGACCTGCCACAGAGGCAGAGTGGGGTGAGGGGGAGTGGCATGGGGATGATGGGAGGGATGCTGGGACCATTGGTGGTGGAAAATGGGCACTGGTACAGGGATGGATACTTGAACATTATATAACTGAAATGCAAGCATTGAAGTTTGTAAGTCTGTAACTGTACCTCACAGTGCTTCACTAATAAAAACATCTTTAAAAGGGTTATGTCTGTTCAAGCACTCAGATACTATTTGTATCATTTGTATCACTTCTCATCCCATTGATCTTTGATTTGCCCCAGTGGGCACCAGTAACGTCTCCATTCATCCTCGTCTCATGCTAGTGTAGCCCTATGAAATCTGATCGCTATGTTTCCTAGAGGAAAGAACCAGCTTCCTTGAGAAACACCACCTAGTTTTATCTAGCAGGGATCTGGGTTCTAGAGTAGGGATATGGGTACTCAAAGTTTTTTCATCAGCATTTTGGAGGTAGGAGTGGACCAGACCCAGTAATGCTTGGGGCTTACCTCTGGCTCTGTGCTTAGGGGTGACTTTTTGATGCTCTTAGCACCATTTGAAGTACTGAGAAGTGTACTGGTGTTGGTTTCATACAAGGCAAGTGCCTAATCCCTGTACTATCTTTCTGGTCTGCAATAAGCATTTCTTGAAGTAATAAATTATCAAGTCATATACCCACCGTTTTCTATTTCTGCTTATCTGGTCAGCTTTGTTAGAAGGCCAGACACCATCTTACTAGTTCCCTGTTGTCACTGACAACATTAATAACTGTGCTAGCTGGATAATAGTCACCCTCAACCGCAAATGCTCATTGAATGAAACTGAATGCCACAAAATTCTTCTGAGGGCTCCTTGAACATGAATAGGAGTCACAAAACTTCCAAATCACTGGGATTTATACACAGATTCAGAACCTTTCCTAAACAATGTCTTCTTTGGGGGAGAGACTGGAAATTGTCTTTTTTTTTTTTTGCTTTTTGGGTCACACCTGTCGATACACAGGGGTTACTCCTGGCTCTGCACTCAGGAATCACTCCTGGCGGTGCTCAGGGGACCAAATGCGATCTTGGGAATCGAACCCGGGTCAGCTGTGTGCAAGGCAAATGCCCTACCTGCTGTGCTATTGCTCCAGACTCTGGAAATTGTCTTTAAACTCACCTTGAGGCTAAACATTACCTCATGTACATACTCTGTTTTTAAATTTTATTTTATTTTTATAAATTAATTCACAATATTTGATTACATTTAATATTCAAACACCAATCCCACCACCATTACATCTTCCCACCACCATATTTTGGATGATTCCTTCCTGAACCCCAACCTCTTCCCCAAAGAAGAACCGAAATGATTTTTTTGATTGTTTATTATGAATAAATTGCTGAAAATGCTCCAAAAACCTTTCCTTAGGGAAGAGGGAGTGAAGATTGTTTTATTTCACCAAGGGACCCTTAAGTCCTTCCATAAGAGATTACTGGGGCTGGGGTGATAGCACAGCGGGTAGGGCGTTTGCCTTGCACTCGACTGACCCAGGTTCGATTCCCAGCATCCCATATGGTCCCCTGAGCACCGCCAGGAGTAATTCCTGAGTACAGGGCCAGGAGGGACCCCTCTGCGTTGCCGGGTGTGACCTAAGAAGGCAAAACAAAAAAAACCCAAAGAGATTACTAATATGTTGTTAAAAGCTGTGCTGTGTGTGTATATATATATATATGTGTGTGTATACACGTATATATACATGTATATATCTGTAAGAATGTATTTCCCTCTAAGATTAGTTGCCTTCTACTTTATTTTTTTAATTAATTTATTTTTTATTAGTGAATCACTGTCAGGGTACAGTTACAGATTTATACATTTTTGTGCTCATGTTTCCCCCATACAAAGTTCGAGAACCCATCCCTTCACCAGTGCCCATTCTCCACCACCAGTAAAACCAGCATCCCTCCCACTCTCCCAGTCCCGTCTCCCCCCACCCCACACTGCCACTATGGCAGGGTATTCCCTTTTGTTCTCTCTCTCTGATTAGGTGTTGTGGTTTGCAATAAAGGTGTTGAGTGGCCATTGTGTTCAGTCTATAGTCTACATTCGGCACGCGTCACCCTTCCCCTGTATGAACTCTGACCACATTTTACTTGGTGTTGCCTTCTCTGAGTTGCCCAGAATGGGAATCCAGCCTCCAAGCCATGGAGACAGCCTCCTGGTACTTATTTCTACTATTCTTGGGTGTTAGACTCCTATTCTATTATTCTATATTCCACAGATGAGCGCAAATTTTCTATGTCCATCTCTCTCTTTCTGACTCATTTCACTTAGCATGATACTTTCCATGCTGATCCACTTATATGCAAAATTCATGACCTCATTTTTTCTAACAGCTGCATAGTATTCCATTGTATAGATGTACCAAAGTTTCTTCAGCCAGTCATCTGTTCTAGGGCACTCAGGTTTTTTCCAGATTCTGACTATTGTAAACAGTGCTGTGATGAACACTGTTCATAAGTGCAGATGTCATTTCGACTATACTTTTTTGCTCCTCTGGGATATATTCCCAGCAGTGGTATTGCTGGGTCAAATGGAAGCTCAACCTCTAGTTTTTTGAGTATCGTCCATATTGTTTTCCAAAAGGGCTGAACTAGCCGACATTCCCACCAGCAGTGTAGAAGGGTCCCTTTCTCCCCACATCCTCTCCAACAGTTGTTGCTTTTGTTCTTTTGGATGTGTGCTAGTCTCTGTGGTGTGAGGTGGTATCTCATGGTTGTTTTGATCTGCATCTCTCTGATGATTAGTGATGTAGAGCACTTTTTCATGTGCCTTTTGGCCATTCGTATCTCTTCCTTCGGAAAGTTTCTGTTGACTTCTTCGCCCCATTTTCTGATAAGGTTGGATGTTTTCTTCTTGTAGAGTTCAACCAGTGCTTTATATACCCTTGATATCAACCCCTTATCTGATGGGTATTGTGTAAATATCCTTTCCCATTCTGTAGATAGTCTGTATTTTGGTCATTGTATCTTTTGCGGTGCAGAAGCTTTTTAGTTTAATGTAGTCCCATTTGTTGATCTCTGTTTCTACTAGATTGCTTAGTTCTGTGTCATCTTTGAAGATACCTTTATCTTCAATATATATATATATATATATGTGTGTGTGTATATATCTTCAGAGGGTTTTGCTGACCTTGTCTTCAATGTACCTTATGCTTTGTGGTCTGATGTTGAGATCCTTAATCCATTTTGATTTGACTTTTGTGCATGGTGTCAGGTAGAGACCTAAGCCCATTCTTTTGCATGTGGTTGTCCAGTTGTGCCAGCACCATTTGTTAAAGAGGCTTTCCTTGCTCCACTTCACATCTCTTGCTCCCTTATCAAAGATTAGATGATCGTATATTTGGGGTTGTGTGTAGGGATATTCCACCCTGTTCCATTGGTCTGCGGGTCTGCCTTTGTTCCAGTACCATGCTGTTTTAATTGTTATCACTTTGTAGTAAAGTTTGAGGTTGGGGAGGGTGATGCCTCCCATCATCCTTTTCCCAAGAATTGTTTTAGCTATCCATGGGCGTTTGTTGTTCCATATGAATTTTAGGATTGCTTGATCCATTTCTTTGAAGAATGACATGGGTATCCTTATAGGGATCGCGTTGAATCTGTGTATAATGCTTTGGGGAGTATTGCCATTTTGACAATATTGATTCTCCCTATCCATGACCAAGGTATATGTTTCCATTTCCTCATGTCTTGTTTTATTACATGGAGTAGCGTTTTATAGTTTTCTTTGTAGAGGTCTTTTACTTCCTTGGTTAGGCTGATTCCGAGTTACTTGATTTTCTGGGGCACGACTGTGAATGGGATTGCTTTTTTCATGTCCCTTTCCTCTGCCTCATTTTTTGTATATAGGAAGGCCATGGATTTTTGGGTATTGATTTTGTAGCCTGCAACTTTACTGTATAAGTCTATTGTTTCTAAGAGTTTCTTAGTAGAAGTTGCCTTCTACTTTAAACCCCATCAAATGTGGTGCACTACTCTTGGAATATGAGTGCTGTGAGGTATGAGATGTTCAGGAATAGGTTCACTCATGGGTGAGGTTCACCCCAAGCATGTGGAGAGCAGCTGTGAACATAGCAGCGGTTGAGTTCTAGAGGTTTTCTGCTGCCGGAACTGGGTCTCTTGGGGGGTAGAGAGGGGCCTCACCCTCCTCCCTCTGGGGTTTTCCCCAATGAAACAGCCTGGTTCTGGGTCCAGCAGCATGGCTATGGCGAGTGGTTTTACACTCTCTTCCGAGAGGACAATTAGTCTCTAGATTGTTGCCATTGACAAGATTATCTGGCCTCATATACTTGGTACCTCTAGAACATATGAAATCTGAACACCACTAAAGAATTTTGCTTTTGCTTATCACTTGTCCAATAGCACCTAGAATAGTATCTGGTACTTAGATAAACACTCAGGAAATATCTAGGAGAGATGAAAGAGTGATTTCATTTTTGAAATAAAAGGCTGTCTACTTTCTTCAGATGGCAGTAAAATAAGCAAATGTTTGCAATGGTTTTTATCCCTTTGAGAAAAGTAACAAATACATATGCATTATAGGATATGAATATCTTGTATTTGCAAAGAGTATTTTTTTCTGAAACTCAAAGAGCTTTTTGTTTGAGGAAGAGGTATCTGTCATTAAGATGGAACTGAGTCATCCTATCATGCATAAGTGGCCATCACTATTTAAAAATACCATCATTGTGATATTTTTAGAAAAAATTTATCAGACCTTTTGCAAGAACATATTTTTATGTGCACTAAGGAACATGTTCATCAAAGCAGACTATATTAGTCAGGCTTCTCTGGAGAAACAGAAATAATAGAAGAAATTCCACAAGCTGACATTTGCAAGCTGGAGACCCAGGAGGCACTTGGATGACTTGAAACATAGACAATGCTGTAGATTCCAGTCCAGATTTAAAAATCTGAGAACCAGGATCATGGAAGGTAGGGTAGAAGATGGATGCCCCAACTCAAGCAGTCAGGCAGTGATTGAATTCGACCCTCTACTGCCATTCTGTTCTGCTTGTGCTCTTAATGGATTCTAGGACACACACCCACATTGGGGTGGGCTATCTGCTTTACAGAATTCACTGTTTCTAATGCCACTCCCATCCAAAAATACATTCAAAGAAACACTTAGAAGGAATGTTTAACTGAACATCTGGCATTTTGGCTATATAGTCAATTGACACATGAAATTAATCATAACACTGCCAGAAAACCCACTTTATTCTTTAACTCACTTTCTGCTCAGCCAATACCTACAGGTGTACAAATCACACTTGCTCAGAATTAATTTACGGCAAGAGGGGAAGTAATTTATGGCAAGAGGGGAAGTAACAAATATGTATACCTGTATATTGGGCAACACTGCTCTCAAGGGCAGGGGAAAGCTCTTGTTCTCTGGCTTGCCTTGTTTGTTTTTTTCTTGCTCTTGTGTATATTCTGCTGTTCAAAATTTTCAATATTCCCAATTGTTGACTTTTAAAAAGTGTTTTGCCTGATTTTTAAAGACACAAATGATAAACATGTAAATAAAATCAGTGCATTGATTAGAATGTAAGCTTCCTTTCTAGATGATCTATATCATTTTATCAACCATTTTTCTAACCATGGCTCACTTCTGACCTTGTTTCTTTGTTGCCCTCTACCCATCTTACTGATTGGGCCTTAGTCTTGTGCCAATTCCTCCTGTTAACATAAATTTTATCTGTATCCCCACTGGAATATCCTAAGGACCCATGGCACGGGGTGGTGTCATATTATCCCTGTTGAGAAATTTCTGTCTAGATGATTGTGTGATTTCATTTCACTCCTCCAGAGGCACCATCTTGTGATCGCTGAAGTCTTTCTACCTACTTAGGGTAATTTTAATTTTGAAACATGCCAATCTCCAGATTTCATATTTATGCAATCTTCCAAAAGTCTGGAGCTCTGGACCACTCGTGCATCTGGGTCCCTCGCAGGTGGAAACTGCTCTGAAGGAGATGACATGGCTTTGTGAAAAGATGATTTAAACTTGGTTCTGTCTTTGTGAATGACTATCAGAGCTGTATATTTACTTATCAATGTCACCAGATGAAAGTCTTCAAGCTTAAAGCATCACTCATCATACTTATTGGTCATCACAGATTAAACAAACGTAGCATAGCACATAAGTTCTACAATATGTTTTACTAGAAACTCGTGCATTTTGATTCGAGTTGCTCCACATTCCAAAATGATCCATGATCCATGAAATGAGAGACGACGTTGTGAGCATGCTTCTGTTAAGGGTATACTATAGTTCACTATTATAATTTCTGTACAATGAAGTTTCCATTATAGACCTGTAGACACATCAATTGAACATTTTTAGTATGTGTATATATACATGATTTTTTAAAAAAAGTTTGTTTCAATTAAGATGTTTCTGGAAAACACCAATAAGAGAGCAAATTTGAAAATTATCATTTGAGAAAAAGAATTATAGAAAATCCATTGACTACCATTTTAAAATATGTTTAGCTCTAGATTCCAGTCCTACAAGATATCCTGGCATTGCAAATTTATGCCATAATTTATACACTACTGATTTCATTGTAATAACTTTGGAAATAGTGTCATATTTATTTATGATAACTCATAAATGTTCAGAATGATACTTGGAGACCAAGTTGCTAGAGTCAAGGAGATAGAGGGCTACATAAAGAGGTTATATGCTATTAGGGCTCAGTGTATATAAGAAATTTATCTGAATCAAATATATGGAAAAACTAGGGGATCAGAGAGACAGTAGAGAGGTTTAGGTACTTGCCTTGTACATAATCAGCCCACATTTGATCCCGAGCACTTGCAGGAGTGATCTCTGGGCACAGAGTCAGAATTATGCCCAGAGCACATCTGGATATGGCTTAAAAACCAGGAAATCAATCAAAACAACAGCACTGATAACAACAACAAAAGACCCAAACCAAATCAAAACAAATAAACAATCAGAACTATCGGACTGGAACTCCTGAGGCTGGAGAGGACAGGGGTTAGGACATGTCTTACATGCGGCCAATTCAGGATTAATCCTAGCACCACATATGGACCCCTGCGCACTGCCAGGAGTTTCCATGAGCACATAACCAGGAATAAACCCTGAACATAGCCAGGTGTGGCTCTAAAAAGAAAAACAGAAAAAGAAGTAAGGGAAGTCCTTAAATAAGTTCAATATGAAAATTTAAAAACAGTAAACTATTTTACCCAAAGGAATGACTCCATTTGAAGTCCCCCACATTTTCTTGTGTGTGAATAATCAAAATCGTGTGTTTGTAAAAAAATTGACACCTGAGCATCCAGCTATACCAAAAATCAACATTGTCTGGCTGAGAAGATTGCAGCCCTGCATATTAGCATGTCCTGAATACATAACTCCAAGTCAGAGACATGAACCTTCTACAACATCTAATCAATACTGTGGTATGAACATCTCTATTTAATTACATATCTAATTGTGTGGCTGGTATTTTGTCTAACATAGACTACAGGACTTTGCTCCTTGGGGAGTAGAAGAGAAAGGGATGATTTTGCTCCTGTTTCCCTGTCCTGCATTAAAACAAAGCACAAAGTTGTCTGGAATCAGTGTTAGCATTATCCACAGCTGCTGAACACTGATTTAACCAGATGCCATAACTATAGCAACGGAAAAATATTGGAATTTTGATATTAGCATGCGACTGAAATTTACTAAATATAGCACACTATGTGGTGGGGTGCATATTGTAACAATTTCCTTTATTTTTAAAATGACAAAGTCAGGCTTTGGAAGGAAACTTAATTTATAATATATATGATGGGTACTTCTATCCCCTTGATCTATAATAAAGGTGTTTTGAAATCAAAAGAGATGAATCAGTTTGATTACACAGACATGGATGGAAATTGGGCTATCATTAAGCTGTCTTCAGATATGTGTATGTGGTAGAATATTCATCTTTGTGGCTTTAGTAGAAAGAACATCAAGCTTAGAATCAGAAAAATTAAGCTCCATTCTTTATTATTAAAACATTATGAGACTTTGGACAGGTATCTAAAGGGACTAAGGATCTCAGGTTTTCCCACTTTTGGGGTATAGGGATTGGGCCTTACTCAGAGATGCTCAGGATCTAATACTGGCTTTTTGCTCAGTGGAAAAATGCACTCCCAGGCATTGAACTGCGATTGGCCACATGCAAGGCATCTGCTTCAATTCCTTTAACTTAATACCTTGAACTTTTACACCTGAGAACAGTCAGGTGCAACTCAAAAGAAAACCCCAAATTCCCACAATTATTCTTTGAAAATTCTTAGAAAATTAAAAAAATTCATAGGAAAAATAAAATTCTTAAACCTTCAAATCATCAACTCTCCGACCTCACAGATTCCCCAATTTTCTTAGTGTTGAAGGATTAACTCTTTCAGCTCACACATATGGATTAGACCTCTCCCTGCCTCAACTCTAGATGGTTATCACTGGTACCCTGTGGAAGGAGAGACATTTATAACACAGAATCTCTGAATCAGGGAGGCAGGTGATATGTGCAAGGGTTTATTCACATGATTTCCTCTGGTTAGAGAAGTACTCTCTGTTTCACAATCTCTTTAGAGGGGTTGATTATTGGCTTCATGTTCCTTTGGTCCTCTTTCCCTAAATCTGGGCCTGTGTGGTATCGGATTAGCCTCAACACCCCACTCCAGTCCACTTAGCAGAATTTTTATCCCTGTCTTGTGCATGATCAAGGTATATTTAAAGAGTTCAGGGTTATTGAAACTATCTAGCTACAGATTCTTCTCAGACTAAGAAATAGTCTGAGAAATAGATCATTGCTATCTTTCTGTGACTGACCCCTTGCTTTTCCCTACACAGCCTATAATTTATCCCGTTAGACTCTCTTGTTCAAGAACAGTTATTTAGGCTATTTAGCTACAGATTCTTCTCAGACTAAGAAATAGTCTGAAAAATAGATTATTGCTGCCTTTCTGTGACTGACACCTTGCTTTCTCCTACACAGCCTATAATTTGTTCCCTGTTATACTCTCTTGTTGAAGAACCTGGGTTACTGCTTTGTTTTTAGATGTTTTATCTTTGTCCTTCTAGAGCTGAATTCCATTGCCCTTTTTGATGATCTTGAAATCTTAGTGTGACTACTGCCAAATTATATGGGTTATCCTATCAGTCTGTCTTCAGAAATCTGTCTATGTCTTATGTCCAAGACTCAAAGATACTTCATATTTTGATTTCAAACAGCTTTTTGCTCCTTAGGGCTGGCCTTCACTGAAGCTGCCTGCCTTGTCTGGATTACTACCTACTGATTATTATTAAATAATTTAAAAAGGTGTATTCCATATACTTTGTGGAGCCATCGCTCTGTTACTTTTGACATTCTAGACACTGAGTACTACTCACCACTCATGTCTCTTTGAAGACCCAGCTTCAAAGCCCTTGTGGGCCTGCATGGTGTCTGGGTTCTGGATCTCCCCAGGTTGTTCTATCAAAGCCCTGTTAGTTTCCAGTTATAGCCTATAAGATTATCTGGTTATTTCCTTCACTAGGATGCCCCACATGGTCTCATTCCTCAGAATGGAATCCACTGTATCCAAACATTGCCACACTAGTGCTAGTTAACAGCAAAGTTAAAATTCTAAGATAGTCAATGAGGGAGATTTTCTTCTATGGGAATTTATGTTTTTGGGGGGAAGGGGAGTTACACCTAGCTCTGCTCAGGGCTTACTCCTGGCTCTGTGCTCAGGGATCATTCCTGTGCCACTTGGGGGACCATAAGGCTTGCCAGGGATCTGGGTTGACTGTGTGCAAAGCAAATGCCCTATCTGCTATACTTTTGCCCTATCCTACTGGGAAAGATATTTTTAACCAGCAAGAGATAATTAGGTGAAAATTAAAAATCAACTGTGATATTTAGGGGATGAAAGGTATTTGTGTTTGCAAATCTAAGGGACATTGTCATTGTTTATTATAAGTCAACCTAGTAATATTCATCTTCTTGCAAAGTTGCTTCTAGTTTGCTAAAATCACTCAGAATTCTGGCATCCATAGCAGTTGTGTGTGAGCCACCTTGCTACTTGCTGTTGAACCTAGGACTAACCCTTAATAAACATAAACTTCTTCATAAGTCAAGTAAGGATTTGTGAAGATAAAATATCTTAGATGATATGTATTAAGAATATCAGTTAGTAGACAGTGGATGTGAAATTGTTTTCAGGACCATAACGCATCATACAGATACATAGCCATGTTTTCTTCCTCTTATGGTTAGAGGGCCACAGACATGGAACCTCTTGCCTAGTATTGGTGGAAAACCAAAATTAGGATCAACTCTCTAAGAGAATAGAGTATCAGAAATAAGCAAAGACTGACACATGTGCTTTTGGGGAGCCAGCTGAGCTAGTGCATGGGGAAGGACAGGAAGTTCCTGAGTGGATAGGCATTTCCTTAGAGCACAGGCACTATTATTTGTTCATTTATGCTGTTGTTGGTTCTGGAGCCATAGTACAATGTGTAGGACGTTTGCCTACATGCAGCTGACCTGGGTTTGATACTTCAGCCCCGCTGCCCCCCGGCATCCCATATTGTCCCCTGAACACTGCCAGGAGTGATTCCTGAGAACAGATCCAGGAGTTACCCCTGAGCATTGCCGGGTGTGTCAACTGGAAAATAAAAAAAATGTGAGGAACTATTCTTATATATGATCTGGCACATTTAGGGATCAGGCAAATTATACAAGGTCATCCCAGAATAACTTGAGTTTAAAAGGAAAGTAGTAAGTAATCTAAGTGTGTACTAAATGCAGGCTGTATTTAGGTTGTGTAAACTAATTGTATGTATCAACTTGACTGGGCTAAGGTCTACAGTTATTTGGTTAAACACTAACCTAGACTATGGTGCTGTGAATGTATTTTTTAGATATGGGTTTTAGATATGACTAACATATTTTTTTTTGCTTTTTGGGTCACACCTGGTGATGCACAGGGGTTACTCCTGGCTCTTCACTCAGGAATTACTCCTGGCGGTGCTCAGGGGACCATATGGGATGCTGGGATTCGAACCCGGGTCGGCTGCGTGCAAGGCAAACACCCTCCCTGCTGTGCTATTGCTCCAGCCCCCAGATATGACTAACATTTAAACCAATTGATTTTGAGGGAAGCATGCTGTGTTCCATGGTGTTGGTTGAGTACAACCAATCAGTTGATAGTCTTAAAATCAAAGACCAAGTTTTCAAAGAAGAAGCAATTAAGCCTTTAGACAGTAAGATAGTAATCCTGCGTGAGTTTCAAGCTTGCTGCAATAAGCTGACCTACAGAGTTTGGACTCAAGACTGAAATATCAATTCTTACCTGAATTTTCTAGACTTTCAGCTAACACTACAATTTTTAGACTTGTAAGCTGCTATAATATGTATTCTAATTTCTTAAAATCTCCCTGTACCTGTAATAAGTTTCTATGCATGTATATTTATATTAGTGAATGAGTATACATTTATCTATCTCTCTATATATACTCAGACTGGAGCGATAGCACAGCCAGTAGGGCATTTGCCTTGCACGTGGCTGACCAGGATTTGATTCCTCCTTCCCTCTCGGAGAGCCCTGCAAGCTACCAAGAGTATCATGCCAAGACGGCAGAGCCTGGCAAGCTACCCGTGGATTTGATACACCAAGAACAGTAACAACAAATCTCACAATGGAGACATTACTGGTGCCAGCTCAAGCAAATTGATGAAAACCCGGACAACAGTGCGAAAGTACAGTGCTATATATACTCATTTCTACCTGTTTTTGTTCCATTTTTCTGGAGAAACCAGACAGGCTTCTGGAGAAATCCATAAAGATGGCAGTGTAGCTTAAAGCAGAGACAATTGAAGATTCTGGAGAACCTTGAGACATCAAAGTATTAAAGTTGTTACTCAGTCACAAGTTTGACTTTTCTCCGTTTACGGAATAATTTTTTAAAACTTTTTTAATTTTATTGAATCATCGTGAGATAGTTACAAGCTTTTATGTTTGGGTTACAATCTCTCAATGATTAAACACCCATCTCTCCACCAGTGCACATTCCCCACCATTGATGTCACGGGTATACCCCCCCTTTCCAACCCTCCCCCTGCATCTATAGCAGACAATATTCCCCACACTCTCTCTCTACTTTTGAACATTATATCTTGCAACACAGACACTGAGAGGTCATCATGTTTGGTCCATTATCTACTTTCGGCATGCATCTCCCATCCCAACTGGTTCCTCCAGCCATCATTTTCTTTAGTGATCCCTTCTCTATTCCATCTGCCTTCTCCCCTCTGCTCATGAAGGAGTCTTCCAGCTATGGGGCAATCCCCCTGACCCTTCTATCTACTGTCCTTGGGTGTCTGTTTACTGAATAATTAATGTGACTTAGATAATGGTTGGTACAAGCTCTGTAGAATCAGAATATCATGGGTGGCTCTGGAGACTCAGTGTAAGATCCTTGCCTTCCTGTCAGAAGCATTACTTCCCAGAGAAAGCACTCAAACCTGGACATCCTGCACCAAGGAGTGGGCTTCTGACTGGGGATACCCTCGCTATTTCAGGTTGATTAAAACAAGAAGAACAAGGAGGACTGCTTACGGTCATCTTACCTAAGACTTGATAGAGTCAGTGACAACTAAACTTCTTTCTACTCATTTGGTCTGGCTCCTTATTGTACAGATGGGAAAAACAAGAGAGAGAAATTGAGGGGTGGGGACAGACACACTTCCTCAGGCACAGAGCAAGTTAGTGGCACAGACACACCTACCATTTAGATATCTAGACAATAAGCAAAGCAGAGAAGAAGGAGGGGATAAGGTTTCTGGATAAAGAGATGTCCGATTCCTAGTGTGCTTTTGCTACAGTTCATTTGATGGGTAATTGTCTCCAGGTTAGGATTCATCCTAGCTGAATAGGAAGGAAGATAGAAAAGCTACAAAAAAGTGAAATATATATCTATATATATATATTAGTACTCTCACTGTTAAATCACAAAATGAAATGATGAAAAGAAAATATGAATTTCATTGAAGGACAAATTAACTTTCCTGTGAACTTTTCAATGGCAAAAAGACCACGGTATTCATTCCAGTTTCCTTGCCACTTTTGCCAAACAGTTTGTCCTTCAAAAATAAAAGCGCATTTTTTATTTGTTACCCTACAATATCTTTCTATTTGTTTGGAAATTTGATTGTTTTCCACAATCATATTAAATTAAAATTATCACTAAAAATGACATATGTGTTACTTTGCCTCAACTTGACTCTCATGGTTTCAGCCATGAAACTTGGATTGAAGTTTTGATTATTTTTGAAAACACAAATTAGAAGACATGCTGGAAATTCATAGCCACATTGGAATGAACCAGTAAAGGCAACTCCCTTTCCTTGGCAGTCAATGTTGCTACGTTGTGTTTGTGTTTTTTATTTAGGACATCATTGAAAGCCTATTTATGTGGTAGAATATATTTGGCATTTGGCCCTCTAGTAGTGAGTGGGTAACCATTTTCTACCTTTAATTGCTACTGTTCTTTGTGGAAAAATAAAACATTTCATAATAAGCTGTCATGTTTGGGAAAACAGTGTTCTGCAAATAGCATGCCATGTTGAATATGGCATTTTTACTGCACTATTCATGGAGTCTCTGTGCTCCTCACTGAGATGCATCCTCAAGGCAAAGCATCTTTCATGGCTAGGAGGAGGACTTTAACCTCTGACCTGTAGCTTCCCTGTTTAGGGAACAACATAGCTTTGATCAGTTTCTTAAAGAGCCTTCTGTTTATACCCTCTCCTAGATCTGCAGACAACATTTGCAAAGTGCATGAGAATCCTGGACAAAGGTGCCACTGGGTTGAGGAGTAATCAGGTTTTTTTTTTTAGTCACTTTCCTTTTACACTTTCTCTTTTGAGATAGTGAAAAGAACTCTGGTCTGCTTCTGAGGACTCTCTATGCTGCAGTTTTATTTTCTTTGTATATGCTTTACTCCCTTCTCTTTATTTTATTTTATTTTATTTTATTTTATTTTATTTTATTTTATTTTATTTTTACTTTTTGTGTCACAGCCGGCAATGCACAGGAGTTACTCCTGGCTCTGCACTCAGGAATTACTCCTGGCGGTGCTCAGGAGACCATATGGGATGCTGGGAGTCGAACCTGGGTCAGCTGCGTGCAAGGCAAATGCCCTACTCGCTGTGCTATCGCTGCAGCCCCTTTACTCCCTTCTCTTATACCAACTTATGTAGAGCCTGGAGTCATGAGTTTTTCATCTGTTCAGTTATTCACTTATGAATTTTGCTCAGGGGTTTCAGTTATTCTCTTCTGGTGGTGGGTGTCTTTTTCAAATGACTTATTTGGGGGAGAGACATGAGCACTGCTTATGTGGCACCAGGTCCACAAGCTCAGGGGGCATACAGTGTCAGGGATCAACTGGGCCTCACACATGCAAAGAATGTGTTCTACTACTTGAGCCATGCCCCAGTCCTCTTCTTAAAAGTATGAAAGTACATATTCATAATAAAATAAATACAGTATAAATATACAAAATGAGAAGAGCTACTTCAAACTCTTTATTGAATCACCATGAGATACACAGTTACAAAGTTGTTCATGATAGGGTTTCAGTAATACAATGTCCCAATGTCCATCCCTTTACCAGTTTACATTTCCCACCATCAATATCCTCAATTTCTCTCTGTCTCTCTCTCTCTTTTTTCATCCTTTTTCCTCTTAGGCTCTGTGCTTTGCAATACTGTCACTGAAAGATTACCATATGTATACACACACACACACACACACACACACACACACACACACACATATATATATATATATATATATATATAACAGCACTCATTTCTTCTCCAGAGTGACCATTTCCAATCATCATGCCATAGTGGTCTCTTCTCTGTCCTACCTGCACTCCTAACCCCCTACTTGTAACAAGCTTCCTACCCTACCACCCTACCCCTCGTTTCTGCTGTCTTTGGATATTTTTCTCATACTATTTTAAATTTTAATCTGCAAATGAGTGAGATCATTCTGTATGTCCCTCCCCCTCTGACTCATTTCACTCAGCAAGATAATCTCCATGTCCATCCACGTAAAAGCAAATTTTATGACTTTATTTTTCTTAACAGCTATGTAGTATTCCATTGTGTAGATGTAACATAGCTTCTTTATTCACTCATCTGTTCTTGACCACTTGAGTTATTTCCAGATTCTGGCTAATGTGAATAGCGCTGTAATTAACATAGGAGTGCAGATGACTTTTCAGTATTGTGTTTTGGGGACCCTAGTGTATAATCCCAGGAGCAGTATTACTGGGCCATATCCATATGGAAGAGCTCCTTAAAACTTGTAGTCTTAGTCCTTATGCATAAATATCAATAGCAACTTCTCTTGTATCCATCCAGAAATTTTCCTTTCTTCTTTTTTTCTTTCCCTCTTTCTCTCATTCTCTCTCCCTTTCCTTCCTTCTTCCTTCCTTCCTTTTTTCTTTCTTCTTCCTTTCTTCCTTTCCTTCTTCCTTCCTTCCTTCCTTCCTTCCTTCCTTTCCTTCCCTTCCTTCCTTCCTTCCTTCCTTCCTTCCTTCCTTCCTTCCTTCCTTCCTTCCTTCCTTCCTTCCTTCCTTCTTTCTTTCTTTCTTTCTTTCTTTCTTTTCTTTCTTTCTTTCTTTCTTTCTTTCTTTCTTTCTTTCTTTCTTTCTTTCTTTCTTTCTTTCTTTCTTTCTCTTTTCCTTCCTTTCTCTTTTCCTTCCTTTCTCTTTTCCTTTTTTCCTTCCTTCCTTCCTTCCTTCCTTCCTTCCTTCCTTCCTTCCTTCCTTCCTTCCTTCCTTCCTTCCTTCCTTCCTTCCTTCCTTCCATCTTTATTTTCTGTCTCTGCTTTTTTGTTACTTTTTTA
Organism: Sorex araneus; assembly: GCF_027595985.1. Taxonomy (NCBI): domain Eukaryota; kingdom Metazoa; phylum Chordata; class Mammalia; order Eulipotyphla; family Soricidae; genus Sorex; species Sorex araneus. The sequence continues at coordinate 62,314,740 of NC_073313.1, read as the reverse complement.
TTTCATTTCCCACACTGAAAAACAAACTGGAAAACTAGAAAGGGAAAAGCTAAATAAATAGGCATCACCCTGGAGTTGTGGGATATTTTATGTTTATATATTTGGTTTCAGGGCATAAGATGCTATACTCAGGGGTTACTTCTGACTATATACTCAGGAATTATTCCTAGCAGTGCTCAGGGAACCATATGGGATGCCAGGGATCAAACCCAGGTTGAGCGTATGAAAGGAGAACACCCTACTCATTGTACTATTTCTTTAGACCAACACTTTCAATAATAAATACCTAATTGTAGGGTTTCATCCCTAAATTTCAATTCAATACAATTCAATACACATTTTTATTAGTGAATCAGCATGAGTTACAGTTACAAACTTATGAGCCTTCATGATTCCATTTTGTTTAATCCCTCCAGCAGTGCCCAGAACCCTCCATCAGTGTTCCCAGTATCCCGCCCACCCTCCCTCTCCCACCCCACCTCTGTGGCAGGGCATTCCCTTTTGATCTCTTTCTCCTTTTGGGTGCCGTGGTTTGCAACAGAGGTACTTCGTGACCATCATGTTTGGTCTATACTCTATTTTTAGTGCTCATCTCCCATCCCATGTGGGTCCTCAAACCACACTTTACCTGGTGTTCCCTTCTCTATGTGAACTGCCCCTTCCTTCAGCATGTAAGGCCAGCTTCCAAGACTTGGAGCCAACTTCCTGGTACTTATCTCTACTATTCTTGGCTGTTAGTCTCCTATTCTGTTATTTTTTATTGCACAGACGAGTGCAACCTTTCTATGTCTGTCTCTCTCTTTCTGACTCATTTCACTTAGCATGATACTTTCCATGTTGATCCACTTATTTGCAAAGGTCATGACTTCATATTTTCTAACAGCAGCATAGTATTCCATTGGGTAGATGTACCAAAGTTTCTTTAACCAGTCATCTGTTCTAGGGCACTCAGTTTTTTTCCAGATTTTGGCTATCGTAAACAGTGCTGCAATGAACATTCTATTGCAGATGTCATTTCAACTATACTTTTTGCCTTTCCAGGATATATTCCCAGTGGTGGTATTGGTGGGTCAAATCGAAGCTTAGTTTCTAACTTTTTGAGAAGCGACCATACTGTTTTCCAAAATGGCTGAACCAGTCGGCATTCCCACCAGCAGTGTAAGAAGGTCCCTTTCTCCCCACATCTTCTCCAACAGCGATTAATTTTGTTCTTTTGGATGTGTGCCACTCTCAATATACATTTTGAGTGTTTGTTATAAAGAAAAGAATAATGAATGAATAATGAATAAGACATGACTCCCATTCTCCAAGAATTCAAATTCTTACCGAGAAGTCAACATGTACACTGAGCATATTTGATAGAAAATTTCTGAACTAGGTCATAGAATATTGATGAAATAAAAAGATTGGTGAAACTGTTACAAGAAGACTTTGAGATGAAGAGATTTAATCCTGAGTAATCCCAGGCTACCTATATGAAAGCACAGAGATCAATGGTTGGTCTAGTATGGTTGAGAGTAGTATAAAATACAACTATAGAGTAGATTCAACCCACTGTTAAAAACCTTGACGCTAGACTAAAAGAATTAGACTTGTTCTGTAAGCTAAAGAAAATTTTGATGACCATCTCTCTCCAAATCACAGATCGATCTCTTGCCTATTACCATAGTCTCTGGTTCTTTATCAGTGAACTCTTTATATACACAGACACTGCCCAATTGTGTGTATGTAAGTACATGCATATACTTTGATTGTATTGTCTAAGATTACAATACATGTTGAGGTAATTCAATTTTCTATTCATGATTCTGTTGGTATTGCATTAGAATTTATGGTCACTGTCACTGTCATCCCGTTGCTCATCGATTTGTTCGAGTGGGCACCAGTAACGTCTCTCATTCAGAGACTTATTGTTACTGCTTTGGGCATATCCAATACAGCATGGGTAGCTTGACAGGCTCCCCCTCGCGGGCTCGATACTCTTGGTAGCTTGCCGGGCTCTCCGAGAGGGGCAGAGGAATCGAACTCGGGTTGGCCACGTGAAAGGCGAACGCCCAACCGCTGTGCTATCTCTCCAGCCCATGAAATTTATGGTACTGTCATAAATTTTATTCACTTCAAGCTTTTACCAAACCAGTCCTGGGAGTTCCATTAAGTTTCTCTTTGCTCAGCTCTGTTTATTGTCCTTTTCTGGTTTTCTGCAACAGTTCCGGATGAAATTATACCACATCTTTCTCTCTCTATGGTCGATTCACTTTTCTCTGTCCTGTTTCTCTATTTGGTTTGTCATCCTATCATGAACAGGAATTAACTTTGTTTGGCATGATTTATGTTTAAGAATCCATATTGACTACTGTTTATCATTTGAGTTTCCCCTAGGTACTCATAAATGACTGCCTTAATAATTGTCCTCACAGCTTACCAGATATTGAAATTAAATTTATGAGTTTAATTCCCTGAGTTCCCTGGGGATTTTTTAAAAAAGAAAAATGGAAAAGACAGTTTCATGACTCACAGCAACTCTTCTATAATAAACCAGAATTATAAAGAAAAAATTTTGGTCACAGAAAAAATTCATTTGGGGCCAAATTATTATTATAAAATTAACAAATAATAAGACTTTTTAAAAATCAAAAGATATCCTGTGTCCTTTAAAACTATTTATTGATTGCACTCACATATTTTAAAGTCCATAACAGATGCTTAGAAAAAGTTCATCTACTAGATTATAGTCCTTACTTTGTGCCGGCAACTGGAAATTTGTTTTTTTTATATATTCAAATTGTTGCACAGTTGAAAAATAGCCCAGTAATGGCATTTATACAAAGGTTATTGTGTAAGTAGTGTTTCTTGGGCATAAGCTAAAATGTTCTTTCAGTTGCTGAGACAACTTCCCTGCCACAATTGTGCTTAATATTTACAATGTAATGATTATGCACTGACCTAAGATTGCAGTCTTTTCTCCCTGATGCAATGCAGGTACATTTTAGGTAGACTTTAGGTGGAACGTGGCTACTTCAATCTAGCTAAACGATGCATTGAATTTCAGAGATCCTTTCAATACACACGATGCATAGCACACAAACCACCTAAAGGCTTGGTTGAGTTTAGGTTTCCATAGTTTCCAATTCAATACCCTCCCTAATACTAAAACTAGGAATATACTCAACAAGTCTTTTACATCAGTTATGGTAGTCAGGTAACTTTTTTTTTCTCCAAATGAAGCAGTTTGGACTAAGTGAATACACAAAACACTAATGTCATAGTCCCTCTTCTTAGTGTCTCATTCTTCATGTCTTTATGATCCAGGTACCAGCCCTTTTCCAATGGTTTGTTCTAGAGACAAATGATGTTTCGTAAAGCTTTGTAACTTTCAACATGGTGATTCAATAAAAAATAAATAAATAAATACATAAAATTAAAAAATGATGTTTCGGATAACACTTGTGTTGCCTTTTTATTACCTATGACAGGTATGCTGGAAGTGGTCATTGCTGACTTTGGATTTTAATTTGTTTGTATGAGTGTTTTATTTGAAATGCTGAGAAATGAGGAAATAGCTTACTATACAGTACCAGTCTGAGATAAGACTTAAGAGTCAGAGGACATGCATCACCAATCTACCAACTCAACAGGAAGAGAGCCAAATTGGGTACCTCATGGCCCACCACTTCACTAGTATGCTCACACAAAAGCAAGCCCATGGAAAACTCCTCAGAGCTTGTTAGTAGGAGGGGAGATTTGAACTGGGACTATTGGAAGGACATTTCCAGAAGGTATTGCATTTTCGGAGAGTAGAAAAATCTACTGCTTCTAAATATCTTGGTATGGTATTTTCTCTGTATGAACATGATGACTGTCTTCTTACATTTTTCCTGATATTTATTCTGCCAATTGGTTGTATGAACCCCTGCCACTCTCCTGAATAAGCTACAAGACATTACCTGCATGCTGTCTTCCTGTGGAGGGATGGCAGTAATCTATGCGAAGATAAACTGGAGCTTCTGTGAATGAAGCGTAAATGCAGTGAAGTGTGTGAAGCTGTAAGATTTAATGATTATACAGGTAATTTTTGGGGGGGAGGGAAGATATGGCATTTAATCAAATCCAGAGTCATTATGTAAATTTAATCACCTTGCAACACACTACTAATTTTATTATCTTCTTTTCATTTGACAGTGCTTAGATACAAGTTGAACTTGAAATTCCAGAGGTAGAACACTGTTGATTGGAACCATATTAAGGAAAATGTACTGTGGAAATGAGATTAAAAAGCCTTTCTTCTTGTTACTGACTGTTGTCTTTATATGTGTACAGGTGTCCAACAAAGAAGTTTTGGAATAAAGTGTGCCTGTTTAAAGTTTTATTTATTTTTAAAAAATCTCCAATGAATAACAAACTACCTGCTTTAATTGCATTGTGAAATCTGTTCCTGTCAAATGGAAATCCTTTACACTAAAAGAGATGAGGTTCACATTCGCCCTAACATAAAAACCTCTGTCTTACTTGCATAGCACATTTTCACTTAGACCCTGGTTACTATTTGATGCTGGATCATTTATGCCATAAAATAAAGAAAGAATCTCCTCTCATCAGTACCAGATTTGGTAGTGTTTAAAAGAAACAGTGGGGGTGGTGATACCGGATAGACAAATTATCCATCACATCACTGTTCATATTATGAGGCCAAGGACGCAAAAACCTAGTCATGTTGCATTTCCCAAAAGGCACAAGGGCTTTTTGACCCTGTGATTCACACTAATGATCATGTCTAGTGAAAGTAACAAGGCTAAATACTTTATCTGTGATCTGAACAGTGAAATTTAAAAGGAATCAAGAGGAAATACATGATTACACCTTGAACTGACTTTGATAAGGCTAAATTGGTATTTTGGGTATCTTTTCTCTTGACTTCTGTTTTACTTCCCCCATTTCCTTTTATCCCTTCTTTGGCAGTAAAGACTGCATGAGCTCCCCAATTCATAATTGGAACATGCAAGTCTCTGGCCAGTCAGGAATTCTTTCCTTTAATCAGTTGCTATCTTTCCTGATTTATCTTACAGGCAGGCAGGCCAACAACTGGGGCAAATGTCCCCTAAATTTGGGCTTAAATAAAATAACTTTACTTCTACTACTTTGAGTGAGAACTAATTGTTTCAGGGAAAACGTTTCTTTTTTTACAGGGATTCTTAGTAACTCCATGAACCACAGGTTTGTGGGAAATAAAAATGGTGTATGATTCTTAACCAAGGTTGAGATGAAAGTGCTTTCTTATATGGTTCCCTGTCAGTTTTCTCACCCTGAATTGGGTATCATAACCACTATTTAACTCTGAGGATTGAAGCATTCAGTGAGAGATTGGATATGAGAGTACACAGGATTATATCTAGTCTAGAATAAGTGCCCAGGGAGGGCAAGTTGAATTAGATGAATTTATGGTTAAGGGGACACATTGTTATGATTCAAAGGTATTGCACAACCATAACATTGGCACAGCCAGTGTCCATTATAAGTGGGAGTTTGAATAACATTAAAATAAGAGGGCTCTGGTTTATGTGTATTGAACTTCAAGTGGCAAAATAATTCTTTCATTGTTAGCTTAAGACAAGAGAAGACTTAAACATCAATACACAGAAATACACACCTATGTGGTATGGAGTAAAAGTCTATCAGACGATTGTGGCAGTGGAAATGTTGTGTGATTGCTATTAATATTTGTTTTATTTGGGCTAAAACAGGTTGTGTTTTAATTTTTAGTCCATGTTTCTTTTAGCCAAGCAGAAATTCTTGTATATTTTTTATTCTGTCGCCTTTGCCAGTGGCTTTGTTTCACTGAAGACACCTTTGAGGTCCAGATCTCAGAGTATTCTGCTTATATTTTCTTCAGTGTATTTTATAGTTTCTGGTATAATCTGAATTTATTTGATTTACTTTTAATTGACTTTTGTGTAAAATGTGAAATATGAATTCAGCTTTATATTTACACATGGGTATCCAGCTCTTCCAGCATTATTCATTGAAGAGACTGTCTTTACTGCACTTAATGTTATTGTCTCCTTTGTCAAAAATTAGCTAACCATCTATATGGGGATTTGCCCTTGGATATTCTATTCTGAGCCATTGGTCAGAGAGTTTATCCTTATTTCAATGCCATGCTGTTTTAAGCACTATGACTTTATAGTATAGTTTCAAGTTAGGTAATGAGATACACCCAGTTCCTTATTTTTCAGTATGGTTTTGGATATTCAACATTTTTGATGTTCCCGTATAAACGGTATTATGGACTCTTCTAAGTCCTTAAAGAATGTCATCTGAATTTGGACAGGGATTACAATGAATCTATATAGTAGTTCAGGTAGAATGGTAATTTTGATGATGTTGATTCTTCCAATACAAGACCATGGAACATTTTTCATTTCCCAAGGTCTTCTGTTTCTTTCTTGTTTAGAAATTTTCATGGTATAGATCTTCCACCTCTTTGTTAAGTTGATTTCTGGGTACTTGATGCTCTTGGACACTACGTAGGTGAAAATATTTGCAGTCAGAACATCACATAATAGGTTGATATCCAAAATTTATAAAATTTTCACTAAGATCAGCAACAAAAAATCCAAAACCCCCATCAAAAAATGGGGAGAAGAAACAAACAGGGAAGTCTCTGAGGAAAGTCAACTGATGGCCAACAGGCACATGAAAAAATGCTCATAATTTATTATTAATTAAATCCAATAAAGACTATAAAATGTGAAAATTCTATGATAATGGCACATATCAAAAATAGTGAATACAATCTTTGTTGGTGGAATGAGGTGAAAAAGGAGTTCTCTTCCACTGCTAATGAGAGTATTGTCTGGTTCGACCCCTGTGGAAAATCATTTAACTTAAAATTGAGCTGCCATATGATCCAGAAATTACACTTTTGGCTATCTACCCCCAGGACAGAAAAACATTAATTCAAAAGCATGTATGCATACCATTATTCTTTGCAGCACTTAGTACAATAACTAAGATTTGAAATCAAACTTAGATGCCCAACAATAGGTCAGTGAATCATGAAGACGTGGTATATACACACAATGGAATACTGTGCATTTGTAAGGAATGATGAAAGCATCCAATTTTCTGCAACATTGATGGGACTTGAAGATATATTTAATGAAGTAACCAGAAGAATGAAAAAATAGTAATTAGAGTAACTGGATGAGGAAATTCAATGGTTTAAAAGGGTGGATAACCTTTGGGCCCAATGTTTAGGGAAGAGAAGAAAGGGCAATGAGTGGCGGGGGGGGGAGCGGAGAAAAGAGACAGATAAGAAGCAACATGGGGCAAGAGGCAAGGTACATCAGTGGTGTTAAGGAATGATAGAGTTAAATGTACTAACCTCAGAGTCAACAACACTGAAATTATGAGACCCAAAGTTTAAAAATCAAATTTAAAAAATGTGCCTTTCAAGGTGACAGGCTGGGGGTGGTGGTGGGTGTAAGTGAAGGAACCTGGGAACACTGTAGAGGGAAGTTGACACTGGTTGCAGGATAAGTGTTGAAATATTGTATGTCTAAAACCTAACTGAAGAATCGCAGTGTTTTAATAAAATAAAATTTCGGGAAAAACATGTTGTAGTACTTTAGAATAAGTACTTACCCTTTGTATTTAAATAACTATTTATCATCTATTCTCTTTCTGTCATCTGTATGTCAATTAACACCCATTTATCTATCATCCATTATCAGCATATCTGTTGGTACAACCATACATCTCTTCATTCAGAAAACTCTTTAAAGTGTACACTTCATTGTTCTGTATACTGGCAATAGGATGCTGATTATGGTATTCTTTATCTTAAGGAACTAATAGCCTAGTGATATAAATAGACAATCAAACAGCCAGTTTTGATTCACTATTGTCAAAAGTAACAAAATATTAACAGGAGCTGTGCAAAGAAATTATTCTTCCCTAACATGGAGTGAGAGTGAGTGCTCAAGATATTCTTCTGGAAGAGATGCTGTATTAACCGAGACTTTAAGGGTTAGAAAGGCTTTTACTTGGGGCATACACCTGGCTATGCTCAGGGACTACTCCTTGCCTTGTGCTCAGGGATACCTCCTGATGGTGCTCTGGAGTGTATATGAGGTACTACAGTCAAATCCAGGTGATCTGCTTGCCTTGCAAGTAGCTTGCCTTGGAGTACTATCCCTCTGGCTCCAGGTTAGAAATATGATCTAAATAGGGAAAAAAAAACTTCAGTTTGGGACATGACCTGGTTAATGCTCCGCAGTTCTGTGCTTTATAGTACTGACAAGTGTGCTGTTTCCAGATTTGATAATCAGACCTATAAGAGTGTACAACCAGTTGTATAGATAGATGTGTTCTGAGCACTGTGGATGAGGGCTTATTTAAATGCTTCTGTAAAGGGCTGAATAGCATATATTTTAGGCTGTTAGGGACACAAACTCTCTGCTACAACTATTCAACTATGTAGTACTGACTCATTATGGTTTTGATTTGTGTTTCTCTAATAGTTTATGATGTTGAAAATATTCCACGTGCTTTATTGAAATGTCTATATTGTACTTCCTCACATTATAATTGATGACTTTTTAAAAAATAATTTGTTTATGTGTTTTAACCCTTCATTTAAATACCATGGTTTACAAAGTTGTTCATGATACGTTTCTTACAGGCATTCAATTTTCCAAAACCAATCCCACCACCAGTGTGACCTTCCCTCTACTGTTGTCCTTGTTATCTCAATCCCCTCCCCCAAGCATGCACCATTATTAAGTACAAAATAATTTATTTTATATTGTTTATTATAACTGAATGGCTAATGAAATTATCAAAAATAGTCTAGTAAACAAAAATTTGTGAAAATTATTAAATCTCGCCATGGGGTTATTAAATCCTTGTCTGAGGGTTTACTAAGCTATTGTTGCTAATTGGTGCTTCTGTTTTTTTTTTTTTGCTTTTTGGGTCACACCTGGCGATGCACAGGGTTACTCCTGGCTCTGCACTCAGGAATTACCCCTGGCGGTGCTCAGGGTACCATATGGGATGCTGGGAATCGAACCTTTCCCCTCCTGGGCGGGCACGGGGCCGAGGCTTAGTTCTCATGCTGGAGACATTCTGTGAGGAGTTAGTTGTGATTCAGAGATTTGATGAAGAAATCTGACCATCAAGTTGGTGGGCGGCAACGAGGTCTTCTGACGTCCCGTGGAATCCAGTCTGTAACAGCTCTAGCCCAATGGTTATCTCTGAATCGCATTACATCACCAGCCCATCTGATTTTTGACGTCTTAAACAGTGAAATAAAATCAGTAATTTAAATATTTTGCCACAGCCCACCAACAGTTGTTTACAGTACTTTTTAATATATGCCATTCTCACTGCTGCGATACCATACCTTATGTTTTGATTTGTATTTCCCTGATATTAAGTGTCAATGAACACTGCTCCACGTGCTTCTTGAACATTTATATGTTCTCTTCATGAAAGAATCTGTTCATTTCCGTTCCCCATGTCTTAATGGGGTTATTTATTTCTATGTTGTTAACCTTTATATATCTTGGGTATTAATTTTTTATCTATGCACAGTGTGAAAACGTCTTCTCCCATTAAGTTCAATATCTTTTATTTTAGTCTGAGTTTCTTTTGCTGTGTAGAAAACTTTTAATATACTACAGTGCAATTATTAATTTTTATTTTTGTTATCTTTGTCAATCGTATAAGATTATTGAACATGTGTTTGATGTTCAGATCCTGGAAAGATTCCTTTATATTTTCTTCAACGTATTTAACAGATTCTGTTCTAATCTCAAGGTTTTTAATCCACATGTAATTAACCTTTGTATATGCTGTGAGACCCTTGTTCACCAATGGTGGAATATTGTCTGCTTCAGCCTCTATGAAAAACAGTTTGGATATTTCTAAAAAAACTAAATCAGAGGGCTGGAGTGATAGCATAGTGGGTAGGGTGTTTGCCTTGCATGCATTCGACCCGGGTTCGATTCCCAGCATCCCATATAGTCCCCCAAGCACCGGAGTGCATGAACCAGGAGTAACCTCAGTGCATCACTGGGTATGACCCAAAAAGCAAAATAAATAAATTATAAAAACATTAAAAAAACTAAATCATAGTTCCCATATGATTCAGAGATTCTACTTATGGGCATCTAACCCTGAAACACAAAATCATTATTTTTTTTTCTTTCTCAAGATAAAATACACTTTATGTTTTATAGGCCTATTCAGTTTTCCCCTTAAATCATTTTTAATTCTCTTTGCTCTTACTAAATTTTACATTCATAGACTTTACCTACTTCATGTAAATTTAAAAATGTTCTAGGGAAGAATTATTCATACTATCAATTTTATTCATATAACTGTAAAACTTTATTGTTTTTCAAAATATAACTTTATTAGTATATCATTGATCTTTTTAATTCCATAAGTGTAGGATAACATGGGGTTTGTCCTTTTAGCCTTGCCACAGGGAACTTAGTTTACCTTAGAGCAATGGCCTTTCTGTATGGACACAGGAAGACAGTTCATATTATGCTTTGTAACTTGGGAGTTGATTGTCGCCAATAATATTTACTCCCGGGCTTCTGCTTTCTCAACTCAGTTGCCCTTAGTTCCTAGCACCCAAAAAAACAGTGTCCCGACGAGAGACGGAATGGACCCAGGGCAAGCTGTGAGCTACCCTGGCATCTAAATGGGCCAGGCCAAAGCGCCACAATACTCAACTATAAGTTGAGAGCATGGTCATAGACAAATGCTGTCATGATCCAAAAGTAACGACAAGACCAGGACCTTGCTGGGGTTAGGAAGACTAACCTGGCCTGAGGACTGTGGTCTGGAATATATAGTGAATGTACTCAGGAAGAACCAAACTTTAAGTTTATATCTCTTACTGTGCTCATACAGAATGACATTGCTAGAAATATTAGAAGTAAATTTACTATAGCTATTTAAGCAGATTACCACCCTTGAGCAGATCTCCTAGTAATCTCATCAAAATCCTTAGATGAGATTTTGTTAATCTCCTCGATAAATGGTATTACCCTTCTTTGTTGATTTGTTAATGTTAAACCCACCTTTGTGTCACCACCCTATGTAATTTGCGATATAAACTAAGACTGGGAGGCACTGACAGAGACAGAAGAAGAAAGAAGACAGAAGACAGAGAAAGATACACAAGAGAGGGCACAAGAGAAGAACAGAGAAGACACAGAAGCAGAGACAGAGGGAGGTTGGAAGAGACCAGAGGAGAGACTACAGAGACAGAGACAGAGACAGAGACAGAGACAGAGACAGAGTGACAGACAGAAGAGAGCACAGTGGCACACACAGAAGCAGAACACAAGGAGGAGCCGTCCCGATCCGGTCCTTACACAGTGGCTCAGGAAAACCGGACGCGAGGGGTGGGTGTGAGAGAGAGCTGCCCCGAGTGCCCAAGGACAACAGAACGACACGACACACATCATATCGTCTCCCCGCTCCCGCACGCAACACCTTTGTGATTTTTTACACATGAGATTAGCTCTATTCATCTATATGTGTGTATTTTTCACCAATTCCACAATTAAAATAGAGAGAACTCAGGGGCCTTATAGTACAGTGGATAGGGATCTTGCCTTGCATGTCATTGACATGAGTCCTATCTCTGGCATCCCATATGGTCCTCTAAGTATAGTCAGGAGTGATACATAGGCGAAGATACAGGAGTAAATTCTGAGCACTGCTGAGTATGACCCAAAACCCAAAAGGACAGGGAGCTAGAGAGAGAGTACGGAGGGTAGGGTGCTTGCCTTGCACACGGATGACCTGGGTTTGATCCCCGGCACCCCAGAGGGTCTTGCCAACCCCTCCCAGGAGTTATCCATGAGCTCAGAGCCATGAGTAATTCCTGAGCACTGGTGGATCTGGTACAATCCCCTAGTCCCCCACAAGAGATCTTGCCTATGTGAGATAGAAAAAACATAGTAAAGGAACAGCACATGATCAAAATCATCAGAACTGAATGTTTTGTTTCTATAACTGAGATTACATAGGAGGTGGATTTAGAAGGAGTCCTTAGGACACTGGTGGAAGACAGTAGTCTTTTTTGTGGTACAAGTGATGTTGAAATTATATATACATAAAAATTTTGATTCCACTCAGTGCCCCTACTGCAAACCACAACACCCAAAAGGACAGAGAGAGAACAAATTGGAATGCCCCTCCACAGAGGCGGGGTGGGGCGGGGGGGATGGGATCAGGGGGTGGGAGGAATACTGGGTTCATTGGTGATGGAGAATGGACATTGGTGGAGGGATGGGCTCTCGAACATTGCATGAGGGATAAACAAGCACGAAAAGGTGTGAATCTGTAACTGTACCCTCACTGTGACTCACTAAAAAAATAAAAAATATGATTAATAGTATTGTAAATCACAACATATTGCAAATCACAAATCAATTTAAATAGTCTATTATTATCTTTATTATAATACAGTGATCTACAAAGTTGTTCATTATACAGTTGTTTCAGGAGTTTATATATTCAATGTATGAACATCAGTTCCAACATTTGTGTAAGCTTCCCTCCACCAGTATCTGCAATTTCCTACCCTCCCAAGTTTGCTCCTTAGCATACACAGATAAGTTTACTTTATATTGCCTGTTAACAAAATAACAAATGGAATTATGAAAAATAGACAAAAAGAAGTCAATTTGTAGTAGTTGTGAAAACTCACAATGACGTTACTGAAATAATTGAAGGTCCACTGAGCTGATTGGTCCTAGTTCAGACTTCTGTGCCATTGTTTCCACACATAGAGTTTGGTGGTCTTCTACACAACTTTCCCATGAAATTTGTTACCTTCCTTCTAGGGTATCGGTACTATGAAATTTGGAGGTGTTGTGCTTCCATGTATGTGACTACTTGCTACAGAAGCTGTGGAGCTGGTATGATTTGGTGGCTGGGTGACTTGACAAGTTTCAGTTGTGGAGCTGGGCTGTTATTATGATGGAGAATATCAAGTATGGATGAGAAATTCTGGGTGTTCAGCAGAAAGGGCAATCTGCCTGCCCTATTCCAAGAAGACCACAGAGTTGTCAGCCTGGAGACCAATCCACTAAATGGCTTGGCATTCATTTTGAGATTAGTTGTACAGCTTGGCTGCTTCTATGCCAGAGGATGTCAGAGGTGGGTGGAGGGTGCTGGATTTTCCAGCATGGAGGGCAATAAATATTAATTTGAAAACATATGTACACCTATATCCATTGCAGTACTTAGTACAGTAGCCAGGATGTGGAAATAGTCCAAATGTCCAAAGACAGATAGATGAATAAAGAAATTGTGTCATATATGCAAAATAAAATACTATGCAGCAACAAAAAATGAAGCCATATTTTTTTCTGCAACTTGAGTGAAGTGGAGGCTATTGTGCTTCATTAAATATTCCAGAGGGATAAGGAGAAGCATGATGATTTCACTCATCTGTGGTGTACAGGGAGACAGGAGTATAGACGATATCAATTTATATCAACCCCTGAATACGGAGAACAAACTGAGAGCACCAGATTATAGGGGAGTAGGTGGATTGGAGGTGACAGAGAAATGGTAGGGGGAGTGGGTCTTGGGCACTTTGGTGGTGGTTGGATGAGGTAATTGTGTAAACCAAGATCATAAATGCCAGCACTATTGTAAACACATTACCTAAACTGTAATAAATTTAAAAATATTAATTTAGATTTTTACTTTTTCTTGACTTAGAGTGTCATTAAGTAGAAAACAGAAAACATCATGGCAAGTTGAATGAGAAACAGCAGAAGGGAAAATATTTTTATTTTAGAAATTTTAATGACACTTTTGCTTTTTGAAAATGCTCCTAACATTTTCATTTTGCAACAAACCCCACAAATTATGTATATACTCTTGCCTGGGTGTATATTCATAACAAATTGATCCATGCAACTTAATTTTTATTGACTAGGGCTCCAGACTTCTATATTTTCAAAGGTATTCCAGAGTCTGTCATAGAAAGGAACTGAAACTAAGGAGGAAAAATCTAGACTAAAATGTGCTATTTGAATCAGGAATATTCACATAAATAAAGCATACATAGATATATAATCACTGTATCACTGTCGTCCCGTTGCTCATTGATTTACTCTAGCAGGCACCAGTAACGTCTCCTTTCATCCTTGTCGCATTCAGGGTCAGGGGAATGAGGCTCATTTTTTTTTAAAATTTTTTATTGAGTCACCATGTGGAAAGTTACAAAATTTTCAGGTTTAAATCTCAGTTATACATTGCTCGAATACCCATCCCTTCACCAGTGCTCATATTACACCACCAAGAATCCCAGTATAGCTCCACCCCACCCCCTCACACCCCTAACCCCCCCACGCCCTAAGCCCCCCCGCCCTAAGCCCCCCCCGCCTGTGTAACTAATAAATTTCACTTTACTTTCACTTGGATTGCATACAATATTTCAACAAAACTCACTATTATTGTTTGGAGAGTCTCTCCCCTAAAGTCAGACCTGCTGAAAAAGAAGCATTAGATAAATGGTTTTCCATTGCTGAGGATGAAGAGGTATGAAGTCGAGTGACCACACTTATCGGCCTCTCAGTTTTGGGTTTCTGTAATTTAGTATTTTAGTAACTAAGTCCAGAGAGATATCTGCCAGAAGTTGCATCGTTGCCAACTTGTACTTCTCAGTTACATTATATTCCACATATGAGTGCAATCTTTCTATGTCTGTCTCTTTCTTTCTGACTCATTTCACTCAACATGATACTTTCCATGTTGATCCATTTATATGCAAATTTCATGACTTCATGTTTTCTGACGGCTACATAGTATTCCATTGTATAGATGTACCAGAGTTTCTTTAACCAGTCATCTGTTTTGGGGCACTCTGGTTTTTTCCAGATTCTGGCTATTGTAAACAGTGCTGCAATGAACATAGAAATACATATGCCATCTCTACTATACCTTTTTGCCTCTCCGGGATATATTCCCAGGAGTGGTATTGCTGGGTCAAATGGAAGCTCAATTTCTGATTTTTTGAGAATCGTCCATATTGTTTTCCAAAAGGGCTGAACCAGTCGGCATTCCCACCAGCAGTGAAGAAGAGTCCCTTTCTCCCCGCATCCACGCCAACACCGGTTGCTTTTGTTTTTTGGTATGTGGGCCAGTCTCTGTGGTGTGAGATGATATCTCATGGTTGTTTTGATCTGCATTTCCCTGATGATTAGTGATGTGGAACATTTTCTCATGTGCCTCTGAGCCATTCGGATTTCTTCTTCAGGAAAGCTTCTGTTCATTTCATCACCCCATTATTGTTACTGTTTTTCGCATATCAAATACACCACGGGTAGCTTGCCAGGCTCTGCCATGCAAGATTCTGCATCGCTCTTCTGGGAGCTTTGTTTTTTAGTCTCTGGATCTTGTCCGTTGATGAGATTACATGGTGCCAGGGGCAGTTTGTGGATGTGAATGCCAAGCTACTGGGTTCCTCTGTCAGTTCTTTCATGCGTGCAGCTCATCTGAGTGTGTGGATCTCCTGCCCCCACTCCAGGCTATTTTCACCAGGGCCCCCTCAGAGGGGGGTAGTTTAAGTTTCACTCCCCACCCCAAGCAGAGCCCCAGCATCTGAAAAGATCTGGGAAGAGAGAGACGCAGAATCTCCTGCCCCCACACCAGGCTGTCTTCAGCAGGGCCCCTCAGATGGGGGCGGGTTGAGTTTCCTTCCCTGCCCTAAGCAGAGCCCCGGCAGCCAAAAACCTCCAGAACCCAGCCGCAGCCATGCTCAAGGCCGCTCTCCACACGCTTGGACAAGCCTCACTCATGAAGGAACCGACAGAGGAATCCAGGTATGCGGGACCTGTGGCTGAGATCTCCAAGCCTGCTCAGATCGGGACTGGGCCTCCTCCACCCAGATCCCTCGTTTTCGAGTAGCTTGGCAGTCACACCCACAAACTGCCTTCTGGCACCATGTAATCTTATCAACGGCCAAGATCCAGAGACTATAAAACAAAGCTCCTGGAAGAGAACGATGCAGAATATCCCCTGCCCCTGCACCAGGCTGTCTTCACCAGGGGCCCCCTCGGAGGGGGGTAGGTTGAGTTTCCCTCCATGCCCCAAGCAGAGCCCCAGCAGCCGAAAACTTCCAGAACCCAACCACAGCCATGCTCAAATATATAATATTTAAATTAATAGAGGTATATAAATTACTTCTAAAGGTAGACACAAAATAAATATTGATGTATATGCACATAGACTGATTTAGATTCATGTACTTTCTATCTTTTGACAGATCTAGAAGAAGCAAAATTCAAAACTCTATTCACTTATAACTACAACTTATTATGTAAACACCATTCTCAAATAAAAATAACTGGGTGTAATAATACTTTTATAGGGCAAGATATTTGCATAACTTCAAAGTTATTTTCTCTAAATGTTTATAAATTACTATGACTTTTTTAACATTTGTCCTCAGGTTATTTGGTACTCCTCCTTCCAGGAGGCGATTAATTTTTCTTCTCATTAAGTATGGGGTAGACTTAGTAGTTTAGTTCCAATAAAGTATGGAGAGGGAAGTATAATAGTTTTACAAATTACTAGTTATATTCTCTAGTTACCATATAAGCAAGTTAAAAGTAGTAGAAATGAAAAAGATATGCCATGCACATATGGAGAGAAGATACTTAAATTAACTTCAAATAAAGTAGACTATAGGCATAAGGAAACTGTTAAGGTGAGAAGGGTACTGTACTCAATGATTAGGTGACAAGTCTACCAATAAGACTATAATGTTGCTAAACTCATCCATTGGGCCAACTTTACAGATTCAAACCTCCAGGAGATGCAAGCCAAGCCACTAAATGTCACTGGCACACCAGTCTCCCAGCTGAGAACTCTGAAGATACTCTCAGAAGAGTTTGTGTGAATCCCTGTTTTACTAAAACCCTGGCAGCTGCACTCACACCCCACAGCTTCTGCCATGCCAATGGTTCATCTTACAAGTAATCTCTGCAGAGATTCCAAACTGATAAAAATCCCAGGTACATAAGTTTTCAGGCTAAACAATCTGAGGTCTTCTTGGAGACAGGGTGGGTAACCTTTCCCCACACTCATACTTCAGGAAGCTCCAGCAACCACATCCACATCCTACAGATGCCTCCAGTAAATTCATCCATTGGCACAGTTCTACAAATCCTGGAATTTCTGGATTGAATGGTTGCACCACACCTGCAAATTCCACAATACTGAGATCCTATTAGGAGCCCATGAAATTAGATAAGAAACAAATATAGAAGCCAACTAAACTCAATAAATGAACCAACAACAAAATATAGCACAGAAGGCTCAACTGTAAATAAACAGCTTTGTAAACCCTCAGACTGAAGTACTGAAGTACATTTACATTTACTGAACTACTTTTGATAATTTCATTAGTTATTTAGTTGTAATAAGCAATGTAAAATAAATTATTTTGTGTCTGATAAAGGGAAAGTGGGTATTGTTTGGGAATATGGGAGCAGTTGTGGAAGTAAGGTCAAACTGGTTGTGAAAATATACCCTGGGGGACAAAAAAGTCACAGCAGAAACAGCATCTGGACTTCTATGTTCATTGCAGTACTATTCATAATAGCTAAAATCTGGAAACAACCTGAGTGCCTAAGAACAGGCAACTGGATAAAGAAAATATGGTACATCTACATAATGAAATACTACAAAGCTCTTAGGAAAAATAAAGTCATGAAATTTGCCTATAATTGGGTGGATATGGAGAGTATCATGCTGAATGAAATGAGTCAGAAGGAGAAGGACAGATACAGAATGACTGCATTCATTCATGGGATATAAAGATAATATGAGAATCATATCCAAGGCTAAGGAAAATAGGGGTCAAGAGGACTGGTCAATGGTTGTAACTAACCACAAGTGTGTTTGGGGGGTAGGGTAGGTAAGATAGAGAAGGGACCAGTATGACAATAATAGTTGAAAATGATCACATTGGATAATAACTGAGTATTGAAAGTAGGTAAAGGGATATACAAAATAACCTTTCAGTATCTGTATTGCAAACCACAATGCTCACTAGGGGAGATAACAAGAGAGGAAAAAAGAGAGAGAAAAAACAAAAGTGCCTGCCTTAGAGGCAGTAGGTTAGGGAGGAGTTGGGGGGATTGGAGGGAAACTGGGAACATTGGCCTTGGGAAAGTAACACTGGTGGAGAGATGGGTGTTGGAACATAGTCTTTTTAAGTACCATGGAATATCTAAAGAGATAAACTACACACTGGGAAAAAAAACCCTCAAAATATTGGTATATACCTCAATTGTTTACACATGCCTAGCATGCATAAGGAGTCATGTTCAATCTGTAGGATTTCACGGCATCTGGGCTCTGACAGGCACCATTCAGATGACATGGGGTCCCCAGAATCACCTGGTCCATGCATTGAAACTGTCAGGCCTGCATGGTTGGCTAAATATTAGCATTAGTCCTTGAACACTGTAGTGAAATTCCTTCACCTAAAAGACAACACAATTTTTTAGGATGGGTAACTTTTTGTTTCTTGTATTTTATAAAATGAAACAAATAATGAAAAGATTACACAATACAAATTAGAATATTTTTCTATTAAAAACTCATTAATTCACTTAAAAACAGGTCTTGTGTCTCCTTGTCAGAATGTAGGAAATATTTTACTTTGGGGGCTAAGTTTAAACAGACTTCAGATTGAAATAATTTTCTTTTTATAAAAAGATTTGCATATTTGATGTTCAACATCACTAATAATCAGGGAGATGCAGATCAAAACAACAATAAGATATCATCTCACACCACAGAGACTGGCCCACATCCCAAAAAACAAAAGCAACCGGTGTTGGCATGGATGTGGGGAGAAAGGGACTCTCCTTCACTGCTGGTGGGAATGCTTACTGGTTCAGTCCTTTTGGAAAACAATATAGAAGATTCTCAAAAAAATTAGAAATTGAGCTTCCATTTGACCCAGCAACACCACTCCTGGGAATATATCCTGGAGAGGCAAAAAGGTATAGTAGAAATGATATCGCATTTCTATGTTCATTGCAGCACTGTTTACAATAGCCACAATCTGGAAAAAAAACAGAGTGCCCTGAAACAGAAGACTGGTTAAAGAAACTCTGGTACATCTACGTAATGGAATACTACTCAGCTGTCAGAAAACATGAAGTCATGAACTTTGCATATAAGTGGATCAACATGGAAAGTATCATGTTGAGTGAAATGAGTCAGAAAGAAAGAGACAGACATAGAAATATTGCACTCATATGTGGAATATAAAGTAGCTGAAAGGTACAAGCTTTCAATGATGCAATTTCTGGCAGAAATTTCTCTGAACTTAGTTACTAAAATACTAAAATACAGAAATTCAAAACCGTGCAGCCTCTAATAAGGCCGCTCAACTTCATATCTCTTCATTCTCAGCAATGGAAAACAAATTATCAAATGCTTTCCTTTCAGCAGGTCCATCTTTGGGGGGAGAAACTCCAAACAATAATAGTGATTTTTTGTTGAAATATTGAATGTAATCAAAGTAAAGTGAAAGTAAAGTGAAATTTATCAGTTACACAGGCGGGATGGGGGGCTGGAGAGGTAGGGGGTTGGGGGAAAGGTATACTGTGGTTCTTGGTGGTGGAATATGTGCACTGGTGAAGGGATGGGTGTTCAAGCATTGTATAACTGAGACTTAAACCTGAAAGCTTTGTAACTTTCCACATGGTAATTCAATAAAATAATAAATTTTTTAAAAGATTTACATATTTGAGTTCATTTAGGGAAAAATGGACACATGAGTATTCAGAAACTTATAGTTTGTTTTTCTAGTCATTCTTTTTTAATCACCATGAGGTACAGTTACAGACTTACAACAAATTTCGTGCGTACATTTTAGTCATCCAATGATCGAGTATCCATTCATCCACCAGTGCCCATTCTCCACCACCAATTTCCCCAGTGTCCCTCCCACCCCCACAGTCTGAGTCCCTGCCTCCACCTCTGTGGCAGGAGCATTCCCTTTTACTCTCTCTCTCCTTTAGGGTGTTGTGGTTTGCAATGCAGGTATTAAGTGGCCATCATGTTCGGTCTATAGTCAACTTCCAGCGTGCATCTACCATCCCGATCAGGCCCTCCAAGCACCCTTTACTTGGTGGTCCCGTCTCTATCTGAGCTGACTTTTCTCGCAGCATGTGAGGCTGGCTTCCAAGCCGTGGTGCAATCCCCCTGGTCCTTATCTCTAATATCCTTGGGTGTTAGACTCCTGTTCTGTTACTTTATATTCCACAAATGAGTGAAGTCCTTCTATGTCTGTCCCTATCTTTCTGACTCATTTCACTTAGCATGATAATCTCCATGTTTATCCGCTAATATGCAAATTTCATGACTTCATCTTTTCTAACAACTGCATGCTATTCCATTGTTTAGATGTACCAAAGTTTATTTAACAAGTCATCTGTTCTCAGGCACTTGGGTTTTTTCCAGATCCTGGCTATTGTGAACAGTGCTACAATGAACATATAAGTGCAGTTGTGATTTCTACTATACTTTTTTTTTTTGCATCTACGAAATGTATTTCCATAAGTGTTATTGCTGGGTCAAATGGGAGCTCATTTTTGAGAAATGTCCATACTGTTTTCCAAAAGGGATGAACCAGTTGGCATTCCCACCAGCAGTGAAGGAGAATCCCCTTTCTTCCCATATCCATGCCAACACCAGTTGCTTTTGTTCTTTTGGATGTGGGCCAGTATCTGTGGTGCGAGATGATACCTCAGTGTTGTTTTTATCTGCATCTCCCTGATGATTTGTAATGAAGAGCATTTTTATGTGCCCTTTGGCCATTTGGATTTCTTCTTTGAGAAAGTTTCTGTTCATTTCATCGCCCCATTTTCTGATGGGAGTGGATGTTTTCTTCTTGTAGAGTTCAACCAGTGCCTTGTATCTCCTTGATATCAACCCCTTATCAGATGGGTATTGGGTGAATATTCTTTCCCATTCTGGAGACTATCTTTGTATTTTGGTCATTTTTCTTTTGAGGTACAGAAGCTTCTTAGTTTAAGATAGTCCTATTTGTTTATCTCTGTTTCCACTTGCTTGGTCATTGGCATGTCACCTTTGAAGATACCTTTAGCTTCAGTGTCCTGGAGTGTAAAAAACATCTGCCAGGGGGCGACGGGGGGAGAGCCCCAGTGGCTCGCCCCATCAGTCTCCCCCGGTTTCGGGGTGTAGGGGTCGGTCCCAGGCCGCTCGCCCAGTCAGGGCGACCCAGGCCATGAGGCAGACAAAAGAGGAAATGAGGGCCAAGCCAGTTGATTGATCAATTGCCATTTATTCCATTCTCTCCACGCACATGTCCCAGTATCTCTGAGATCCCCATTTCTCCTGTTTCCTCTCTCTCCCAGCAATCTTCCTCTCTAGCTCCTCACTCCTCCATCCCCACTCTCTGGATTATCCTCTTTCTTCATTAGTCTCTCCTACTTGTCTCTCTTCACCTTGCCCTCTAAGCTACACACTGTCTGGTAGCAAAATCAACATAAGAAAGCCCTTCCTGTGGGCCCACCACATTCAAAGGAAACACCACTAAGGGGCATTCCAAAGCCCTTCCTGACTGCCAGCAGACAAAATACCTCTTAAGGTGTTTTTTCTCATTTGCTCAGTCCAAAAACTCCATCAACATCTTAATACTAGTTATTTTTCTATAGACACAGTAAGAGATACATTGAGGCTTGTAGGGCATCTCTCCTGGCAACATCTTGCCACAGATTCAGACTACAGGGCTCAGGCCAGATTAATCATTCCTAAACCTAGCAGGGTCCGAATCTAGTTATTACTTTTTGGATCATGACAGCATTTGTCCATGACCAAGCTCTTAACTTATAGTTAAGCATTAGGCACTTTGGCCAGGCCCATCTCAATGCTAGGGTAGCACATAACTCACCACTTGCCCTGAGTCCGTCCCATCCCTCCTCGGGACCCTGCTTTTGGGGGTGCTAGGAAGTAAGGGCAGCTGAGTCTTAGTTCCAGAGAACAGATGCCCAGGAGGAAAATATCATGTAGAGTCAAATGACTCCCAGGTTACAAAAGCATAGCATTTGTCTTCCTGTGCTTATATAAAAGGACATGTCTCTTAATAAACTATGCAAATGACTCAAGGAAAAGAGAGAAACAATATTTACAAGTCAACAGAACACAAAGAAAGAAGTTACGAATAAGCACAGAGGAATGGGAGCAATGTGATGGGAGTAACCCAATAAACCTAAACTACCTGAGGCTATGTTATCCTACAGTGGAGGGTTTTGCTGACCTTTCCTTCAATGTACTTTATGGATTCTGGTTTTATGTTGAGGTCTTTAATCCATTTTGATCTGGCTTTGTGCATGGTGTTAGGTAGAGGTCTGAGCCCATATTTTGCATGTAGCTGTTCAGTTTTGCCAGCTGCATTTAAGACAACACATTTTATTTATTTTTTTATTTTATTATTTTTTTAAATTTTTATTAGTGAATCACCATGAGGTACAGTTACAAATTTATGAACTTTCGTGTTTGCATTTTGTTTACATCCCTCCACCAGTGCCCATTCTCCTCCACCAATGTTCCCAGTATCCCTCCCACCCTCCCACCCCACCCCCCACCCCACCCCCCCACCCCACCTCACCTCTGTGGCAGGGCATTCCCTTTTGTTCTCTCTGTCCTACGCAATGAGTGGTCATTGTGTTTGGTCTATAGTCTTTATTTTCAGCACGCATCTCCTGTCCCGTGCGGGTCCTCAAATCACACTTTACTTGGTGTTCCGTTCTCTATCAGAGCTGCCCCTTCCTCCAGCTTGTGAGGCCAGCTTCCAAGCCTTTGGAGCCAACCTCCTGGTACTTATCTCTACTATTCTTGGGTGTTTGTCTACTATTCTGTTATTTTATATTCCACATATGAGTGCAATTTTTCTATACGACAACACATTTTAAATGATTAAAATTATCATAATGAAAAAAGAAAACTTTACAAACACCTGAAAATTGAATGGCATAATTTTCAGTGCTATAGTAAGCCAAACATGCATCAAACAGAATGAAAATTAAAGTAATACATACAAAAATATGTATGAGACAAAACTAAAGCAGTATGCAGGGAGAAACAAACACTATTGAATGTATACTTTAGTACAACTGTGCCTGCTTTAAGCATATTCATTCAACTAAGCTTATTCATTCAACATATCACTGGATGTGGCTGAGAAATAGTCCCGGGATTAAGGTGCTTGCATAATAAATGGCAGACCTCGCCTCAATCCCTGGCACCGCATATGGTTCCTAAAGCATCTTCAGGAATGGTCTCCAAGTACATAGACAAGAATAAGCCCTGAGTACCTTTGGGTGTGCCTCCCCAAACAAACCTAAATAATGCATTACTGTAATTTTTGGGATATATGCTACACACAAACATACAATAAATGAATAAATCATGGGGATATAAATTAGAAAGGAAGAAATAAAACCATACTACTCACAGGTGAAATGACTATTTATGGAGAAAATACCTAAAGATATAAGATAAAATGACTAGAACTAATAAATGAATTCAGTGCATTCATAGTAGATAAGATCAACACAGCAAAACACGTTTTCATATACAAATAAACATGTGGAATCCAAACTTTAAAATGTAATACCGGAATTAGCTTAACTGAAGAAGTGAAGGACCATACAAATAAAACTACAAAACACTACTTCAAGAAATAAAAGAGGACACTAGGAAATGGATACACATCACCTGCTCATGGACCAGTAGAATTAACATTGTCAAAATGTTGATACTCCCCAAAGCACTCTACAGACTCAATGCATCCCTATAAGGTACTGATAACCTGTTTCAAAGAAATAGATTTTAAAAATCCTGAAATTCATATGAACAATAAATCACCATGAATAGGTAAAGCAATCCTTGGGAAAAAGAAGATGGGAGACATCACCTTTCCCAACTTAAAAGTGTACTACAAAGCTGTAGTAATTAAAACCTTATGGCATTGGAAAAAGACAGACTTGCAGATGAATGGAATAGAGTTGAATATCGTGACACAGATTCCCCAAATATATGATCACTTAATCTTTGATAAAGGAGCAAGAAATATGAAGTGGATCAAGGAAACACTTTTCAACAAATGGTGTTGGCTAAACTGGGCAGCTACATTAAAAAATAACTCAGACTTCTTTCTAAAGCCAAGCTCAAAAGTCAGATCAAAATGGATTCAAGATCACAATATCAGAGCTGAATCCATAAAGTACATGGAGGAAAATGTGGGCAGGACCCTCCATGATATTGAAGCTAAAGGCATCTTTAAGATGAAATACCACTGAGCACACAAGTGGAAGCAAAGATAAACAAATGGAGCTACAGTAAACTAAGAAACTTCTGCACCTTAAAAGAAACAGTGGCCTAGATACAAAGACAGACCACAGAATGGAAAAATGTATTTATGTGATATCCATCTGATAAGGGGTTAATATAAATGATATGTAAAGCACTAGTAGAGCTTTATAAGAAAAAAATAGAACCCTATTCAAAACTGAGAAGATAAATGAACAGAAACTTTCTCAAAGGAGAAATACAAGCAGCCAAAAGGCACATGAAAAAATGCTCTACATTGTTAACTATCCAAGAGATGCAAATCAAATCAACAATGATATACCATCTCACACCACAGAGACTGGCACACATCAAAAAGTGCAAGAACAACCAGTTCCGGTCAGGATGCAGGGAGAAAGGCACTCTCATTCATTGTTGGTGGGAATGCTGAGTGGCCTGCTCTTTAGGGAAAACAATATGGGAATTCCTGAAATAGCTAGAAATTGAGCTTCTGTATAACCCAGCAATACAATCTCTGGGAATATACCCTCAGGGCTCAAAAACAAGATGCAAAAATGCCATCTGCACTTATATGCTCATTGCACCACTATTCACAATAGCCAGGAATCTGGAAACAGCCTAAATATCTGAGAACAGACAACTGGATAAAGAAACATATGGCATATATGCACAATGGAATACTATGTAGCCACCAGGAAAAATAAAGTAATAAAATTTGCTTATAGATTGATGGACATGGAGAGTATCATGCTGAGTGAAATGAATCAGAAGGAGAGGGACAGACATAGAGTGATTTCACTCATTTGTGGCATATAAGAAAACATAGTATAAGACTAATACCCAAGGACAGTAGGAACAAAGGCCAGGAGGAACTATGGAAACCAACTATGGTTTCCATAGTTGGAAACCTGCCAAAAATGATGTTGGGGTAGGACAGTTAATATAGAGAATGGACCACTATGACAATAATAGTTGGAAATGATCACTCTGGATAAGAATTGAGTGCTGAAAGGAGGTAAAGGGTTATACAAGATAACCTATCAGTACCTGTATTGCAAACCATAATGCCTAAAAGGTAAGAGAGAGAGAAAGCGAGCATGGTACAGAGGAAAAATGCCTGACATAGAGGCATGCTGAGAGAGGGGAGTGGAGTGAAATGGGGACATTTGTGTTGGAAAATGAACACTGGTGAAGGGGTGGGTATTGGAATATTGTATGAATGAAGCCAAATCATTATCAACTTTGTAACTACATCTCAGAGTGATTCAATATAAAAATAAAAGTAAAATATTTACAATTACTCCAAAGGAAATAGAAAACTTTCCTATAAATGTAACAAAACACGTCCAGGATATATTTGTTGAAAATTACAAACAGGCAGATTGGGCGATAGTTGCCGATGTCGTGAATGTCTCCCTTCTTGTTCAATAGAATGGTCCTGCTGGTTTTCCATTGGGATGGAAACTTGCATACGGACAGGTGGCGTGTGAATTGCCGAGCCAGTGTATTGTCGAGTACTGGCGGCAGATTCTTCAGGTGTTCGGGTCTGACCTTGTCTGGACCGGATGCTGTACACGTCTTTACAGATGAAATGGCATGTCGGATTTTGGAAGGAAGGGCATTGGGGATGACATATCAATCCTGTAAAATTGGGATATGGGCAGGTGGACGTGGCTGTCGGAGAGATCCGAGTAGAAGTCGTGAATAATCCTCTCTCTTGCCCTTCTCGAAGATGTAATAGATCCATCAGGACATCAGAGGGCAGTCATCTTGGTCTCATATTTGGTGAAGGACAGGCAAGCATTTTGAATACTTTTCCCGACTTCTGCCACATCAGCCAACACTGCTGTTCTTCTCTCTTTGAGGTCTTCCATTTTTTGCTTCTCTGCACAGCTTTGCAAGCTCAGACGTTAGCTTATGGTAGCCTGAGGCTCGTGCCAAACCATGATGGTGAATGAGCTCGAGAGTTTCCGAAGATAGGCATCTGTTTGTGGCTTTCTCACTCTCGGCATTTTTCGTGCAATCATGGAGGTGCTGAACTAGTCGATTGTATTCCTTGTCAATGTTGTCAATGATGGCATCTTCCCACGTTGCCGCAATACTGCCAAAGATCTCCCAGTTGATGGCCATTCTGGGGGTTCTTTTTTATTTTTTATTTTTTTATTTTTTTTCCACTGGGGAAATGAATATGTGCGACATTCTTTTATACACACCAATGTGCTGTTTCTAGTATTCAATAATTAAGTGGTGTTTACTACTAAAACTAATTATTCATTATTCATATCTCTCCTCTTCTATCCTCTTTTCAGTTTTCTTTTTTCTTTTTTTTTAATTTTTTATTGTGGAAAGTTACAAAGTTACAAAGTTTTCAGGTTTAAATCTCAGTTATACAATGCTCGAATACCCATCCCTTCACCAGTGCTCATATTCCACCACCAAGAATCCCAGTATAGCTCCACCCCGCCCCCTCACACCCCAACCCCCCCACGCCCCTAGCCCCCCCACCCTAAGCCCCCCCCGCCTGTGTAACTAACAAATTTCACTTTATTTTCACTTTGATTGCATACAATATTTCAACAAAACTCACTATTATTGTTTGGAGAGTCTCTCCCCTAAAGTCAGACCTGCTGAAAAGGAAGTATTAGATAATTTGTTTTCCATTGCTGAGGATGAAGAAGTATGAGGTCGAGTGACCACACTTAGCGGCCTCTCAGTTTTGGGTTTCTGTAATTTAGTATTTTAGTAACTAAGTCCAGAGAGATATCTGCCAGAAGTTGCATCGTTGCCAACTTGTACTTCTCAGTTACATTATATTCCACATATGAGTGCAATCTTTCTATGTCTGTCTCTTTCTTTCTGACTCATTTCACTCAACATGATACTTTCCATGTTGATCCACTTGTATGCAAATTTCATGACTTCATGTTTCCTGACAGCTACATAGTATTCCTTTGTGTAAATATACCAGAGTTTCTTTAGCCAATCATCTGTTTTCGGGCACTCTGTTTTTTTCCATATTGTGGCTATTGTGAACAGAGCGGCAATGAACATGGAAATGCAGATGTCATCTCTACTATACCTTTTTGCCTCTCCGGGATATATTCCCAGGAGTGGTATTGCTGGGTCAAATGGGAGCTCAATTTCTAACTTTTTGAGAATCGTCCATATTGTTTTCCAAAAGGGCTGAACCAGTCGGCATTCCCACCAGCAGTGAAGGAGAATCCCTTTCTCCCCACATCCACGCCAACACAGGTTGCTTTTGTTTTTGGGGATGTGGGCCAGTCTCTGTGGTGTGAGATGATATCTCATTGTTGTTTTGATCTGCATCTCCCTGATGATTAGTGATGTTGAACATTTTCTCATGTGCCTCTTAGCCATTCGGATTTCTTCTTTGGAAAAGTTTCTGTTCATTTCATCAGCCCATTTTTTGATCGGGTTGGCAGTTTTCTTCTTGTGGAGGTCAACCAGTGCATTGTATATCCTTGTTATCAACCCTTTATCGGATGAGTACTGCATAAATATCCGTTCCCATTCTGTAGACTGTCTTTGTATTTTGGTCACTGTTTCTTTTTTTTTTTTTTTTTTTTTGCTTTTTGGGTCACACCTGGCGATGCACAGGGGTCACTCCTGGCTCTGCACTCAGGAATTACCCCTGGCCGTGCTCAGGGGACCATATGGGATGCTGGGATTTGAACCCGGGTCGGCCGCGTGCAAGGCAAACGCCCTACCCGCTGTGCTATCTCTCCAGCCCCTGGTCACTGTTTCTTTTGAGTTGCAGAAGCTTCTTAGTTTGAGATAGTCCCATTTATTTATCTTTGTTTTCACTAGCTTAGCCAGTGGCGTGTCAGCTTTGAAGATACCTTTGGCTTCAATGTCGTGGAGGGTTTTGCCGACCTTATCTTCAATGTACCTTAGGGATTCTGGTCTGATGTTGAGGTCTTTAATCCAGTTTGATCTGATTTTTGTACATGGTGATAGATGGAGGTCTAAGCCCATTTTTTTGCATGTAGCTGTCCAGTTTTGCCAGCCCAATTTGTTAAACATGCTTTCCTTGCTCCACTTCACATTTCTTGCTCCCTTATCAAAGATTAGATAATCATATATTTGGGGGTGTATGTCAGAGTATTCAACCCTGTTCCATTGGTCTGCCACTCTGCCTTTGTTCCAGTACCATGCTGTTTTAATGACTACCGCTTTGTAGTAGAGTTGGAAGTTGGGGAGGTTGATTCCTCCCATTTTCTTTTTCCCAAGGATTGCTTTAGCTATTCGTGGGGGCTTATTGTTCCATATGAATTTCAGGAGCGCTTGCTCCATTTCTTTGAAGAATGTCAAGGGTATCCCTATAGGGATCGCATTGAATTTGTACAATGCTTTGGGGAGAATTGCCATTTTGACAATATTAATTCTTCCAATCCATGAGCAGGGGATGTCTTTCCATTTCCTCGTGTCCTCTTTTATTTCCTGAAGTAGTGTTTTATAGTTTTCATTATACAAGTCCTTTACCTCCTTTGTTAAGCTGATTCCGAGGTATTTGATTTTTTGAGGCGCAATTGTGAATGGGATTGCTTTTCTCAGGTCACTTTCTTCTCTCTCATTATTTGCATATAGGAAAGCCATGGACTTTTGGGTATTGATTCTATAGCCTGCAACTTTACTGTACGAGTCTATTGTTTCTAGGAGTTTCTTGGTAGAGGTTTTAGGGTTCTCTAAGTATAGTATCATATCATCTGCGAATAGTGAGAGCTTGATTTCTTCCTTTCCTACCTGAATGCCCTTAATGTCTTTTTCTTGCCTAATCGTTATTGCAAGTACTTCCAGTACTATATTGAACAGAAGTGGAGAGAGTGGGCATCCTTGTCTCGTCCCTGTTCTCAGAGGGAAGGCTCTTAGTTTTTCCCCATTGAGGACAATGCTTGCCATAGGCTTGTGATAAATAGCTTTGACTATATTGAGGAAGGTCCCTTCTATACCAATTTTGGCTAGTGTTTTCATCATAAACGGATGCTGGATCTTGTCAAATGCTTTCTCTGCATCTATTGATATGATTATATGATTTTTATCTTTTCTTTTGTTGATATGGTGGATTATGTTGATTGATTTCCGGATGTTAAACCATCCTTGCATCCCCGGGATGAATCCCACTTGGTCGTGGTGTATGATCTTTTTGATGAGTTGTTGAATTCTATTTGCTAATATTTTGTTGAGAATTTTTGCATCTGTGTTCATCAGGGATATTGGCCTGTAGTTTTCTTTTTTTGTGGTGTCTTTGTTTGCTTTTGGTATTAGGGAGATATGCGCCTCATAGAAACTGTTAGGGAGGGTTTCTGTTTCTTCAATTTCCTGGAAGAGCTTGAGAAGGACTGGCAAAAGGTCCTCTTTAAATGTTTGGAAGAACTCACTAGTGAATCCGTCCGGACCTGGGCTTTTGTTTTTGGGGAGACTTTTGATTACCATTTCAATTTCCTTGATGTTAATTGGACTATTCAGGTACTCCAGGTCTTCTTGGTTCAGCCTTGGGAGATTATAGGAGTCGAGGAATTTATCCATTTCTTCTATATTCTCTTGTTTCGTGGCATAGAGATTTTCAAAGTAGTCTCTGATGATCTTTTGAATTTCATTGGTTTCTGTTGTGATGTCCCCCTTTTCATTTCTGATTCGGCTTATAAGGATTCTCTCTCTCTCTTTCTTTGTGAGTCTTGCTAGTGGTTTATCAATCTTGTTTATTTTCTCGAAGAACCAGCTCTTGGTTTCATTGATCTTCCGGATTGTCTTTTGGGTTTCCATGTCATTAATTTCTGCTTAAGTTTTATTATCTCTTTCCTTCTGCCTGGTTTTGGCTCCTTTTGTTGGTCCTTTTCTAAGGTCTTGAGCTGTGAAGTCAAGTTATTTATGTGGGCCCTTTCCTCCTTCCTGAGATATGCTTGCAGAGCTATAAATTTTCCCCTTAAAACGGCTTTAGCAGGGTCCCACAGGTTCTGGTAGCTCGTGTCTTCATTCTCATTTGTTTCTAGGTACCTTTTGATTTCTTCCTTGATTTCCTTCCTGACCCACTCATTGTTCAATATCGAGCTATTTAATTTCCAGGTGTTTGATTTGGTTTTCTGCATCTGTCCACAGTTAAGTTTTATCTTCAGTGCATCATGGTCTGAAAAGATAGCTGGTACAATGTCTATCTTGTTGATTCTGTTGAGGTATGTTGTGTGGCCCAGCGCATGGTCTATTCTGGAAAATGTTCCATGTGCACTGGAAAAGAATGTGTATTCCTTTTTTTGGGGATATAAAGCCCTGTATAGATCTATTAGCCCTCTCTCTTCTATTTCTTCCTTCAAAGCCAGTATTTCATTGGTGAGTTTTAATCTTCTAGATCTGTCCATAGGAGACAGTGCGGTGTTGAAGTCTCCAACTACTATTGTGTTGCTCGAGATGTCCTTCTCGAGGTCTCTTAGCAGCTGTTGTAGGTATTTAGCTGGTCCCTCATTGGGTGCGTAGACATTTAGGAGTGTGATTTCTTCCTGATGTACACATCCCTTGATTAATAAAAAGTGGCCTTCACTATCCCTTTTAATCTTTTTCAACCTGAAGTCTATGTTGTCCGATACTAGTAAAGCCACCCCGGCTTTCTTGAGGGAGTTGTTTGCTTGCAGGATTGTTTTCCATCCTTTGACTTTGAGTCTGTGTTTGTTCTGGCTATTCAGATGTGTTTCTTGCAGGCAACAGAATGTTGGGTTGAGTCTCTGAATCCATTTTGCCAGTCTGTGTCTCTTAATTGGTGAATTCAGACCATTGACATTAAGGGAGATTATTGTTATGGGATTTTGTGCCGTCTTTGTGCAAGGGTTTGTTGTGCTTGTAGGGGTTGTTCTTGTCTTACAATAGCCCCTTTAGTGCTTCTTTTAGGTTTGGTTTTGAGTCTATGAAGTTCCTGAGCTGTTGTTTATCCCCAAAGTAGTGTATGATTCCTTCTAGTTTGAATGAGAGTTTAGCCGGATAAAGTATTCTTGGTGAAGCGTTGATTTCATTGAGTTTTTTCACTATATCCCACCATTGCCTTCGAGCTTGGAGGGTTTCCTCTGATAGATCTGCTGTGAGCCTAAGGGGTGCTCCTTTGTATGCGATTTCCTTCTTGGACCTTGCTGCTTGGAGTATTGTGTCTCTCTGGAAGATGTCCATCATTGTAACTATGATATGTCTTGGGGTTTTTCTGTTAGGATCTCTTTTAGCTGGCACTCTTCGGGCACCTTGAATCTAGATGCCCGCATTGTCCAGCTGTGGGAAGTTTTCCGCAATGATTTGTTTGACTGTGTCTTTTTCGTTGGGGTTGGTTCCCTGTGGTTCTGGTAGTCCAATGATTCTAATGTTGTTCCTCTTGAATTCATCCCCTAGGACTCTGATTCTGGCTAGAGCTATTTTGAGGTCTCTTGCCATGGTTTGATGTTGCCTGTAGGCCTCTTGCAGCTCATCTTCAAGCATACTGATTCTGTCTTCGGCTGCAGTCATCCTATTGTTGAGGGAAGCCAGAGAGTTTTTGATTTCATGTACGGAATCCTTCATTTCTTTTTGAAGGTTTTTTATTTCTGCTCTCATTTCTTCCCGTATTTTGTCGGCTGTCTGTTGTATTGTTTCCGCCAGGTCTTCCTTGAAGTTGTCCATCTTTGCATTGAGTTCATTGAACATGTTGAGGATTTCAAGTCTGAATTCTTTCTCAGAGAGGTCAAGTTTGTAGGAAGCACCCATTGAGGTTTCCGGACTCCTTTGATCGTCCTCTGGTTGCAATGGGGATTTTCGCTGTTTCTTCATGTTGTTTGTGGTGATATGAAAGAGGGCCCTTGATGATGAGTGTCCCTGTTTCCTTTTGTTGCGAAAAAGGATTGTGGATAGGCTCAGTTAATAGTGGTTGGCTTTTTACTTGCCGGTTGTAGAACCTGGTCTCCTACTGAGATGTTTCCTTCAGTTCTCATGTGAAGTCTTGTGTTTTATTGTCCTACTGCTTGCGAATAGCTAGGATGTTAGTCTTGGATAGGATGTTGAGGAAACTACGTGCCGCCGCGTGAGCTTTGGCCGCCGGCAATGAGGCCACGCCCACTTTTCTTAGACCACGCCCCCTGGTGGTTAGGTCACGCCCCTTTCCCACAACCCGACAACGGTCAACGTGCTGGGGGTGGCGTGCCGGCCACTCGGCCGGCAGTCCGGAGGGGAGGGAAGCCCGGGGTGCTCCGGGGTTCTT
The DNA here is from genome assembly GCF_027595985.1 of Sorex araneus. Lineage (NCBI taxonomy): Eukaryota > Metazoa > Chordata > Mammalia > Eulipotyphla > Soricidae > Sorex > Sorex araneus. Next base: position 62,282,117 of record NC_073313.1, on the reverse strand, counting down.
TTTTTAAACTTAAACTTTGCAGACCTTTCTCCCCGCTCTGTGAAGTAGAATTTTGCACAAAGGAGACGGTGGTCCGATTCCATTTGAAATTTTGGGACAACAGGGACATAGGTCAGGCAAAACCTTCTATTGAATATGATGTGGTCAATTTCATTGTGGAACTGTCCAACAGGAGACTTCCATGTCCAACGTTTAGATTCGGCCTTCTGGAACTGTGAGTTACCATGGATGATCTTGGTCTACATGATGAACACAGTCTCTCCCCCTGTTTGTTCCATTCTAGGCTCTGGAACCCAATGTGGAGTTCTTTGGGCGATCTTCTTGGTCCTATCTTGACATTAAAATCACCAACAAAGATCTTGTAGAAGGTGTGGTCTTCTTTATAGAACTTCTCCAGCTCCATGTAGAACTTCTCAATTTCTTCTTCATCATCCTTGGATGTTGGTGCATAGACAACGAAGATAGAAACTGCCAGCAGTGAGTCACATATATTCAAGCGTAATGATCCAATTTGGGTTGTTAAACACTCGAATAAATCAATGCTCATGGCCAAGTTCGTGTTGACAAGGATATTGATGCCACCAATGCCTCTTTTGTCGCATATTCCGAGGAACAGTTCTCCAGTGTCAAAAATGGCGTGATGTGATCGATACCTCCTCGTTTTGGTCAGACCAATGATGTACTTGATCTTCTGCACTTGCACCATCAGGTCTTCGATTGATGCTTCCAATGCCAGCATACATGCATTGAAAGTACAGACAGTCATTTTAGTCTTTCTTTGTTTTGGTAGTCTTGTTAGTCCCTGTGATTTTATCAGCCTTTCCTTGCTTATCCTTCTTAAGGCTGCCACATTGGGGGCTCTTTTGTTGTCAGGCAAATGAGGCCTATTGTTGTTACTGTTTTTGGCACATTGAGTACACCACAGGTAGCTTGTCAGGCTCTGTCATGCAGGCCGGGTACTCTCAGTAGCTTGCCAAGCTCTCAGAGAGGGATGGAAGCTTTTAAGGCGGCCTCCAATCGCCCTTACAGGTGTTCCAATATGTCCACATATGGTGCACCATGTTAATATAGATATGCCATATATCTTTTGGCCCTTTTAAATGGATTCACTGTGAATTAAAACTTACACATACTTTATGATTAAGTGTAAGACATACATTTTTGCAAAAGCAATCCCTTCACTACCCTCCACCAGTGTCCCACATTTCCCTCCCACCCCCCAGCCTGCCTCTGTGTCAGGCACTTCCCCCCCTCTTCCACTGTCCTTAGTGTACACTTCCCTAACTTATTCTGCCAGGCTCACCCCTGGGGCAAGCTTACTACTAAAGACCAGTTCCTTGCTCTTTGTTTCTCCTGCCATTGGATATTTGATACTCTCCTATGAAGTTTCTTTGATCCATATATATATTTTAATTAATTTATTTATTTTTATTTTTTTATTTTTTATTTTTTTATTGAGTCACCATGTGGAAAGTTACAAAGTTTTCAGGTTTAAATCTCAGTTATACAATGCTCAAATACCCATCCCTTCACCAGTGCACATATTCCACCACCAAGAATCCCAGTATAGCTCCACCCCGCACCCCCACACCCCTAACCCCCCCAATCCACTAGCCCCCCCACCCTTAGCCACCCCTGCCTGTGTAACTAATAAATTTCACTTTACTTTCACTTGGATTGCATACAATATTTCAACAAAACTCACTATTATTGTTTGGAGAGTCTCTCCCCTAAAGTCAGACCTGCTGAAAAGGAAGCATTAGATAATTTGTTTTCCATTGCTGAGGATGAAGAGGTATGAGGTCGAGTGACCACACTTAGCGGCCTCTCGGTTTTGGGTTTCTGTATTTTAGTATTTTAGTAACTAAGTCCAGAGAGATATCTGCCAGAAGTTGCATCGTTGCCAACTTGTACTTCTCAGTTACATTATATTCCACATATGAGTGCAATCTTTCTATGTCTGTCTCTTTCTTTCTGACTCATTTCACTCAACATGATACTTTCCATGTTGATCCATTTATATGCAAATTTCATGACTTCATGTTTTCTGACGGCTACATAGTATTCCATTGTGTAGATGTACCAGAGTTTCTTTAACCAGTCATCTGTTTTGGGGGCACTCTGGTTTTTTCCAGATTCTGGCTATTGTAAACAGTGCTGCAATGAACATAGAAATACATATGCCATCTCTACTATACCGTTTTGCCTCTCCGGGATATATTCCCAGGAGTGGTATTGCTGGGTCAAATGGAAGCTCAATTTCTAATTTTTTGAGAATCGTCCATATTGTTTTCCAAAAGGGCTGAACCAGTTGGCATTCCCACCAGCAGTGAAGAAGAGTCCCTTTCTCCCCGCATCCACACCAACACCAGTTGCTTTTGTTTTTTGGTATGTGGGCCAGTCTCTGTTGTGTGAGATGATATCTCATGGTTGTTTTGATCTGCATTTCCCTGATGATTAGTGATGTGAAACATTTTCTCATGTGCCTCTCAGCCATTCGGATTTCTTCTTTAGGAAAATTTCTATTCATTTCATCACCCCATTTTTTGATCGGGTTGGCAGTTTTCTTCTTGTGGAGTTCAACCAGTGCTTTGCATATCCTTGTTATCAACCCTTTATCGGATGGGTACTGCATAAATATCCTTTCCCATTCTGTAGATTGTCTTTGTACTTTGGTCACTGCTTCTCTTGAGGTGCAGAAGCTTCTCAGTTTGAGATAGTCCCATTTATTTATCTCTGTTTTCACTTGCTTGGCCAGTGGCGAGTCAGCTTTGAAGATACCTTTGGCTTCAATGTCGTGGAGGGTTTTGCCGACCTTGATCCATGTATATTTTTAAAATATTCTACTAGTGAATAACCATGGTGTACAGTTACAGAATTACAAACTTTCATGCTTGCGTTTCAGTCATACAATGATCGAGTACCCATCCTTCTACCAGTGCCCATTCTCCACCACCAATGATCCCAGTATCCCTCTCACCACCCCCAACCCCTTCCCCCCACCCTACCCCGCCCCTGTGGCAGGGCATTCCCTTTTGTTCTCTCTTTTCTTTTGGTTGTTGTAGTTTGTACTAGAGGCAGTGAGTGGCCGTTGTGTTCAATCTATAGTCTACATTTGGTTTGCATCTCCCAACCCGAGCTGGTTTTCCAAATACCCTTTAATTGGTGTTCCCTATATTTTTATTAGTCACCTTGAAAATACAAAGTTACTCATGATTGGGCTTCAGGAATACATTGTTTCAACAGCAGTCTGTTCACCAGGGCCCACTTCTCTCTACTAATTTCTCCCCCAACCCCACCCTTTACCTCCCACCCACTTGTCTGTCTCTAAAAGGGGCATTTTTTAAAAATATGCTTTTCCATTGTGATTTAGTGTACTCTTGTGAATAGGGTTTCATAAAAACACTTTACCACCTTTCAGCACCACCTCCTCCTCCCATTTGATTCCCCTCCACCATACTTGTTACCCCCTCCTGTCCTATCTCCCTGCCCTTTCAGGTGGTATGTTTCCTACTGAAGACCAGTTCTCGTGTTCTTTGTTTCCATTGCCTTTGGGCATTCATTATACCCACTTACATTTCTTATGCTCCATATATGAAAGAGATAATTCTATGTTGGTGTCTTTCCTTCCAACAATAACTCCACACAGCATGATACTTTCCAGTCCCTCCATCTAGCAGCAAGTTACATGACTTTATCTTTTCTTATGGCAGAGATATATTTCACTGTGTATATTACCATAGTTTCTTTATCCATTCATCTGTTCTTGGACACGTGGGTTGTTTCCAGATTCTGGCTGGGAAAACTAGCCAGCTACATACAAAAACCTGAACTCAGAGCTCTTTCTAAAGCCATGCACAGAAGCCATATCAAAATGGATTAATGACCTTGATATCAAGTCCGAAAACATAAGGTATATAGAGGAAAATGTAGGCAGAACTCTCCATGACATGGAAATTAAAGGCATCTCTATGGATGAAGACCACATGGCCGCCCACCAACTAGATGGTCAGATTTCTTTGTCAAATCCCTGAATGAACAATTTGAGGCTCTTCCTGTCCTTGGAGCGAGCAGATATCATTGGACTGCACTAGCACACGACAGGGACAAATGGCAACGTTACTGGCGCCCGCTCGAGCAATTCGAAGATCAACGGGATGACAAGTGATACAAGTGATGCATGAAACACCACTGAACAAGCAATTGGAAACAAAGATAAACAAGTGGGAATACATTGAGTGAAGCTTCTGCACTTCAGAGGAAACGATAACCAAAATACAAAGACAGCCAAGAAATGGGTAAATCTAATTACATTAGATTTAATAATCTCATTTATAAGGTATTAATATTCCAGAAAGACAAGGCACCGGTAGAACTTTACAAGAAAAAAGACATACAATCTCATCTAGAAATGGGGAGAAGAGATGAACAGGAACTTCTTCAAAGAAGAAATACAAATGGTCAAAAGGTACATGAAGAAATGCTCTGCATAACTAATCATCAAGGAGATGCAAATCAAAACAACAATGAGATATCATCTCACACCACAGAGACTGGCACACACCAAAAAGAACAAAAAACATCCACTTCTGGTATGGATGCCTGTGGAAAGGAACTCTCATTTATTGCTGATGGGAATGTGAACTGGGGCAGTCGTTTTGGAAAACAATATGGACATTGCTAAAAAATTTAGGAATTGAGCTTCCACATGACTCACCATCCCACTTCTTGGAATGTACCCCAAGGGCCCCAAAACAAAATGGATTGTAGACATTTGCAGCATTGTGTCCTCTTTTTCCTTCCAGCAGTATCCACAATAGACAAAATCCGGAAACAAGCCATATTCTTTTTAACTCATGTCTACTTGGTATATCCTTACTTACCTACATCTTTTCCTTCTAAACTATGTGTCTTTATATAAAGTTAATTTCTTAGAGAAAAGACATGTTTAGATTTAGTTTATTATTCTGACAACATATGTGCTTTTTTGAAAGAGATGGGCGACATCTGGCAGTGCACAAGACTTCCTCTTAGTTCTGTGCTTAGTAATCACTCCTGAGGGTACTTATGGGAACATTTATGGTGTTGGGGATTGAAGTGGGGTTGGTCATATGCAAAACAATTGCTTTAGCTTCTCTAGTATTGCGCTGACCCTAACAACATATGTTTTATTTAGTGCTTTCAGGTAATTCCATTTTATTTTTTTTATTTTGTTTTTTGTTTTTTTGTTTCTTGCTTTTTGGGTCACACCTGACAATGCACAGGGGTTACTCCTGGCTCTGCACTCAGGAATTACTCCTGGCGGTGCTCAGGGGACCATATGGGATGCTGGGAATCGAACCCGGATTGGCCCCGTGCAAGGCAAACACCCTACCCGCTGTGCTATCACTCCAGCCCCTACGTCAGGTAATTCCATTTTAAAGTGACTACTTCAAATGTTGAATTAATATATCACGTGTTTGTAAATGTTTTCTGTTGATTCCATTTGTTCTTTGTTTCCACACTGCTAATTCTCAACTACTCTTTTTCATGTCTTCTCCAGTTTTGACATTTCTTATTCCACTGTATTTCTTCTCTTGAAATGTTTATTATACTTACTGCTTTTAAAATTCCTAATGGTTTCTCTATCTTTGACAACATACATTTTAAGTAACTTCAGTATCAAACAATAGCACCTTCAAGGTTATGTAGGTGACCAGTAATAGAATTAAGTCTTTCTTTTCATATCTTGTACATTGTAGTTTATTTCATCATTCCATGTGTATACTACAAGCAGTCAACTAACATATTGTTTAAATTATTACTTTAAACAGTTATTAAGAATTTTAAAGATTAAATATTTTAACTTACTTTTTTATAAAACTTATAAAACTTTTAACAACTTTCCTTTCTTTATGTCAATCCACGTTTATTTTTTTTAAAAAATTGAGTCATTGTGAGATAACCAGTTACAAAGTTGTTCATGATTGGGTTTCAGTCATGCAATGTTCCAACACCCATTCCTCCACCAATGTACATTTCTTGCCATCAGTGTCAGGTTTCCCTCCGGTCACACCTCCTTCACAGACCCAGCTTCTCTCTATGGCCGGTACTTTCCTTTTTTATCTCTCTTTTCTGTTGGGCATTAAGGTTTGCAATACAGACACTGAGAGTTTATCATATTTGTTCCATTAACTACTTTCACCATGCAGTTCATTTTTTAAAATTTCTTAAATTTTATTGAATCACCGTGAGATAGTTACAAGCTTTCATGTTTGGGTTACAATCTCACAATGATCAAACACCCATCCCTTCACCAGTGCACATTCCCCACCATCAATATCCCGGGTATACCCCCCCCCCTTTCTCACCCTCCCCCTGCCTCTATGGCAGACAATATTCCCCATACTCTCTCTCTATTTTGGGGCATTATGGCTTGCAACACAGACACTGAGAGGTCATCATGTTTGGTCCATTATCTACTCTCGGCATGCATCTCTCATCCCAACTGGTTCCTCCAGCCATCATTTTCTTAGTGATCCCTTCTCTATTCCATTTGCCTTCTCCCCTCCTCTCATGAAGCAGTCTTCCAGCTATGGAGCAATCCGTCTGGCCCATGTATCTACTGTCCTTGGGTGTTGGCCTCATGTGATCTTATTTTATACTCCACAAATGAGTGCAGTCTCTCTATGTCTGTCCCTCTCTTTATGACTCATTTCACTTAGCATGATACTCTCCATGTCTATCCATTATAAGCAAATTTCATGACTTCATCTCTCCTAACTGATGCATAGTATTTCATTGTGTAGATATACCAAAGTTTCTTTAACCCGTCATCAGTTTTACGTTGTTTGGGTTGTTTCCATATTTTGGCTATTGTGAACAGTGCTGCAATGAATATATTGGTACAGATATCATTTCTACTGTGCTTTTTTGCATCCTTGGGATATATTCCCAGAAGTGGTATTGTGGGGTCATATGGAAGCTCAATTTCTAGTTTTTGAAGGACTGTCCATATTGTTTTCCAGAAAGGCTGGACCAGTCGGCATTCCCACCAACAGTGAAGGAGCATCCCTTTTTCCCCCACATCCACACCAGCACTGGTTGCTTTTGTTCTGTTGAATGTGTGCCAGTCTCTATGGTGTGAAATGATATCTCATTGTTGTTTTGATTTGCATTTCCCCGATGACTAGCGATGTGGAGCATTTTTTAATGTGCCTTTTGGCCATTTCTATTTATGTTTTGAGGATACTTCTGTTCATTTCTTCTCCCCATTTTTTGATGGGGTTGGAGGTTTTTTCTTATACAATTCTACTAGTGTCTTGTATATCCTAGATATTAATCCCTTACCAGATGGGTATTGGGTAAATATTCTTTCCCATTCTGTGGGCTCTTTCTGTATTTTGGTCACTGTTTCTTTTAAAGTGCAGAAGCTTCTTAGTTTGATGTAGTCCATTTGTTCATGTTTGCTTCCACTTGCATGGTCAGTGCTGTTTCATCCTTAAAGATGCTTTTAGCTTCAATGTCATAGAGAGTTCTGCCTACATTTTCTTCTATGAACCTTATAGATTCATGTCTGATATTGATGTCTTTAATCCACTTTGGTCTGACTCTTGTGCCTGGCATTAGAAAGAGGTCAGAGTTCATTTTTTTTGCAGGTAGCTATCCAGTTTTCCCAGAACCACTTGTTGAAGAGGCTTTCCTTGTTTCACTTTGCATTTCTTGCTCCTTTGTCAAAGATTAAGTGGCCATATATTTGGGGGTCTGTGACAGGATATTCAACTCTGTTCCATTTCACCATGCTGTTGTTATTTCTTATAAGTGATTCAGCATGATTTTTTCCATCTATCTTTGTCATAGTGGTCCCATATCTATCCAAATTGCCTTCTCCCCCAGCAGTTCAAGCAGGATTTATTCTTAATCCTTGTTCTATTATAAAGTATTCCCTCCCTATTCCACATATTCTTGATTTTTTCCTTGTCTTTGGTTTTCTGATTCTAGCTAGATGTAGATGGTGCCAGAGTAATGATGTTCCTCATTCGGTATATGAATTTGATGGGGTTTCCCTAGTAGAGTTTTGTAAAATATTCTAGGTATATTGCTTAATGATTCTCCCCTTGCCAGTCCCCAAGAGTATCTTACATGTATTTATTGTAATAACCTCATAGGTTTCTTGGAATTTGGGGAGTGCTATTGCCTACAGTCCTCAGAAGGTAATCATTTTCACTGTGATCTGTAATCAGCTTTTAGCAATTTGTCAAATTTACCATTTGTGGTGCTCATACCAAGTTTCTGATTCTAGAAGATTCTTTCAAAAATAGATTGCAATTATATTTATGTGGATATTTCTGACTTCTATATTCTGATGTGATAGTTTACATTGAAACGTAATTTTTAAGAGTCTAAGAGAAATAATTGATTTTTTAGCATGTCTAATTTTTCTTTTAGTATGGAAGTGATTATTTCTATCATATTATCAGACCTATAATAAGAAAATTATCCTAAAATATTTATGAAAATGCACAGGATTATAGAGTAGCTAAGCAATTTTGAACAGAAGAATAAAGTAGAAGGAATTAGATACTTGATTTCAGGACTTATTACATAATATTGATTAACACAGTTGATTAACAAGATTATGTGGTTCTACAGAGATAAACACAGATCAATGGAACAAAATATTTTTTTGAAAAATGCTCAAAAATAATTCAGTGTAAAAGGGAATAATCTTTTCAACAAATGTTTTGGGAGCGATTGAACGTCCATAGGCAAGACATTGTCCCTCCTTTCCCCAAAGACCTAAAGTTCACAGAGTATGCAGAAATTAATCCAAACCGAATCATGTAAGCTTGAAAATGCAAAAAGACAAATTTTTCAGAAATCAAATATAAGAGAAATTATTTCAGATATAGGGATAGATATGTGAAAGATCCTATTCAAGATGATGAAAAGACCAGCTAAATACTGGAGAAAATATTTGCAAATCCTATACACAGCCAATGATATATAAAGAGGTCTTAAAATTTAATAAAATGGAAGCTGGAGAGATAGTACAGCAGATAGGGTACTTGCCTTGCCCATGTCTGACCTGGGTTGGTTCAATCATTCACACTGTGTAGGGTCCTCTGGGCTCCACCAGAAGCAATCCCTGAGTGCAGAGGAAGGATTAAAACCTGAGCACCCCCGGGTATTACCCAAATAGGAAAATAAGTACAAAAGAGAAAAAGTCAACCCAAGTAGACTTGTATTCTGGGAAAGAAAATGAACAGTCATGGAAATGATTGTGAGACCCATGTTCTTCCAAATGTCAAGTTCAAGAGATATATCAAAGGACTGATGAACTATCATGAATTGGAGAAGACTAAAGAGATATGACCACTAAATGCAGCATGGTATCTAAGACAGGATACAAGATATAAAATTGACATTAGTGGGGAAAAATTGAAATAAAAATGAAATCTATTTTTCAGTTTTGCACCAAAGTTAATTCATATTGATTGCTTTATTGTGGTTATGTAAGATGTTGACAGTAAGAAATTCTGAATGAAGTATGTGCTATTTTTGCTCCTTTTCTGTAATCTAAAAATTATTTCAAAATAAACTTAAAAGTACCCCCAGGAGTTCTAATGAATAGCCAGGGCCGAGTACTTCTGATAGTTAATCCGTTTGATCCTGCTGTATAAATTTCTACTCTTCCATCAAAATTGCCCTGACCTAGAGATATTTGTTCTCAAGTTGCTGCTTTCCCCAAGGCTATTTTTTCCTACCATTACCCCAAGTCATCCACACATATCAAAAGTACTAAAACATGGGCAATATTCTATGTGGTATTTTCTGATGCTGTCATATAGTAAAATTTATACCTTAGATTTTTTTGCATAAAGCATTATTACATCTTAATTTTTCAAGTGATACTTATAGGTGCTGGAACAATGGATAAAATGAGAAACTAAGTGTGAGTCATGCAAATTGGTATATCAGGGAATCTTTCTGCAACATCATAAAACATGAGGTATCTGGTGAGATACCTCAATTTATCCAGAGATCCCCATAAGCCATCTTAACCATTTTTATAAACAGTGATGGTCAAAGATTGAGTGGAAGCAAGAGACTGGCTTTGTGATTGGTTAGAGCCAGGCACTTCAAAACAGCAGGCACTTCAAAACAGGTCTTAGAGGGTGATGCTTTGGTCTTAGAGAACTGCCTTAGGTAGAGATAGTCCACATCTTGGAGAGCAATCTCCTGTTGCTATGACAGCTCCCAAGAGCACACTTATCTCATCAGAGCTTGGAGCCTATTCAACTGGCTCTGTCCTCTTCCAGGAGTGCTCTGTTTATTAAAAGGGACCTGCCCTTTATTTTGATAGTATTAATCATTATGGGTTGGAGAACTGCTTTTTCCCCCCTCCACCCCAGCTTTTCATCTGCACCCTAAAAGGGAGGGCTGTGTCTTTCTGCAGAGAGTCCTTCAAGAGAAGCAATCTGAGAAAAATGAAGAACAGCTGGGGGTAGCCACAGTGACATCATATGCCTCCAGCATAAAAGGCAGTTCAGAAACTCTGATTCATGACAGAGAAAAACACTGGGAATTAAAGAAGGGTGGCTGATTGTTGGGAGCTATGCAAAGTCTGATTACTGGAGAATAAACTGGGGGCACAAGAACTCACTGCGATATTAGAATTGTTAGGAAGGACCTATTAATTGAGTATTTACCACTTGGAGTCTAACAATGGAAGTTTAACAATGGAAGCTGTGAAAATACCCTGAGGTAGCATTTACTTAAGAATATGATGAACAAAATATATGTTAAAAAACTGGACTTTATTGTAAATTTCACTTCAAAGTCTTTGTATATAGACTTTCTCCTTTTCTATTGATTTCAATAAGATTTAAAGGTTTACACTGAACAGTGAATTTATTTACTTTTTTACTTATATGTTAATTCTAAAGAAATTTTCTACATAATATACTATTGTTGGATTGTACTGGTAGATACTTATGAAGCTGAATGACAAGGTTGTAAAGTTTGAAATGATGTAACCAACCATCAATTTGGCAAATTAGGAAAATAAAGCTTAGAGAGTTAGGTGATGTGTCCAAGATCATACAGCTATTAAATACCAGAATTATTGTTGGCTCATAGGTCTATCAATTAACTACTAAAGAAACGCTATTTTCAAACCATGTCTTATTTATTTATTTATTTATTTATTTATCTATTTAATCACTGTGAGATACACAGTTACAAAGTTGTTCATGGCTGGGTTTCAGTCATACAATATTTCAATACTCACCCCTTTACCAGTTTACATTTCCCACTACCAATGTCCCCAGTTTCCCTCCTGAGACCCCTCCTCAAGCCTGCCCCTATGGAAGGTACTTTACCTCTCTCTCTCTCTTTCTCTCTCTCTCTCTCCATCTCTCTTGCTCTCGCTCTCTCACTCTTTGTCTTTCTGTATTGGCGTCGTGGTTTTCAAAATAGGTACTGAAATGTTGTCATGTTTTCCCTTTTACCTAATTTCAATCCCCCGTTCCTGTCCAGAGTAACTATTTCTATCATTGTCATAGTGGTGCCTCCTCTATCCTAACTTCCCTACCCCCAACCACCATTTGTGGCAAGCTACCAACCATGGACCAGTCCTCCTGACCTTTGTTTCTACTGTCCTTGGGTATTAGTCTCATACTTGTTTTTTAATATTGCACTAATGACTGCAATCATTCTATGTTTATCACTCTGCTTCTGACTCATTTCACTCAGCATGATATTCTCCATGTCCATCCATTTATAAGTGAATTTTATGACTTCATTTTTCCTGGTTGCTGCATATTATTCCATTGTGTAGATGTACCATAGTTTCTTTATCCTGTCATCTGCTCTACAACTCTCAGGCTGTTTCCAGAGTTTGGCTATTATGAATAACTCTTCAATGAATATAGAAGTGCACAAGTCAGATAAAAATGGATTAAAAACCTCCATATCAGACCTGAATCCATAAGATACATGAAGGAATACTTAGGCAGAACCCTCTATGATATTGAAGCTAAAGGCATCTTCAAAGATGAAACACTGCTGACCATGCAAATGGTAGCAAAGATAAACAAATGGGACTGCATTAACTATAAATGTCTGCACCTCAAAAGAAACAGTGACCAAGAGACAAAGATTGCTCACGGAATGGGAAAAAATGATTTACCCACATGATAGAACTTTACAAGTCAAAAACACCCAACCACATCCAAATATGGGAAGAAGAAATGAACAGAAACTTCCTCAAAGGAAAAATACAAATGGCCAGAAGGTACATTAAAAATGCTCTACAGGGGCCGGAGTGATAGCACAGCGGGTAGGGGGTTTGCCTTGCACGCGGCCGACCCGGGTTCGATCCTCGGCATCCCATATGGTCCCCCAAGCACCGCCAGGAGTAATTCCTGAGTGCAAAGCCAGGAGTAACCCCTGAGCATCGCTGGGTGTGACCCAAAAAGCAAAAAAAAACAAAAACAAAAAATGCTCTACATAGCTAATCATCAGGGAGATGCAAATCAAATCAACAATTATATATTATCTTACACCACAGAGACTGGCTATACCAAAAAGAACAAGAACAGCCAGTGCTGGTACCGCTGTGGAGAAAAAGGTATTCTCATTCATTGTTGGCGGGAACACTGATTGATCCAGCCTATCAGGAGAACAATATGGGCATTCCTCAAAATGCTAGAAATTGAGCTTCCATATGACCCAGCAATACCAATGCTGGGAATACACCTCGGGGACCCAAAAACACAATACAGAAAAGCCATTTGCACTTGTTGCACCTGCCTATTCACAATAGCCAGGATCAGAAACATGTCTTATTTTATGCCCAAAGTGATTCCAACATTTTATACCCATATTACCACTGTTGTCACAGATACTTTCAGTGTCAAAGGTAAAAAGTACATCATGTGGAATGAATCAAAATGTCTTATAAAGCTTTCCATATTGAACAAGATGTGGAAAAGCCACAATGAAAAACAGAGCACCAATATGTACTTTGTTTAGCATTTATTTTATTAAATCTTTTTTCTGTGTGGTCATCTTTATATGTGAAAATATTATACTATTGATAATTTTTAAAAACTCTATATTGTCAGGTTTAAGCAGTTACATCTGGTAATTCATAAGTATATTGTATTCTTCAAACAACCACATACACAATGGTAATTTGTTTTTCAAACTGCAGCCACAATAGTCACTACCACTTGTTGATACCTTATTTTAATTTCAAGCTTCTCATTTTAACATATTAATAGACCTATAGAAATATGAATGTACAATTTAAGATAATATAATGAGGCAAGAATCACTAGCATTAGCCTGCAAAACCTTACTGAAAATTATAACTGAAGAAGTCGGTTTGTTTGTGATTGTATGACAAATACCGCTAATGCAGTATGGGCAATATACACCTGTTGGCATCAAGACACTGAGAACTCGGTTTTAAATCATAAACCTTTGTTTTTCAGGGAAGGGTTGAGTGGGGGGGTTAGTATTTCACGTTTTATTTCCCCTGGTATCATTTGTTGTTTGGAGGCAGGTTTGGTTGAACCAGGGTTAAGAGGAACATTATATCATCTCTTTATACACTTCCTGTAGGCTCCCACCTGAAAAACATTGTCATAGGTTTATGAAGCTCACCTGTAAACCATTACTCAGACTTTCCATATTTAACATTTTATTAAAAATCCTAAAAGGAGGTGGACAGAAAATAAAATGACAGTAGATGGTTATGAAAACACACACATCTCAGAGGCCAATATTACCATCAGCAGCAATTGCTAACAGAGTTCACAACTACCATCCTCACGTTATGCATTTCCACTCCTGATTTAGTTCCTGGTCATGTGTTTTTAAATATTGAGTTAGGGTTTTTAGCAGAAACTCTGGCATCTGGAATAAACTGAGTTATTGCGCAGGTACTTGGAATTCTTAGTAAAAATTCTAGGAAATCATTTAACATTTGGACAATGTAGATTTAATTCAGTAGTCACAGAACAACAGATCAGTGAAATCTCAGTCCTGGACTGTGCCCAGCACAACTAATCAGTGTGAAGAGTGTGCCAAGGGCAGAGTACAAATTATTGGCAGCTTGAAACAGGAATTGAAAATACTGGGTCATCCACTTATCCAGTGGAAACATATAAGCGGGAAAAATGTATTTCATATGACCCATGGGCATTTTTAAAAATGTTAAAACTCATTTGCTATTAAGAAATCTACAAGAATAAAACTCCCAACCCCATCAAAAATTGGGGGTTGGAAATGAACAGAAACTTTCTCAAGGAAGAAATACTAATGGCAAAAAGGCACATGAAAAAATGCTCTTCATCACTAATCATCAGAGAGATGCATATCAAAACAACTATGAGATACCACCTCACACCACAGAGAATGGCACACATCCAAAAGAACAAAAGCAACTGCTGTTGGCATGGATGTGGGGAAAAAGGGACTCTCCTACACTGCTGGTGGGAATGCCGATTGGTTCAGCCATTTTGGAAAACAGTATGGTCGCTTCTCAAAAAATTAGAAATTGACCTCCCATTTGACCCAGCAATACGACTTCTGGGAATATATCCCGGAGAGGCAAAAAAGTACAGTCGAAATGAATCTGCACTCGAATGTTCATTGCAGCACTGTTTACAATAGCCAGAATCTGGAAAAAAACCGAGTGCCCGAGAACAGATGACTGGTTAAAGAAACTTTGGTATATCTACACAATGGAATACTATGATGCTATTAGAAAAGATGAAGTCATGAAGTTTGCATATAAGTGGATCAGCATGGAAAGTATCATGCTAAGTGAAATGAGTCAGAGAGAGACAGATATAGAAAGACTGCACTCATCTGTGGAATATAAAATAAAATAACAGAATAGGAGACTAACAGCCAAGAATAGTAGAGATAAGTACCAGGAGGTTGACTCCAAAGCTTGGAAGCTGGCCCCACATGCTGGAGGAAGGGGCAGCTTGCATAGAGAAGGGAACACCAGGTAAAGTGTGTTTTGAGGACCCACACAGGATGGGAGATGCACTCTGAAAATAGAATATAGACCAAACACGATGGCCACGTAGTGCCTCTGTTGCAAACCACAAGACCCAAAAGGAGAGAGAGTGAACAAGGGGGAATGCCCTGCCACAGAGGTGGGGTGGGGTGGGGGAATGGGGTAGGAGAGTGGGAGGGATACTGGGAACATTGGTGGAGGGGACTGGGCACTGGTGGAGGGATATAAACAAAATGCAGACATGAAAGTTCACAAGTTTGTAACTGTAACTCATGGTGATTCACTTATAAAAAAACTCTAAAGGCAAAAAAAATGAAAATTGAAACCACAATAAGATGTTACCTTACACCCATAAGAGTGGTCTATATTAAAAGTTTGAAAACAAATGTTGGTGGAGATATAGACAAATAGATATACTACTGATATGGTACATTGCTGATGAAAATGTAAATTGGCGTAGTCTCTCTGGAAAACTGTGTAGATATTCCTCAAGAAACCGAAAAGATGAATACCATATGATTCAATAGTATCACTTTTATACATTTAGCCAAAAGATATGAGAACACTAATTTGAAAAGATATTTACACTTCTATGTTCATAGAAGCATTATTCATAAAAACCAAAACATGGAATCAGACTAAATGCCCACCTACACATAAATGGCTAAAGAAGTTATGATATATGTTTATATATATTTATATATACATATTTATATATAAACATACATATTTATATATAAACATATATATTTATATATATAATGTGGAATCACTCAGCTATTAAATTAGAGACCATAGTATTGCATGCAAGTCTCACAATGGAGACGTTACTGATGCCTGCTTGAGCAAATTGATGAAAAACCGGGCAACGGTGCTACAGTGCTACTATTGCATGCACAATAAATGGAAATTGAGATTATGCTGGTCTGGAGCGATAGCACAGCGGATAGGGAGTTTGCCTTGCACGCAGCCTACACTGGTTTTATTCCTCCATACCTCTCGGAGAGCCTGGCAAATTACCGAGAGTATCCCGTCTGCACGGCAAAGCCTGGCAAGCTACCTGTGGCATATTCGGTATGCCAAAAACAGTAACAAGTCTCACAATGGAGATGTTACTGGTGCCCGCTCAAGCAAATCGATGAGCAACAGGATGACAGTGATACAGTGAGATTATGTTAATTAAAATAAGGAAGTAAAACCAATGATTTAAAATATATATGGATTTCTGTATTTTAGTAACTAAGTCCAGAGGAATTTCTGCCAGAAGTTGTATCTTTGGTAGCTCGTACCTCTCTGCTACTTAATATTCCACATAGGAGTGCAATCTTTCTATGTATGTCTCTTTGTTTCTGACTCATTTCACTCAATATGATACTTTCCATGTTTATCCACTTATATGCCAATTTCATAACTTCATCTTTTCTAACAGCTGCATAGTATTCCATTGTGTAGATTGCAGCTGCTATTGTGGCCACACGACATCATATCTCTTCATTCTCAGCAATGGAATACAAATTATCAAATGCTTCCTTTCCAGCAGGTCCGACTTTGGGGGGGGAGGGAACTCCAAACAATAATAGTGAGTTTTTTGTTGAAATATTGAATGTAATCAAAGTAAAGAGAAAGTAAAGTGAAATTTATCAGCTACACAGGAGGGGTGGGGGGCTGAGAGGGTTGGAGGGAGGTTTACTGTGGTTCTTGGTGGTGGATTATGTGCACTGGTGAAGGGAAGGGTGTTCGAGCATTGTGTAACTGAGACTTAAGCCTGAAAGCTTTGTAACTTTCCACATGGTGATTCAATAAAAAAAGAAAAAATATGGAATATAGAAAATTAAAGCAAGTGAACTGAAAAAAGTCAACAAAACTAACTCCTGGAGTTGATCAGAACTTTGGTGGTTTACAGAAGGAAACGATAGTAGAAGATGTAGGTAATGGGGTGTCTTGAATGGTGAATGGCAGTGGTATTTTGTTGATGGGTGTGACATGAGAAATACACATGTAAAGATGTGACACTATACTTCCCCAAAGTATAAAGTATTGTAAATCAATGACAAGCAAAAATTGATTTAAAAATACAGTGAATCCTTGAATAACATCTTTTCAGTACAATGCTTTATTATAACTGTCAGTGAGATATATACAACTTTACTGTGTATGTGGCAGTTTCCAGTAATCCATCAGTGGTGTAGGTGATAATTTACTGTATGTCTTGGTGGAATAAGAAGAAACACTTTTTGAGAAGGTGGTCTTGGGGACTGGTCTTAAAGGCAAGATAGAATTTTTATAAATAGAGATATTCCATGTGTCAAGAAAAGATTGAGCAAAACTAACAAGGTATGATATTCAAGGACCCATTTAAGGCTAGCAGTATTGTTGTTTATTATTCCTGCCATTGCAGAGCGTTAAGGACTTTGCATAGTTATCTTGTTTAATCATCACCCACCGAAAATCTCATTAGTTACTTGTAACATATCAATACTGTACAAATCAGGAGACTAAGTCTCACAACAATTAAGTAGCTTGGTCACCTACTTGATTTGGTAGAACAGATATTCAGACCAGGTCCTTTGGACTCTGAAGTTTATTCTGTTTTTACCTTTCTTTTGTTTCCAACTGTATTTAGAAGTAATTACATAGAGCGTTGCATAAATTTAAGGTGCAGAGCATAGTGAATTGATATATGATATGAACATCTTGGGAAATTAGTAGTACCATCAGTTAATTTAGCATACATCACTTCACCACTAAATTTTTTTAAATTTTATTGGATCAGCGTGAGATAGTTACAAGCTTTCATGTTTGGGTTACAATCTCACAATGATCAAACACCCATCACTCCACCAGTGCACATTCCCCACCATCAATATCCCGAGTATACCCCCCTTTCCTACCCTCCCCCTGCCTCCATGCAGACAATATTCCCCATACTCTCTCTCTATTTTGGGGCATTATGGCTTGCAACACAGACACTGAGAGGTCATCATGTTTGGTCCATTATCTACTTTCGGCATGCATCTCCCATCCCAACTGGTTCCTCCAGCCATCATTTTCTTAGCGATCCCTTCTCTATTCCATCTGCCTTCTCCCCTCTGCTCATGAAGCAGGTTTCCAGCTATGGGGCAATCCTCCTAGCCCTTGTATCTACTGACTTCACCACTAAATTCTAAGCCTCAGAAACATGGTACTAGGAAGTAAGTTTAGAATCATACTTAAGATATTAAATTAATGCAGTGTTCAGGGTTTACTCCTGGCTCTGCACTCATTTACAACTCCTAACAGGCTCTGGGATACCAATGATCGAAACCAGGTTGGCTGCATACAAGGCAAACACCCTACCTCTTCCGACCCCTAAAAGGATTCTTAACTGACTTTTATTCATTAAAATTTTTAATTGATTGAAACTCTGTGGCTTACAATACTATTGATATTGATTTCTCATGTCCATAATTCCAACATGAAACCCCTCAGCAGTATATCTACCACTCTCTCACTCCCTCAATTCAGTTGTGTGGGTCAGTTCTTCCATAATGTTGCCTTTGGACCTTTGTTGCTACCTTCCTGTGTATCTTTAAGGTCCCACAAAATTGTGAGATCTTTCTGAATCTATTTTCACTTGAAAGATTTTTAACTTAAAGTAACATTATAAAGTTAAAAAAAAGTGTTTTCATTGTCTTTCCTTTAACTGAGTGAAGGCCGGGGAGATACAGATAAGAAACAACAAGGGTCAAGGGTCAAGGTAAATTGGTGGTGTTAAGGAATGATAGCGATAAATATCTAAACCACAGAGTCAACAACACTGAAATAATGAGACTCAAACTTAAATAATCAAACTTATAAAGGTGCCTGTCAAGATGGAAGGCTGTGATGGGGGGGAGGCTAGGGGAGGGTGCCTGGGAACACTGGTAGAAGGAAGATGAAACTGTTGGTATGATTGGTGATGGAACACAGTATGTCTAAAATCCAACTATGAATCACTTTGTAAATCATGGTTCTTTTGTAAAAGAAAATTTGGGAAAATATTATTTCCAGAGTGATCACTTCTTAATATCATCATCATAGTGGTCCCTTCTTTTATCTAAGCTCCTTCCCTCATTGTGCCAAGCTTTCTACTAAGGAGTAGTCTTCCTGGCCTTTGTATCTACTGTTATTGCTTATCATTCTGCTACTATGTTTCTTGTATCTAGCAAATGAGTGGTGAATGGGTGGGGGATACAAACATTGTTATGAGTAGCGAAAAAACCTACTAGTCCTCTTAAAGTTCTTTGTAGAATTTCCGATTTTGGAAAGGTCAAAATTTGAACTTCTTTGTCTAATTGGAAAATGGGATCACTTAAATTTCTGTTCCTATTGTGTTATCTTGTACTAATAAGATCAGTATAACTCTAGTAAACTCTTGAGATAAGTGTCGGTTATTAATGTAACTTTTCATAAAAAGATAATTCATTAATTGCTCATGGATAAAGCCTTCCCTTTCGATCTTTTTTATTTTCTGCTCCCCTTTGTAGTTCTGTTGTGATGACAAGTGGCACTTGCACACTTAGTTGTGATGGAAACCTAGGTATAACACTGATAGTTGTGCTTGCCCAAGTGCTCAGCTTGGGTTATATTTTTGGCTGTGATGTTGCACATTTTTGTTGTGGCATTCAGCAACCATAACTGTGACTACCTGAGAGGTCCTAAAGAACAGAACCACAGGAACCATGCTGCATACATGTGGGCAGTTTCAGAGATCCAATTCATAGCTTCATGCTTACAACACAAGCACCTTTGCCATGACCCATCCCTATTCTGTTCAATAGTAGCCAGAAACTGATAGCTATCATTTGTTAGTTAGCTAACTCTTTGCCAACTTGGTTTGAGGTTGTGAAAGAGCAAGGACTTTACACTCTACAACCAGAATTCAGTTTTTGTTCTTTTTAAAAAAATGTTATTGAATCACTGTGAGATACAGTTACAAAGCTTTCATGATTGAGTTTCAGTCGTATGATGATTGAATACCCATCCCTTTACCAGTGTAACTTTTCCACCACCAATGTCCCCAGTTTCCCTCCCACCACCCCCACTCTACCCCACTCCCTCCCTCTATGGCAAGCAGTTTCCTTATTACTCTCTCTCTACTTTGGGGCATTTTGGCTTGCAATACAGCTACTGAGAAGCCATCATGTTTGGTCCTTTGTGTGCTTCAGGAAACATATCCCATCCCAAGCAATCCACCCAACCATCATTGACTTAGTCCCTTCTCTATCCCAACTGCCTTCTCTCCCAGCATACGAAGCAGGCTTACAACCATGGACCAAACCTCCTGCCCTTGTCTCTACTGTCCTTGGGTGTTAGTCTCATATTATGTTATTTTTATATTCCACAAATAAGTGCAGTCATTCTATGTCATTCTATGTCTGTTCCTCTTTCTGATTCATTTCACTTAGCATGATACTCTCAATGTCCATCCACTTACAAACAAATTTCAGGACTTCATTTTTTTCGAACAGCTGCGTAGTATTCCATTATGTAGATATTCCATAGTTTCTTTAACAAGTTGTCTGTTCTGGAGCACTTGGGTTGTTTCCAGATTCTGGCTACTATAACTAGTGCTATGATGAACATACAAGTTCAGATGTCATCTCTACTGTGTTTTATTGCATCCCCAGGGTAAACTGGTGGGTCATATGGAAGCTCAATTTCTAGTTTTTTAAGGAATTCCCATATTGTCTTCCTAAAAGGCTGGACAGTGGTATTCTCATCAACAATAAATAAGAGTTCCCTTTCTCTCTGCATCCATTCCAGCACTGGTTATTCTTGTTCTTTCTGATGAGTGCCAGTCTCTGTGGTGTAGGATGATATCTCTTTGGAATATTAGTGATGTGGGGCATTTTTTCTTGTGCCTTTTGGCCATTTGTATTTCTTTTTTTGTGTGGAAGTTTCCGTTTATTCCCTCTCCCCATTTTTTGATGGGGTGGGAGGATTTTTTCTTGTGAAGTTCTACCACTGTCTTATATATCCTGGATATTAACCCCTTATCTGATGGGTATTTAATAAATAATTTTCCCATTCTGTGGGCTATCTCTGTATTTTGGTCACTGTTTCTTTTAGGGTGCAGATGCTTCTTAGTTTAATGTAGTCCCTCCAATTTGTTTATGTTTGTTTCCAGCAGTTCAGTTTTTGATCTTCCACATGAAAGATAACCTGAATGGTCCTCCATAGCATCAGTGTTCATGTAGAAACTTTAAAAGATTTTATTTTGAAATAACTTTAGATTTTCTCAAAAGTAGTAAAAATAGCACATAAAGTTGAGTTTATCCAGCTTCACCATATTAACACTGTGCATAATCATAGTGAAACTACAAAACCAGTTTCTAATACTCGTAAGAAATTTACAGATCTCATTGAAATTTTTCCAGTCGAACTACTAATGTCCTTTACTTGGGGATCTAATCCTTGATTCTACTCTAATCGGGGACAGTTTCTCAGTATCTCTTTGGTTTGAAAGGTCTTGACATTTTGAGAACCACTCCTCTATTATTTTCTTGAATGTCTTACCATTTGGATTTAACTAAGGTTTTCTTATGATTATAATGAGTTTATGTTTTCCTGGCAATAATACCACTAAAGCGTGTGTTTGCTTCTCTGCATATAATTTCTGAGGGCTCATTTGTACGTGTCTCATTAATGGTGGTTAACTGTTTAAAGTTAACCCTAATATTTGGTTTAGGGGATATGCCAGGTTTATCAACTATAAAGTTCTATTTTTACATTAATAAGAATCTTGTGGAAAGATATTTCGTCAGTATGTAAATACAATGAAAATTTTCAATTTATAATTATACTTTTTTCAATTAATTCCTACATCTCTTCATATATCTGATAAAATGTAAGTTATACCTCTAATTCTAACCTAACATCACCAAGAAAATTCTAATATTTATCTTTTTCTTATTTTTAACCTTTGTTTGCAAGAGTGAGGAAACAGTCATTTTCTAAAACATAGTGACATATTTGATCAGCCTTAATGTCTAGTGTCTTACCTTGCTTCTTCCCTGTTCCTGACAACCCCCTGTAGGTAAGTTAATGCGCTCATTTCTGATTTATCACTTTAGCATTTCTTTTAGCACAAATGACAAAAATTCATAAAAGTTTTCTAAAATTCAGTACCTTCCACACGGAGAATAGCATACAATAGAAACTCTTCAGCAGTTTGCTTTTCCTCACATCAATCTATCCTGGAAATCACTCCATGTCAGTTCATTGAGGTCTGCAATGTTCTGTTATTACAGCTGTATTAGAACTCCATTATCTTATTATCTTATTTTATCATGGTATATTTAAAAATTCCCATATATATGTACATTATAGATGTTCTTCTATAGGTAAATATTTTTACCTTTCAAGAGACTTCATTTGTAGTCTTCTGAAGTATGGATGAAAGTTTAGAGGTCAGCCTCCCAATATTTTGAAATGACAGATGTTGATTACAAAAGTAATACATAGGGAAATGCATTTTAGTATTCCTGAGTATGTGGTTAATCTTTAGAAGTTTGACTGCTGTGTCAAAATTACGTTAGTTAATTTGGTTCTTTGCAAATTTTCTACCATGAAGACGTTAACAATGTATATCCCCATCAGAAATGTTTGACAGTGCTTATTTCTCCACAGTCTGACAAACGAAATATATTCTTGTCCCTTTAAATGTTCATCAGTCTGTTAAGTGAGAAATAATATGTTGGTGCAGTTTCAATGTGAATTTCTCTGTTTTTGTATAAAATTTTTAATTTAATTGAATAATTGTGGTTTACAAAGTTATTTATAGTGAAGTTCTACGCATATAACATTTTAGCACAAATCCCACCATCAATGGGAACTTTCTTTAACCAGTATCCACAAGTTCTCTTCTGCACAGCCTGCCTTTGCCTGCCACCTTGATAGGAACATTAGTAAGCTTGGAGTTTGGAGTTTTGATCTCATGCTTCCAATACTGCTGTCTGTGCTTTGGATATGTAGCTATACCACTCCCCCACATTGCCAGAATACTCTAGGTTCCTGACCCCTGTTTACTCCATTACTTCCCTTTTCATCTTCTTTCTTCCCTCCTTGATTTCTTTCCTTATCTATCCTTCTGCCTATATTCTGGAGCAGAAGATGGTTATATAGGCACTCCCCTTTACTGCATTATATTCCCTCGTCCAGCTATTCTATATATCACAGATAAGTGAGATTATCTTGTGCTTTAACTTCATCTAGCATACTTCAACTCACGATATCTTCCAGTTTCATCCAGGTTGCAGAAAATTGCATGTTTCATCATTCCGTGAAGCTGCATAGTATTCCACTGTGTATGTTCATAATGCACCACATCTTCATAATTCACTTATTAGGTGTCACTGGGCACCTTATATTGATTCTATATCTTAGCTATTGTACTAAATGCTGAAATTAATAATTATATATATGTATATATATATATCCTTTTGTTACGAAGGACAACTATGCGAGCAAGCTGGGTTTTGAAAAGGATTCAGCACGATTGACCATATCCACATGGTGGCCAAGCTCATTGAAGTTTCTCAAGAGTTCAAGATGCAGCTCTGTCTAACATTCATCGATTTAAAGAAGTCCTTTGATTCTGTTGAGACTGAAGCAGTCATCGAAGCCCTAGCGAAACAGGGCATTCAAACTCAGTACATCAGGCTCCTCTGAGAGCTGTATTAGGAATTCACCACCAGGATCTCACCATTCTACAAGGAAGTGATCATCGTAAAGAGAGGTGTTTGGCAGGGCGATACCATTTCACCAAAACTTTTCAGTGCCACCCTCGAAAATATCATACAACGACTGTAATCGGAAAGAATGGGAATAAAGATAGACAGTCGGCAACTACACCACCTGCACTTCGCTGATGACATCATTCTCATAACACCAAATATTAGCCAAGTGGCACGAATGCTGGCCAACTTCAACCGTGAGTGTGGAAAGGTCGGATGCAGCTGAATCTCACGAAGACAATGTTCATGAGAAATGGGCTAGTTCCTGACGTTTCATTTTCTTTCAACGGAATGAACATCTCCGAATGCAGCAGTTGTGTACCTAGGTTGAGAACTCAACATGACAAATGACTTGGCACCAGAGCTGCACAGGAGGAAGAGAGCAGCATGGAATACCTTCAAGAGTGCCAAAAAAGTTGTTAAGAGGACAAAGAATCTCTGTCTCCGAGCACATCTTTTACACTTCACCATTCTTCCTGCACTAACATACGCCTCAGAGACCTGGGCCTTACGAAAACATGATGAGAATGCTATTCGGGTCTCCCAAAGAGGAATCGAAAGAGCTATGCTTGGAGTATCACCTTTCACTCAAGTGAGAGAAGGAATCCGGAGTTCTGATCTCCATCAACAATCAAGAATCAGGGACGCTGTCTCATTTGCCAATGCGTCGAAAATCAGATGAGTCAAACACATAATGCAATTTGGAGACAACCACTGGATTAGAGCTGTTACTGACTGGATTCCACGAAACTTCAAATGAACGTCTGCCCGCCCAGCTACGAGATGGTCGGACTTCTTTGTCAAGACCCTGAATGAATGGTTTGTGCTCAATGAGCAGATGCCATTGGGCTACACTAGCACGCGACAGGGACGCATGGAGACGTTACTAGCACCTGCTCGAGCAAATTGATGAGCAATGGGATGACAAGTGATACAAGTGATATGTCTTTTTGAATGAATGTTTTTGTGGTCTGGGTGTAGATCCTCAAGAGTATAATTGCTAGGTCAGTTCTTAGTTACCAGAACTCTCCATTCTATTTTCCACAGGATTGAACCAGACAACATTCCTACCAGCAGTGGATGAGAGATCCTTTTTACCCTACCCCCACCAATACAGATTGTTCCCACTATTTTTGACATGTGTCATTCTCACTGGTGTGAGATAATATATTATTGTCGACTTGATTTGGATTTCCCTAATGATAAGTGATGATGAACACTTTTCATGTGCCTGTTGGTCGTTCTCCTGTATTCCTCTATAAAATGTCTGTTCATTTGCTCTTCCATTTTTGGGTAGGGTTTCTGAATTCTTTCATTGATCTTTGTGAGTACCTTATATATCCTTTATCTGATGTCTAAAATGTGAATTGATTTCTCATTCAGTTAGCTGTCTTTTAGTTTTAGCTTGTTTCTTTTGCAGTGCAGAAACTCTTTAATTTGATGTCATCTAATTTGTTTATTTTTTATTCTATTACCTTTGCCACTGGTATCAATTCATTGAAGATGCCATTGAGGTCCAAATCCTGAACAGTTCTGCGTATATTTTACTCAATGTACTTTGCAGTTTCTGTTTGAATCTCAAAGTCTTTGATACACTTTGAATTGACTTTGTGTAAGATATGATATATGGATTCACCTTTAAATTTTTCAGGTGATTATCCAGTTTTCCCAACACCATTTGTTGAAGTGGTATATTTATTCCATTCCATGTACTCAGCTCCTTTGTCTAAAGTGAACTGTCCATAAATATGGAATTTTGTTCTTGGGTATTTAATTCTAATCCCCTGATGAGAGAACCTGTCTTTAGTCGAGTAACATGCAGCTTTGATCACTATAGCTTTATAGTACAGTTCCAATTTAGGTAATGAGATAAATCCCAGTTTCTTATTTATTTATGTAGCTTTGCCTATTCATGGTTTCTTCTAACTCCATACCAGCTTTATTTTTGACTTTCCTCGATCTCTGAAAGATGTCTTCTGAATTTTAATGAGAATTTTGTTGAATCTATATAACAGTTTATGTAGAATGGTCAATTAATTTTTCTATTTTTGAGTGAGTTGCAATGTCTTTTGATATTAAACATAATATATATGTAAGTAAACAGCAATATTTGGCAAAACATAGTTATCTGTTTCAAACAGACATTTGTCTGCTATACATACCTGTATCACTATATCACTGTCATTCCTTTGTTCATCGATTTGCTCAAGTGGGTGCCAGTAATGTCTCCATTCACCCCTGTTGCGTGCTAGTGTAGCCCGATGGCATATTGGGGGCTCTTTCAGGGTCAGGGGAATGAGGATCATCATTTGTTCCTGTTTTTGGCATATCGAGTACACCACGGGTAGCTTGCCAAGCTCTGTCGAGCTTGCCAGACACTGCCTATATATGTGTATTTTATATTTTTCTTTTCCTTTTCCTAGTAGATTCTGAAATTTTGTCCCTTTATATTTAATCTTTAATATTTTAGAAAACTAACTCTTTGTGACATGTGATAGAAATATTTTCTCCAAGTTTTTTTTTATCAATTGTCACTTTAATTTTGATGGTGGACTTTTTTGCTGTACATAGATCATTTTTTAATGTTATCCTTTATAATAGTCAGTATTTGAAGTGGTTCTTTAAGCCCAGTCAATCCTTTATTTTTCGTAAACTTGGAGTCACAGATACAAAACCTTTCACCTGTACCATGCAGAAAAAGTAAGTCCACACTTTCTTCTAGTACTTAATGTTTTTTTACAACAGAATAAGCACCCACTTTGTGAAGTTTACTCTCATTTAATATAAGCCATGACTATTGCTTTCCACTTGTCCCTACATCATTGATCTAAAGTAATTTAAGGTTTTTAATCATCTAGGTTGCCCCTCTTTCTGGTGGCTGAAGGGACATGCTTGCCCCTCTTTCTGGCGACTGCATTATAACTAAACTTTCTTTTACCTTTCCATTTCTGACTTACCTCTTCTCAGTTTACCAAACTCAGAAAAGACTGCAATGAAATTAAAAGACATGAAATAACTTGAGATGCCACTTTTCCAGGAAATTTTCCTATATGCAGTGTCACATTTTTAAAATCGATGATATTTATACCCAGTTTCCTTCATTGCCTGGCATGTAACAAATTTCCTGGAATTAAGAATTTCCAGAAGAGGCACGGAGGGCAAGAGCAGGGAAATCAGAACACAGGGAAAGGACAGTTAGTGTTAAGTATGACAGTCTGAGGATGAGAGTTTCTTTCTTTTTATTAACTTTTTAATTGAATCACTGTGAGATAGACCCTTATGAAGCTCTTCATGATTGGATTGCAGTCATACAGTATTCCAACAAAGGGTCAGAGTTTCATCATATACTGCTCAAGGACTAATATAGAACCTTCACATTCAGACACTGGACTATTCATGGTAGACAAGTATCAGGTGAACCTTTGGACTCTATAGGGAAACTGAGGAATGATAGCTTTTGACATGCTGTGACTTTGTATTACTACAATTTGTCCAACGATTGTTATTTTTCTTTTCCTTACAAAAACATTCTCTTTTGATATTTGGGCACTATCTAATACTGCAAACAAACTATCTAGAGAGAAAATATTCCACTATTATATGAGGAGAGATTTGGTTCTGTATTTATTCCCTTTGGGAAAACCTACGTTGCAATAACTGCAAAGACTTATGCTAAGCATTCCAACAAAAACTCCAAGCTTGGGGCTGGATCGATAGCACAGTGGTTAGGGCATTTGCCTTGTACGCAGCTGACCCGGGTTCGATCCCAGCAACCCATAGGGTCCCCTGAGCACCACCAGAAGTAATTTCTGAGTGCAGAGCCAGGAATAATCTCTGAGCATCTCTGGTTGTGATCCTGAAAGCAAAAAAAAAAAAAAAAAACTCCAAGCTTTACAACGTCATGTATATTAATCATTTTTGTTTTTAATTGTATATATTGATGATGCTTAGACATCTTGGGGTCTTTGGAAGGGACTGCATTTTCCAGAATAAGTTAATTCTAGAGATAACAAGTTGCCTATAGTACATCTTTGATATACAGTCTAACCTATGTTTCACTCTCTGCCTTTATCAAGCTTCTTTGGTTCAGCCCACTATCACTCTGCTCCATATTACCTAGGACCAGATAATGGACAATGATTGGCTGTCCCTATAGTTTACTAGCCAAAATACTTCAAAGTATTCAATCTGATACCTGTTCATCTTTCTTGTCCCAATTTTTTTCCTGACCTTGGAAAATCACAATAAAGGCATCTTACCCATGCTTTTCCATCACTCCCTTTGTTTCCAAACGAACCCTGATATGCCCTTGTATGACTCTACATAGTGTTGTATGTACATTCCTGGGAAATAAAATTATGAGTAACAACCTATCTTCTTTTTTTTTGCTTTTTTTTGGGGGTCACACCCAGCGATGCACAGGGGTTACTCCTGGCTCTGTACTCAGAAATTACCCCTGGTGGCGCTCAGGGGACCATATGAGAATTGAACCCGGGTCAGCCGCGTGCAAGGCAAATACCCTACCCTCTCTGCCAGATAAAGCAGAACTCTTGACCATGTACAAATGCATACATAAATGTTCAAAGAAACTTTATGAATAAAATTCCTAACTAAAATCAAACATACAGCCTTCAATTGGTGATAAACTCTGGTATTTACATCCCATGAAACACCTCATAAATGGATTAAGTGTATCTATCTGGTTGCTTTTTAAAAACCATCAATCTCAAAAGACCTATGGATATGATTATAATTATATAATATTCGTGAAATACCAATATATGTAGAGAGACCATGTTGATGGTTATCAGAGGATAGAAATAGGGAGTGTGTGTGTGTGTATAAAGACTTACGAGGGGGTTTCTTTATAGCGATGCCACAGACTTCAATTTGATTGTGACTATGTGTGCTTAAATCTATATATGTGAAAAATGCATAGGCAGTTCAATTCTGTGCTCTCATACACATGTGAGCACTTAAAAAGTGAATGAGCTCTTTAATCTACTTATAATTTATTATACCATATACTATTCAGTGTCACCACATTGGATGTACTCGATGGACTCTATGAACTGTTACAATCTCCTATTAATTTACAATTTATTTCAAACCTAACTTTAAAACAATTCTTGGTTTTTAATTGAGTTAGTTTTGATCTTCACATTTTACTGGAGGTTGCTGACACCATTGCAACTGTTAAATTCTCTGTGTTAATTTACTTATTGCCCTTAAATATATGTCTATTATTAACAAGGATAGGACAAGGGAATTTAATATCAGACTATTTGAGACTGGGGCAAACATTTTCCAAAATTTTCTTCATGTCTTTCATGTTCCTGGGTCTTGAGATATTTTCCTTTATGGCAGTTTTTAGTATATGATCTCCAGATTACTACACATACCACTAAATTTCACTAAGTGATGCTAATATTATAACATATGTAAAATATAGTCATTTTCCATAGTTGTCATATGCATTACCTGTATATATAAAATCTAGACAGCATAATCATATTTGCCTTAAACATTATGTATTTTAATAAGAGGAAAATTATTTGCTTTATATTTACCAAGATATTTATCATTTTTGCTTCTATTTTTAAGGAGCATCTGATTTTCATCTAGGTTCATTTTGCTTAAGTCCAGTAAAGGAACTTCCTTTTTTCAAGCAAAAGGTATCTAGGTAGCAGTTCTATGGCTACTGATACAACTATAGCATCTTTGTGGGCTGTCACATTTACATAGGTTCCACTGGTAAGGGGACAACAAACACAAATGTACTCACTATTACTTAGCAACAGCAAGGTCAGCATTGAATTAGAAACCCCTATCTCTAGTCCCATAGGATGATATGATAGGATGATACTGAACCAGAGAGGCCAGATGACAGGTGGCGTGGATGATAGCGGCTTTGCCATTGAAACGCTAACTTCAAATTTACTGTAGGATAACATTGAGTTTGTCCTTTCAGCCTTGCCGCAGGGAACTTAGTTTATCTTAGAGCAATGGTCTTTCTGTATGGACACAGGAAGACAGTTAATATTATGCTTTGTAACTTGGGAGTTGATTGACGCCAATAATATTTACTCCCTGGCATCTGCTTTCTTGACTCAGTTGCCCTTAGTTCCTAGCACCCCAAGAGCAGGGTCCCGATGAGAGACAGAATGGACCCAGGGCAAGCTGTGAGCTACCCTGGTATTGAAATGGGTCAGGCCAGTGCCACAATACTCAACTATAAGTTGAGAGCGTGGTCATAGACTAATGCTGTCATGATCCAAAAGTAACAATAAGACTAGGACCCTGCTGGGGTTAGAAAGACTAACCTGGCCTGAGGACTGTGGTAAGGAATATATAGTGAATGTCCTCAGGAAGAACCAAACTTTAAGTCTTATATATCTCTTACTGTGCTCATACAGAATGACATTGCTAGAAATATTTTAAGTAGATTTACTATAAATAAGCGGATTACTAGCTGAGGAAGGAAGAAAGGGACACACCCTGACACACCCTTGTTAGGACCCCACCCTTGAGCGGATCTCCTAGTAATCTGGAGTAATCTCCTTAGATGAGATTTTTTTATTTTATTTTTTTATTAATTTTTTTAAATTTTATTGAATCACCATGTGGAAAATTACAATGCTTTCAGGTTTAAGTCTCAGTTATACAATGCTGAAACAACCATCCCTTCACCAGTGCCCATATTCTACCACCAAAAAAAAAACCCCAAAACCCAGTATACCTCCCATCCCGCCCCCCATCCAACTAATAAATTTCACTTTACTTTCTCTTTACTTTGGTTACATTCAATATTTCAACAAAAACCTCACTATTATTGTTAGGAGTTCCCCACTAGAGTAAGACCTGTTGTGAAGAGATACGAGGTCGCACGGCCGCGATACCACCCGCGGTTTTGGATTTCTGTATTTTAGCAACTAAGTCCAGGGAAATTTCTTCCAGATATGGATCATTGCAAGCTTGTAACTCTCATCTGTGGTCCTCATAATATGGCGGTTGCCACGCCCTTCACCCCCGGCAAGGAAAAAGGAGAGAGAGAGAGAGAGAGAGAGAGAGAGAGAGAGAGAGAGAGAGAGAGAGAGAGAGAGAGAATACCTTTCTCCTCCTGGGCAGGCATGGGGCCATGGCTTAGTTCTCAGTCTGGAGACATTCTGCAATGAGCTGCCCATACCAAAAGTAGTTTAGCTGGCCTCTGGAGTCATGCTCGTGCAGCTGCAGAGAGGCCGCACATGTGTAGCCCCCCAGGGATCACATCTCGCGGGTGAGCAGGGCCGGTCCTTAGATGAGAGTTTTGTTAATCTACTCAAGAAATGGCTTTATCTTTCTTTGTTTATTTGTTAATGTTCAACCCACCTTTGTGTCACCGCCTTCTGTGATTGCTATATAAACGAAGAATGTGGGGGACAGAATGAACGGAGACAGCAGAGACAAGAGGAGACAGCAGAGACAGAAGAAGAGACAGCTGAGTCAAGAAGAGGCAGCAGGACACACAGAAGAAGACACGGCAAGAAGAGGCAGAGAGAAGACAGAGGAAAGAGAGAAGACACAGAAGCAGAGACAAAGAGAGATCGTAAGAGACCAGAGGAGAGACTACAGAGACAGAGACAAAGACAGAGACAAAGATAGAGAGACAGACAGAAGAGAGCACAGCAGCACACACAGAAGCAGAACACAAGGAGGAGCCATACCAAATCTGTCCATACACAGCAAGTCGAGAGCACCAAACACGAGCAGCGCATGCGAGAGAGAGATGCCCCTGAGAGCCCACGGACAACACACAACACACATCGCATCTCCCCCTCCCCCGTGCACGCGCACCTTTGTAATTTTTTACAAAATTTACAATTAGGTGTTTATGGAGGTCAGTGAGAACTTCCTATAATTCAAGTGTGATTGCAAAGTGTTTGAATTTTTTGTTTGATCTGAAATTGGCTTCGATTGGCCTTCATTCTTTCTTTTATGTTTACTTTTTAATTTTGAAAAAGAGATTTAAAGTCATATAGGGCCGGGACTATAAATACATCAGCTCTTTAAATGTTATAGAAGAAATTTAAGTCCTGGCAAAGGCAAACAGGCTGATTTCTTCAGAATTTACAAAGAGAACAATTACAAAAAAATAACAAAATTATAATATATACATTTGAAAATATCAAAGATCAGAGATAAAGATTGGGTCCAGGGCTAAAGACAAATTGTTGAGGTTATCCCAACTATTTTTGCTTTTCCTGGAGACAGATGCTAAAACTGAAAGTGGTGATAGAAAAGATTAGTAAAACATTCAGTACATTTGTGGAGCAGATGATATAAAGAGTAGATTCAAAGATGACTGTACTTTTTAAGAAAAAATTTTATTAGTGAATAACCATGAGGCACAGTAACAGATTTACAAACTTTCGTGCTTGCATTTCAGTTATAAAGTGGTTGAGTGCCCGTCCCTCCACCAGTGCCCATTTTCCACCACCAATGGTCCTAGCATCCCTCCTACCACCCCCACTCCGTCCTCCCCCAACCCCACCCCGTCTCTGTGGAAGGGCATTCCCTTTCTCTCTCTCTCCCTCTCTCTCTCTCTCTTTTTGGGTGTTGTGGTTTGAAGTAGAGGTATTAACTGGCCATCATGTTTGGTCTATAGTCTACTTTCAGCCCACATCTCCCATCTTGAACATGCCCTCCTAGCACCATTTACTTGGTGGTCCCTTCTCTATCTGAGCTGCCTTTCCCCCAGCATTCGAGTCTGGCTTCTAAGCCGTGGAGTAATCTTCCTGGTACTTATCTCTAGTGTTGGTTTCCCATTCTGTTACTTTTTATTCCACAAATGAGTTCAATCTTTCTATGTCTATCCCTCTCTTTCCGATTCATTTCACTTAACATGATACTTTCCATGTTGATCCACCTAAATGCAAATTTTATGACTTGATCTTTTCTAACAGCTGCATAGTATTCCATTGTGTAGATGTCCCATTTGACCTAGCAATACCACTTCTGGGAATATATCCCAGAGATGCAAAAAAAGTATAATAGAAATGACATCTGCACTTAAATGTTCATTGCAGCACTGTTCACAATAGCCAGAATCTGGAAAAAGCTCGAGTGCCCGAGAACAGATGACTGCCCTTCATTCTTGAAGTTTGAATTTTCTGAGTATAGAATTAAGGGTTGGCATTTCCCCATCACTTAAAAAAGCTTGTTGTCTCTCTTCTTATCCTCATTGCATCTGATGTGAGCCGTATTGGAAATTTTGTTCACTCTCTGTATACAATGTTGTTTTTTGTGACTGCTTTCCTTGAGTTTGTAACTATATTTGGTTTTTAGAAATATTTGCTATTTACACTTTTGTCCTCTAGTTAGCTTCTAGGAATTTGCTGTGCTTCTGAAATCTTTAAGTTTTTATTTTTCTCTAAATATGTGGAAGTTTTAGCTATTAACACTTTTTCCTAGTTCAGTTTTTGTTTTGGGGAACCTTTAAATGTTGACCTACAGGTCCCAAAACTGTACTTTTGTTTTCTTACAAATGTTTCTCTCTTTAGGCCATAGTGATAGTATAGCAGATAAGACACTTCCCTTGAACATGGTGGGTGCAGGTTTGAATCCCACACCACACAGATTCCTCTGAGCACCATCAGAAGTGATCCCTGAGCCAGGAGTAATCTCTGAGAAAAACTGGTTGTGGCCCAAACTCCCCCTAAATATTTCTATCTATTCTTCACATTGATTATTTCTTGGCCACACCTGGCGATGCTCACATGTTACTCCTGGATTTGCACTCAAGAATTACTTCTATTAGCAGTCAGGGGGACTATACTGGATGCCAGGGATCCAAGCTGGGTTGGCTGAGTGCAAAGCAAATGCTCTACCCATGGAACTATCGATCCAGTCCCCAAACATAGAATATATTTATTCCACCTTAAGTCTACTGAAATTTTTTCTCCCACTTTCATTCTGAGCCTGCTATGTGATTGTTAAAAGAAATGTTCAGATATTATATTTTCCAGTTCTGCATTTTTTTTATTGTAGCACTGTGTTGCACTGTTGTCCGGTTATTCATTGATTTGCTCTAGTGGGCACGAGTAACATCTTCATTAGTTTGATTATTTAAAAATATTCCTATTACACTCCTGTGATTTTTATTCATTCATACTTTCCTTCATTTGTATAAGCATAGTTAATTGCTTTGATGCTTTTGTCTGTTAATTAAAACATTTTGTTCCTGGAGTGAGCAGATACCATTGGGCTATACTAGCACACGACAGGGATGAATGGAGATGTTACTGGAGCCGGCTCAAGCAAATAGAAGATCAACAGGATGACAAGTGACAAGTGACAATTAAAACATGTGCATCATCTCGGGTTTGTTTTCTGTTGGTTGTTTAAGTCTTGCCAATAGGTTACTATTTTTAGTTCTTGATCAGTTGAATATAGTTGCATTATAACCTGGGTATTTTGAAATATATACATAAAGTTATGCATAAACATAAACATAAAGGACTGGACCAATAGCGCAGTGGGTAGGGCATTTGTCTTGCACGTGGCCGACCTGGGTTCGATTCCTTTGCCCCTAACAGAGAGCCCAGCAAATTACCGAGAGTATCTCGCCCCCACAGCAGAACCTGGCAAGCTACCCATGGCGTAATCAATATGCCAAAAACAGTAACAACTAGTCTCACAATGGAGACGTTACTGGTGCCCACTCGAGCAAATTGATGAGCAATGGGATGACAGTGACAATGACAGTGACAGTGATGTGATACATAAAGTTAGATTTAAATTCTTGGGTGCCAGTTGAAACCTTAGTTAAGGGCTTAATTTTTAGCTGAATTCTGTCACATGTATGTGCAGATCAGGAATCTTCAGAGATTGGGATAGTCTATAGAAGATACTGAAACTCCATCTCTCTGGTTCTTTTCTTTCCAGAATTCATTGATCACATTCAAGTGGCTATGATTATACTGGGCTCTGTCCTGTTGTTCTTTTTTTTTTTTTAAAAAAAAATAAATTCCTTGGGGCCGGAGCGATAGCACAGCGGGTAGGGCATTTGCCTTGCACGCGGCCGACCCGGGTTCGATCTCCGGCATCCCATATGGTCCCCCAAGCACCGCCAGGAATAATTCCTGAGTGCAAAGCCAATAGTAACCCCTGAGCATAGCTGGGTGTGACCCAAAAAGCAAAAAAAAATAATAATAAATAAATAAATTCCTTTATTGAATCACTGTGAGAGCAGTTACACAACTTTCGGGAACTTTTGGGGTTAAGTCTCGGTCATACAATGATGAAACACCCTTCCCTTCTCCAGTGCACATTTTCCACCACCCAAAACTCCAGTATACCCCCATTCCACACCCTCCCCCTACCTGTGTGGCAGATGATTTCCACATTATTCTCTCTCTATTTTGATTACATTCAATATTTCGACACCAGACCCACCACTATTATTGGGGTTTTACCCCAGCACTCATATCTGCCGAAAAGGCAACATTAGACAATTTGTATTGCTGATTATGAATAGCATATGATGCCTCACAGCTGCAATAGCGGCCGCGTGATTTTGGAATCCTGAAATTTTAATAATTAAATCTGGAGGGATTTCTGCCAAAAGCTGCTGGGTTCCAACATTTGTTTCTGAGTGTCTTGGATCATGGCTTAAGCTGCTTGATCAGTAGCCAGAGAGCCCGTTCATAGGTGGTGACTCAGGGTCTCGTTGGGGTGGGGGAGGGAAAGACCGGCTCCATTCCCATAGAGTGAGGCCCCACGTGTCTCGTCACTGCAGGCCCATACCTGGTTGTCCATTGATTGGGCTCTGGAAAATGGCGGCCACCAAGCCACCAGGGGGAACTGGCAGAGGGATGGCACCTTTTCCCACCTGGGGTGGCCTGGGACCAGTAACCTAATGCAGAGTCTGGACGCATTTCTGCCAAAAGCCGCTGGGTTCTGAGATTTGTTTCTGAGTCTTTGGGATCATGGCTTAAACCAATTGATCAGTAGCCAGAGGGCCTGTTTGTAGGTGGTAACTCGGGGTCTCATTGGTGTGGGACTCTGTCCTGTTGTTTTTAATACCAAAAGGACTGATGGTTTACTGTTCGTATCTAATTATTTGTGTCTCATATTTTTATTTAAAGAAATGTGATTTACAAAGTTATTGATAGCTGAGTTTTGTGCACTGCCTGTAGCACTGTCGTCCTGTTGTTCATTGATTTGCTTGAGAGGGCACCAGTAATGTCTCCATTGTGAGACTTGTTGTTGCTGTTTTTGGCATATTGAATACACCACGGGGAGCTTGCCAGGCTCTGCCATGCGGGCGGGATACTCTTGGTAGCTTGCCAGGCTCTCCAATAGCAACGGAGTAATCCAGCTGAGTTTTAGGCATGTAATTTTTAAACACCAATCCCACTACCAGTATCAACTTCCCTCCACCAGTGTTTCCATATTCCCTCCCAACCGCAACCCCTATTCCATCCCTGCCTATTAACTTGACAGGGACATTACAAAGCTTCAGTGGTTGCCACTTAGATCTCATGTTTTCAATTTTGTTGATTCTGTGTTTCGGATATATGACTATACCACTCACCCATATAACCCATATAACCCATATAACAGAAACCAGGAATGTCTGCTCACCATTTACTTCCAGTTCTCTTATTCCCACTTTGATGTCTTTCCTTCTCTGTCCTCCTCCTCTCTAAATACTGGGGTAAAGGGTGATCTAGGCATCTCCTTTTAGCTACCTTTCCTCATCCAGTATTTTATATTGTTGGTATCTAGTTCTTGGTGTCATATACTTGGCAGACTAATTTTCCATCAGTATAAAGGCATTTGAAATGAGTAACATGCCAAGTCCCCTTCAGAATATTCCTGTTCTTGTTCGTTCTCCATTCTCTTCATATCATTGTTTCTTCTATTTCACCAAAGTTTATAGTTGCTGTTTACAATAGTTATCAGGGTCAACAGAACCAGAAGAAATTATCTTGCTCAATGACAATTTAAGTTTTGCCAATTTGTCACTTTGTACCAGAAAAGAACATTGGCAAGTCTGTTTTGAGTTCACTCCCACATGTTCATTCCTACTTGTTCTTGCTTGGTTTTGGAAAGTGCACCCCCTCCCAATTTTGGCTGCTATTCTCAATTATCCCACTTGCTTCTGGGAAAATACCCATTGGATATCTTCCCTTGTCAGCTCCTTTTTCTCTAGTGTTTCTGAGTACCTTGGGTCTCACACAATGTGAAACTATGGAAAGAAACTAAACTTTCAAGCCTAGACTGATAGTCTGCAGTAATTTTGATGTGAAAGAGCTGCCTATAGGGAGAAAAACCTCTGGTGTTAACAGATGTTAGCTCAGCCTTGGCAGTGATTTCCTTCAAGAGAAGCCTCTTCCAATTGTATCCCCCCAGCTTTCAGGATGCTGATGTGTGCATGCAGTCAAGAAAACACTCTCATGGGCTCACAAATTCACATGTGTCTGCTCATATCAGCCATCCCTGAGTTCCACCAAAGTTGGTGGCCACTGGTCTTCATTTACATGCCTCCCAGTAGCAAAGGAAAATAAAATGGTCTTTTGGGGCCAATAATGAGGAGAGAAAAAGGAACATATGTTTTAAACCTTTCCCTTTTTGAGATGAGTACACTGGTTATGGGTGTGGTGTTGGATAATGTGCATGGGGAACCACCATAATTATTACAAATCACAGAAATAATTAAAAAAGTAAAAAAAATCTATTTTTCTTCCATTTTCGGACCACAAATCTTGGAAGAGAGCAACAAGCTGCAGATATGTCTTCAGACCTCATGCCAGGCTGTCTCATCAGGGGCACCCCAGACAGGGAAGGGGAACCCACCATCAGCCCAAACAGAGCCCCTGCAGCTGAAAGCCTCCAGAACCCAATCATCGCCATGCTCATGGCCGATGTCCAAAGGCTCTAAATGAGCCTTACTCATGAGTGAATATATTGAAAAATTCAGATATGCGGGTTTTGTGACAAAAATCTCCAGGTTTGCACAGAGTCAGGAATAAGTGCCCCACATTTCCTGTTCCCCACATTTCCCTGTTCTTCCAGGAGACTGGCAGTAACATCCATGAACTACTTCTGGCGCCATAAAGGCTCATCAATGGCTATAATTCAGAGACTCACAAATAAATCTCGGAAGAGATCAACAAGCTGCAGAGATGCTTCAGACCCCAAAGTCACCATTCAGTTAAAAACTTAACTCCAGTTATACCACCTTATTTCAAATTTTAGAATTTTTGTAGCAACATCTCATACTCTACACCACTGATTGATATACCAGGAGTAGCACACCACATTGGATGGAGTGTAAAGTAGAAGGCAACCAAACTCAATTAAAAAAATAAATTTTATACATATATAAGCACACAAGGTTCAAACTGTAATAACATGTGAGTAATCTTTTATGCACGTATTTAATGGCTTCAGTGTGAGAAACAACAATCATCACACACTTTCTTCTAAGGAAACATTTTTTTTTATCATTTTTAGCAGATTATTCACAACAAGAAGTGCAAAATAAATTATTTAGGGCCTGCTAGTAGCAGGGGCAGTCTTAGGTGGTGTTTAGAAATAGTAAAACATAGTAAAACAACTCGCCTGTTGTGACTTGTGCTTTCTCTGGTAATGTTGACACTATTAAATGATGTGGTAGCACTTCTGAAAGTGGTATTGCCTGCTCAAAATTGGAATCTGTTATTTGTACACAGAACTTCTAAATAAACCAGGTTTACCTCATATTGAATTTTCTTTTAGACCTTTAGGGAAAAAATCTGGAAAATAAAATGTTATTTACTAGGTAAATAATATATAATAATACCATAATGGTGAATTTAGCTATAGCACAACGGATAGGGTGTTTGCCTTGCATGTGGGTGACCCGGGTTCAATTCTTCCGTCCCTCTCGGAGAGCCCTGCAAACTACCGAGAGTATCCCGCCAGCACAGCAGAGCTTGGCAAGCTACCTGTGGCGTATTTGATACGCCAAAACCAGTATCAAGAAGTCTCACAATGGAGACATTACTGGTGCCCGCTCAAGCAAATTGATGAATAATGGGAGGATAGTGCCACAGTGCAGTGCTTTGGGACCACACCTAGCTGTGCTCAGGAATCACTTCTGGAACTATCAACAGGCCATATGTTGTGCCAGGGATCAAACTAGATTGACCACATGCAAGGAAAGTGCCTGACCTACTATACCATCACATGGGCCCAATAAAGTAAATTTTTAAAAAGAGAAAAAAACATTTATTTCTTTAATTCCTGCCATTCTTATCCTTTTGCAATTCAGCTCTCCCTTCCCACCCTGCTCTGCTCCTTGGCCTATCCACCTTATTTTTCTCTAGAGGTTTCCTCAAGCTTTTTATGTTATTTTGATGGAACATCCACCTCTTGTTTCTGTGATATTGTCCATAGTAGGGTTCTGGAGAGAGGGTCAGTTTGTAATTGTTTAATTTTAATGAGTTGGCTACTTATATACTTTGTTATAAAGATTGAAAATACCTAAAACTTTTGGTAGATATCTCAGGACACTGGAACTCAATGAGAGATTTCTTCTGAACCCCAAAAGAACTTTGAGAATTTCAAGCAATGAAGAATAATTGGTCATCAGCTTTGGTTGCTTCCCTAATTAATGATATAGACGTAATATCACGATTTAGAGTACAAGCACATATGCACCTTAAAAGATGTGTGTTTTAACAGTCCAGTAAACAATTTTTATTTTCACAAAAAATCTCATAGTAGTCTAGAAAGTAATGAATTGGTTTTCCTGTGACTTTATTGACCAGTCATAGGACTGATGTTGCAATATTTGTTGTTTAATAAAGCCAACAATATCTGATTATTTCTTTTTTGTTTGCTTATGGGCTTTTACTTACAGTCTTCTGTGGGAAGTTATAATTTATAACCTCTAAAGAGATTAGGATGATAGAAAGTGAATGAAAAAAATCAGGTCATACAAAATTCCTCTGGTTCTTAATTTTGTCTACGCTATTAAAACTGAACTCAACACAGACCAGATTCCTGTTTATTACAAGCTTCAAAAGTCTTATAAATGAGTGCTAACATAGTTATGGGAGTCCATTGCTTTCTACTCCACGCAGTCTTATGCAGAAGGCATTGCATCATTTTAATAACAAGTGTGTGTTCCATGAATATGCTCATTCACATTGAGAAAACAGCCCTGGCCATTTACAACCCAGTGATTCCAACTGTTTAAGCAAATGAGTTCATGAGCCATTAGCCAGCTTCTTCTCACATCTTCTCTCTCATTAGTACTCCCCCACTCCCACCCCCATGCCTGCTGAAGCACTATTCATGATTTCAGGACCAGCTCAAATAATACTAGGTCTGGAACCTTGTTCACAAAACAGTACTGATTGCTTATTTTATTCTTTTGTGGCAGTGGTGGTACTCAGAGGTCACATGGTGCTCAGGCTCATACTCAGGGCCTCCCACATTCAAAGAGTGCACTCTGCCACAAGAGCCACATCGCCAACCCCCTCCTTTATCTTTCTCTCTGCTTCCGTCACCTTGCTCAGCAGTTGGCCTGTAGTGAGTGTTCCGCAGATGGAGTAATTGTGAAACTAACTGAAATCTTACCACTTTAGGAGAGTGGCCACAAAGATGGTGCTTTCAAAGCGGCCTTTCTCCTGTACTGCCAAGATGTGAGTAAGCATGCTTAGGAAGACTTGTCTAAAACTAACTGGGGCTGTTTATATTGGGAGCAGAGAGACCCAAAAAACATGACATTTACTGAGCCAGTGGCTGCCAGCATCAGTTTGTTTGTGTCTGGGGGAGTCAGGCCCAGGTGCTCCTGATTTGTGTGCTGGGCTGGGGAGCACTGCAGGAACAGAAACAGTCCGTTTTCGCCACTCACATGCTGCTACAGCCACTACAGCCTAGCAGCTCAGGGGTGATTAGCAAATGTCTCGTGCTGATATTTTCAACAGGGAAGTAAAGAGTTCTTTTAGACGTCAAGGTGTTGATTTCCTTCTAGAGAAAACATACCTTCCTATTTCATCAAATCAATTAAATTTGGAAATCCTTCAAATTAGAAGTATCAGAGACTTTGAATTTGACAAGTGACATAGTCACCTCTGACCCTCTCCATTTGCTTCTTTGTTTGAGGCAAATACAATGCCTCTTGAACTACTGCAACTTGATTAACTGCAGGTGGAACAACATAACACATCTCCTTAGAATTGGAGTGTAGATAAGGTCATTGTTTTTCATTTTCAAATGAAATCGACCTCAAGAAGGAGGGGCTCACCATGCTGTACTTCTGGCATGCTGTGTTTTGTGAAGCAGCCCAAGCAAGAAGCACTTTTATGGAATTTGACCCCACTTCCCATGGTCATGGGGTGTGGCTAATAAGTAACCAATGATATCCTGTGCTACTTGGGTTTCAATGAACTGTCTTTGTTACCTTAGATGAAGTTCCTGTGTGTGTTGTGTGTATACTGGGGTTGCCTCTCAGAGTATATACTTGACACTCCTGAAATACTGCCAGGTTCTCTTTAAAGATGGTATACCACACTAACACTTGTGAATGCCCCCCTGGGTCATCCCTGGTCTTTCCATTGATACATTCTTGGGGACCACATGGGCAGTGAAGAAAGAGTTGTCCTCCGAGGGTGAGTCTGTCATTATGACAATCTTTTGCACTAATTATGCAGACATTTTCCTAGAAAATGGTAGTGGCTTAGGATAACCCAGTGACTACATTAGGAGCAACAGAGGAGATTTCTGTAAGGGCAGTTGTGTGGAGTCAGGAGACTTGGGCTCTATTCTCCAGCTGACGCTGGCCAATCGAACCATCTTTGATTTCTCCCGTTTCAGCTTTCCAATGTTGAAAGGGTGGGATTTTTGTGGTGGTGGTGTTTGTTGGGTGCTTGGGAACAAAGTTATAGTATTATGCCAAATAATCTCTAAGTCCCTTTCTGGCCCTAGCTAGGATCAGTTGATATAAAACAATATATACCCAGCCACCCACAGTAATCAGGGCTATAGCTCAAAGGCCTTATGCACATGACAGACCTGCATGAGACCCTGAGTTTTATGCCTGAGAGATACTGCATGACCACCACAGCACCACCATGGTGGCCCTGGTGCCCCTAGCACCACATCACTGGGGCCCAAGCAGTACCCTGAGTAGCCAGGCCACGTAGTTATGAGATTTGTTTCTGAGATCCCTAAAACAGTGACCCCCGTAACAAGGAATCAGGGTACCTAGACCCTAAGAAGGAATCAGCAAGCTCCAAGTTCTAGTTCTGTTGTTCTTTGTGACTGGGAGGCATGACTGGGCCACCCAACTTCAGGTATCCATCTCTGGGGAGAACAGCATCTTGTTGTCTGTCTCACATGGTGCCTGGTGATTGTGCCAATCAGATAAAGGACTGTCTTCCTCACTCAACCCTAACTAGCATGCTCCTCTGGGGCTCTGGTCAACCAGCACATGGTCTGGCGAGGCCATGGTTCTATCTCTGAGTGGCCCCGTGAGTCTCTGAGATGCCAGGATTCTGTTGTGCTTATTTAAGGAGCTGCAATGGCAGGACCCAGGAAGCACAGTCTGACTTCCTTAAAACTCTTTCCAGGAGGGGCTTTACCATGAGGGAAAGTGGTCCTACGGGCTTTTGGAAGTCAAGCCAACAATATAGTTTCCAAAGACTTGGCAGTTTTCTATGCCTCTGTTATTTCTCCTCCATGCCTGCTATTCCATCTAAGCACACAGGGGATTTCTCCCACCTCTGCTGATCCTGGCGACTTGCCAGTCCAGGAGAAAATAGCCTATTTGCTCCAACTTAGACTGACTATGAGAAATCATCATTAATCTGCACGTGGGATTTATGTGCCTGTCATGATAAGACTTGATGGCAGGAGCAGGCCAGAGACAGGGATCCCTGGTAGGGGAAAGGGAACCAAACCCTGTTGCCAGGGATACAAGTCAAAGGAGTGAGGATAAAATAGGGGGTAGGATCATACTTTCAAAACTCAGATGTTAAGATTGAGTCAAGGTAAGGGTTGGATTTGAGGAGACTTCTGGTTTTAGGGTGTCACAAGTCTTTCAGTTAGATGCTCTGGAGATATTCTATCTGGGAAAGCATCCAATTTCTAATTCCTCAGGTAGTCCAAAGTTGAACCAGATATTGCTGCTATGTACATGAATAGGTTGATCTGGGATATGGGTTGAGTCTGAGCCTCTAGATGGAAGGATCATTGGTCCCTACTATAGGGATCTGAAAAATATAAGGGAATGAAACTGGGGTCTAATGGAACACACCCACAGAGTGACCCCCAACTCCTTGTGTAGCCTATTTTTCCCCTGGTCCTTTGGAAGCGCTGGCCCCACAGGGGTAGAAAGAAAGATGAATTCGGAGCCAGGAGATCTGGGCCCCAAATGATTGTACAAAATATGTTGTCCGAGCATTCTTGTTGGATTAGCTGAAATTTTAGTAGGAATTCCAGGAAGACCGGGAGGAACAACCCTTTTAAGTTTTGATTGTTATCCCCCAAAGGGACACATTAATCAAGTAACAGCCATGAAAGGCTTTGTGAGCTGCAGATGAGGGTTCAGCACCTGGGAGTTCAGAGAAGGTGATTGCTCCTCTGTGTCCCAGCACCTGATCTTTGCCACTGGAAACCAGCATTTCGAGTAGAGTCCTAGGTGTCTGCTGTGATCAGTGGTCTCTGGTAGCAGCTGCCAGGGGCCCTTCTACCCCTTGAAGTCAAGGCTCCAATAGAGGTGGAGAAAGGAGCACAGAACCCCTTCCCCAGCTGGCCTAGCTTGTCTCAGCAAGAGCCTAGAGAGCCCGAAAAAGAGTAGAGCTTTATCAGGAGGAACAGGCTGCTCCAATTTGAATTCAGTCTCTGTGACATCAAGTCAGTAACTTTATGTCTTGGGGGACATGTCTCAAATGTGGAAATCCATTTCCTTTTCATAAGATACCTGTCTGTGTCGCTACAGCTCAGCATTTGCCCACTGTTAATTCTCTTCTCCCCTCCCACTTCCTTCTCTCATTGTATGGCTTCCCCTCCTTCTCCTCATTTTCTCTGTGCCTCCAATATTTTCTTTCTCCATCTAGAGTTCTATCTTCAGAGGACTTTCAAGAGCCTCAAGCTAACAGGCTGTGGCCCAAAGAGACCTAGAGCTGGGTCTCTGAATTCCTGCCTTTGGACTATGAGCCTTCTATGTTTGAGATTCTTCCTGGCCCTAGTCAGATAGACTGTGTGCCAGGGTAGCTTACAGCTTGCCCTGGGTCCATTCCGTCCCTCCTCAGGAGACAGAAGAAGGAGACAGGAGAGACAGAAGAAGAAGACATAAGAGACAGAGGGGAAGATGCACGAGAGAACACAGAAGAACAGAGAGGACACAGAAGCAGATGAGAGACAGACAGAAGAGAGCACAGCGGCACACACAGTATCAGAGCACAAGGAGGAGCCGTCCAGATCCGGTCCATACACAGCAGCTCGAGAACACCGAACCAGAGCTGTGCGTGCGAGAGAGAACTGCTCCGAGCGCCCGCGGACAACAGAACAACACGACGCATCATGGCATCTCCCCGTCCCGCGCGCGCCGCCTTTGTGATTTTTTACAACTTCCCCTCCCAGTCCCTGTGATTAAGTCCCTGGTCCCTGCTATCAGAGCTCTCCCAAGCCAATCACTAACTATCCTTATATAATTCTTGGCTCTACTCTTTTTCACTGGTTACTGTGAAACACGTAGCAATGGTCCTCACCTGGATGTGGGGTCTTCATGTCCTCACTGCCACCCTCTAAGTGGGATCAAAAGAATTACTATTAAAGGACCTAGAAAGTCTTTCCATCAACCCAGTACGGGAGGTTGCAGGGCATCTTATTCATCCAGAAAATGCTCAGTAAGCACTACTCTGGGTGCTCAGGGGT
The DNA here is from genome assembly GCF_027595985.1 of Sorex araneus. Lineage (NCBI taxonomy): Eukaryota > Metazoa > Chordata > Mammalia > Eulipotyphla > Soricidae > Sorex > Sorex araneus. The sequence goes on along the minus strand of NC_073313.1, from coordinate 62,237,429 downwards.
ACAGCCCTGGAGAAAGTGAGAGTAATGGAAAGAGTTCTGTAAAAGGAATCCACGCATTATATCAGAGACCTAACTCTTTTTTTTAATTAATTTATTTATTTTTTAAATTTATTTATATTTAATTAGAGAATCACCGTGAGGGTACAGTTACAGATTTATACACTTTTGTGCTTATACTTCCCTCATACAAAGTTCGGGAACCCATGCCTTCACCAGTGCCCATTCTCCACCACCAGTAAACCTGGCCTCCCTCCCATCCTCCCCAATCCCATCTCCCCCCACCCCACCCTGCCACTGTGGCAGGGCATTCCCTTCTGTTCTCTCTCTCTAATTAGCTGTTGTGGTTTGCAATAAAGGTGTTGAGTGGCCGCTGTGCTCAGTCTCTAGCCCTCATTCAGCCCGCAACTCCCTTCCCCCACATGGCCTTCGACTACAATGTAGTTGGTGATCGCTTCTCTGAGTTGCCCTTTCCCCGGAACGTGAGGCCAGCCTCGAAGCCATGGAGTCAACCTCCTGGTACTTATTTCTACAGTTCTTGGGTGTTAGTCTCCCACTCTGTTATTCTATATACCATAGATGAGTGCAATCTTTCTATGTCTGTCTCTCTCTTTCTGACTCATTTCACTCAGCATGAAACTTTTCATGCCCATCCACTTAACTACAAAATTCTTGACCTCCTTTTTTCTAACAGCTGCATAGTATTCCATTGTATAGATGTACCAAAGTTTCCTCAACCAGTCATCCGTTCTGGGGCATTCGGGTTTTTTCCAGATTCTGGCTATTGTAAACAGTGCTGCGATGAACATACATGTGCAGATGTTGTTTCGATTGTACTTTTTTGCCTCTCTGGGATATATTCCCAGCAGTGGTATTGCTGGGTCAAATGGGAATTCAATATCTAATTTTTTGAGAATCGTCCAAATTGTTTTCCAGAAGGGCTGAACCAGTCGGCATTCCCACCAGCAGTGAAGAAGGGTCCCTTTCTCCCCACATCCTCTCCAACAGCGGTTGCTTTTGTTCTTTTGGATGTGTACTAGTCTCTGTGGTGTGAGGTGGTATCTTGTGGTTGTTTTGATCTGCATCTCTCTGATGATTAGTGATGTAGAGCACTTTTTCATGTGCCTTTTGGCCATTCGTATTTCTTCCTTGGTAAAGTTTCTGTTCATTTCTTCGCCCCATTTTTTGATGGGGTTGGATGTTTTCTTTTTGTAGAGTTCAACCAGTGCTTTATATACCATTGATATCAACCCCTTATCTGATGGGTATTGTGTAAATATCCTTTCCCATTCTGTGGATAGTCTTTGTATTCTGGTCACTGTGTATCTTGCGGTGCAGAAGCTTTTTAGTTTAATGTAGTCCCATTTGTTGATCTCTGTTTTTACTAGATTGCTTAGTTCCGTGTCACGTTTGAAGATACCTTTATCTTCAATATCGTGGAGGGTTTTGCCGACCTTGTCTTCAATGTACCTTATGGTTTGTGGTCTGATGTTTAGGTCTTTAATCCATTTTGATCTGACTTTTGTGCATGGTGTCAGGTCAAGGTCTAAACCCATTTTTTTGCATGTGGTTGTCCAGTTGTGCCAGCACCATTTGTTAAAGAGGCTTTCCTTGCTCCACTTCACATCTCTTGCTCCCTTATCAAAGATTAGATGATCATACATTTGGGGTTGTGTGTAGGGATATTCCACCCTGTTCCATTGGTCTACGGCTCTGCCTTTGTTCCAGTACCATGCTGTTTTAATTGTTACTGCTTTGTAGTAAAGTTTGAGGTTGGGGAGGGTGATGTCTCCCATGATCTTTTTCCCAAGAATTGTTTTAGCTATCCTTGGACGTTTGTTATTCCATATGAATTTTAGGATTGCTTGATCCATTTCTTTGAAGAATGTCATGGGTATACTTATAGGGATCGCATTGAATCTGTATAATGCTTTAGGGAGTATTGCCATTTTGACAACATTGATTCTCCCTATCCACGAGCAGGGTATATGTTTCCATTTCCTCATGTCCTCTTTGATTTCATGGAGTAGCGTTTTGTAGTTTTCTTTGTAAAGGTCTTTTACTTCCTTGGTTAAGCTGATTCTGAGGTACTTGATTTTCTGGGGCACGATTGTGAATGGGATTGCTCTTTTCATGTCCCTTTCCTCTGCCTCATTGTTTGCATATATGAAGGCCATGGATTTTTGGGTATTGATTTTGTAGCCTGCAACTTTACTGTATAAGTCTATTGTTTCTAAGAGTTTCTTAGTAGAGGCTTTAGGCTTCTCTAGATATAGTATCATGTCGTCTGCAAATAGTGAGAGTTTGATTTCTTCCTTTCCTATCTGGATGCCCTTAATCTCTTTTTCTTGTCTAATAGCTATCGCAAGTACTTCCAGTACTATATTGAAGAGGAGTGGTGAGAGTGGGCATCCTTGTCTTGTGCCCGATCTCAGAGGAAAGGCCCTTAGTTTTTCCCCGTTGAGGATAATGCTTGCCGTAGGCTTGTGATAGATGGCTTCGACTATCTTGAGGAAAGTTCCTCCAAACCCCATTTTGGCGAGGGTTTTCATCATGAAAGGATGTTGGATCTTGTCAAATGCTTTCTCTGCATCTATTGATATGATCATATGGTTTTTGTCTTTACTTTTGTTGATATGCTGGATTATGTTGATTGATTTCCGAATGTTAAACCATCCTTGCATCCCTGGGATGAATCCCACTTGGTCGTGATGTATGATCTTTTTGATGAGTTGTTGGATCCTATTTGCTAGTATTTTGTTGAGGATCTTCGCATCGGTGTTCATCAGGGAAATTGGTCTGTAATTTTCTTTCTTAGTGGTGTCTTTGTTTGCTTTTGGTATTAGGGAGATATGTGCTTCATAGAAACTGTTTGGGAGAGTTCCTGTTTTTTCAATTTCCTGGAAAAGCTTGAGGAAAACAGGCAATAGGTCTTCTTTAAATGTTTGGAAGAATTCGCCAGTGAAACCATCTGGGCCTGGGCTTTTGTTTTTGGGGAGGTTTTTGATTACCGTTTCAATTTCCTTAACATTGATGGGTCTATTCAGGTATTCCAGGTCTTCTTTCTTCAGTGTTGGGAGATTGTAGGAATCAAGGAATCCATCCATTTCTTTTAGGTTCTCCTTTTTTGTGGCGTAAAGACCTTCAAAGTAGTCTCTAATGATCTTTTGAATCTCACTGGTTTCTGTTATGATGTCCCCCTTTTCATTTCTGATTCGATTTATTAGAGTTTTCTCTCTTTCTTTCTTTGTGAGTCTTGCTAGTGGTTTATCAATCTTATTTATTTTCTCAAAGAACCAACTCTTTGTTTCATTGATCTTTCGGATTGTTTTTTTGGTTTCGATGTCATTAATTTCTGCTCTAATTTTTATTATTTCTTTCCTTCGGTCTGGTTTGGAGTCCTTTTTATGGTCCTTTTCTAAGGTCTTGAGTCGTGAAGTCAAGCTATCTATGTGGGTCCTTTCTTCCTTCCTGAGGAATGCTTGGAGAGCTATAAATTTTCCCCTTAACACGGCTTTAGCTGCGTCCCATAGGTTTTGGTAGCTCGTGTCTTCATTCTCATTTGTTTCTAAGTATCTTTTGATTTCTTCCTTGATTTCCTTCCTGTCCCACTCATTGTTCAACATTGAATTGTTTAATTTCCAGGTGTTTGATTTGATTTTCCGTGTTTGTGAGTGGTTAGCTTCTATCTTCAGCGCATCGTGGTCTGAAAAGATGGTTGATACAATTTCTATTTTTCCGATTCTATTGAGGTATGTTCTGGGGCCCAGTACATGGTCTATTTTTGAAAATGTTCCATGTGCACTGGAAAAGAATGTGTATTCTTTCTTTTTGGGGTGTAAGGCCCTGTATAGGTCTATTAGGCCTCTCTCTTCAATTTCTTCTTTCAGAGTCAGTGTTTCCTTGTTGAGTTTTGTTCTTGTGGATCTATCTAGAGGCGATAAGGCCGTATTGAAGTCTCCGACTACAATTGTGCTGTTAGTGATGTCCTCTTTGAAGTCTTTTAGGAGTTGTTTTAAATATTTAGCCGGTCGTTCATTAGGAGCATATACATTTAAGAGTGTGATTTCTTCCTGTTGTACATATCCCTTGATAAACAGAAAATGACCTTTGCTGTCCCTTTTGATCTTTTTCATCCTGAAATCTATGTTGTCGGATACCAGGATGGCCACTCCAGCTTTTTTAAGGGGGTTGTTTGCTTGGAGGATTGTTTTCCATCCTTTGACTTTGAGTCTATGTTTACTCTGTTTGTTCAGGTGTGTTTCTTGCAGGCAACAGAATGTTGGGTTTAATTTCCGGATCCATTTAGCCACTCTGTGTCTCTTGATAGGTGCATTTAGGCCATTGACATTGAGAGAGATTATTGTGATGTGGTTTTGTGTCATCTTTCTGTGGTATTTGTTGTTCTTATGGGGCTCCTCCTTGTCTTACAGTAGCCCCTTTAGACCTTCTTTCAAGATTGGTTTTGAGTCTATGAAGGACCTGAGCTGTTGTTTATCCGAGAAGTAGTGTATGGTTCCTTCGAGTTTGAGTGAGAGTTTAGCTGGATAAAGTATTCTTGGTGAGGCATTCATTTCGTTGAGTTTTTTCACTATGTCCCACCATTGTCTTCGGGCTCGGAGGGTTTCTTCTGACAGATCGGCTGTAAATCTGGGGGTGCTCCTTTGTATGTGATTTCCTTCCTTGACCTTGCTGCTTGCAGAATTGTGTCTCTATCCATGGTATCCGTCATTCTGACTATGATATGCCTTGGGGTCTTTTTATTCGGGTCTCTTTTTGCTGGTACTCTTCAGACTCCTTGTATCTGGATGCCTGCCTTCTCCAGCTCTGGGAATTTCTTAGCAATGATATCTTTGACTGTGTTTTTTTCATTGGGGTTGCTTCCCTGCGGTTCTGGTACTCCAATGATTCTTATGTTGTTCCTCTTGAAGTCATCCCCCAGGGCTCTGATTCGCTCTATAGCCATTTCGAGGTCTTTGGCCATGATTTGTTGTTGTCTATAAGCTTTCTGCAGCTCATCTTCCAGATCACTGATTCTGTCTTCGGCTGTAGTCATTCTACTGTTGAGGGCATCTAGTGAGATTTTTATTTCATCTACCGATTCCTTTATTTGTGAGACTTCCGTTCGAAGGTTTGAAATTTCTGCTCTCATTTCTGCTCTCATTTCTTCCTGGATTTTCTTGGTAGACCGTTCCAGCGCTTCATTCATCTCCTCCCTTAATTTATTGGATGTCTGTTCCATATTTGCTTGGAGTAGGTCGACTCTCCTCCAGATTTCCTCTCTGAATTGTTTATCTGAGAGGTCGTAGATGTGAGAAGCCCCTGTTGAGGTTTCTGCTATCTTTTCTTCCCCCACTCTTCTCGGAGGGGATTTTCGCTGCTTCTTCATATTGTTACGGAAGTATAGAGTTGGAGCTTTGTAGTTATTTATTCCTTTTTCTTCTTGTGGAAAGAAGGTTTTCTGATCGTGCTAAAGTTCCCTTATTAACTGACAGCTTTTATAGTGTCAGACTAAGCTAATGGCTATTTTGCATGTTTGAGATCGCAAAAGTGAATTTTCAAAAAAATACAAGTACCGAGTGAGCTGAGGTAACAATGAATAACTGCGGCCGCGTTAGCGTTGGCCGCTCTGAGAGGAGGCCACGCCCACTTTTAGACCACGCCCACTAAGATACGGACACGCCCCCAGTGTCTTCCTGCGAGGCCGGGCCGCAGTTAGGGGGCCAGGTCAGGAGCTGGGGCGCGGAGGAGATGGGCTGGGGTGGCTGGAGGGTCAGAGACCTAACTCTTGAGAAGCAGCAATCAACTCTTGAACTCTGGCTCTGCTATTCATGTCTGCCCCGCCTTGGGCAAGTTATGGCCCTGCCTGTACCTCAGTGTCATCATCTGAAAAATGAGTACATGAGTGATCCCATATCCTCCTTTGGGCTCTCACATCATTTGTGCATGATTTTCTTCTCTAGTACCTGTTAAAACATGTTATATTTGTGTCTGCCTTCCAAACTCAATTCTGAGCTCTAGTATGTGTGTGGAAGGACTATTTATTTATATTCATATTTTAGTGCCTCCTGTAGTGCCTGGCCCAGAAGGTACATTCAATAAGTTATCATTGAACTGTTAACACTGTGTTGTAATTATTTTTCCAGGTCTGTCTTCCTCTTGGTGCTATGAGCTTCTGGAAGGCAAACATTGTATTTGTCTCAAAATCTGCAGTACATAGGAAGGGGTCATCTTGAGAAGGGTCCAATGAATGTTGGGTAAATGAGTGGTTGAACAAATGGATGAGAGACAGAAGGGATGAATGAAAGAACAGATGGAGACAGATGGCTGAGTTTCTTACACACACCATTATTAGTAAGAGCATTGTCAGCTTGAAGTTCATTCAAATCCACACTAGGATTAGGTGGGGTAGTTCCATTGCTGAATCCTATTCCTCCTCAATATTTTCCAATATCAAACACTGCTGCCTACCCTTTCCTAAAAATTCTGTCTTTTTTGTTTCAATGAGACCAAACTATATTCCTTCATTATTCCTTTTCTTCTTGTTATTACGCTTCCTTTTCCTCTTGTTCCCTTAATTCCCCCTTTTTGACTTCCAGTATTAACACTCATCATGATGCAAATATTGTCCAAGATTTGGACATAGCCTTGTCTCCTTGTCCCCATGAAATAGGTTGAATCATGAGTCATTGCTCTATTATTTTCGGTAACTTTAAAAACATGATTGATATTACATTGCACTTTAACATTATGTAAGTTTCAGACACAGTCTTGAAAGTCAACATGTGTCTCTAGTGCATTCAGTTCACCAGTTCTATTTTCTTTATCATATTCTATCCTCTTCTACAGAATTTATACTTTGAACCTTGGCTTTTCTATTTAAGATGCATTTTCCCCCAGCATGTGAGGCCAGTTTCCTAGCTGTGGAGGCAGGGTGGGGTGGTGGGGGATGAGGTGGGGGTGGTGAGAGGGATTCTGGGATCATCTGTGGAGGTGAATGTGCATTGGTGGAGGGATGGGTAAATGATCACTATATGAGTGAAATTCAAACACAAAAGTTCATAAGTTTGCAACTGTGCATCACAGTGATTCTCTAATAATTTTTTTTAAAAGATGCATTTATATTATAAATTCCCAAGCTTCAGTATAGCTTTTATATTTCACTTAAGCCTCAAGTCTGATTCCTCAATCTTCTGCTTTATACTTCTGATCTATACTTTAACTTCATGTCTAAAGATCATCTGGTCTGGTGATATAGCACAGCAGGAAAGGAGCTTGCCTTGAGTGTGGCTGACCAGGATTAAATCCCTGCCTCCACATATGGTCCCCTAAGAACAAAACCATGAGTTATCCCTGAACACAGAGCCAAGAGTAAATCCTGACCATAGCTGGTATGGTTCAGAAACAAAACATTTTTTAAAAAATAAATTTTATTGGATCATCATGAGATACAGTTATAAACTTTCATGATTATGTTTCAGTCATACAATGATCAAGCACCCAGCCCTCCACCAGTGTATGTTTTCTGCCACCATTGTTCCCAATGTCGCTCCAGTCACCCCTACCCCATCCCATGCCCTGCCTCTGTGGCAGGTACTTTCCTTCTTACTATCTCTCTAATTTGGGGCATTATGATTTATAATACAGATACTAAGAGGCCATCATGTTTGGTCCTTAGTCTACTTTCAGCACATATCTCCCATCCCAAGCTATCCCTCTAATCATCATTTACTTTGTGGTCCCTTCTCCATCCCAACTGCCTTTTACCCCAGCACGCGGGACCAGCTTCCAAACCATGGCGTGATCCTCCTAGACCTTACCTCTACTGTACTTAAGTGTTAGTCTCATGTTATGCCACTTTATATTCCACAAATGAGTGCAGTCATTCTATGTCTGACCCTCTCTTTCTGACTCATTTCACTTAGCATGATATTCTCCATGTCAATCCACTTATGTGCAAATTTCATGATTTCATCTCTGCATAGTATTCCATCGTGTAGATATACCAAAGTTTATTTTTTCCAATATTCAAAAATTGTATTGCTTTAATGCTTATCATTTATAAAGTATCTATCATTAACAATTTGTGTTATATGTTTTATTTATTTTGTGATTTATTTATTTTTAAAAATTTTAATGAATCATCGTGAGATACATTTACAAACTTCCAGACTTTTATGATTGTGTTTCAGTCAATGTTCAAGTACCCATCCCTCCACCAGTCCCCATTCTCTAACCCCAATGTTCCCAGTATCCCTCCCCCGACCCCCACCCCTTCCCATCTCCTGTCTCTGTGACAGACACAATACCTCTTAGTCTCTCTGTCCTTTGGGGTGTTATGGTTTGCAATACAGGAACATAAATAACATAAATGGAGACTAACACCTAAGTCTGATTTTAATTGGGTCAGGAGGACTGCCCCACTGCTTGATAGCCAATCTCAGGCACTGGGAAAAAAGGTAGCAGAGATGGAGAGAGGAGCACTAAATAAATGATGGTTGGAGGGATTGCTCGGGATAGTAGATGCATGTTGAAAGTAGACTATGGACCAAACATGATGGCTGCTTGTTTCCTGTATTTCAAAGTTTCTTTCATCAGTCATCTGTTCTCGGGCACTCGTGTTTTTTTCCAGATTCTGGCTATTGTGAGCAGTGCTGCAATATACATACAAGTGCAGATGTCATTTCCACTGCGTTTTTTTTTTCATCTCTGGGATATATTCCCAGGGTGGTATTGCTGGGCCATATGGGAGCTCAATTTCTAGTTTTTGGAGTAATGTACATACTGTTTTCCAAAAAGTCTGGACCTGTCAGCATTCCCATCAACAATGAAGGAGAGTCACTTTCTCCCCACATCCCGCATCTGCACCAGCACTGGTTGTTCTTGTTCTTATTGACGTGTGCCAGTTTCCATGGTGTAAGATGATACCTCATTGGTGTTTTAATTTGCATCTCCCCGATGATTAGTGATGTAGAGCAGTTTTTCTTGTGCCTTTTGGCCTCTTGAATTTCCTTTTTGAGAAAGTTTCTGTTCATTTCTTCTCCCCATTTTTTGATGTGTTTTGAGGATTTTATTTTCTTGTAAAGTCTACCAGTGTCTTGTATATCCTGGATAATAATCCCCTATCTGATGGATATTAGGTAAATATTTTTTTCTTGTTCCACGGGCTCTTTATGTATTTTAGTCACTGTTAATTTTGAGGTGCAGAAGCTTCTTAGTTTAGTTTAGTCCCATTTGTTTATATTTGCAGAAACAAAACATTTAAAATAATCTCCCCACCCCCAAGTGAGCCTTTATTTTTTGGTTGTGTTTAGACCACACTCAGTGATGCTCAGGGATTACTCCTAGCTTTAGTCTCAGGAATTCCTCTTGAAGTTCTTGGGGGAAGCATATGGGATTCCAGAGATCAAACCCAAAGCCATGTGCAAGCCAGATACCCTACCTGCACAGCCTATCACTCCAGCCCCTGAGTGAACCTTTATCTCCTATATCTTCTGGTCTCATTAGCAGTAGGGCCTTTCAAATTTTGTTATTCATAAAGATACACACATATATATGCATATACAATTACATGTATACCACCATGTGAACATACATTTATTATGTTATTATTACATGTAAAGGAATTAAAAACAATTAATTAGTATCCTTTAACACTATCCATATTTAAATTTTCTTTATTTTTCAAACATGCTACTTTATAGTTGATTTATTTGAATTAAGAGTCCAGGCAAAGTCCATGCAGATTGCATTTGATTTAGTTTCATAAGTCTCTGGCTGCTATTGAGTCATTGGAGAAATCATGTTATTTGTCTAGCATTCTCAATTTATTTGATAATTTTTTCATGATGTCCTTCACTTTATTTCTCTATCCCAGGAACTTCCTATAAACTGGTAGTTATGTCTAGAACTCTGGTTAGATTCACATTGAAACTGTATAGTAGGAATACTTTATAGTCATTGCTTTGTACTTTATGACACATTGTCACAGGGGGCAAATAATGTCTGGTTTTTCCACTTTCAGTGATACTAAGGGTGATCACTGGGTTCAGATAATATCACCTTGAGCCCTTCATTATAAAAGTCCCCTTCAACCTTTCATTTAATCAGTGACTCATTGATGATTATTGCCTAGGTCCACTCTTTCATTTATAGTTCTAAATATGACACTTTTCTAATTATATTATTCTTTTTACATTAATTAATTTGGCTCTTCTATAAAGATGAATTTTATTATTGTGTAGTTTCCTTGAGTCACACTGTATACCAAAAAAAGGGCATGATAAATCTTTCCCTTTAGAAACATCCCTTCCCTTTAGAAACGTCAATTTTCAGAATGAGTTGGTATCCTAGCAACTTCCGATGGTGACCAATCAAATTTTTAGATATCATTATAAACTCATAGATTTTTATGTATTTAATGTGTTTTCATCCATTGTAGTCATTATTCATTTTGTTGCTAAAATTGTCTCATCGTAGGACAGCAGGGGTCCTTTAAAGTTGGCTTCTGTTTCTTTTTGTCATGATTGATTTTTGGCTTGACGAGATGTTTCAGGCTCATATTATATAATTTCCAAACCTGGACCTGGAGTTAAACATTTTCCAAGGAGCTCTAGATCCTCTTGATGGGAAATGGTATTCAGAGAGCAATCTCATGCTGCTTCCTCACTGCTGCTTGGTTGTCAGTTCATTTTTTTTTTCAGTGAAAGAGCTAAGAAGCATGTATTTTTTTAAGAAAGGGAAAATTATGACTTCCTATTGATATTTCAAAGTTAAATTTAAGAGTAAAGGGCTTTTACTTAACATTTTTGATTTCTTAACTTTATCTCTTTCACTCTGAGCATCTTGCTTTCTAATGACATTAACATAATTACTTGCATGACCCTATATTCTACCTATATTGGCTTCAAAGGAACAATTCAAAAGCTACCACTAAGAATGCACAATGCAGATAAAATACAGATATAAGAATTCTTTGCTGTTTCTTTTTACCCTTAGAATGAATCCTACCAGGGAGGCAGTAAAAGTATTGTGCTTTAAAAATCACTTGAAGTACTTTCTTTCTGTGCTATGGTCATGTTACCAAGATGATACCTACTGTGAACCATTTGCTTTATTTTTCTCGGTTGTAGGGATTATTTTTCTTTTCCCTTTAAAAGTTTTTAAATTACCTATAATTTATGTAAAAATTTGCATAGTTCCAAAATCAAAGTCAAGTAACAAGAGATATTCTAAAAGTCCTGCTTTCATCCTTCCCCCAATATTTCTGTCATGCTTCCCTCTGCAGAAATAATCTTTTCTAAACTTTGGTTAATCTATTTAGTGTGAGATTGCATGTTAAACACAAGTGAATAGGTAGTTTCTTATATGCTACACAAATATATGTGAAATATATATATAACACCCATTTTTTACACAAATGCTTACTTACCTCTATACTATAAACATTGCTTTATTCTCCCCTTTTTTCACTTAACATTGTGCCCAAGAGATTATTGCATGTTGATACCTGGAATCTTCTTTGCTTCTTTTTATAACTTCATAGTATGTCATTCTAAAGAGGAACTATTGGTTTGTTCAACCAGTAAATAAGTATCTGTTGAGAGATATTTAGGTTGGTTGTAGTCTTTTACTATTCTAAAGAAAACGATCAGAAGTAGTGAACATGTCTCTCGAGGCTCACAGTCTTGGTGACATACACAGTTCCATTTTCTGCCTTTTTTTTGAATACTGAATCACTTCTTAATCTGATCATTATTGCTTTGTTCTCTTCTCTATTACTGGCTATCAATGCACTTTCTCTCAATTTCAGACACTACATATCTGCCTGGATTATAAAAACAGCAGTAGAATCTTATTTTCTTTTATAATCAAATATATATTGTATACCATGACCAGATTTATCTCCTAAGATGTTGTTTTTATCATAATTTCTTTTCACCCTACTAAAAATTATTCAGCAGTAACAGAAAATCCAAATATCTCATCCAGGCATCCAAAAGATTTCATGAACTGACCCAAATTTCCTTAGGCAATATTCATTCTACTAATTTGATCTGTAGGCATGTTACTCTCTACAATGTGAGTCACAAACTAACATATTCAAAATATTACATTTATATATTTTCTAAATTTTCCCTGAAATTCCAGACCTTTGGAAACCAATCTGGGGTTCTCTCTGATATTCATTTTAAACCAAACATAGGCGCAGACCTTATCCAAATGGAAAGAGTTTTATTAAATCCATCTTTTTGTTGAAAGATTTTTTTAAAGTCATTTCTAAGCAAACACAGAAGTAGAGAGAATGAGGTATTAAACCACATTTTCACCTCTAGCAGTTGTCAATTTATGGCCTCCCCTATCTTGTTTACTCTTTTGACCTCCTCCACTGGATTATTTATAAGTGAATATCACAATAAATCAGTTAAAAGACAATAATGAAGAACTTGGGGTTGAAGACATTGTAGAGCAGGTAAGGGCACTTGCGTTTCATGTAGCATACCAAGGTTTGATCCCAATACTGAGTATAGTCCCCAGGGATCTACCACGGTGATCTTGGCTGAACCAGAAGTAAGCCCCAAGTACCACTGGGAATGGACCAAAAATCAAAAGAGATAAGGAGGAGAGAGAATTGCAATACTGCTATCATGCTTAAAATGACAACTTCCTTATATCAGTTACCTTATATCAGTTCAGATATTAAATCCATCTTAATAAGATCTGTTTAGTCTCTACTATGAAATCTAGAAATTCACAGACACATTCATCACACTCTAAGTGAATGTGAGAAAAATATGCATAGGTGAGGGATATAGTTTTGGATTGGTCAGGATTCTTTTACATAGTGACCAAGAAGGGTGTGGGACTCTATCTGCCTAGCTAGGAAACTTTTTCAGAGTGGCAATAGTTTACTGAAGAGTTATAATAGTAGACTGTATGGTGTCCTTATCAAAGGTGTATCTAGTTCCACTTAAAGGATACATATGAAAATTTTTGGTCTAGGAAAGGGTTTATTCAGGCATATTTTTGGGGTGGAGGGTGGTTTGGACCATACCCAGCAGTTCTCATTGCTTACTGCTGACTTTATGCTCAGGATTACTCCTGGAGTTTCTCAGTGACCTGGGTTGGACATATACAAGACAAATTCCTTACCCGTTGTACTATCTCTCTGGCCTTCAAGAGGTATTGAATCCATGGCCCAAATTCTGAAAGCACACTTCTATTTTTTTACAGTTTTTAAAATTTATTTATTTTTTAATTAGTGAATCACCGAGAGGGTACAGTTACAGATTTATACATTTTCGTGCTCATGTTTTCCTCATACAAAGTTCGAGAACCCATCCCTTCACTAGTACCCATTCTCCACTACAAATAAACCCAGCATCCCTCCAACCCCCCAATCTCATCTCCCCCCATCCCACCCTGCCACTGTGGCAGGGTATTCCCTTTTGTTCTCTCTCTCTAATTAGTTAATTATTAACTAATTAATTAATTAATTATTGTGGTTTGCAATAAAGGTGTTGAGTGGCCATTGTGTTCAATCTCTAGTCTACATTCAGCACGAATCACCCTTCCCCCACGTGGCCTCCAACCATATTTTACTTGGTGTTCCCTTCTCTATCTGAGTTGCCCTCTCCCCAGAATGTGAGGCCAGCTTCCAAGCCATGGAGTCAAACTCCTGGTACTTATTTATACTATTCTTGGGTGTTAGTCTCCTACTCTGTTATTCTATATTCCACAGATCAGTGCAATCTTTCTATGTCTCTCTCTCTTTCTGACTCATTTCACTTAGCATGATACTTTCCGTGTTGATCCACTTATATGCAAAGTTCATGACCTCACTTTTTCTAACAGCTGCATAGTATTGCATTGTATACATGTACCAAAGATTCTTCAACCAGTCATCTGTTCTAGGGCACTCGGGCTTTTTCCAGATTCTGGCTATTGTAAATAGTGCTGCGATGAACATATAAGGGCAGATGTCATTTCAAGTATACTTTTTTGCTTCCCTGGGATATATTCCCAGGAGTGGCATTGCTGGGTCAAATGGGAGGTCAATTTCTAATTTTTTGAGAAGCATCCATATTGTTCTCCAAAAGGGCTGAGCCAGTCAGCATTCCCACCAGCCGTGTAGAAGGGTCCCTTTCTCCCTATATCCTCTCCAATATGTTTTTGTTCTTTTGGATGTGTGCCAGTCTCTGTGGTGTGAGGTGGTATCTCATGGATGTTTTGATCTGCATATCCCTGATGATTAGTGATGTAGAGCACTTTTTCATGTGCCTTTTGGCCAATCGTATCTCTTCCTTGGGAAAGTTTCTGTTCATTTCTTCGCCCCATTTTCTGATGGTATTGGATGTTTTCTTCTTGTAGAGTTCAACCAGTGCTTTAAATACCCTTGATATCAACCCCTTATTTGATGGCTATTGTGTAAATATCCTTTCCCATTCTGTAGAATGTCTTTGTATTCTGGTCATTGTATCTTTTGCGGAAGCACACTTTTATTTCTACTAGTTCCCATCAGGATAAACATGACATTTTGGTGAGTACCTAAGAATCATACAACTCTTATATTATCTTTACCATTAGTCATGTGACAGGGTAGCTGACCAATCACTCATGGTGGGTTTTTTCCCTTTTTTAAATAAAGTTGCTCCAGTGATTTATTACATTCACTATTCCAACACCAATCCCACCACCATTACACCTTCCACCACCATTATTTCCAATTTTCCCATCCACAACCAAAGCCTATCCGACATCAGGCCCTAGATAATTTATTTTGCATTGCTTGTTATGAATAATTCACTAAAAATAATCAAAAATGATTTCCTTAGAAGAAAGTGTGTGAAGATTGTTGTAATTATGGAGCAATTAAGCCCTTGTACAAGAAATTACTAAAGAAATTACTAACATTTTGTTACAAATTAAGCCTTATGTGTTAATATTTTCTTGATAAAGTTTGCCTTTTACTTTTCATCCAATCCAATGTGATGTGTTACTCGTTGTATACCAGTGCTGTAGAGTATGAGATATCCCCCTTCTTTCTTTGTGTTTCATTAATTTTAGTTGTTTAAAATTTCCTTTAAATATTTTTACATGGGACTTGAACTGCTTTTGGTTTACTTATTTACAATTTATCCTACCCTATATATTTCCCCAAAATTTGCATACTTAATTTAAACATAGTGAAAAGTTAGACAATGAAAAAACTTGTGTTTCAAGGAACAGTTATTACTCAGATGAATGGAATGTTACAATTGTTTACTACAGACTTTGAATAAGAAGTGTTTTGACAATCTAGAGTAAGAATATCTATCATCTTCAAACAAGAAAACAGATAACTTCCTCTATAAAGATTGGCTTCCTTAAGACATGAAATTCACATAAGAATTTGTCACAAAAACCTTGACTAAGTACTTTGGGCAACATATTGACCCATGTATTTAGCTCCAAAACTTACAAACTAGACATGTAACATAACACAGAAATACAAGTCAAACTTATAGGAATGGTACTAGCAGGATTTTTGTTATTGTTATTACTTATTTTAAAAAGATTCAAATTATATACACTAGTAGCTGAAGACTAAACTGAAAACAGCCATGTTGGGAGTTGTTTGGCAGATCTATTAAAGCTAAATGAACAGCTACTATGTGAACCATTGCACTGAATATGTGAGTATGTGCACAAAATAACATAAGCAGATATGCCTGTTTAGTAAGAGTCAAATGGAAAGAGTGAAAATGGTGAATATATTAATAAATTGTGAATGTAAAAACAACAGAATAAGTTTCAATAATGAAAAGGAACAACTTAGAGTGACATATAAGAACATGATTTACAATGTATACTGAACAAAATAAGTCAGACTCCAACAAATGCATGCTATCAATTCAGTTTCTGTACAGTTCGAAAAGAGAGAAAACTAAATTGTGGCATTAAAATCAGTATAATTATTACTTTTCAGGAGAGGAAGTGAGGAAGATTATAGAGTAGTTCTGGGGGTTCTAGAAACTGATATGTGTTGTATTTGGGGCCTGCATGGTAGTTACTTGGGTGTATTCAGTTTGTTAATTAATTGATCTGCATAGATGTGGACTATGCACTACCCAGTATTTGTTAAACTTCAGCAAAAGTTTAAATGCATATGATAAAAATTTAAACTATATAGGAGAGTGTGAAATGAAGCTCATCCATTCTAAACTCTCATATGTCTCATTGGCATTTATACTACAACAAGTTTCTTGTGTACTCTCCTGGAAATAGCCTGTAATAAAAATACAGTGGTGTATATGTGTCTGCAGTTATATCTCTATTACTTTCTTCAATGACAAAAATGGAAACATGTTATACACATTGTTCTACCATGTGTTTCTCACTCTGCATGAGTACTTGTGTTTAAATATGTATAACTCACATATGCCTGTGGTTTGATTTCACTATGTAGCTTTTGGCTTGATACTAAGATGTAGAATTTGAGCACACACATGTAACGCACATATGTAATGCCAAGTCATATATATATATGTTTTATGACTATATTATCTATTTGAGAAATGTCAATCATGTATTAAACAGAATTATATAATATGATTGCAAAACACATCATCAGTCTCAGAAACGATCACCCCCATGAGCACTATTATCTATACCACATCAGCATTCTGTAATATCTGGAAGCAAATTGCATATATTATACCATTTTATCTATAAACAATGCTGAATATAATTATATTTATGAAATATATTTATATGTGTATTTAGGACATCTTTAAAATTATATCCAATTATCACATCTCAAAGTTGACAAAATTTCATTAAAATACACCAGTTAATGGTCAAGTTTCCAATTATCTTATGCTTGGGATAAATGTATTTTTGGTTTTTCAATAAATCTGTAAATAAGGGCTATATACTGTAATTTACTGATGTAACCTGTTTGATTTAATCTAAAGATTCCAGCCTCAATCATTCTTCTTCTTAGAGAAAATGAATTGATTTCCCTGTATATTTTCCATACTCTGAATTTTGTTTACTGTAGTCCCACTGTTAAGTTTAATACTTAGATACTCTTAGATTCCTTATACCTGTGTTTTCTCTAAATTGTTAGTTGATTTTAAAGGATTCATCAAATTCAGATTTAATCTTTTTTGCTCTTTGTATTGATACTGGTCGAACTATTTTGTCTATGGTTTTGAGTTCTCCATTAAGAATAACCAGTTATCAGTGTTGGTGTAAATGTGGGAATTATTATGGGGGAGGAATCTTCATTCACTCATGATAGAAATATCAACTCATTAAACCTTTTTGGAAATGGTATGGACACTTATCAAAAAAGAAAACATTCTAGAACTTGAGTTTCTGTATGACCCAGCAATTTCACTTCTGAATATCTTCCACCAAGTAACCCAAAATTTCTATTCAGAAAAGACTTTTGTGCTCCTAAGTTCATTACAGGATGATTCATAGTCGCTAATATCTGGAAACAAACTGTGTCCAAGAAAGAACAGATGACTAGATAAAAAAAAAACCCCTGGCGCACAATGGAACGCTCCTTGGCTATAAGCAAAAGATGAAATCAGGCCATTTTTTAAATCCAGTGGATGTATCTGGAGAGTACCATGCTGGATGAAGTTAGTCAGAAAGAGAGGGACAGATATTGAATGTGGTAAAGAAACATAGTAAGGAAATAGCAAACGCCCAAAGGCAACAGAAACAGAGACCTGGTACTTAGTAGGAACCTTACCATGGTAGAGGTAGTGGACACTCTGGCACAGGTTGTACTGCTCAAATTTTTGTGCATGAAGCTCTACCATTAATTAATGTAAATCACTGTGCCTAAAATATTTTTTAATAAGAGATTTCCAGGCCACTTTCCACATGCTTGGGCTGAGCCTCATCACGAGTGAACATATTCCTGGACCGCATGGCCACAAAGCAGCCACACGACACATTATTATATATATATATACATAATATATATATACATATATTTGCCTCTCGAAGAGCTCGTCAAGCTACCGAGAGTATCCTGCCCACACAAAAAGCCTGGCAAGCTCCCCATGGCATATTCGATATGCCAAATAACAGTAACAAGTAGCAATAACAGGTTTTATTCCCCTGACCCTGAAAAGAGCCTCCAATAATTGGTAAAAGCGAGTAAGCAGAGGCTTCTAAATCTCAGGCTGGAACGAATGGAGATGTTCTGGCACCCACTTGAGTAAATCGATGAAAAATGGGATGACAGTGATACAGTGATATAGTGAAGAGATTTCCAAGGGGGTGGGACAACTTGAATCATTAGGAAAGACACCTACGCTGGTGCTGGGTGTGGAGTTGGAACATTGTATACCTACTTGAAACTATTATGAACAGCACTGAAAATTATGGTATCTAAATAAAATTGGAAAGAAAAAAAGTCACAGAATTTCAGATGGTCTCTGTCTTTTTGTTAGCAGTCACGATTATCAAGTCTGGATTTATTCATTCATTAAAGGGTTGCAAAATGATCTTCTCTCATTATTTCTTCATTATGTATTAGAATATTTCTGCACATATAGTATGGTTATCTGCAGTCGTAGCTTTTATAAAAATACCTTATTTTAAAATAATGAGCTAGTTCACTAGTAGCTAGCAATATCAATGAGCAATTATATTTTAACATACAAATTATGAATGCATGACTGTAAACACTGTTGTGTTCTAATATATTGTCTTATTAATATTTCAGTTTGCATTAGTCATTGGGATCCTCTTTGGCTGCTGAGTCCCTTTTACATGACTGTAGTATTCTTTGAAACCTTTCTTTTAGGTATAAGACAGTCCATAATCATCAGATAAATATGTGATGACCCAGTTCTAAAGAACCATATTTGGATGGGCGGAGGTGAGGACATGGCTCACTGGTAGAGCACATGCCATATATATATATATTTATATATATATATTTATATATATATGTATATATATACATATATATATGAAGCACTGGATTTCATCACTGGCAATGCAACAAATAAAAGATCCATGATTTTAGATATTAACATAGGATCAGTAATGTAGTAGATATTAAAGTAAAAAGATCACATTCTTGGAGTCAGAGAGATAAGGATTGAAATCTGGCCACCTCATATTGCGTGTGTGACCATAGAAAAGCTATGCAGTCTCTATATTCACTCCACATATCCTTAGTTTTTGGTTAAAATTTAATTTTTCTTCCCTTGTGAGGAACTTGGGGTATGCACAGTAACAGGGATTAAGCTTAGAACTTCAGAATTTCCCTGGGTGCTTTCAAAGCCACTGGGCCATCTTCTGAGTCCTTCTTCTCTACGGATCCCTAACAGCAGAGATGTCAGGTTTGTGGATGTCATTGGGGTTTGAACTTGTGGCTTTGTGCCTAGTCATGAAACTATCTTCCAGTCCCTTCTTGCTGAGTACCATCGACAGCGGGACCATCAAAATCATATCAGTGGACTGAGGGCTAAGCTCATGACCTAGCATTTTTCCTGACAAGCGTGTTAAGCCATTGAGCCATCTTCTGGGCTTCAAGTTGCTTCATTTTTAAAACTTTTTAATTGAATCACTATGAGATATACCCTTACAAAGCTATTTACGATTGGATTTCAGTCATACAGTATTCCGACACTCATCCCTCCACCAATGTACATTTCCAAGTACCAATGTCCCCAGGTTCCCTCCCATCACCCCCCACCACCCATACCCTGCCTGCCTCTATGGCAGGTGCTTTTATTCTCTCTATCTCTATTAGTCTCTCTCCTTTTGGGCATTGTGGTTTGTAATATTGATACTGAAAGGTTATCAAGAATATCCCTTTACCTACTTTTAACCCTCAGATCTTGTCCTGCGTGATCATTCCCAGATATTATTGTCATACTGGTCTCTACTTGTCTCTTCTCTATCTTTCCTACTTTCAGCCCCACATACACTTGGGACTGGTCAATGGTTGGAACTAAACACAAGTTGCTTCATTTTTAAAGGGGCTAATAAAAAACACCTTCCTTCTAAGGCTATTAGAAGAATTAATGTTATAGCCAGAAAGACAGACACACACACAAACAGAACAGAAGTAGATAATATTAGATAGATAGAACCCAGCACAAATCTAGCATAAATGTCTGCAAAGAATAGCAACTCAGAATTCATGGTCCCTAGTTCCTGTTCTCTGTTTACTCAAGTGGCAATGTGACATCTTCTATGACTACTTAGGATTTTGAGTTTACAGAATAAAGTGTTTTGTTTTCACCTTTGCTACATACTCAGTACACACTTCACAAACTGACACTGAGTATAGATGCCATCAAACAGATGATGCCAACATATATCATTCTTCACAGAAGGCTTTGTATTAATGCAATGGGATTTGTTTTAGCTTGGGGGCTACACCCAGCATTGTCAGGGATGTATCCTACTATCCCTGTACTATCTCTCTGGCTCAATGCAGTGAATTAATTTTTTTCTTTGTTTTTTAGAGTTTCCTTTCACAATTATTAACAAGCCTATCTTTTCTCATCATCTTTTCTCTACTACTCAAAATTGAGGTGTGATGGTGATGCCAGCTTTCTGCTGTGTTAAAGAAGAGAAATATGAATGATTTTCAAAGATAAGCCAAAGCACTGAGGGAGTCACTGCAAAACATTTCATTTTAAAATGCATAATTTGATAGATGTAAAATAGATTTCCCTTTTTAAATTAACTTTCCTTACACTATGAATAAAAGGGCTCTTCATTCCCCTAGGTCACAGCTGCTAGAGAGGGTAATAAATCCAACATGGGCGAACAAGCCCCAGAAACCAATTTGGGAGAAGGTGTTTACCCCAGATATTCAGCCTTGCTACTCCAGTGTTGCCATGGTGCTGTCCTCAGCTTAGGATCAGGATTTGGAAACTGTCAGGCAGCCTCAATATTCCAGCCCTGGCAGCCGGGGGAGCAGCAGCTGCTTCCGGAGTACTCTCTTTTGACGAAAGGAGAGTGGATGAAAGAGGAAAGAATGGGGAGGAAACGAGTCGCCTTGGTGAATCCATAGCCTACAATGGTCTTCAGCTCAGCATCTATTTCAGGGTGAGCTCGGAATTTGAGAAAGCTCAGTAGAGAATTTTTCGGCTCTGTAATCAGCTCTCCTAAAGTTCCTAGCAAATGACATGACACTATCACCACAAGGGGCTCACTTTTCAGCAGGGAAAACTACTTAAACACCGACCTATAGAACCTCTTCTCCAAGCTGGTGGTTTTGAGGCACAGTGAAGATGATTTTCTGAAACGTCTGTAAAGTCCAGTTGTCATTCCAGAGAGCTCTGAGGCTATATCTTGTTTTGGACTGACTATTCAGGATTCCTTTTCCCATAAAACCCAAACAAGAACTCCTAAGAAACACAAAGGTTTCCTCTATTACAGTGATTTCCAGGGCTCTTCCCATAATGTTTAACATGGGACTCTCCTGTCCAGCATGACAGGGTTGAAGATTAGATATACATGTGATAGACAACTGAGGAATCGGAGAGGCTTAATAACAAATACTTGTCTTCCCTGCCTTGGACTCACTACTCTTACCCTTGGCTCTACTTCCTGGCCAATATTTCTTTCATTTTAGATACTTCACCGTCAATAGGAGTCACGAGGGGAGAACAAGGAACTAAATAGAAGAGAAAGTGTTGAAGGTTCTGGAAACCTTCTGTACTTCTTGTCCTACCTCTTCTGACTGGACTGGATCTGAAGTCTCCTAGTTATCTCCTAGTCATGAAGACAAAATTCTAGCGCTTTGGACAAGTGAGGGGGGGACAGGCAAGAAGATGGCACGAGAGGTAGAGCACATTTCTAGCATGTGTTGTGGCCCTGGGTTTGATCTCTGGCACTACACACTCCAACAGGCCCCTGCCCCTGAGCACCCCCCTGTGGGGGGCAGTCATCCTGCTGGTCTCTGAGCATCAACAAACTCAAGGATCAAGTCATTGGGGCTGCATCACTAGGTGTAACCATATCCAACCCACTCACCCCCGCATCACTTTTGGTAGCTATTATAAATAAAACTGCAGAGCTACCACCAGAGAAGAAATGCAATTAGAGCCAAGGCAATGCAGAAAATCATTGGAAGAAGACCTATCTCAGACAGAAATGCTTTGTTAGCTGCCTTTGAGTTCTCACCTTCTCCTGTCCATCTGTGTGACATTTACTCACTTACTCTCCCAGGAATGCTAAGATGACCCCCAGGGCTCATAAGTACAGTGTACTTAGGTTATTAGCTGACCCCTGAACAGACCACATTTATGGTCCACTTAATTCCCGACAACAGAGCCACAGAAATTCAGGGTTGATGACAAAAAGTTGTGTCTTCATGGAAGATTGTGGCCATGTAGAAAAGGGAACACATTTGGCACAGGAAAACTTTAACCTGAGATGCAACAAGCTAATCAGACCCATGGAAGGGTTATGCACATATCAGAAAATTGTCAGGACTCAAAATTCTTTAAACACATGCTCAATGTACTTAGCACTTTTCTTGTTAGTTTTACTTTGTGGGTAAGGATTGTGAATAAATGAGAAAAACAAGAAGGGAAAATACTACTGAGGTTTTGCCTTGTCTCAAAAGATTATTTTCTTCACAAGACATCTTTAAAATGCATAATAACCATTGTAAGTGGAGAAAAATGTTTTTTTATGAGAAGAGTCCCGTTAGGAAACATTTTCCTTGGAAATACTATTAATCATTGCTTCTATAAAAATACTATTTCTCTTGCTTTCAGGCTGCTTGCTCATGTCTGCTTTATGTTGATACTAAGCAGAGTTAGAATAAATCATGCTCTCTTAACAGGATTATTCTTTTTATTCCATTATTTTTTTCTAACCACTTTAGATCAAAATAGTTTGTTACACCCTCTTTGGGTTAGCACAAAGACAGACAATTTAAAAAATATATTTGATTCATCTTTGAAATCTGAAGATTCTACAGAAGCTCTGGATGTTTCTATTACACCCCTCCTCCACCTCATCAGAAGTCATATGACATATCAGAGGGATAGCTGTTGATCTCTCCATAGACGAGTCTACTGTCTTCTTTACTCTACTTAATTATATTTTGCTTGGTCCCACAAAGAACACACACGGACAAAGAGACTTTACTGTTATTGCTGCTATGTCTTCATTTAGACCGTCAATACATCTTCTTCAACACTGTCACCTACTAGAGGAAATATGCATACCTTTTACTTACTGTCCCACATGATATGCACCCTTAGGTGCATATCATGGAGCTAACAAAGATCATTGCTTCTAACAAAGTTAGAAAAAAATGTTGTTTCAATTAAAACCTTTTTAGAGGACCCAGAGAGGGATCAGCAAGCTATGGTCCACATATCAAATCTGGTCCACTTCCTGTCTGTGAAAAGTTTTGTTGGCACACAACCACATCCTTTTCTTTGCATAGATAGAGTTTGCAACTGCTTCCGGGCTACAACACAGTTGAGTAGTTGACACAGAGATGGTCTATCTTGTGAAAAGTAAAATATTTGCTTTGTGGCCCTTTGCAGGAAATGTTTGCTGACTCCTGCTCTACAAAACAAATGTCCACTAAAACATGTACCCAAACACTTCAGGGCATGTTTGCTGATGTTTTAGAAGTGAGGGTCCCTGAGGAAAATTAAGCAAGGGTCTTCACCTAGGTGAAGAAACAGAATTTTAGTCCATACCCTGCCACTCTTTGAATCAGCTTAGGAGAATCTCCTTCTTTTCCCAGCCTGAGCTTGTCCAAAGGCAAAATGAAATCATTTTTCTAGGTTTCAAGTAACTTAATTTTATCCCCTCACAAAATCCAACAATATTGAAGATAGGTCGCAAAATCTCGCAACCACAATAAAAAGCATACAATATTCATTTTCCAAGCAAGTGGTATTGAACCCCTAGAGAAGCAGGAACAGAATCAGGAGAAATGTCAATGAATAGAAAGAGACTCTCATAAACAATGAAATTAGCTATTATATAAAATTCCCTATAAGATTTTTATAATATAAAATATATTATGTAATATATAAAATTATGTTATATAAAATTCCCTATAAGGTGAAGAAAAACATGGATGTGAGGAGTTGGGAAGTAAGGGAAAAGACAAATAAAATAGGTAGGGGTTAAAATGTACGAGACAAAATTTATTGAATGGGGTTAACACAATAGGAGCCACAATAGATTATAAAACTCTGCAGGAAGCTGTCTTATTGTAGCACTATGAAACAGTTGAAATGAAGTATAGAGAAAAAAAACCTTGGAGGACAAGAACAAAATTAAAGCTACAGTAACCTGTGGATTCAACCTACATATGCATAATTGGAATGTCAGGAAGAAGGGACAATAGAAAAACGTTTGAAAATATTCAGGCTGGAAAATTGTTTCAACTTTATGTAAAAATGCCCAGATAATGGGCTGGAGCAATAGCACAGCGGGTAGGGCGTTTGCCTTGCACGCAGCCGACCCGGGTTCAATTCCCAGCGTCCCATATGGTCCCCTAGCACCGCCAGGGGTAATTCCTGAGTGCAGAGCCAGGAGTGACCCCTGTGCATCGCTGGGTGTGACCCAAAAAGCAAAAAAAAGCCCAGATAGTGGTTTGGGCCATAACGAAGGATACATAGGCAAACCCAAGATGGGGCGACTCCTAAGGATCAAATATGGCATTTGGAGAGAAGTGCAAAAGTGTTTTTGCACTAAAAGACAAAGAAAACATGCAATGTGGCAAAACTTGTGAGCCACAGCTAAAACAATGAATACAGATAAATGTTTAGTATTTAGCACTTTATTTTGAAAAGAATGTCTAGAGAGAATGAAGCTTTCACTTGAAGCAGTTGTTTAAATACTTGTCTGCTAGATATTGTCAAATTCGTTTCTAAAGTGTTATGTCAGTGTTGCTTCCAGGAGTGGTGTGCATTGAGATCATTAGCACAACACAGGAAATTGTTGGACATTTGTAGTTTTCCATATATATGGCTGTGAGATATGTCTTATTGCTTGAGTTCAAATTGTCCGGGTTAGTAGGGATTTAGTAGCTTTTTCATACATTTGAAAGTCCTTCAAAGATCTTTTCATGTAGTGCCTATTCATATTTTTGCCCATGTTCATTGGATTTCTCTGTCTTTTAATTTTCAGTCTGAGGAAGTTTTAATATGTTGTCGATGTGAATATCTTCTATATATATTTGTTAATAATACCTTCTGTGGCTCTCTTTGAAATTAACACTGCATTTCTCATATGTATTTCATAAAAAGACAAATTTTTCCATATTTTTATAGTCTCTAATATTTTTTTATTTAAAAAATTGGTGTGAGGTAAAACAGTGTCTTATGGGATGCTGATAGTGTTCTAGATTTCTTAAACTGTATTTATTACATAAATATTTCCTTTGTGGAAAAACACTGACCCATATATCTTAGGGAGGGTTAGGAGTTGGGAAGGGACTGAGTGCCAGGAATTGAATTCAGAACCTTGTACATATGAGGTTTGTGCTCTAGAACTAAGCCACATCCCTAACCCCTCTTATAAATTTCTATGTTTTATAACAAAATGCTTTGAATTCACATGGAACTCATTTTTGTATAGGGATTAACTTTTTAATCACATGGTCATTCAATTACCTATGCATCATTTATTAGATAGCCTATCCTTTCCCTGCCTCTCTGCTCATCCACGACTATCATATGCCAACGTTTCCTGACATTTGTGGGTCACTTTCTTTGCTCCTCTATTATATTTAGCTGGTAGGCTTCTTTTTTCCTATACTAATTACAATTTTTTACTACTATAGGATAATGATGAAGACTGCTCTCCAGTTGCAAATGCGCCTGCCTATTATTTGTTCTTCATGACTGTTTTGACCATCCTGAACCTTTATTTTTCCTGTGGTAAACTTGCCAAATTCTGTAACAACTATGATGAATGTGTATATGTGTATGTGGGGGGATTAAATTTTGTGGGGCTATGGCACTAGAACGTTGGTGCTAAGTACAGGGAGTGTATGTATATGAAATAGAAATTAAATAAATACATCTGTTAGGGTTTTTGAAACTGAGATGAATTTAAGGATTAATTTGGAAAGAATCAACAGATTTGTAATATCAAGTCTTCATTATCATGAGAAGAATGCTTTTCTGAGAGATCTTTTGAACTACCTGAAAGATGTCCCATCACTAGGGATCTAATTTGACAAAGGTCAGCACTAATGATACTTCTGCTGAAAGATCTTGAACTCTGTGTAGAATGTTGTCTAAGTGCTGTGTTACATAACTATCAATTGTGCACATAAGATCAACCCCGTGATATTTGCCTACTGTGTATTTTTTGTTCTAATTGCCCTATTTTGTTTGTTTTCTCTAGACTCTCAAGAACTATATGTTTTAAAAAACAGGCTGGATAATAACAGTGAATGTCTAAAGAATTCAAATTTTTGGTATCTACCCACGACCTCTGCCTTTGGTGGGAAAGTCATAGGAATGGACTCATTTGCTGTAGATTGAAGAGAAACATTTTTAGTATTTAAATTTAATTCTCTTCCTGATATTGGGGAGAGGGGGCTGGCATTCAGGTAGTGGGTGTGATGTTGGAATGCTATGTGCTTGAAATACTAATACTGACAGTATTGTAAATTGCAGTGCTGAATTCAAATAGAAAAAATTCATTTCCATTTCTTTCCCTTTGCTCTTATTACTGCTGTGATGACTAGATGTCTCACATGATTGATAGCAATTCTTTCACACTTTGATTATGGTACAATCTATGGTTAAATCTTTGGTTGTGATGTGCCATAGCTCACATGAATTGTGGCAATGAGGATTCCATATATCACTGCTGCCATGAGCAAGCTCAGTGCATGTAGGATGGAACTCGTGCAGGGCAGATACTTTTTCCACTGAACTATCCATGACTCTTCCAAAGGAGCATTTAATTATGACAACTATAGCACACAAACTCTCCTGTAAGTTTTTAGCTTGTTCTGTGTTTTCCATGTTTATATGGTTCCACAGCTGTCCATTTAAACCAGTGGTTTTCAAACTTTGACACTTGCAGAATGGCACTATGGAAAGGTAGTAGAAAACCACTCTCAATTATGCACCAATGACACTTTTGCAAAGTGGCAGGAAATTTCTGCAGACCAGAGTTGAAAACCACTGATTTAGATAACATTTAGCATATCACACTATATGATGCCTCCATATAGAGGTTCTGAAAAATTTATATCCAGTCCAAATTGTATTCATCTCCATAGGTCAGTACAAACTTTTAGCTAGTATTTGTGTCTACCAGGCCTTTATTCTTCTGTCTTCTAGGGAACAAATGCATTCCAGTACTGTATTACTTCCTTTCACACCTGTACACAAGGGCCTATCCAACCTTAATTCAGTTTAGGTCATGATCTCATTCCAACATTTTGTTTTATACTCAAATTTCCAAGATGTATGCCCCCTTCTTTTTAAAAAAAATTATTGAATCACCGTGAGATAGCTACAAGCTTTCATGTTTGGGTTAGCCCCCTTCTCCCCATCTTTATATCTCCGCCACCCAAGATTTGCTTCTGTTCCCTGAGGATACCCTGTTTCTGCATGTTGCTTTACCTTACTTGTGTAATTCATACTGTCTGGAAATTTCCTTCTCTTCCTCACTGCCTTTTCCTGTAAAGCTGCAGCTCCCATATACCCATATTTGGGATGCTTTCTCCAGTTCTAAGGGAGTTAGTTTTCTCAGGGCAGATTGAGACCAGGTCCTGCATCACAAAACTCTCTTCTGCTCGTTGGCAAAGAAAAGAGGTATTGGATATTTTCCAGAGTTACTGGAAGTACCCAGGAATGTGGGCTGCCTGTTCTCTGTGTTGTTATTTGTTCAGCAGGTGTATACAACTATTCACACACTCTTTCTCAAGTAAGGATATTAAATTTGACTAACAGATAATCAAGGGAAAGGATTCAGCAGATGTATATATGGGTACTTTACTGAAATTGTAAAGTCCAAAGTTAAAATGTCAGTAGTTTTGGTTCCTTGGGATGGCTATCCGGACCAGGATCTGGTCCAGCACTCTATCTTTGGCTGATGACAACTGTCTTCTAACCATGTCTTCATATATTCTTTTTTTCCTGTGTTTTCTATGCTTTAATTTCTTCTATTTATAAAAGCATTAGTCATAATAGATTAGAGGGCTCCTTAATGACTGTATTTTAACTTCACTGCATTTCAAATACCATACATCCAAGTGTAGTCATATTTTGAGGTATTCAATTTTAATATGTTTATTTATTCATTTTATTTTATTTTTGCTTTTTGGGTCACACCTGGCAATGCTCAAGGGTTACTCCTTGCTCTGCACTCAGGAATTACCCCTGGCGGTGCTCAGGGGACCATATGGGATACTGGTAATCGAATCCAGGTCCGCCACATGCAAGGCAAAGGCCTTACCTGCTGTGCTATCGCTCCAGCCCAAACATGTTTATTTATACAGACACAGCTCTGTGTCTATTAACTCATAATTATGATTAAGGGTAAAATTATGGCCATGGGACAGTTGGGGTTTTCCCATATTGCTACTGGAACACATAGTAGGGTATCTCACCCTGGTTCATGCTCTCTGGGTCACACTGTACATTGTTAGACAGAACTACCACCATGGAGACTTGCCTTTAGTTGAACAGACAACTAAGTCAAGGTGGACATGGATAAAAACCAAAACTCATTTGGTTTCATGTGTTTTGTTTTATCAGCCCAGCCACAGATTATAATTAAGATGCCTAGACCCTTTTCTACCTCTGATCTGACCCTGGTTTCCTTTGAGAGAAGGTAAGTTCCCCAGAAACCTCTTCCTGTCTCTCTCTTTCCTTTAAGTCAAAGGAACATAGGCTTCATCACATCCTTCCATAAGCCTCAGGCCATTTTCCATAAAATGGGATGATAACTTTTATCAGTCTGGTTGTAGAACACAAATGAGTATATATGGGGAGAAACTGTGGATCCAGTCAAACAGACTGTCAATCTCTGTTCTGACAGTGTGAAACTTCGGGGCTGGAATCATACTTACCTTATGTGGGGTGACTGAATTAACAGGAGCAGGAGTTCTGTCACTACTTGTCCTCTGCTGGCTGCACACGTGATTTCAGAGGATGGGCTCTCCTGTTCCTTTAATACACCAAGTGAGGTGACAAAGGGTTTATTTTCCCTGTGGAGAGTATGAGGAAATAAGTTGTAGTGTGTGGAAGGTGAGTGAATCCTCCAGAAATGCCACTGACATGTGGCTTCTATCCACATGTGATTTCATGCCACATGGATATCGGTGTCCATGTGGAGTGGTCCAAGAAAGATTGGGCTGTACCCCTGGGTATGGGTCCAGGGTTGGGGGTGTGGTAGTGGAGTGGGTTTGGAAGCCTGGAGTCCAAGTGCAGTGATGAGGAAGGCCAGGCGGCAGGGATGGTTGATGCAGAGAAGGCTGATGTCTCTACTTACCTCCCTTCTACACATCCTAGCTCGCTGACTCACTTCAAGTTTACTTTCTCCATGCTGGGAGTCTGAAGGCCATGAGTCTGCTTCCGTCTGACTTATCTTCTGAAAGTCAAGCAGGGTATTTGGAGGCTCTATTAAATAAATGCTGCCACCTACACTACCTCATTTATAAACGTCCAGGCCAAATCAGTAAGTACTCAAGAAGGAGGTAGCACAACCGAGTTTTGAACCCAGTTCTCTTATTCTAAAGCCTCCCTCCCATCCATTACGCCATACTTTCCCCTAGTTGTTATCTAGTGAAAAATCAATGGGATGAGGGAGAACAGACCTGGTCTTTAGTCCTAGACTTACTACATGCTTATAGTTGAAACTGTTGGGTGTTACTTAAGCTCTCTGAACCTCGGTTGAATGGGAATAATTTCCCTCCTACAAGTGCATTGAAGGTCACTGAGAAACTTAAGGAACACATTAGGAAGTGCTCCCTCAAGTTTACCTTCAGTGCTTTCCTCTGAAAATCGTGGGAGTCCTGCTTCTCAGAGCTTAGTCAGCTCCCTGCAGTCTCCCTTATAAATTATTAGAAGTTGTTTCCACCCCATTTATCCATTCTCTCCGTCTATGTATCTTCCTCTGCTTCTCTGTGTCTTTCCTCACTCTATCTTTTTCTCTCTCGCCCTCCCCCCATACCACAACTATTCTCCTGCCAACCCAATTGAAGACTTCCTATGGGTCTGACCCATGCCTGCCTGGTGCATACTATGACCTCCTCCAGTCCAGAGCAGATACCCATTCATTGTCCTTCAAAACAAATTCCAACTTAACAAAATATGCTTTTAACTAGCACTACAGCAACTTGACTCAAAGCTTTTCCAACACACATTTCCACTTTCTCATGTATTTGCTTCTGAGTGACCTAAAACTCAGCAAAGATGGTATGTGCCGCAGGTCTAGCCTTAGCATTAGGACTGCCTTCAACCTCCTCAGAAGTCTCAGATGGTCTCAGCAACAGTTCCATTCTCGGTGACCCAAACTCCTTCACCCAAATAAGTTACTGAAACCCTATCATGAACAGCTTTGTAACTGTGTATCTCATGGTGACTCGATAAAACATAAATTTAAAAAAAACAAGCCTTTAATAGTTAACTCTCTCACTCCTGTCCCTCTCAATTCTTGCTAAATCTCAGTTTAGGAAAGAAAGAATGTTTATCACATTCCTGCATAGCCTTTCTCCACCAGATTGAGTGGGTGACAGGCAGGAAAACTGAAAAGGAAATTCCTGCAATATTTAGCTAATGTGGTCACCGTATTTGATTTGGCAGCATCCCTCCCAATGCACATACAAATATCCCACTTTATTTGCATGTGAATCTTTTCTTCCACAAAGCTCAGGGGTGGGGGGAGGAAAAGCCAGTCAGTTCCAGTCCCAAAATGATATTGGAACAGAGTGAGGCATTACTAGGTCTTGGAGCAGTTCAGGAGAGCCCTCTGTGACTCTTGGTTTGGTCTCTAGAAAGTAGTAAGGTTCAGGGTCACATGTCAATGTTTTGTCATCACTGAGAGGACTTAAAAAATTGCTATATTTTCTTTAGCAAAAAAAACAGTTTC
The DNA here is from genome assembly GCF_027595985.1 of Sorex araneus. NCBI lineage: Eukaryota > Metazoa > Chordata > Mammalia > Eulipotyphla > Soricidae > Sorex > Sorex araneus. The sequence continues at coordinate 62,206,358 of NC_073313.1, read as the reverse complement.
AAGGCAGTACAAAGTAAATTATTATGTTCTGCTTTGTGGGCCAGCTTTGGGGGTTGGAGTGGAATAATTCCAAGTATGGTGGTGGGAAGGTGTAATGGTGGTGGGATTGGTGTTGGAATATTGAATGTAATAAATTGTTATGAACAACTTTATTAAAAATTAAATTAAATTTAAAAATATTGTTTTACTGTTACCTCTAACAGAGACTACAAGGGTGAAAATAACACTGGAATTTGAATAAATTTATTTAGTTAAAATTTTAGTTCTACTATTTGACTTTGGGTGAGTTTCTTAGCAACTTAGAGCCGTAGTCTTTTTCTTGGGAGAAAAGTCTTCAAAATACACACTCTACAGAATATTGAATGTATAAATTTTTATCAAATGTTTTAGGAACAGAATATAAATATTGTTATGAATGGGGAAGCTATGGATTTTTATGGAGCAAAACCAACTAGCAATTCTATTTCTAGGTAATTTGTACTCAAATTGCTGCTGGAAGTCTAGTCTCAGGGAGGGCATCAACATTAAAAAGGAGGTGGGTGGTTTTACTAGTCCTGCAAAATAAGCTGTTGGGCCACAATCCATCTACTTGATCTGCACAGACTTAGAGCTTAACTTTACCATCCTGGGGCTCAGGACTCAGGGACACATGAAACATGAGTTAGGAAAATTTTACTCTTTCGGGTCAAAGGAGAGGGAGACAAGCAATGTTAATCTGGACACCAAGATCCAAGTTCCTGTTTTTCAACACGAGAATTAATTACAGGATGATTGATACAAGAGCGAAAATAGGGTGACCAGAATGATAGTACAGAGGAGATGGCATTTTCCTTGAATGTGGTCTACCTGGGTTTGATCCATGTAGTCCCCCAAGCCACCAAGCCACACTAGGAGTGATCCCTGAGTGCAGAGCTAGGAGGAAGTCCTGAGCACCATTGAATGTGCCCCCCCACCCCCAAGACAATACAAAAAGGAGTGGAATAAAAGAACAAAAGCAACCGGTGTTGGCTTGGATGTGGTTAGAAAGGGACTTTCCTTCGCTGCTGGTGGGAATGCTGACTGATTCAGCCATTTTGGAAGACAATATGGACGATTCTCAAAAAATTAGAAATTGAGCTCCCATTTGACCCAGGAATACCACTCCTGGGAATATATCCCGGAGAGGCAAAAAGGTATAGTAGAAATGACATCTGCATTTCTATGTTCATTGCAGCACTGTTTACAATAGCCACAATCTGGAAAAAAAAAACGGAGTGCCCCAAAACAGATTACTGGTTAAAGAAACTTTGGTACATCTACACAATGGAATACTATGCAAGCTGTTAGAAAAGATTAAGTCATGAAATTTTCTTACAAGTGGAACAACATGGAAAGCATCATGTTAAGTTAAATGAGTCAGATAGAGAGAGACGGACCCTGAAAGATCGTACTCATCTGTGAAATATAAAGTAACAGAATGGGAGACTAAACACCCAAGAGTAGTAGAGATAAGAACAAGGATGTCTGCCCCACAGCTTGGAAACTGGCCTCACATGCTGGGGGAAAAGGCAGCTGAGATAGAGAAGGGAACACCAAGTAGAGGATGTTGGGAGGACCCATTCAGGTTGAAAGATGCGTGCTAAAAGTAGACCATAGACCAAACATGATGGACGCTCAATACCTCTATTGCATTCTACAACACCCAAAAGGAGAGAGAACAAAAGGGAATACCCTGCCGCAGAGGCAAGGTGGGGTGGTGGGTGTTGGGATGGTTGTGGTGGAAGGGATAGTGGGAACATTGGTGGAGGAGAATGGGCACTGGTGGAGAGATGGGTAAATCATCACTGTATGACTGAAATGCAAACATGAAATTTCATAAGTTTGTAACTGTACTCATGGTGATTCACTAACAAAAAAAAAAGAAATAAAGGCGTATTAAGAGTGTGTTAAGTACACGCTCACAATATTGGTGTAGGTACATTCAAAAGACAAGAAGAAACAAAAACCAAGATATGGTAACATCAATAGATGCCAAGGAAGCATTTGATAAGATTCAGAATCCATTTATTATTTTTTAAAAATTCAATACATTGGAGATAGAAGGAACGTTTCTGAATGCTGTAAAACCATGCACTATAAAACTATTGCTAGTCTCACAGTCAAACATAGAAAGCTAGAATTATAAGTTTCTCAACAGCTAGAATAGGTGTCCCCTCCCCAGCTAGAATAGAACAGCTAAAATTGGTGTCTCCCAGTGCCTTGGATCATCAAGAACTTCATTACCTGGGCACCTGGGGAAATTACTAGCATCAGACACATTGAGCCAGCCGAAGGATGGGGGTGGTAATCCATATGGTATGATACTAGAATTTGGGAGTCAGAAGGGCCCTGCTTCATAATCGTCATAAACCTCCTCCCACCTCAAGCTGTGTGGCTTTGGGTAAGTCCCTTCACCCTACGTGAAGTATTGTGAGTAGCAAATGGAAGAGTTATCCAGGCACAGTGTGTGGCATAGTAGACACACAATAGGTGTGACCATTGGCCTAGTGGTATTTGTTGCCACAGATGCTACTGCAGCATAGATAGGCTTCCACTGGATCCCATTGAACAGAACTTATACCTGAATGTACAAATGTTCTGTACATTTTGCATATGTTGACATATGCAAAGGACTCTTCATTATGAGGCATTGTTAATGCTGTAGTCCCAAGACACTGGCCCTGAGGGAAGTTGTTCCAAGGGGCATTTGTCACAGGAAAGAGTAGTATGATATCAGTCCATGAAAATATTCTTATCTATTTAGTACTCCAGTGACAGTTGCCCATTCAAATTTCCTTGCTGCAAAGGAAAGAGTTCTCTCTTCCAGGAAGAGCTGCTTTCAACCAGAGTGACTGAGCCACATTAAATTCAACAGGGATGGGAGAGGGATGATCTGGACAGAGCTTCCTTGTAATGCTTAGTCCTTTCTGTCCTTGAGAGGCTAGTTTTCAGTTCCTTGGAATATCCTGTATTTACATAACTGGATGGGGTGGTGTAGTTAGTTAGATTGATGTAGACCAGGAGGCAACTGTAGCTATAGAACAGGTCCATTCAGAAGCTGCTGAGAAAGTTGTTCAGTGTGAGAACATGGATTTGCAGGACAGGCTCTTAGAGATTGACATGGCCCTGGGAACGTGGGAACATGGTCCTTGTGGTACATTTATAGACTAGTAACAGCCAAAGTCTGTCAGCAGCTGGTAGAGGGGAGGAGGCTATTCACCAGCCCAGGCATAGTCCTGACAAAGTCTGGGAAGGGAGCAGGACCTAATTCAAGTGCACTAGGGCTCAGGCCAGGGCTCCAGGTCCAATATAGTTGGGGTAAAAAAAGGCTCAGAGGAATAGGGCTTCCCTAGCCCCACTGTCTGTTGGCTCTGGGTCTGCAAGATGGAAGGATGAGAGGATAGTGGGGTGTGCCTGTAGCTCTCACAGTGGGAAATAGAGTGGCAGACCTAACTACTTTTGGTTGTGTCTTCCTTTTCACTTGGCCACCATATAAAAATGGCTCGATTGTATTTTCCTTCATTCTTTTGACCGGTTGTTATTGACAGGTCACTTTTCTGTTAATGTCTGGGCCCAGTGATGCTGGGGATACATTAAGAGAGTGGCCCTGAGTCTGACTCTCTCCTCAAAGACCTCTTATCAACTGGGCTTCGCGGAAGGCAGACAAGCAGACACAGCAGAGGGGAGGAAAGAGTCTGTCCCCCACTATACTTGACAGCATTCATAGAGGTGAGGGCCAGCACCAGGCTCCTGGCCCCTCGAAGTAGTCAGGTGGCTCTTAGCTGATTCTCATCTTCATCCTGGCTCCTAGATGTGATCTTCTCAAGTACAATATTTGATGGGCTGTGGGTGGGGAGGGCTCATGTCAAGGGAAAACATAAGAGATTCTAGACACTTTCCTACAAGTGATTGGATTTCATTCTTCTGGGGACAGTTAGCATGCCTACACACCCAAAAACGTCATGATTACGCCTTTATTTTTCTTCTTAAAAGCAAAAATTACTCCTCTCTACCCTTGCTCCCTTCCCCAGCCTCTTACCTTCTGCCAATCCCCAGTTTACTGTCAATGTCCACTAGCTCATGTGTAAAGTAGTTATGGTTTTAAAAACCTGGGGCTGGGGCTGAAGAGAAGGCAAAGCGGGTGGGGTAATTGCTTTGCATCAACTCACACAAGTTTTAACCCCAGTAACATATATGGCACTCTGAGCTGGAGTGGAGCTATAGCAGAGTGGGTAGGGCGTTTGCCTTGCATGCAGCCAACCCGGGTACAATTCTTCTGTTCCTCTCAGAGAGGCCGACAAGTTACCAAGTGTATCCTGCCCACACGGCAGAGCCTGGCAAGCTACCCGTGGCGTATTCCATATGCCAAAAACAGTAACAAGTCCCACAATGGAGATGTTACAGGTGCCCGCTCAAGCAAATCGATGAACAACAGGACGATAGTGCTACAGTGCTACAGAGCTCCACCAGGAGTCATACCTGAATGTGAAGTAAGCTCTAAACACTACCAGGTGTCACCCCCTACTCACCAAAAAAGAAACAAAGAACTTGGGACTGAAGAGCTAGCACAAATGATTAGATTATGTGTCTGGCATAGTTAAGCCCCAAATTCAAACCTCAGTGCTACATGATGCCCCGGAGAACTGCCAAGTATTGCCTGGTGACCTCCAGCATCACTGGGCTCAGACATTGAAGTGACCATCCAGGTCAGTCAAGTGTCCCTAGGAATCGTTTCTGTTTGTTTCTATATCTCAGACACAGCTCAGAAGCCAGTGGGATAGGAAGAGCATCGGGGATTTTGTAAAAGAAGCAGAAACAGTAGCTTCAATTGATGCCTAAGAGTTCTCCTCTAGCGGGGAGCTAAACCTCATGGGGAAAGCATGTACAAATTTGCGACTGTGTATTTCAAAGTGATTCAATTAAAAATTGAAAAAAATTATTCAAATGATCCAGGAACTAGGATCGCACTCTGAAATGGGTGAGGGGGCAAGGTCCCAGGATCCCTGGAGCAGTTACTAGTGGGAATAATTGCATTTGCTTTTGAAAACTGGCCGGGCAAGTATTAGGAAGAATATTGTCTGATGCCAGACAGAACTTGTGGCTTGGAAAAGAGGAGGCAGCACAAGTAAGCTTCCTGGCTTCTCTCCACTCTGAAATGCTCGATTTTTCTACATAAAATAAGTCAGTGTGTGGCCCCATCCCTTTGGCCCCCACCCTGGCTCACTCTGTTCCAGTTTCCTGTAGCCAGTCAAGCTGAGGGTTCTTATGGTTCCACCTCAAAGTCAAGAAATCACCTGTGTGGCTAGCTGCCCTCCAGCAATTCTGCTCTGGCCTATGCAGGTCCACTTTTGGAGCTGTAAGGATGCTGAGCACCACCTCTTTCTTGCACCAGTTCTGTTGTCATAAAGGCAGCTCAAAGGCACCCCCGAGTAGCCCCACCGGGAAAAGCCTCCAATGGCTGCTCCTCAAAAAAACTGGTTTCACAAAACCCCTTTGGTCCACCTTCTCTCTTCTGTTCTGTTTATGCCCATTTCACCTCAGGGCAGAGGGAAGCCTAAAGGGCCCCTCCTGTGAAAGTAGGCCAGCTTGCAGAGGAATCTCTTGAGTATTTTCCCACATAGTTGTTGATACAGAGTCAAGTGCCAGGCTCAGAGTAAATCAAGCTCCGTTTTCTCCAAATTCTGACTGGGAGTAAAGATCCAGCAGATATCAGACAATGATTTCAGTATATAAGAAATGCCTCATGATCATGGGATGGGGGGCGTTACCGGCACGCTCTCCGCCCAGATAAGATCCGGAGCTGCCATGCGAGAAACGGACCCTCTGCTCCTAAAAACTATGACCCGAGAGGTCTTCTAACCCATTTTGGCACCCAGAGAGGCTTCTTACAGAAATGCATCTAGACTGTGAACTGAGCTAAAATATCAGAAATCTAGAGTCTTCCTTCTCAGCAATGGAAAACAAATTATTAAATTATTAAATTTCAGCAGGCCTGATTGTTGGGGGAAAATTCCAAACAATAATAGTGAGTTCTCTATTGAAATATTGAATGTATTCAAAGTATAGAGAGAATAAAGAGAATATCATTAGCTACTCAGGTGGGGGGTGCGAGGGGGTATATTGGGGTTCTTGGTGGTGGAACATGTGCACTGGTGAAGGGATGGGGGTTTAACCATTATATGACTGAGACTTAAACCTGAAAGCTTTGTATTTTTTTTCACAGTGATTCAATAAAGTAAAATAAAATAAGAAATTCCTCAAACATAAGGGGAATTTTTTTTATCTTGTAGCTGCCGAGAGATGAAAACATTAGGAAACAAAGTTTGAGTACAGCTCTCCCCTGACCAGGGACTAGTGGCGTGGTCTTAGCAAAACGACTCACCCTCTTTAATCCTCAGCTCCCTTGTCAGTAAAAGAGAGACAAAGGATGGAGTCACAATCTCGCTGAGGACAAAATGAGCTCAGGGGTGTGGAAAGACAGGGAAATGGCACAGATTCAGTCCCCAAACCCTCCAAATGGGGCTCTATGTGGGCGCTCCAAGCATGTGGGGGACTTATCTTTGGAGGGTAGGCTTGCTTTCAGTAATCTCAAAGGATTTCTGAAAGTGGATGGTTAATCCAAAGAAGGCCGGGTGTGATTTATAAATTGTCTCCAACAGTCACTGCACAGCTCCCATGGGACTGCACCCAGCAACCAAGAGGTAACATGTGAAGCCCCTGTAGGTTATGTCTGTCAAAGAAGCTATTTCCTTGATGGTGTAAATTCTGGTTTCTTTGCTTTAGATCCTTCTCGTTATCATGCCACCATATATGAAAGAGTCTCCCTGAAAATGCCTGGTCAGGAGCCTCCATTTCTCTCTCTCTCTCTTTCTCTCTTTCTCTCTTTCTCTCAGAGATTACTCCTGACTCTGCAGTCAGGAATCACACCTGGCGGGGCTTGGGGGAACCATATGAGATGCCGGGGATCAAACTTGGGTCAGTTTCATAGTTTCATGCAAGACAAGTGCCCTAGCCAGTGTACTATCACTCCGGCACCATCCATTTGTCTCTTAACTGAGGCTTTGGGGGAGTAGATGGTTTCAAGAGTGACCAATGATTCTGAGGCACTGAAGTTCTGATTCTCCTTCTGAGGGCATGGGTAGGGTGACATGAGCTCACTTGACTGTCATAGTGAGAAAATGGGAATAACAAAACCCTTAGCTTTACTCTCCCCTTTTCCTGTGAGCTCACCACTGTTACCTTCCCTGTTTTACAGCTAAGAAGTCTGATGCGCAGAGACATGCAGTAACCTGACTGGGGTCTCATTGAAATCAGGAGGTGGCTGCGCTGGGATTCAAACTAAGGATGATGCTTGACTCCAGAGTCCATGCTTTACTCTTCTGGAAGGAGTCTTATGAGTTAAGTCTCCCAGGATATACTTAGTGATGAGTGATGAAGTGATGAGATCACCGCTGGCCCAGTCAGAATCTCTCCTGATCTGAGGGCTGCCAGTTGGCTTTTAAAAACAACAGTTCTGATCAGGGACTGGAGCAGTATAGTAACTAGTCTCTTTCACAAATATATGCAATCTGTGCATGGATCTTTTCGAAAAAGGGTCTTTGCAGAAGTAATTAAGGATCTCAAGATGAAGTGACTTGGATTCACAGTGGGCCCTATATATAATGACAAGTGTCCTGAGCAAAAACAGGAGAGAAGATACCCCAAAAAGTCCAGGTAAGCGATCAGAGCTATAATAGAATAGGCCCCTTGACCTGCATGAAGCTGACCCAAGTTTGATCCCTGGCACCCCATATGATTCTCTGAGCAATGCCAGGAGTCATTTCTGAATTCAGAGCCAGGAGAAACATCCGAGTATTTGAGTATTGCTGGGCATGGCCCAAAGACAACAACAAAAAAGGCCAGCTAACATGGAAGCAGGTACTGGAGGCATAAACCAAGGAATGTCCAAGACAATAAGGAGAATTCAGTAGACATCTAGGAATGGATTGAACGCCAGTGCTTTTGAAAGGAGTGTATATGTAATTCAGCTGATAGTCTGATTTGGGACATTTAGCCACTACAGAGTGAGAAAAATCATTTTAAGAGTGTTAAGCCACTTGGTTTGTGGCCATTAGGTTGGAGGGCCTAAGAATGAATACTGAGGACAAGTTCTCAATAGGCATCTTGGTGCACTATTGCTCCTCAAAGGCATTTAATAGTAAAGACCCATACTGCAATGGATGATAGTCAAGACCCATACTTCAATGAGTTTGGGTAGTGCTGGACCAATGGGAGTGTTTGGGAGAGTGGTAGTGGACACGGTTATTTCCTCCCATGCCCACAGCCTTCTCCACCCTGTGCTTCCAGTCCGGTGCTCAGAGACCACTCTAAGTGGTAGAACCATCTGCCTGCTCAGCGGCTCAAGAGGACCCTTGTTCCCCAGCGGTATCCAGGAAACCCAGAGAGTAACTAGTCATAATGGCCCTTGAGCATACTCCTGCATTCTAGTTAATTTACCTCTCATCTGGCTAAAGCTTTATTTCCTCCTTTCAGATGTATTTTTGAAACTGATAAAGGGACTGTGGAGGGGGGAGGGTGGCAGAGAAGTAGGGCTGTTTGTTTGATAAACATTTTGACATTACTATCATTGGCATTGCACTTGTCTGAGGGTCATTTTTGAAATAAGTATCTTCAGTGGATAGTCTTAAGATTCAGATCTTAAGAAGAAAATTGGGATCCTCCTCAGTTTTCCCACCCTTCCCAGACTCCAAGCTTCCAATTCAATGGCAAAACTCCTGGATGGTGGGAAGTAGCATATGTATGGTCACAAGTCCTGAGCCCCAGGGGCTAAAGGGTAGGCATTGGGGATATTTGGGTTTATTCTCCTAAGTTGTCCATACCCATAAGACTCTAGTTTTTACTGAGAAGAGATAGACCCAGGGGCACAAAGCCACTTGCATCTGACTGACCACACATTTTTCTTGTAGGTCTGGAAAGTAAGGCTTTTTACTGGCCATCAGACAAGGCAGGCTGAGCTCTCCTTCCTGATTACCATCGGCAGCCAGGGGTGGGTCAGCCCCTTACATTCTTTTTCAGCTGCAAATCTTCTGTCCTTCCCGGGAGCCTTCAGCCTAGTACACTGCTGTTTCTGGGACACTGTGACCACATTCCGCATGCTGAGTTAGATCCATGCCCTGTCTCCTCTGCTAACCCACAAGCCTTAAGGGCAAGCCCAACCAGAGCCTAGATTGACCTAGAAGTTATTGAATGAATGGAGGGGGGGGCAGAAAAATATGAACATGTGGAAGTGAAGATGGTAACAGTTAAAAAGATTTTCTGGTGAAGTATGCAGGGAGAATGGATTCATTTTCATATTCATATGCACGAGAATTACAGTAACTCTTCAGATTTTTATTTTTACTCTTTAGACTTCTGGAACCACACCTTGCAGTGCTCAGGGCTTACTCTTGGATGGCTCTGTATTCAGGAGTCACTCCTGGCGGTGCTTGAAGGACCATATGCAGTATAAAGATTGAACTAGGCTTGGTTGCACGCAAGCAAGCATTTTATCATCTATACTATTTCCCTGGATCAATAGCGCAGCGGGTAGGGCGTTCGCCTTGCACGCGGGTTTGATTCCTCTGCCCCTCTCGGAGAGCCTGGCAAGCTACCGCGAATATCTTGCCCTCATGGCAGAGTTTGGCAAGCTTCCCATGGAGTATTTTATATGCCAAAAGCAGTAACAACAAGTCTCACAATGGAGATGTTACTGGTACCCCCTCGAGCAAATCGATGAGCAACAGGATGACAATGATACAGTGATACTATTTCTCTGACTCTTCCACTTCAGATTTTAGCAGATTAACAGTTATGAATTCTTGTATCCATCCTCTTCGGATATGGCTAACCTCAAAGAGTAACCTTATGCTGTCTGTTTTTCTCTTCTTCTCTTTTGCTGTTTCCCAGAGTTGTGATCTCAGGCATGTTTTGAATAGTATTTTCATTTCTAGCTTCTTACACCTACTGTTTCTAGGTTCTTACATTCACCCATAAAATGAACTCCCAAACTTTCTTTTTTTTCCTCTGCTTTGGTATGGTGTGGCTAAAGAAGCCTCTGACTAAGCTCCAAAGGCAGAGTTAAGTAAATGGTAGCTACCTCACCAGTGGCAAGTGTGCTTACTTCATGGATCCAGAGACCCATCCAGATCAGGGTCCTGTCTTGGGCTCTCCCAGGAGAGGCCAACAGTGTGGCCTCAGAGGTGGAGGAGATAGTGTCCATGGGGCCAAGGATTCTCAGGGCAAGCAGGTGTGGAGAACTCTTGTCCAGAAAGCCCTGTGGAGCAGGACCGGGGCCACATCCCGGGAGGCATCCCACAGCGACCTGCATGAACATGGTCTTTTCTAACTCATTTTCATAGTTCCGCATGACGCTGGAGAGATGCTATGTAGGGAGCAACTCAGGGGTGGGCTCTGGAGCCCTGCATCTTCTTGTCTAGGGCTCCTAATGTCCGAGCCTCGGTGACTCCTCACCACATGAGTGGCCTCCTGCTGCTGCCCAGAAGCTCCAGCTGATCTTGAATATATCTCCCCAGGGCTGGAGAGAGAGTTTGCCTAAGGAGGGACTCTCCATTGGCTTTCAGAGAACTTTGTGGACTATCTGCCAGCAAGATCCTGGCTGAATGTGTTGGCTGAACAGACAGAATAGTTCCAGCCCGCAGACCTCTGATGTCAGATTGACTTAAAGCAGCCAGGCAGCTGGCTTTCCAGGTCCTTCCCACACACTGGCCTTCCTGAGGGACGGGTTTTGGAAGCATTTTCTTCTAGGCTAGGAGATAGCAAGACAGGAAGTCTAGGGGAGGGAGGGAGGGCAAGCAGCCATTGGGTGAGGAGAATCCCAGTTTGGTGACTTCCAAATCCCAATTAAGTTAGGCACAAATCAGCCAATATCTGTCTGGTATTCAGGGTGGGGTTCCTTGAAGGAGATAAATCAGGGCAGGTTTAGAGGAGGGGAGAAAGGCCCGGAAGGAGGAAGGCCCTGCTGTCAGCTCTGGGAGAGACTTAGTGTCCTCCTGTGCAAAGGGAAGGGCTGGGAATCTTCCTGTCTCTTGTGGCCTCATATTGTGTGCTGTTTCGGGAGGCAGGCTACAGTCCAACCAGTACACTTGTCTCCACTCTAGAATGTTCTTTGTTCTCCCTCTCTACCAAGTCGTCCCAGTTCACTGCCTGTGGCTCTCACTGAAGCTGTTGTGGCCACCCCTCCAAGGTGGAGGGACATGAGAAGGTCACTGGAGGGACAGGAGTATGATACCCTCTGGCTGGCCCCTCAAACCTGTTCAAATGAGACTGGACCAGGGGGTAAGTTGCTGTGTCAACTCCACTGGGACGCTGATCTTGAATGTCTCTTCTCCCCAGTCCTCAACCGCAGAACCCCCCTTGCCTTTGATGTTGGCCACCACTCCCAGGAGGCAGCCAGCACTGCAGGGACAAATGCATTTGTTGTCGTGTTACAGGCCCTTTAGGCAAATCTGCTTACCTTGACTTTGAGTTCCCGGTAGTGCTGAGGGCTTGTTTGAGGGCCACATCCATGATTACCTTTTAGGCCTCACAATTCTGTGCATTGCCACTGGCACAGCATGTATTCCAGAGCTACGGGTAAGTGGGTGTGTTGACAGTCATTTCTTTCCTCCTTCAAGTGCTGACAGACTCTGTTCACCAAGTTTTAGGCATCCTGACCTGTCTACTAGGAGACCCTCTCTGAAGTGATATGTCCACAGGAGTTTCCGAGGATGTGTTGCTCACAGCAGCCGGTGCCCGTTGTTAGCAGAGGTTTCTTTCTTCGGCTCTATCCTGCCTGTGCTTACCCATGACTGCTCCATCTGCAGTGGAGGTACAGCCAGAATTCTCTTCTTCACTCTTATTCCCCTCCTTGTCAGGGCTTCAGGACCGGTCCCAGTTCCTTTGCCTTTCTTCTTTCTTCTTCTTTCTTCCCATCTAGTGAAATCTGTAATCTGTCTGGAATAACTCGAATTGGTCAAGGTAAACAGAAGATGTAAGTGGATTTCCCCTGTGTGTGAATTCAGCTTTCTCCCAGACTCTTGCTAAACCATCATTCATTTCCCTGAGTTATTCTTTTACCTGGTTTGTTGCTATATCTGAAACTGAATTCAAATGTGGCCTCTCTTTTTCTGCTTGACCTCTGCTTCTGTGTTCGAGAACTGCTATAACAAAGCTCCACACTTCAACTTGGAACACAGGTTTATTATCTCACGGATTCAGGGGCCAACAGACCAAAATGTGTCTCGTGGGGGCTAAAGTAAAGGTGTGAAAATGGCTGTGCTCCTTCTGGAGGATTCTGGAGGGGAACGTCTGCTTCCTGCATTGTCCAACTTCTTAGAGGCTACCCAATTCTTGGATCATGGCCCCTTCTACTGTCTTTATTTTTTACTTTTTATTTTACTTAGCACTTTTTATCTTTATTGTTTGAGGCACTGTCATTTATTATGTTGCTAATGATAGTTTCAGGTGGATATAATTCTGCTGTTGTCTTTAGATGTCAAACTCTGCTTCTTCCCAAGGTTTGAATATGACCTATTCTATTCCCTGTCTCATTCCATTGCACCCACAGGGATGATCCCAAACAGTCTCTGCAGGCCAATATCTTTCATTTCATCACATCTAGAACCAAGTGCCTTTTTCTATGTAGTGTATATTCACAGGTTCCCGGACTTGGGGCATGGGCATCTTTGGGGGCTTTCATTCTACCCCAAGACTCCTGCCTGCTTGACCACAATGTTAGCAGGAAGAGTTTTGTTGGCAGCATCTTCGTGGTTCTACCTGCTAGTCCACATGTGGTGCCCCACTATCAGGAAAAGGTGTGAAGTACAAGCAGATCCAGGGAACACAACCATCCTCCCAACCTCCACTGTGTTCTATAAAAGAATCTAGTTTATCAAAACTCTTATGTAGAGAATTGCATGAATAATTAACTACATTTTCCTGGCTGCTTTATTTTCTTTTGGTTTTCTAGTTCTTTGTAGAAGTTGGGCATAGCAGTTTGCATGGCAGTTTATCTTTCATGAATAAAGTTGAAGCCCTTTATCAAATCATTTAAGAAAAGTGTGGGAACTCTTGGCTGCAACCTTATGCCTCCAGAGAGGTTGGAGAAAGAGTCCAGGGAAACAAGGCCATATTTTACCTGGTGAGGTCACCAACCTCTTCTGACCCTTGTCATCAGATCACCACTGGCCCAAAGTTACAGAGCTCCTGACCAGCATCCAAGTTTTCTGGCTCCCACATCTAGTCAATGCTTTCCTCCATATTCCTTCCATCTCCACATTATAAACTTAAAGGTAAGCTGAGAGCAGTGCAGTGAGTTAGCCAGTGGAGCTAATATTCACCCTAGCAGTTCTGCATCAGACCTCTTCCCTGTGTTTGTGAGTTGGTTCCAGCTGCACGGATGGTGGAGGCTAGTTTCTCCTCCTTCTAGGTCTGATTAACTGCACCTTTACTATCCCCTGCAGCATGCCTTGTCATCCCTCACTGCCCTTCCCTCTGATTCCCATTGTCAGTGTCCACATGGCTCATTCCACAAGGCAGTGTGGCTGCTACTGTGTCTTTGTCTCAGGATCCATTCCTAGGGAAGGGGGCCTCAGAAATATCAGGGTCTTATGTCTTCAAACTGACACCTAGACACAGAAGCAGCTACCACAGGAGAGGGATGTTTTCTTAACTGGGCGCCTCAAAGATCTCTGAGAAGATCTCTAACACTCTAAATCAGAGATTCTTGATCTTTCACTGGGTTCTGAAACTTTTTTAAGGTGCTAAGAGACATTTTCCTCAGAAAGACACTCCTGTGCACCCCTGCTGTAGATGATCCTTGGGGTCTTCAGACCTCATGAGTCCCACCTGGGGTCCCTGGCTAAAAAGCCATGGACAAAAATCAATCAATAAAAGAAGTCCCCACCGTTGAAGCCAATATGGCCTTCCCAGAGCCCCTATATTGTCCTTGAAATCCTCTTCAAGGAAAGCAAGCCCTGTACAGTCTGGCCTATATCACATAGCCAGTAGGGGGTTGTTTATGTCCTGACCCCTGCAACCATGGTCCCTGATTTGTTCCAGCCTTCACCTCCGAGCTGAGAAACTGGGCATAGGCTGTGCAAAGGAGCAGCATTGTGTGACCCTAGCCAGCTTCTCTAAACTCTGGGAAGGAATGTGGAAAGCATCATTGGTTGTTAGCCAGGATGCTGGGGACCCTGGGCCTGAGCCAGCCCCAACTCATAGGGGGAGCTTCTGGGGGCTGGGCTGGTGGTAGGTCTGGCAGGGCACAGGGATCCGGATGCTGGGAGAAAGCAGATAGTGGCCAGAATAGGATTTCCTGGGGTGCCTACAGGGTCAGGCGCGAGGGACTGGGGACAGTGGACAGTGGGGCCTATTGGGGTAGTGCTTTCCTTTCCTTCCAGCCCAACACCCAGCACACAACTGGAGGGTGCTTTGGTGTTCCCACCTGGGTCCTAGTTCACTGTGGCTTTGCTAGAGTCAGCTGGACAGGACAACTGGATGGATAGTCTGAGGACTGGACAGAGAGAAGTCACCTCCAGTTAAGAAGACTAAGACTCGGGTAGGCTCTGTCCCTGGCTTACTGAGTGACTTCAGGCCATCCCTTCCTCTCACTAGGCAGCAGGCCTCTATCTAGGCTTTGCCATGGTCTTCTCCAGGTGACATCCTTGACTCACATCTCATTTCCTGCCTCAATGGGCTGTCAGGGATTATTCTGATTTCCTTAAGCCACCAAGAAAGTTATTTGTGAGAGAAGATGTTGGCTTCATTATCAGTTTTATACAGCCACTGGGCTTATCTGTGTGCCAGGCAATGGGCTGACACAGACAGGGACTAGTGGCATGTCAAAGAAGTCTCCTGGGTTCTTGACACACTGGGACATCCAATCTGCCATGGAATGGACTAGGAGGAAGGATACTGGACATTCAGGTTTAGGAGCGAGAGAGAAGCAGCAGTGGAATAATAACTGTGGAGCAGAAAAGATAAATTCTTCACACATCCTGTGAAGCCAAAGCTGATACCCACAAATGGTAGCACTAGTTTGTGCCATCTTACAGACCAAACACAGAGGTTCCAGTGGATAAGTAGATCATAGAAGAGCCTGATAGTAGGACTTGGTTTCTTTCCAGGTTGTACTGGCTTTTAACCATATGTACTGTTCCTCTGACCACTGGTATCTACTTTACTTTTGACTGGTTCCAAAATTTTAAAGAATATCTCATTCAAATTAGAAATTTGAAGCTTCATTCATTTACAAAAGTATGGATATGGACGGCAGATCCCCCAAGAGAGGCTGATTTCTCCAGCCTCTAAAAGCACTGACACTGTACCCACCTTGATCTGGTGCAATGCTTCTGGGTAGATGATCTGCCTCTAAGTGTGTGTATAAGGGAGTGCTCACACAGAAAGGCAGACACACACAGACTCACACACAGACAGAGACACTTGCAGACATATACAGGCTCACACAGTCACATGCATATACAGATTCACATAAACTCCCGAAAGACATACGCACACATACCGACACACATAGTCAGATCCATACAGAAATAAAGAACATATAGTCTTACAGAGATAACACATAGGGTGGCAGAGAGATCTACACATATACAGACACACATACCATCTCCTCCTACTGCCTCCTCTCCAGGCACAGATTAAAGAGCTTCTGGGCCACAGGACTCTGCAAGGCAAAGGAAGCTGGCCTGAAATGGATGTGTGATAATTTCCATCTGACTCTTTCCTTTCTGTCCTGGCTGGGACCTCATTCCTTAGGGAGCTCGTTGATACTACAAATCCACAGCACTTGCCAGGCTGCCATAGGTGAGAACTAGGAAAAGCTTCTGCAGGGCTCAGAGGATGTGGTTGGCTACAGGTCTCAGGCCCTTTCTGATATTGATTGCTGGTCTTAGAGAGGGACCTTTATATTAAGGGAATATAATCGAATGTCGAAGAAATGGCTGAGAGCTGCGGTCCCCTCGCCTTCCTAAGGCAGTGCCTCAGGAGATCAAGGCTGATGCCAAGAATGTGCCCTCACCAAAGAAAAATTCCTTTGGCAGGATCATGGATTAGATGACTTTTGGAAGCTCATCCGTGACATTCCATGATTGTGCTACATGTGTGTGTGTGGATGTGTGGATGAATGCATGTATGAAGGAGAGAGATTATTTATTAAAACATGTTGGTACATCAGCTATGTGCTGGTCACATGAATGCATCTTAATATCATTTCACCTTACTGGAGCTTCCTGACTGGGATTGTCACCTCAGTCACAATGGTCATTGGCTCAGCACCCTGGATTTTCTTTTCTACGACTTGTTAGAAAACTATT
This sequence comes from Sorex araneus, assembly GCF_027595985.1. Taxonomy (NCBI): domain Eukaryota; kingdom Metazoa; phylum Chordata; class Mammalia; order Eulipotyphla; family Soricidae; genus Sorex; species Sorex araneus. The sequence continues at coordinate 62,189,970 of NC_073313.1, read as the reverse complement.
GTTCACTACATATTTTTGGAGAAGGCCACATCTGGCAGTGCTCAGGGGTCACTTTGGAATTGCTCAGGAGGGGATAGAAGTGAGGTCAGCCACATGCAGTGTAAATGCTTTGTATCACTTATATCACTTGTCTTCCCGTTGATCTTCGATCTGCTCGAGCGGGCGCCAGTAACGTCTCCATTTGTCCCTGTTGCATGCTAGTGTAGCCCCATGATATCTGCTTGCTCCAGGAACAGAAAGAGCCTCAAATAATTCACTCAGAGTCTTGACGAAGAAGTCTGACCATCTCGGGGCTGGAGTGATAGCATAGCGGGTAGGGCGTTTGCCTTGCACGCGGCCGACCCGGGTTCAAATCCCAGCATCCCATATGGTCCCCTGAGCACCGCCAGGAGTAATTCCTGAGTGCAGAGCCAGGAGTAACCCCTGTGCATCGCCAGGTGTGACCCAAAAAGCAAAAAAAAAAAAAGCAGTCTGACCATCTCGGTGGTGGGCGGCCATGCGGTCTTTTGACATCCCGTGGAATCCAGTCGGTAACAGCTCTAGTCCAGCCGTCATCTCTGAATCACATTACATGACCAGCCCATCTGATTTTTGATGCCTTCACAAACGAGACAGCATCCCTGATTTTTGATGGTCGACGGAGGTCAGGACTCCGGATTCCTTCTCTCACTTGAGTGAAACGTAATACTCCTAGCATAGCTCTTTCGATTCCTCTTTGGGATACCCGAATAGCGTTCTCATCATGTTTGCATAGGGCCAAGGTCCCTGAGGTGTATGTTAGCACAGGAAGAATGGTGGAATCAAAAAGATGTGCCCGGAGTCTGAGGTCCTTCATCCTCTTAACCATTTCTTTGAACCTCTTGAAGGCGTTCCATGCTCTTCCTCCTGAGCAGTTCTGGCGCCAAGTCGTTCCTTTCCTTATGTTGAGTTCTCGACCCAGGTACAAATAGCTGCTGCATTTGGAGATGTCCGTTCCATTGAGAGTAAATGGAGTGTCAGGGACTAGTTTATTTTTCATGAGCATCGTCTTGTTGAGGTTCAGCTGCAGTAGAACCTTTTCACCCTCGCGGTCGAAGTTGGCCAGCATTTGTGCCGCTTGGCTAATGTTTGGCATTATGAGAACAATGTCATCAATGAAGCGGAGGTGGTGTAGTTGCCGACCATCTATCTTCACTCCCATTACTTCCCATCCAGTCGTCGCTTGACATTCGAGGGTGATACTGAAGAGTTTCGGTGAAATGGTATCGCCCTGCCGAACCCTTCTCTTTACATCAATGATCACTTCCTTGTATAATGGTGAGATCCTGGTGGTGAATCCATAATACAGCTGGCAGATGATCTTGATGTACTGAGTTTGAACTCCCTGTTTGGCTAGGGCTTCGATGACTGCTTCATCGAAGTAAGTATGTCCGCTTACTTCGATTCTGTAAGTGCTTTACCTACTGTATTATCTCTCCAGTTCTCACTATATTTCTTATGAAATCAGGATGCACTTGTTGGCTTCTTGCTTTCTCTTCCTCAACTAAAATGTCTGCAACATCAGGGATGAATTTTGTTCTGCCAATCTCTTGTTTCCAGTGTCCAGCTAGGTAACCAGTTCATAGTTAACGCTGATTTAATGGCTCGGGTTGGTGAAGGATGTGAGTGTACCAGCTAAAAGGGTGGTGAGAGAACTCTGAACCTAGCAAGCTTGGACTTGGCCCTGCTCTAAGTTTTGAGCCAGTCCCAGGGGCTAATTTGGCCTCTCAGGGAAAGGTTGTTTGAAGAGGAGAGCAAGGTACATAAAGGCTGATACTTGGCCTATGAGCCCCCCTGCCTTCACTGAGCTGATTGATCTCCTGCAGAGGTTTTTTCTGTACTCTCTCTCTTAGCCAGTCTCTAAAGCTCTGATTAATTTCGGTGGCCTCAATGCTACCTACGGCTGTGAGAACGGGGAATGGACCCTGTCACAAAGAAGAGCGTCTTATGTTGTACTGTTACATTGGCTCATTGGGGGGACAGTCAGCTTGACTAGGCATCAGCTCCAAGGGCCTTGTCCAGGCAGATGGTCTTCCCAACTTTGCCACATGTGCAGGCACCTATAGAGGATCCAAGGAAAGTGTCCTTTCTTTTTTTATGCTCCTATTGCAACACTGGATCGGGCAGTGGACACTGGCCCAGACTTTATTTACAGGTTAATTCAGTGTATGCCTGGGAAGCACAAGGCTCCCCTAGAGTCACTAATAGGGTTTGCTTATCTTGTTTGGGTTACCTCAGAATATGTCCATTTAGGCTGACCAGTCTAGAAGTGCACCAGCCCCACATGTGAGAGGCAATAATTGGCATGCCAATTTGTGTTCTGGGTACAGGTAGGCCTCTTGTGACCTTGTGAAACCCCATTCACCTGCCAAATCTCTGTTTCCTTACTCGATGAGTAAGAACAGAAGGAATGCCTCCCAGGCTACTTCTGAGGCTTGATTCTTATATGTTCAATGCATGGAAGCATGTAGAGTCCTGGATGAGGCCTGAGGTGAAGTGTAGCTTCAGTCTGATTATGGCAACAAGTCCCACAGCTATGACTATGCTGGCTGTTGTTGCTACTAAGAGTTAACGGTGTCCCAAGAACATGGATACAGCTTCCTCCTCCCCAATAATGGGATTCTGCAGGTTAGGAGTTCATCTCCCAACTGGAGACTGATAGAAATTTCTTCATATGACCGTGAACTTTACGTATCACAAGTTCTTTGGACATCATTTCTGGAAACATCCATGGAAAAAACTATGGGAGGACTTCCCGCCAGCCAATCAGCTCATGATCTTTCACAGCATATAGTGTATGTGACTTGCATTATGATGTGGCACTAGGAGGGGCTTGTAACATTTTTCTGTGGGTGATGGAACTTCCATAGTTGAGAACATAGTCGTTTTAGTTTCTAGGAACTCAAAAGCTACTCCGATAGGCAGTGTTCCATCTCAGCTGCCACTGAGAAAGACATTGGACCTGCTCCCAGAGCCAGGACCAGGGAAGGTAATTTTTAAGTACACACAACTACCCAGACCAAATGGGCTGTCAACAGAGCCTAGAAGATACACCAGTTTGGGGACACAAGAGGAACAAAACTGATATTAATCTTCAGAGAGCGCACAGAACTGAAGTGACTTGTCCAAGGTCCTCTACTAAGTTGGTGGCAAGATAATGGGTGGGAGGAAGACTTGGTCTGGAGCCCTCAGTAGTACTAGAAGTTAGTAGTACTATCTTATACGGACCTAAAAACCCAGCACTGCTATCACTTGCAGTCCCAGTACCTTTAAGAGTTGTCCTAGACGATGAGAGCTTCCACCCCTACCTCATTCCCTGGGCCTACTATCCATTTGCGTATCATTTTTTGTAATGTCTATTGAGTAATTTTGCTACTTTTCTATTAAATTTTCTGCCTTTTCCTTATTGATTTGTAGGAGTTTCTACTCTAGGGTACTATTCCTTTGATCCTTTTATATATTTTCCCAAGTTGTGGTTTGATTTTCATTTTTCAGTATTTGGTTATGAAAATTGTCAGTCATACACAAAAATCAAGTTCAGAATGAATGCCCCTAATATTTCACTGCAGTTCTTTTATTCTGAGATGAAATTTGGGTAACAAAAATGTACAAATCACGGGGCTGGAGAGATAGCACAGCAGGTAGGGCATTTGCCTTGCACGCAGCCGACCCGGGTTCAATTCCCAGCATCCTATATGGTCTCCTGAGCACCGCCGGGAGTAATTCCTGAGTGCATAAGCCAGGAGTAACCCCTGTGCATTGCTGGGTGTGACCCAAAGAGCAAAAAACAAAACAAAACAAAAAAATTTACAAATCAGAAATATTCTATTTGTGGAGTTTGAAAAATACACAGCCCTGTGTAAACAAGCCCCATTAAGAATTAGAACATTATCACTATCCTGGAAAGCACCTTTATCTTCTGTCCTACTCCCTGTCCCCACAGCCCACAGACACCCAATGCTCTGAGTTCTTCCCTCACAAGATTAAATCAACCTGTTCTATGATGTCCTATAAATTAATTCATACAGTATGTACTCCTTTTTTATGTCTTCTTCCGTTCAACATAATGATTATGAAATTCAATCATGTTATTGCATGCATTAGTAATTTGTTTCTTTTATTGCTGAGTTTTATTCTATTGTATGAATTTGTCATAATTTGTTCATCCATTCTCTATTAATAGACAGATGGGCTATTAAAAAACTGGATTCTGTGAGAAAACCTGGATGGATATTCTTTCTTTCATATATATGTTTGTGGACACTTCATTTTCATTTATTGTAAGTAAACCCTAAGAAACATAATAGCTTAATCATATATTAGGGCCATGTTTATGTTTATAGTAGACTGAGAGCTCCACCATTTTTCAAAGTGGCTCCATCTTCTAGAAACTGTGACAAACACCTTGAATTAGTGTTTATCAGATTTCTTCACTGTGAAGGTACTGTCCCCTTTTTCATACTGTCCTCTTTCGAAGCATGTCACAATGAGCAACCCACAATACAGGAGCAGGGAGTTGTGTAGAAACTGGAATATGAAAGTAACTACATAAATTATTTGGGAATTAATATTCACAGATCAAACAAAGTCATTAGTTGAATAGAAATCTTTAATCTCAATATAATTTTATGGTGATTGCTTCCTGTTCTTTGCTTACAAGTCCTGAAGATATTCTTTGCCCATTCCTACAAAATACACAAAAATTTAATGTGAGCTATTTTACAGAACTAAACATAAAAGCTAAAACTTTGAATGTTTTAGAATAAAGTGCAGATATTAAGGTTATGTGGGCCACATCAAAACAATTTCAAACTCTCCCCTCCTGAATTTTATGAAAATACTCTGAAAAAATATTATTTCTTCTTAAATATCTGATGGAATATATCAGTAAAATTATCTAGCTCTGGAGTTTTCTTGTGGGAATATGATAATAAGTTTGGCTCTTCAATAGACTTGAAGTGCATATTTTTTGTTTCATCTGCTGTCCATTTCAGTAGGTAGTTATTTTTTTTAATTTCATCATTTTATCCAAGTTTGAGTGTTTGTTGACATAGACATTAATACTAACTATTATCATTTTATTATTTCTTATTTATTTATTTCTATTTGGGGGCCATACCCAGAGATGCTCAGAGGTTAGTTCTGGCTCTAAATGCAGGAATTACTCTTGGTGGTGCTCAGGAGACCATATAGGATGCTGGGAATTAAACACGGGTCAGTGGCATGAAAATCAAGTGCCTTATCCACTGTACTAACTCTCTAATCCCAATATTATCATCATTTAAATGTTGTAGTGTCTGTAGTGATATCATTGTTTTTTCTTGATAATACTAATTGTGTTCTCTCCCCCTTTTCCTGATTAAACCTAGTCAGAGAATCACCTATTTTTATTGACCATTTTGCTCTGCTAAATTTCTCCATTTTTCTATGTTACTGACTTTTGTTCTTCTCTTTAAAATTTGTTCTAGTGGCAACCACATACAGAAGTGCTCAGAGGCCACAGGGCTGAGGAAGGAGAGCATTCATTAGTGGACAGGGCTTTGCACATTTTACACATAAGCTCTACTACTCGAGCTATCTCCTTGGTCTCTTTATAATTTCTTTCTTTAATTTTTTATTATTGTTTAGGTTATGTGCTTATGTTATGTGTTGACATTTATGGTCTGAACAGTTACCACTCTCACCACCACCAAAGTGCCCATGACATTCTCCATGCCCCTGAGTCACTTCTTTTTGTTTTGTTTTTGGGTGACACGTGACATTAATCAGGGCTACTCCTGGCTCTGCGCTGAGATATTGCTCCTGGTGATACTCAAGAGACCATATGAGATGCCACGGATCAAACCTGAGTCAGCTACGCTCAAGAAAAACATCATACTATTTCTCTGCCCTACTCCCAGTCACTTCTAATCTGTATACTACCCCCAGATCTGATGTTCATAGTTCGTACTTTAGTAACTGGTTTTGTTTATTGTTTTTTAGCTTCTAAATTTAGGTTTTACTTTGTTCACCTTTTATCTAAGTTCTTGGTGTGAATTCTTAGTCATTAATTTTAAGTCACTTTACTCTTCTAATATGTGTAGAATTATAACCTTTTCTCTAATCACTGTTTCATTTTCTTCTCACAAATATATCGTATTTTTATTGTCAATTGCTTCAAAATAGTTGCTAATTCCCTATCTGATTGCGTCTTTGAGTGATATGTTAATTAGAAGCGTATTGTTAAATTTCTATGTAATTCAGGGTTGTTCTTTTCTTTTCTTACTTATTGTTATCAACTTCTTATTTAGTTCCATTGTAATCTGGAAACATCCACTGTATGATTTTGTTTCTGTCAAATTCACTTAGATATGGTTTATGGCCCAGCATATAATCTTTATTGGTGAATTTATACTTGAAAAAATGTTTTACTTACATTTGGGGGTATAGTGTTTTATAAATATTAGTGATGTCAAGTTGATAATATTGTTCAAAAAATCTGTGCTTATAATTTTTCTCTAGTTTTTCATCTGTTGCCAAAACAGGTTGCTAAAATCTCCAACCATGTTTTTAAATTTTAATTCTGCCCATATTCTCTGTATCATAAAGTTGTCCTTTTAGATATGTTCACAGTTATAAATGTCATTATCTCCCTGATAATTTATTATTAAAATATCTTTTTGCCTTTTCCACTTGTAGTCAGCTTTATCTGACATTGACAAAGCCACTCTAGTCTTCTTATATTTTCTGTTTGTGCTGTGTTTATCCTTTTGCATACATTTACTTTCAGTCACTATCTTTATAATTAAAATTTGTGTCTCCCAGAAAGCATGTAGCAGCATCTTACTCTTTTAGCCTACTCTCATAACTCTCATAATCTGCCTTTCAATGAAGGTGTTTAATCCATTAACATTCGTTATTAGTTTACTTGGACTGCCAGAGTACCACAGGATAGAGGATTGAAACAGAGACATTTATTTTCTCACAGTTCTAGAAGCTAGAAGTCTAAGATCAAAATGTCAGCAGGGTTGATGTCTCTTAACTCCTTGGCTTGCAGACAAACACATGTGTCCTCTCCCTGAATCTTCACATGACCTTCACTCTGCATGCACAAAGTTGGTGGCTCTCTGAGTATAAATTTCCTTTGCTACTTAGGCCAAAAGTGATGTTGGATTAGGACCTATGCTAATGGTCTCATTTTCCTTTAATCATCTCTTCAAAGACTTCCCAAATGTTCTGATATAATAGACATTTGGTATTAGCTTCATAATCATATGAGTTTGGAGGCAAAGGATACACATCTGAGCTCATTACAACATCATTTATAGTATTTATAGATTTGGGTCTATAAATTTTATAAACTATAGTTTTTCTGCTCCTATCTCTGTTTATTATATGTCCTTCATTTTCTGACTTCTCCTGAATGATTGGAGTGCATTGTAGATATTCATTTTATTTAATTTTTAGATACTTTATTTTACTTTATGTCTCTTAGTAGTAGTCTAATCATTTTCTATGCCTTCAAAACTGTTCAGTCTACTTTGAGGAACTTTTGTACCACTTCATGTCAAGCATGAAAAAATTTAAATTCTATATGATCTTCCTCTCCTAAATCTTATTGTCATATTTATGATACCTTACCTACATTATAATCCACAAAACAGTATAATTTATACTTTATTTATTTATGCATTTATTTTGGGGTTTTGGGTCACCCACCAGGCAATGCTCAGGGAATACTTCTGGCTCTATACTCAGAAATTATTCCTGTGCTCAGGAGACCATATGGGATGCTGAGAATAAAATCCAGGATGACTCTGTCAAGACACGCACCCTACCCACTGTACTATCACTGCAGTCCCATATAATTTTTCACTTTAAACAGTCATACATTCACATGTGTTTTTACTCAATCAAAAACAAAATAATCATTCATATTAAATCATATATTTGCATTTCTAATTTTCTTCTGTAGGCCCAAGTTTCCATCTGCTACTATTGATCTTCAGCCTAAAGAATTTCCTTTGTAATTACTATCAATTACTATCTCTCCATGGGACTGTAGAAATAGTAGAAGGGTAAGGCACTTGCCTTATACGTGGCTGATCCTGTTTCAGCACTGCATATATCCCCTGAGCACCACCAGCATTAGTGACCACTGAGCACAGTCAGGAGTAAGCTCTGAGCACCACTGATTGTGCCCCTGAAAGAATTTACTTCAGCATTCCTTTTAATTCATGTAAATGTATTGGTAATTAGATACCCTTTGTATTTAAAATACCTTTATTTCATCTCCCTTCTTGATTTTTGCTTAATGAAAAGTACTTTTTGATGGAAGGGTTTTGGAACATTGTGTGCCTGAAACCCAATCATGAACAACTTTGTAACTATGTGTGTCAAGTGATTCAATTTTTAAAATAAATAAATAAAAATTAAATATAAAAGTACTTTGTTATTTTTCAGTACTTTGACATGGGTATTCATTATTTACAATAGTTGAAATATGTTAACGGGGCTGGAGAGGTAGTACAGGGGTAGGGCATTTGCCATGCTGGCTGACCCAGGTTCTATTCCAGGCACCCCATACAGTCCTTCGAACCTGCCAGCAGTGATCCTGATCACAAAGCCAGGAGTAAACCCTAATAATGGCCAGATGTGGGTGGCCCCAAGAATTTTAAAACTATGAAAGCAAACAAAGAGTCCATCAACAGATGACTGGATGAAGTGGTACATTGACATGATGAAATACTCTCCATCAATAGAAGGACAAAATTTTGCCACTCCCAGTAAAATGGAAGATACTTGAAGGAAATATGTGAAGTAAAATAAGTTATAAGAAAGAGGGTAAGTATTAGATGATTTCATCAATTGTAAGGATTCAACAGAGATAAACAGATAAAACAAAGTAAAATAGCAAACTCATGGACAGTTACAGAAATATGGCTACTAAGGAGATGGGGTGGGGACTAGAAAGAAGTTGAAAAAGGGTGTTTTAGAAAAGTAATAAAATACTCCAAAAATTCTCAAAGGAATAAAAGTCTATAAATAAATAAAGTAAGTGTGGAATGGCTGACCCAGAGACCACAGTTGCAAGTGTCCCCCGAATCTGCTTTTTGCTTCATTCTTCAAAGACTGGATACAGCAAAAAGAAAATAAACCGAACTACTGACAATTCCACTGCAAGTATAGACAGTATTTTTGTTGATGCATAAGACATTCTTGTTATAACAGGCATCGTTTGTATTAGCAAATCTCCACTGGTTCAAATGAGGAAATAATAAAGATATTGTTTCACTGTTTTCAAACCTTTGTTGTATTTCATGTGTAGTGAGCAGTCAGAATGTGGTTTCTCTATTTGTGTTCTAGTGATTGAAGATTTTATCTTAGTATTTGAATATCAGCAGTTAGGCTATGATGTACTAGATGTAATTTTCTCTCTTTTTTGTCACCTTGCTTGGGAATTACTGAAGTTCTTGAATCTGTGATTTTATGTCTTTTACCAACTTTGAGAAAATTACTTCAACCAATTTTTTAAAGTATTTGGTTCTGGGGGCTGGAGTGATAGCACAGCGGGTAGGGCGTTTGCCTTGCACGCGGCCTACCCGGGTTCGATTCCCAGCATCCCATATGGTCCCCTAAGCACTGCCAGGGGTAATTCCTGAGTGCAGAGCCAGAAATAACCCTTGTGCATCGCCAGATGTGACCCAAAAAGCAAAAAAAAAGTATTTGGTTCTGGCTCAGTCTCTTTTCTTTCCTTCTGGTACTTTTTGGGTCTCTGTTTCTCTCTTTGTCTCCCTCTTTATACATGCATAAGTATGTACATGTATATTAGAGATGCTCACAATATTAAGCCTCACAGGTCCCTGAGGCTTAAGATTTTCTTAAATTTCTTTTCTTTTCTTGTCTTCACAACAGGCAATTATCTTTGTTTTTCTCACTTTTGTCATCCTATTCTGTTGTTATGCCTCTTCAATACATTTTTAATTTTCTCCATTGTATGCCTCAGTTTTAAATGTTCTATTTGGTTCTTTTATTTCTTTCTCTTTTTTTTGCTTTTTGGGTCACGCCTGGAGATGCACAGGGGTTACTCCTGGCTTTGCACTCAGGAATTACCCCTGGCGGTGCTAGGGGACCATATGGGATGCTGGAATTCGAACCCGGGTTGGCCGCTTGCAAGGCAAACGCCCTACCCGCTGTGCTATTGCTTCAGCCCCATTTTTTATTTTTTTCTATGCCTGGTAGTGATCAGTGATTTCTCCTGGGTCTGTGTCAGGTATTACTCCTGGTGATGCTCAGAGAACCAAATGTAGTGCCAGGAATCAAACCCGGTTCTGCTGGGTGGAACGCAAGCTTACTACACTCTGTACTGTATCCCAAGTTCTATTTCTTTATTTTAAGGTGTTTGGTGAGCAACTTCCAATGGTGTTTATGGTGTATTCCCAGTTCTGTTCTTGGAAGTCACTCCTGGAATTAATCAGGGGACATAACAACGTGTTGCCAAGGATTTAACGTGGTGTTACAGCATGCAAAGAGTACAACCCGCTAAGCAATCTCTTTGGTCCCATAACTTTTATTTCTTACAGGCAATTTCTGTCATTTTGTTCATTGCAATCACATTTTACTTTATGACTTTATGCACAGATATAATAGCTGCTTTTTAAAACCTTAACTAATTTCAACAATTGGTTCTCTTAAGTTTTCTTTTTTGTATAATTTTTATTTTATAAAGCAGTTCACAATACCTGATTACATTTTATATTCAAACACCAATCTCACCACTATTACACCTTCTCACCACCATAATTTGACTGTTTCCATCCCCATCCCCATCCCAAATCCCTGCCCCAAAGCAGAACTGAAATAATATAATATTTCCCTCTAAGGTTGGTTGCCTCCTACTTTGAATTCCAACAAATGTGGTGTGGTACTCTTGGAATATGGGTAAGGTATGTTCTATGAAGTGGCGCATGGCCACGAATGTGGCTGAGAGATCCATTGAAAGGTACACTTGTGGGTGCAGCTCGTTCGAGCATGTGGATAGTGGCCATGAGAAGGCAGCGGTTGAGTTCTGGAGGTTTTAGGCTGCAGGGGTTGGGTCCCTTGGGGTGGGGAGGGGGTCTCACTCACTCCCCGCTGGGGCTCCCCAAGTGAAACAGCATGCCACAAGGTCCAGGGGCATAGTAATGGTGAGTGTCAAGTTTCTCCTTTCTGGGAGAGAAGGACATGTGATCTCTAAGTTTTCTTCTCACATTTTCCTGCTTCTGCTTTTGTTCTGTTTCAATAAAGAATATTGTTTGCTTATGTTTCAGTAAGTAGGCAGTTATCTTGGATGTATTCCAAACTAAGCTCTCTCTTCTGTAGTGGACAACTATTCAGATCTTAGTCCAGCTCTTTTAGTCTTAACTGGTTGTGGTATAATTGAAATTGTTGGTCTTTGCCTCTGGTTTCTGGTAGAAAATTACTAATACCCTTCGTGTTTCTTGAGTGATATAAATGTCTTCTGTTATTCATTAGAGCCCTTTCAACCATACCTGAATTTATGCCTATGTCACTACTCAGGCTGGAGCCCTTAAATAACTTTGGGATAGGGGTTAGTCACTAGAAAGACCTAGCTTGTGATCTTAGGGTTGGGACTCTTTCAGATCCTCCTTAACCTCCAGGGAAGCTGAAGAAGACTAGAGAATGAATTCAATCACAATTACCAATGAGCCATATGTAAGTGAAGTTACTGGTAGAAAAAAAACTTTTGACAATGAGATTTAGAGAGCTCCTGGAATGGTAACTGAAGGTGTCTTGTTTGGAGTAGGCACAGAAGTGTATTGTCTAACACTAACCTTATATCCTTATAACTAACACTAACCTTATAACCCTTATATCTCCTTCACTGCCTGCCCTTCTGTATCACTTTCATTTAATTGCTTTTGAGTTGAATTCTTTCTAATAAAATGGTGATTAAGTCATGTTCCTTAATTCTGTGAATTACTCTAGTAAATATAAGGGGGAATCACAAGAGCCTCAAATCACAAGAGGCTACTGTCCATTTGGGCAGAACTGTGAGCAAACTGAGTTCCCAACTTGTGACTAATATCTGAAGAGTGATAAGATTGTGAGCCCTTAGACTTGTGAAATCTTAATACTAACTCTAGCTAGTGTGAGAATTGACTTGAATTGTAGAATATACAATTCATGTTGGAGGATTGTAGAATATAAAAATTCATGTTGGAGAATTGAAGAATTGCTTGCTTTTTAGGAAAGACATATTGTCAAAAGAAAACATACACAAGTTTCAGGCTGAAGCGATAGCACAGCGGGTAGGGCATTTGCCTTGCATGTGACCGACCCTGGTTCAATTTCCAGCATCCCATATGGTCCCCTGAGCATCGCCAGGAGTAATTCCTGAGTGCAAAGCCAGGAGTAACCCATGTGCATCACCAGTTGTGACCGAAAAAGCAAACAAAGAAAAGAAAAGAAAAGAAAAGATACACAAATTTCTTGGAATCTGTCCCATACATACCTGAATTGAGGTTAGTAGAGTTGGGTATATCTTTCACACAAAGAATTTGACATTTTCTTTCTGGGTCTCTCACTTAGTGATGATTTTCTTTTTATTATTTGATTATTGTAATTGTTCTAAACTCAGGTGCTTCCGTTTAGAAAGATTGTAAAGTTTCCAACATTTTAGTTGCCATACACGATACAGACTGGGTTCTATCCTCAAAGATTTCCCTTGTTTTTTTATGACCTTGACAGTTTTAAAGCATATTTACCATATATTTTTGTAGCATATACATCAATTTGAATTTGTCTAATGTTTTATCTCATGGAACTGATTTTATGATTTCTATATATTATAAAAGAGAATGGCAGAGCCTGGCAAGCTCCCCGTGGCATATTCGATATGCCAAAAACAGTAACAATAACAGTTTTCATTCTCCTGACCCTGAAAGAGCCTCCAATCCTTGGGAAAGATGAGTAAGGAGAGGCTGCTAAAATCTCAGGGCTGGGATGAATGGAGACATTACTGGCGCCTGCTCAAGTAAATCGATGAACAATGGGATGACAGGGATACAGTGATACAGTGATAAAACAGGGGTCTGATTTCATTTTTATATCATATGGAATGGATTTTTCCTGTTTATTGTTAAAGTCCAACCTGATTCTATATCATACATCAAGTGTAAATGATATTTTCTTGAAATATTTGTTTCTATGTTTCATATTGTTTCATTGATCTGTTTATCCTTAAGATTGGCAGAGCCTGGCAAGTTACTCGTGGTATATTCGAATGCCAAAAACAATAACAACAAGTCTCACAATGGAGACATTACTGGTGCCCGCTCAAGCAAATAGAGGAGCAACAGGATGACAGTGCTACAGTGCTATCCTTAAGATAATATCCTTAAGTCTCCTTAAGATACTGTCTTTCTATAGATACTTAAGATACTGTGTTTCTATAGATACAGTGAATATTAATAATTAGTATAGCAAGTTCTCTAACTTTTTATTCAATTTAAGAATATTTTGGTTCTTTTTTACCTTTTCCATATATTTCAGAAGTATTTTATGAAGTTGTGTACACACACACACCTCTTGGGATATGTCATTAAATTAATAAATCTGTGTGGTATCTATAGAGATCTTTTTCTTGATTTTGGGCCACACCCAATGGTACTCAAGGCTTACTCCCAGCTTTGTGCAGAGGGCTCACTCCTGGATGGGCTTAGGGAAACATATGTGCTGCCAGGGATGACCAACTGTAAAACAAGTGCTCTACCTGCAGTAGTATCACTTCAACCCATGGTTATCTTCATAATATTGATTCTTGTTATTCATGAATATGGTATAAATTTCTACTTTTATTACTTTTTGTTATATTTGTTTTTAAATATTTAATTTTCACACCAACATACAAAATAAATTTTTTCAATAATGTTTTTTATTAGAGACTGGATGGGATTGATAAATAAAAGTTCTTTGCTAGAACCTGTGAGTAATGTTGAGAACAAAGGGAAGGAAAAAATGGCATTCAGTTGAGTGCCAAATACATGCCAAGTACTATTATGGATGCTATGCTTACTTTTGTTGTTATTTAATCATATTACCAATCACAGTGTGGGCTGGAGCAATAGTACAGCGGGTAGGGCGTTTGCCTTGCATGTGGCCAACCCAGGTTCGATTCCTACGTTCCTCTCTGAATGCCCAGCAAGCTATCGAGAATATCCCTCCCGCACTGCAGAGCCTGGCATGCTACCCATGGCGTATTCAATATGCCAAAAATAGTAACAACAAGTCTCACAATGGAGACATTTGCTGGAGCAAATCAATAAACAACGGGACGACAGTGCTACAGATAGTGCTACCCTCATGTACAACTGAGGAAATTGAGTTTCTGAGAACTTAAGGAAAAAGCTAAGAAGGTAATGAAGGTAATGTCTAAGGTAATGAAGCTAAAAAGTGTAGAGCTGGCCTTAATATCAACATCTCCCTTATTGGTATACCTTGTGTTCGTTATAACACACTTTATCAACTGCTGATTCAATCATAGTCCTTCCATAGGATCCTATAAATATTTTTTCAGTGTAATAAGGGTCAGGATAGACCATGTGTATCCAGGCAATAAAGAATAAAGTTGAACGTAGCAACTGCTAAAATACGTTCTGTGGTAACAGTTACTGAGTTGACTTGCAAAACAGGCTTCCTGTAAGAGGGTACTTCGTTGCTAAGTCTTGAAGATTGTAGAGGATTTGGATTTATAAAAGAGGAAGGATAATCAACAAGACAATGGACATAGAGAGTGAATCCAGATTAGGTCAAGTGTTCAGAAAAGATAGGCTGGCAAGCTCATACCTTCGTATGTGATCTAATGAGACTGGGCTCTGTGGTCCCTTCTAATAGACCAGCCTGAAGATCCATGGTACCTCAGACCTTTGATGTGCCTTCTTTCCAATGTACAGGAGTGATAAAATGGAAAAGTGGACTGGATTTTGCGAATCTGAGTAACAATTTTTTCACAGTTACCTCATTGGGCACTGCAGGAATCATCCAGCAGGATCTTACAGTAAAGTAGAAATTATAAAGATCAGCCAGAGACATCATAAGGGGAACCCTACATGGACCCCTGAGCCTTGCCAGCCACAGTCAGGTTTAACACCTCCAAAAACAAAACAAAAAGAACTTCTAAAAGGAGACTCAGCTTTGTTTACACCTACACAACTCTAACATGTACCCAACTTTCTATAGCTGCAAAGGTCTCCAGTTTCTTCTACGTGGTATTCATGACACATCACCTGGTGTCATTCCATTTCTCTAGTCTCCCCTGTTTCCCTTCTCCTCAATACCAATGCATAGGCTACACTCAGTAATTCTGCATTTCTAACAGTTTCCCTTTCTGGGCTACATTTCAAACTGTTTCTTTGATCTTCCCTATCTTCACTATCATTGAGGTATTTAGCAGACTCATACTGAGTACCACATAATTTGAGTTTCTCATTTGTCACCTGGGTTACTATCAGTGAAGCTTTACTGGCTCCCTCTAGCTCCTCCTCTACAAATAAGTTGGAGTGATTTAGCTAACATTCAGTATTCAACCATGTTAACAATTCTTCATGCTTAAAACCCTTTATTTCCTCTACTATATGGAAATTTGAGGATTTTAGAACCAGCCCTTTGGAGGGAAGGTAGGCTATGTTGTTGTGACCTGATGCCAAATAAGCCCAGATAAGTCTTTTCTTCTTTGGGCTTCTGTCTCTTGTCTAAAAACTAAGGAGTTTAGAATATCTGTGTTTCAAAAAACATTAATACTAAAGGATATATACATACCTATGTTCAACACTTAACTTAGTACAATAACCATGATATGAAAACAACACAAATGCCCAACCAGGTCCTGGGTAGAGGGAGGTGGGTACACTGGTGATGAAACTATGTGCATGAGGAATCATTATTAAAAATATTGTAAACCTAATATGAAACTAACACCCAAGGACAATAGACACAAGGGCCAGGAATTTTGACCCATAGTTGAAAGCCTGTCTCATGAGCTGGGGAAGAAGGCAGCTGGAATAGAGAAGGGATCACTAAGACAATGATGGTTGGAGGAATCATTCAGGATGGGAGATGTGTGCTGAAAGTAGATAAAGGATCAAACGTGGTAACCTCTCAGTATCAGTATTGCAAACCACAATGCCCCAAAGTAGAGAGAGAGTATGGGGGAAATTGCCTTTCATGGAGTTAGGGGGAGGGTTGGAAAGGGGGGGGTATACTAGGGAAATTTGTGGTGGGGAATGTGCACTGTCGATGGGTAGGTGTTTGATCATTGTTTGATTGAAACTCAAACATGAAAGCTTTGTAACTGTATATTATTGTGATTCAATAAAAAATATTGTAAACCACAGTCAAGGAATTGTGGTATATACACACAATAGAATTCTAGAAAGCTCTACAAAAGAAGAAAATAATACAATTTGCACAACATTGATGAAATTACAGGGTGTTCTACTGAGTAAAGTAAGTCAGAAGGAAAGGAATAGATGGATACATAGTGATCCCTCTCATGTGTGGGACATGGTAGTATGGTAGTATGGGACCCACAGCATGGTAGTAACAAGGGTCCAAAGACATCTTAATGAGAGACTTGAACCACAAAATTGAGTTTGGGAGGGTTTGAGAGGGAGGAGTATTTAGGTCCTGAGTAGAGGGAGGTGGGTGCACTGGTACTGAAACTATGTGTATGAGAAGCCATTATTAAAAGTATTGTAAACCACAGAATCTCAATCAAGAAAATGTTTTAAATGAATATTTGTGTTTCTCAACAGTGGTATGGACTACTTGCCTTCTATAATGTTTTGTCTAAATATTTATTGGGGGGCGGGGAACAACATACTGCTTCCCGGCTCCTACTGAAGGATCAGTATGTTCCTTGGCATATCACAGACTCTGTTAAACCTGATAATCCAGAACAGTTGCCAACTTTTCTCCACTTCACTTTACTCAAAATCCTGTCACTACATAACCCTTATGAGGCTGAGCACCAAACAGAATCTCATGGAATCAACATCTGTGGAACAAACTATGAGAAATGCTAGTGTGGATACTTAGTTGGGACCCACATGGCTGTGATAGCTGCCGGCGATACTCTTTGAAGGAAGAGGTTGCCAAACTCTCTCAGGTGTGCAT
Source organism: Sorex araneus (assembly GCF_027595985.1). Taxonomy (NCBI): domain Eukaryota; kingdom Metazoa; phylum Chordata; class Mammalia; order Eulipotyphla; family Soricidae; genus Sorex; species Sorex araneus. The sequence goes on along the minus strand of NC_073313.1, from coordinate 62,172,798 downwards.
CTATCAAAATGGGCACTCAAGCATTGAGGGTTAAACAGAGGCGTTGTAACAAGAAGTGGGTAAACTGGATCCAAAGCACAGTGGTTTGGATGCAGACAATCTGTGGCCTCTGTTGCCAGCCATGCCCATTCAAAGCTACTCTCAAAGCTACTCTCAATTATTTGCCTCTGGAAAAGTTTACCTGGGGACCCTGGGGTGGCACGAAGTGGAGCTGCTCCACTCACGTTCTTTTCATTGCACAGTGTTGGCACTCGTAAATGTCAACTGTAAGTAACTACTATTTAATCACCCCTCTTCTATCCATGTCCTGGACAAGGAACAAGGCTTCGTGGCATTGGGTGTGGGGCCTGGCCTGCTGAAGTCTTCAGCTGGGCCTTGCATTAGCATTGATTGCTGGCAAGACCGTCAGCCCGGGACTGTGTTTTTCTAATCAACAGGCCAATTTAGTGCTTGGGAAACACTAGTCAGCTGAGCCACATCACTTTCCTCTCCTAGTAGAAATGACTTAGGCAGAGACAGTGGGAGCTTCTGCCAGTGGATTTTCACTGAGGTCCACCCCCTCTGTGCTGTGAGGGACCAGATCCTCTTGCCTGCTGTTGTCCACTTGCAACTCTCACTGCAGGGGCATGAGGCTATGAAAGGAATTTATTATCCCAGGAGGGAAGACTAGGGTTTTATTTACTCTCCCAAAATCCCTCTTAAGAACTACTTCACTCTCTACCCTATTTTAATATGATACCACTAAACATGGGCTGGAGTGATAGCACAGTGTAGGTAGGGCATTTGCCTTGCACACAGCCAAGCCAGGTTCAATTCCTCCATCTCTCTCGGAGAGCCGGCAAGCTACCGAGAGTATCCCACCCGCATGGCAGAGAACAACGAGATGACAGTGATACAGTGATAAACAGGGGTCTGGTTTCATTTTTCTATCATATGGAATGGATTTTTTCTGTTTATTGTAAGATTCCAACCTGATGCTATATCATACATCAAGTGTAAATGATATTTTCTTGAAATATGTGTTTCTATGTTTCATATTGTTTCATTGATCTGTTTATCCTTAAGATTGGCAGAGCCTGGCAAGTTACCCATGGTGTATTTGATATGCCAAAAACAGTAACAACAAGTCTCACAATGGAGATGTTACTGGTTCCTGCTCAAGCAAATTGATGAGCAACGGGACGACCGTGCTACAGTGCTACCACTCAACATGATAATAATGTAATCATAGATGAAATATATTGAATACTTTGCTACATACCAGGCACTATGCCTAATCTTAATTTGTATGCTGACTCATCAACTCCTGCTACTAACCTAACAGGATCAGACTACTATTATCCCTATTTTGTCTATGGGGGAATCCAAGGCTAGAAGAAGGAGAAGAGTTGGGGTAAGGGACTGGGAGAGAAAGGCATAGCAAAAGAAAGATAAAAAGAAGAGGAAGCTATAAATTAATCTGTTCATGGACAGACAGCAAAACTAAAATCCAATCCTAGGTCACTGGATATGCAGCACGCCCACTCTTGATCATGACTCTATGTTGCATCCCTCATAGTGTTTTACATGTTTTGATCTATCAGAGGTGGTGAGTTCTTTGAGAGCAAGGACTTCATCTGGCTCACAAAGGACCTGGCACAAAGTATTCGCTGAGAGGAGCCTGGGAGTCAGAGACAGACTCCCTGTATTTCAGCATTGTGGTTCATTTGTCAAGTGTGTGGAAGAAAGTTCTCTATAATGGAGGTTAAGAGAAACAAGCTCATCTGCTCCTTACTTCCTAAGCCTGGCATCCCCCAAATATGATTTCTATAGCCTCTCAGCTGTTGGAGCTCAGAGCATATTCCACAACGGCTTGGTCTGTTTCCCAAAACAAGATTGCATTGTTTTGAAACCATGGTGCAGGGCACCCAGAATGCAAATAGATGTTGATTTGCACACAACAGGCAGTAACTAAGGCTCCAAGAGTGAGTGGAGCAGCTTTGGGGAACTAAAGGAGAACACTGGCTGATGTACAGGGTATGTATATTTTAGGAAGCACCCCCTTCCCCTGCAGACAGACAGCAGCCCTGCTAACTGAAGCACAGCCGGGGAGCCTCTTACTATACTTTAGCCCAGAAATTCTGCCTCTTGGGTTTGTATTCTTCAGGAAAAAATTGAACAGAATTGGGCAGAGACATGCATGAAGATGTTCTTTAGGAACCTGACTATATTAATGTAACAGAGAACAAGTGAATTGCCCCCAAATAAGGGTAGGTCATTGAATTATGGCATATCTATTCTATTGCATGTTATGAAGCCATTTAATATGCTCATTTTGAAATCAGCAGCAGCCTGAATAATACATGGAACACAATATTTTGAAAAGGAAAAGGTAGCATTTTACTTCTACTGTGGTCTTGCAACTTAGAAAAACTTTCTGCACAGCAAATGCTCACATACAAAAATCCCTGTTAGGGCGATGATAATTGGATGATGTTTTTAAATGTAATGATCATTGTTTGATTATCTTTACATTTAAAAATATCATACTGTGTGCAAGTGTGTGTATGTGTGTGCATCTGTATATGTGTGTATGTTGGAGGAAGCAGTGCATAATTGCTTGCCAAAGTAAAATCTATTTAAAGTGAATTACTTCTTCTATTTGAGAATTAAAGTATATATATATGCATGCATATATATGCATATATATATCAGGACAAGAAGAAAACAGGTGCTGGTGCCATTTGAGGCATGATCAGGACCATGACGTGTTATTAAAAAGAAATCTGGATCTTCCATGGTACAGCTGGCTATTCATGAACCTTTGAAATGGATGAGACTGAAGCATCTGGTCCATTGTTGCCATTCTATATTGCCAGCCAGTCCTCATCCTGAATCTTAATTTGCAAATGGTTCCTGTCTATCACAGAACAGGGGTGAACCCAGAGCCTTGCTCTTAGATGAACAAAGGAAAGTGGTTAGTGTTCCCGACTAGAAGAAAGCTTTACCCAAGCTCCAATATTGAATATTGATTGGTCATGTTCAGGCATCTCTAGACTGAAAAACTTCCAACCTCGGCTCTAAGATAATGTCCTCTACAGCTCAGGGACAGCAGGGTGTGTGACCTAGCAGTGTTTGGAGACAGCAGTGGTGACCATCACCACCTCATGAACCCACTTGGGGCTGATGCTCTCCTTATCTTAACAAACACTCACTTTGTACCTCTCATCACCCACCCCCAAACCTGACAGACAGCAATCACATCTTCGAACTGTGTGCAGTGAAATTAGTACAGGTTCAAAGCATTTGACTTTCCAATCTCTCTAATTCCCCATTTCTGCCACCCTCTTCATATTTGGCACCTTTTCAGATATTCAGTTTGGAAAAGCTGGCACACAGCTCCTCACATTGTTGTGATAATTCACATGCAGAGATCGTTAAACTCAGAGGTGAGCAGATGCACAGGGACCAGTTAGCTGCTTTAAGTGGAAGCCTTCACTATCCCTATTCAAATACTGCTGCCTTGCCCTTCTTTTTTATAAGGATTTTTTTCTTTTAAAAAATTACTAAAGAACCGTGATTTACAGTTATTCATACTTGAGTTTTAGACATATAATATTGCAGCGGGCTGGAGCAATAGTGCAGGAGGTAGGGCATTCGCCTTGCATGCGGCCCACTGGGGTTCAATTCCTCCACCCCTCTTGGAGAGCCAGGCAAACTACCGAGAGTATCCCACCTGCACAGCAGAGCCTGGCAGGCTACCCATGGCATATTTGATATGCCAAAAACAGTAACAACAAGTCTCACAATGGAGACGTTACTGGTACCCGCTCGATCAAATCAATGAGCAACAGGATGACAGTGATACAGTGAATATCGTAGCACCAATCCCACCACCAGTGTCAACTTCCCTCCACCAATGTTCCCATGTTCCCTCCCATGTCCACCCCCAGCCTGCTCTCCTCACAAGCACTTTTATAAGTTCAATTGTTAAAATTCAGGTCTCTTGGTTTCAGTGTCGTTGATTGTGGTTTGGATCTTTGGCTCCATCTTTCCTTAACACCACCTTTGCACCTGACTCCCCTGACCTGGCCCCCATTGCTTCTCATCTGTCTCTTCTCCTCCCTCTCCCACTCTATCTTTTCCCATTTTCCCTATACTCTGAGGCCAAGATTGATCTGGGAATACTCTCCTAAAATATTGCACTCTCACCCAGTTAGTCTAAATACCACATATAAGTGGTATCATTCAGACTTTATCCTTCCTCTTCTGGCTTACTTCACTTAACATAATGTCTTTCAGTTCCATCCAAAATTATTTCTGTTGAACCACCATGAACTACAGAGTTACAGGTATTTATGACTGAGTTTCAGGCATACAACGTTCCAACACCCGTGTCTTCACCAATGTGCACTTACCTCCATTAATGACCTTAGTTTCGTTACCCCACCCCACCCCCAGCCTACATGTGAAGCAAGGAAAGCCTCTACCACTAGGAAAACTGGAAAGTCACATGTATGAATAAAAATAAACCCGGACCTCTTTCTAAGACCATGAACAAAAGTCAAATCAAAATGGATTAAAGACATTGATATTAGACCTGAGTAAAGGAAAATATAGGCAGAACTCTCCATGACATTGAAGCTAGATGCGTCTTTTTTTAACTTTTTAAAAATTTTTATTGAATCACTGTGAGATAGTTACAAGCTTTCATATTTGGGTTACAATCACACAATAATCAAGCACCCATCCCTCCACCAGTGCACATTCCCCACCACCAATATCCCTGGTATACCCCCCTTTCCTACCCTCCCTCTGCCTCCATGGCAGACAATATTCTCCATACTCTCTCTACTTTTGGGCATTATGGCTTGCAACACAGACACTGAGAGGTCATCATGTTTGGTCCATTATCTACTTTCAGCACACATCTCCCATCCCAACTGATTCCTCCAGCCATAATTTTCTTAGTGATCCCTTCTCTATTTCATCTGCCTTATCCCCTCCACTCATAAAGCAGGCTTCCGAAGCTAGATGCATCTTTTAGAATGAGAGGTCACTGACAAAGCAAGTGGAAACAAAAATAAACAAATGAGACTACATTAAATTAAGACGTTTCTGTCCCTCATAAGAAATGATGACCAAAATACAAAGAAAGCCCAGAGATGTCGAGAAAGTGTTTGACCATCAATCAAATAATCCAAGATATTAAAGATATATCATCTGATCTTTAATATCCAAGATATATAAAGCACTGGTAAAACTTTAAAATAAAAAAGTTAACCTCATAAAAAATGAGAAGAGATAAACAGAAACTTCCTAAAAAGAAGAAATACAAATAGCCAAAAAGCATATAAAATGCTCTATATCACTAATCATAAGGGAAATGCAAATCAAAACAACAGTGGAATAGCATCTGCCCTTCTTGAAGGCTGAGGTTAGATGCAGAAGGATAGATATCTAGAGATACATCCATTCCAACTCTCATTGCTCCTCAAAACCAGGACCAGTAAGCAAACTTGACCTCAAAGTGATCAGTTATCCCAGCAACAAACAAGGTTTATTTGGAAATAAAACAACCAAAGGGGGATGAATGAATAGTGCATTTGTGGTAAGATCCACTTGCACATCCCCTTGGGATTCTCTGAAATCAAAGCTAACAATACCCTAAATAACTTCAGGAGGATTTGTCCTTCGGCTCTGCAGAAACTGCATCATTTTCAGTGACTGATGCAAGGCCTGTTAGGTTCTGTAGTTTTCTCATGTACACAAGCGGGGGTTGTCACTTTCTAGCCCCCGAAACTTATTTAAATAGGCTTCTACATATGCTGTTCATTAAACAAATGCTGAGAGGTAAAATAACCTTTCTAAGGTCATGTAGATAGAAGTGACATTATTGATACTTTATAACCCAAGTCTCTTGCTTACAAGTCTGATGCTCTTTTGATAAGTGGCCTCTGGGAAATATGCGCTGATTTGTGTATGCCTTAATGGTATATCCTAATTCCACTGGAGTACGTGTAAGCGTCCCGAGGGTATACTATATACAAATTCCTGGGCTGAGTATGTGATGGGGCAGCACTTAGTAAGTTGTGTTGTCCAACCTGACATACACCTGCCCCAACCAAATTCCAGGGTTGCACTACAACTACTTCACTGGCCCTTTTCACTCAGCCTTAGCTGTCTGCTCTGTGTGGCTCTCAACTCTCCTCACCTGTACCAGTCCCAGCTTGCCCTTCATTGATCATTTTTGACCTTCTTTTTTTTTTTGCTTTTTTTTTTATTAATTTATTTTAACATTTTATTTGCCTCAGTATATCCAACATCTGTATACAGATGCTATACTTTTTTTGTTTATTTATTTATTTATTTATTTTTAAATTTATTTATTTTTAATTAGAGAATCACCGTGAGGGTACAGTTACAGATTTATACACTTTTGTGCTTATACTTCCCTCATACAAAGTTTAGAACCCATCCCTTCACCAGTGCCCATTCTCCACCACCCGTAAACCCAGTGTCCCTCCCACCCTCCCCAATCCCATCTCCCCCCCACCCCACCCTGCCACTGTGGCAAGGCATTCCCTTCTGTTTTCTCTCTCTAATTAGCTGTTGTGGTTTGCAATAAAGGTGTTGAGTGGCCGCTGTGCTCAGTCTCTAGCAACTCCCGCAATTAGTTTAATGTAGTCCCATTTGTTGATCTCTGTTTTTACTAGATTGCTTAGTTCCGTGTCACCTTTGAAGATACCTTTATCTTCAATATCGTGGAGGGTTTCGCCGACCTTGTCTTCAATGTACCTTATGGTTTGTGGTCTAATGTTGAGGTCTTTAATCCATTTTGATCTGACTTTTGTGCATGGTGTCAGGTCAAGGTCTAAACCCATTTTTTTGCATGTGGTTGTCCAGTTGTGCCAGCACCATTTGTTAAAGAGGCTTTCCTTGCTCCACTTCACATCTCTTGCTCCCTTATCAAAGATTAGATGGTCATACATTTGGGGTTGTGTGTAGGGATATTCCACCCTGTTCCATTGGTCTACGGCTCTGCCTTTGTTCCAGTACCATGCTGTTTTAATTGTTACTGCTTTGTAGTAAAGTTTGAGGTTGGGGATGGTGATGCCTCCCATCATCTTTTTCCCAAGAATTGTTTTAGCTATCCTTGGACGTTTGTTATTCCATATGAATTTTAGGATTGCTTGATCCATTTCTTTGAAGAATGTCATGGGTATACTTATAGGGATCGCATTGAATCTGTATAATGCTTTAGGGAGTATTGCCATTTTGACAACATTGATTCTCCCTATCCACGAGCAGGGTATATGTTTCCATTTCCTCATGTCCTCTTTGATTTCATGGAGTAGCGTTATGTAGTTTTCTTTGTAAAGGTCTTTTACTTCCTTGGTTAAGCTGATTCCGAGGTACCTGATTTTCTGGGGCACGATTGTGAATGGGATTGCTTTTTTCATGTCCCTTTCCTCTGCCTCATTGTTTGCATATATGAAGGCCATGGATTTTTGGGTATTGATTTTGTAGCCTGCAACTTTACTGTATAAGTCTATTGTTTCTAAGAGTTTCTTAGTAGAGGTTTTAGGCTTCTCTAGATATAGTATCATGTCGTCTGCAAATAGTGAGAGTTTGATTTCTTCCCTTCCTATCTGGATGCCCTTAATCTCTTTTTCTTGTCTAATAGCTATCGCAAGTACTTCCAGTACTATATTGAAGAGGAGTGGTGAGAGTGGGCATCCTTGTCTTGTGCCTGATCTCAGAGGAAAGGCCCTTAGTTTTTCCCCGTTGAGGATAATGCTTGCCGTAGGCTTGTGATAGATGGCTTCGACTATCTTGAGGAAAGTTCCTCCAAACCCCATTTTGGCGAGGGTTTTCATCATGAAAGGATGTTGGATCTTGTCAAATGCTTTCTCTGCATCTATTGATATGATCATATGGTTTTTATCTTTCCTTTTGTTGATATGCTGGATTATGTTGATTGATTTCCGAATGTTAAACCATCCTTGCATCCCTGGGATGAATCCCACTTGGTCGTGATGTATGATCTTTTTGATGAGTTGTTGGATCCTATTTGCTAGTATTTTGTTGAGGATCTTTGCATCGGTGTTCATCAGGGAAATTGGTCTGTAATTTTCTTTCTTAGTGGTGTCTTTGTTTGCTTTTGGTATTAGGGAGATATGTGCTTCATAGAAACTGTTTGGGAGAGTTCCTGTTTTTTCAATTTCCTGGAAAAGTTTGAAGAAAACAGGCAATAGGTCTTCTTTAAATGTTTGGAAGAATTCGCCAGTGAAACCATCTGGGCCTGGGCTTTTGTTTTTGGGGAGGTTTTTGATTACCGTTTCAATTTCCTTAACATTGATGGGTCTATTCAGGTATTCCAGGTCTTCTTTCTTCAGTGTTGGGAGATTATAGGAATCAAGGAATCCATCCATTTCTTTTAGGTTCTCCTTTTTTGTGGCGTAAAGACTTTCAAAGTAGTCTCTAATGATCTTTTGAATCTCACTGGTTTCTGTTATGATGTCCCCCTTTTCATTTCTGATTCGATTTATTAGAGTTTTCTCTCTTTCTTTCTTTGTGAGACTTGCTAGCGGTTTATCAATCTTATTTATTTTCTCAAAGAACCAACTCTTTGTTTCATTGATCTTTCGGATTGTTTTTTTGGTTTCGATGTCATTAATTTCTGCTCTATTTTTTATTATTTCTTTCCTTCGGTCTGGTTTGGGGTCCTTTCTCTGGTCCTTTTCTAGGGCATTTTTGACCTTCTTTTTGTTTAAGTATCTTTAGTTGTAAAACATACAAGTTCAAAGGTGCATAGTCACAATGTTGCAGATTAACAAGCTGCTAGAAAGCAAACCCTCATGCCCTTGCCACCCAGATCAAGAAAGGTAACACTGCAGCACCCCTGTCAGCACACTAGTCTCTTTCGAATCACTGCACCCCACTCCTTGCTGTAAGAAACCCTTAGCCTGGCTTTGACAGTAATCACTTCCTTGCTTATCTTCTTAGTTTTACCTCTTGACTCTACAGATCCCTTAACACTATTGCTTTGTAAATTTTTGAACTTAATATAAATGAAATCATGCCATATGTATTCTTTTGTGCATGGCTTCCTCCTATTGTTTGTAAGATTGATCCGTGTTGTTGATATAGAACATTTCCATTACCTCAAAAAGCTCCCCAGTGCCCTTTTGTAGTCCAACCCCTCCCACTCCAGCCCCAGGAAAGCACTGATCTGCTTTCTGTCACTATAGATAAGTCTTGCCTTTTGTAGAGTTTTATATAAGTGGAAAAGTATGCGCTTTAAAAAATCCCAGTCTCCTTTTTCACATCTTGGTTTTTTCATTAAGCTTATTCATGCTGTCGCATGTATCAGTTTGTTTTCTGTCAAATGTTGTGTATAATTACATAGTATGGCTATATTACAATTTGTTTATTCATTCACCAATTGATTTGATTTGGGTTATTTCCAGTTTTTTACATTACGAATGAAATTGCTATAGGCAGTTGTGTAAAGGAATCTGTGAGAGCATATGTTTTATTATTTCTGGGCTGGTATTTGGAAATGGAATTGCTGGACAGTATGGTTAGTACATGTTACACTGTATGAGAGACTGCCAAAGTGTTTTCCAAAATGTATCATTATGTATTCCCACAGAGCAAAGTTTGAGACATCCAATTGCTACACATCCTTGCTAGCACTTGTTATTGTCCCCCTTTAAAAATTTTTACCATTCAAGTGGGTGTGAAGTAGTATTACTTTGTCTTTTAATTTCCATCTCCCTAATGACAAATGCATTTTCATGTTCCTATAATCTATTTGATGTCTTCGTTTGTAAATTGTCTATTTAAATTGTTTCACTACTTTCATTTACAAAACGTTTGTAATTTGGGGGTTCCTCCCCAGTAGTATCCAGGGGGCAGGACCACTCCCAGTGATACTCAACCAATCTATACATGTCTGACATATTTGGTGCTTGGGCCTGAAGGTGTTGGCGTCACAGGGCCAGACTCTAGTGGTAGTTGGTGGATCATGAAGTGCCAGGGATCAAAAGAGGGTCCTCACACATGCCAGGTGTAAGCTCCAGTCCTTTTGCTATCTCCCAAGCCCTATTTGTCCCTTTTAAAATTGAGTTGCTTTCCAATCTGTTATTAAGTTAGTTGTTAATAAAATAGTTATATACTGGATACAAGTCCCCTTGCATATACATGATTTATAAAAATATCATTTCATTTTTTCTAGTAATTTTCTCAAAACATAGATGCTTATGAGATTGAGTGTACCACTTTTTTCTTCCATGGTTCTTTTTTCTGTCCTACCAAAAAATATCTATCCCAAATTTGCAAGTATTTTCCTTCTAAATGTTTTGAGTTTTAGCTTTTGTGCTTAGATTTATAATCCATATTAATTTTATATATTACGTGAGGTAAATATGGAAACCCATTTTCTCTGATGGCTCTTCAGTTGTGATCACACCATTTTTAAGAAGTATGTCAAAGATTAGATGATCATACATTTGAGGTTGTGTGTGGGGATATTCCACCCTGTTCCATTGGTCTGCAGCTCTGCCTTTGTTCCAGTACCATGCTGTTTTAATTGTTACCACTTTGTAGTAGAGTTTAAGGTTGGGGGGGGGGGTGATGCCTCCCATCATCTTTTTCCCAAGAATTGTTTTAGCTATCCGTGGGCGTTTATTGTTCCATATAAATTTCAGGATTGCTTGCTCCGTTTCTTTGAAGAATGCCATGGGTATCCCTATAGGGATTGCCTTAAATCTGTATAATGCTTTTGGGAGTATTGCCATTTTGACAATGTTTATTCTCCCTAGCCATGAGCAGGGGATATGTTTCCATTTCCTCATGTCCTCTTTTATTTTATGGAGTAGGGTTTTATAGTTTTCTTTGTAGAGGTCCTTTACTTCTTTAGTTAAGCTAAAATTCCAAGGTATTTGATTTTCTGGGGCACAATTGTGAAGGGGATTGCTTTTTTCATGTCCCTTTCCTCTGTCTCATTGTTTGCATATAGGAAGGCCATGGAATTTTGGGTATTGATTTTATAGCCTGCGACTTTACTGTATAGGTCAATTGTTTCTAAGAGTTTCTTACTAGAGATTTTAGGTTTCTCTAGGTATAGCATCATATTGTCTGCGAATAGTGAGAGCTTGATTTCTTCCTTTCCGATCTGAATCCCCTTAATATATTTTTCTTGCCTGATGGCTATTGCTAATACTTCCAATACTATATTAAAGAGAAGTGGTGAGAGTGGGCAAGAGATGTGAAGTGGAGCAAGGAAGGCCTCTTTAACAAATGGCGCTGGCACAACTGGACAACCACATGCAAAAAATGGGCTTAGAACTCGACCTGACACCATGCACAAAAGTCAGATCAAAATGGATTAAAGACCTCAACATCAGACCACAACCCATAAGGTACATTGAAGACAAGGTCGGCAAAACCCTCCACGATATTGAAGATAAAGGTATCTTCAAAGATGACACGGAACTAAGCAATCTAGTAAAAACAGAGATCAACAAATGGGACTACATTAAACTAAAAAGCTTCTGCACCGCAAAAGATACAGTGACCAGAATACAAAGACTATCTACAGAATGGGAAAGGATATTTACACAATACCCATCAGATAAGGGGTTAATATCAATGGTATATAAAGCACTGGTTGAACTCTACAAGAAGAAAGCATCCAACCCCATCAAAAAATGGGGCGAAGAAATGAACAGAAACTTTACCAAGGAAGAGATATGAATGGCCAAAAGGCACATGAAAAAGAGCTCTACATCACTAATCGCCAGAGAGATGCAGATCAAAACAACCACGAGATACCACCTCACACCACAGAGACTAGCACACATCCAAAAGAACAAAAGCAACCGCTGTTGGAGAGGATGTGGGGAGAAAGGGACCCTTCTACACTGCTGGTGGGAATGCCGGCTAGTTCAGCCCTTTTGGAAAACAATATGGACGATTCTCAAAAAACTAGAGGTTGAGCTCCCATTTGACCCAGCAATACCACTGCTGGGAATATATCCCAGAAAAGCCAAAAAGTATAGTCGAAGTGACATCTGCACTTATATGTTCATCACAGCACTGTTTACAATAACCAGAATCTGGAAAAAACCCGAGTGCCCTAGAACAGATGACTGGTTGAAGAAACTCTGGTACATCTATAAAATGGAATACTATGCAGCTGTTAGAAAAAAATGAGGTCATGACGTTTGCATATAAGTGGATCAGCATGGAAAGTATCATGCTAAGTGAAATGAGTCAGAAAGAGAGAGACAGACATAGAAAGATTGCACTCATCTGTGGAATATAGAATAATAGACTATAAGACTAACGCCCAAGAATAGTAGAAATAAGTACCAGGAGGTTGTCTCCATGGCTTGGAGGCTGGTCTCTCATTCTGGGTAACTCAGGGAAGGGACCTCCAAGTAAAATGTGGTCAGAGGTCATGTGGGGGAAGGGTGATACGGGCCGAATATAGACTAGAGACTGAACACAATGGCCACTCAACACCTTTATTGCAAACCACAACACCTAATCAGAGAGAGAGAACAAAAGGGAAGACCCTGCCATAGTGGCAGTGTGGGGTGGGGGAAGACGGGACTGGGGAGGGTGGGAGGGATGTTGGGTTTACTGGTGGTGGAGAATGGGCACTGGTGAAGGGATGGATTATCGAACTTTGTATGGGGGAAACATGACCACAAAAATGTATAAATCTGTAACTGTACCCTCACGTTGACTCTCTAATTAAAAATAAACTAATAAAATAAAAAAGAAGTATGTCATATCTCACATTGAATAACTTTGATACACCCTATGTAGAAAATCAATTGACCAAGTATGTGTGAGGTTATATCATGACTCTATTCCTTTCATTGATTCATTGGCCTATGCTGACACCAATAACACAATCTCTCAATGATTGGATCTTGATAATGAGTATATAGCTATCAGTGTAAGTCCCATAAGTTTGCTTTCAATTTTTTCAAATTTTATTTGTAAGTTGAAATGTTTGTATATTATCCTGTGAATTTTCACACAAAGACACATCTGTGTAATTAAATAGCACAATCAATATATACAAAACAATCAAACCTAGGGGTAGCTTAGCAAGTGAAAAAACTTTTAGCCAATGACTGTTTTACTTTAGTCAAATAACACAGGAAAAGAACTATTGCTCCGCCCATAACCACATTATCAACAGCTGCTTGGGGAGCCTGTATTACCTTGCCAGCTCTAGTGAAATGCAGATATATCTTTAATTTATCCTATCCAGTAGCAAGACACTTCTTTCTCTTTGATGTGGAGACTATCTAGGAATTTTGAACTTTCATATTCACAAGTAACCAAGTAGCACACCAGTTCTTTATCGGGTGCTATAGTTTAATGATTCAGGACATTAATCATCTTCAAGTAGTAACAGGACCATCATCCCATCTGCAGTATCAATGGAAGTCATAAAGAAGCAATAGCAAGACCCCCTCAAGTCATCGAAGTGTCAGTGGAAACCAACTACTTCTCAGTAACACACAGAGACCCGTGGACCTTGTATATCAACAAATATAGAAAAGGAAACTGGACTTTTACTACCAATTGGCATTAACTATGTCTTCTCTTCTGCTCTTTGGTATCAGAGTAAGTCATAGAACATAGAAGATATAAATGACTTCCAGAGTCTCATAACATACATGACAAAATCCAGGTTTCCATTCAAAATAACTCTTCTCACCAATAAGCAAGAAAGTCTTGAACCAAATGGAAAATTTAATCAAAATACTAACTGTAGAAGTTATTAAAAAGAGTTATATTTATATTTTAAAACTGAAAAATGAACAAACCAAAAAACAGAAGTAAGTGGGTGGGTCCAACCATAGAAAAGCCAGTACAAGGGAAAAAACTGAACTTAAAAATATAAATGAGGTCATCCTTTCCCATCTGTATGCCCTTGATATCTTTTTCTTGTCTAACTGCTATGGCCAGGACGTCCAGTAATATATTGAATAGGAGTGGCAAAAGTGGGCAACCTTGTCTTGTGCCCAATCTTACAGGGAAGGCTTTTAGTTTTTCCTCATTGAGAATGATATTTGCCGTGGGCTTGTGACAGATGGCTTTGCCTATATTGAGGAAAGTTCCTTCAATGCCCATTTTGCTGCGAGTTTTCATCATAATCGGGTGCTAGATCTTGTCAAATGCTTTCTCTGCATCTATTGATATGATGATATGGTTTTTATTATGTCTTTTATTGATATGATGAATTATATTGATTGATTTGCGAATGTTAAACCACCTTGCATCCCGGAGATCATGGTGTATGATCTTTTTGATGAGTCATTAGATTCTATTTGCTAATATTTTGTTGAGGATCTTTGTGTCTGTGTTCATTAGGGATATCGGACTCTAATTCTCTTTCTTCGTGTTATCTCTGTCTGCTTTTGGTATCAGGGTGATATTTGCTTCTAGGAACTGTTTAGAAGTGCTTTTGATACTTCAATTTTCCGGAAAAGCTTAAAGAAGATATTTTTAAAGATTCTTAAAAGATTCGGAAGAATTCATTAGTGAATCCATCTGGGCCAGAACTTTTGTGCTTGGGGAGACTTTTTATTACCGTTTCAATTTCCTTGATGGTGATAGGTCTGTTCAGGTATTCCAGGTCTTCTTGGTCAGCCCTGGGGAGCTATAGGAATCCAGGAATTTGTCCATTTCCTTGAGGTTTTTGTGTTTCGTAGCATAAAGATTCTCAAAGTAGTCTTTGAGGATCCATTAAATTTCTGTAGTTTCTATTGTAATGCCCCCCTTTTCATTTCTAATTCGGTTTATTAGGGTTTTCTCTCTCCCTTTTTTGTGAGTCTTGCTAGAGGTTTATCGATCTTGTTTATTTTCTCAAAGAACCAGCTCTTGGTTCCATTGATCTTTCGAATTGTTTTTTTGGTTTCCATCTCATTAATTTCTGCTCTGAGTTTTATTATTTCCTTCTTCCTCTTCGGATTGGGCTCCTTTTGTTGGTCATTTTCCAAGCTCTTAAGCTGTGAGGTTAGGTTACTTATGTGGGCTCACACCTCCTTCTTGAGGAATGCTTGTAGAGCTATAAACTTTCCTCTTAACAAAGCTTTTGCTGTGTCCCATATGTTTTGGTAACTCGTGTCCTCGTTTTTGTTTGTTTCCAGGAAGCTTTTGATTTCCTCTTTTATTTCCTTTCTAAGCCACTTGTTCTCCAGAGGTCAAGCTATCACTATTTGCAGACGATATGATACTATACTTAGAAAGCCGTAAAGACTCTACAGAAAAGCTCTTAGAAACAATAGATTGATGTAGTAAAGTGGCAGCCTACAAAATCAACACCCAAAAGTCCATGGCTTTCTTATATACAAATAATGAAAGAGAAGAAAGAGACATTATAAACAATCTCATTCACAATAGTACCTCAGAAAATCAAGTACTTTGGAATCAGCTTTACCAAAGTGGGGAAGGATCTGTACAAGGAAAATTACAAAACACTACTTCAAGAAATGAAAGAGGGCACTAAAAAATGGAGACACATCCCCTGCTCATGGATAGGGAGAATTAACATTATCAAAGCACTATACAAATTTAATTCAGTCCCTATCTGGATACCCAAGACATTTTTCAAGGAAATAGACAAAACACTCCTGAAATTCATATGGAACAATAAACCCCCACGAATAGCTAAAGAAATCCTTGGGGAAAAGAAGATGGGTGGTGTAAACTTCCCCAACTTCAAACTCTACTACAAAGCAGTAGTAATTAAAACAACATGGTATTCAGCTAGAAACAGACCTGCAGACCAATGGAACAGAGTTTAATATTCTGTCATAGACCCCCAGGCATGCGAGCAGAGAGTCTCTTGCCCACATGCCTGGCTGTCTTCCCCAGGGCCCCTTGGAGGGGATGGGCTCCAGCTTCTGTCCCTGCCCCTAGCAGAGCTCCCAGGGGCCAAAGACCACCGGAACCTAGCCACAGCCATGCTCAAGGCCCCTCTCCACATGTTCGGACAAGCCTTGCACATGAAGGTACCGGGAGAGGAACCCAGGTGTGTGTAATCCCATCAACGGCCAACATCCAGAGACTTAAAAGCAAGCTCCCAGAAGCGATATCTTATAACCTACTTCTCCCTCTGGGAGAAAATAGCAAGCTACTGAGAGTTTCCTGCCCTAATGGGACAGCCTAGCAAGCTCCACATGGTATACTCATGTGCTAAAGGCTGGATCTCATTCCCCTGACCCTGAAAGAGCCTCCAATGCTTCATTGTTGTGAAGGCCAAGTGGAGAGAGGCTTCTAAAATCTCAGGGATAAGACAAATGGAGAGGTTACTGAGCCCGCCCGAGAAATTGATGATCAACAGGATTTCATGATTTGTGATTCGTGAGACCCCCAGATATTTGGCCTCTTAATCTTTGACAAAGGAGCGAGAAATGTGAAGTGGAACAAGGAAAGCCTCTTCAACGAATGGTGCTGGGAAAACTGGATAGCTATCTGCAAAAAAATGAACTCTGACCTCTATCTAATGCCAGGCACAAAAGTCAGAACAAAGTGGATTAAAGACCTCAATATCAGACATGAATCTATAAGGTACATAGAGGAAAATGTAGGCAGAACTCTCCATGACACTGAAGCTAAAAGCATCTTTAAGGATGAAACAGCATTGACCATGAAAGTGGAAGCAAACTTAAACAAATGGGACTACATGAAACTAAGAAGCTTCTACACTTCAAAAGAAACAGTGACCAAAATACAGAAAAAGTCCACAGAATGGGAAAGAATATTTACCCTATACCCATCTGATAAGGGATTAATCACTTGTATCACTTGTCATCCCGTTGATCTTCGATTTGCTCGAGTGGGCACAAATAACATTTCCATTTGTCCCTGTCTCGTGCTAGTGTAGCCCAATAGTATCTGTTCCAGGAACATGAAGTGCTTCAAACCATTCATTCAGGGTTTTGACGAAGAAGTCTGAGCAGCTCGTTGGTGGGCGGCCATGCAGTCTTTTGACGTCCCGTGGAATCCAGTCGGTAACACCTCTAGTCCAGTGGTCATCTCTAAATGGCATTAAGTGTCCAGCCCATCTGATCTTTGATGCCTTGGAAAACGAGACAGCATCCCTGATTCTTGATGGTCGACGGAGGCCAGAACTCCGGATTCCTTCTCTCACTTGAGTGAAACGTGATATTCCAACCATAGCTGTTTCAATTCCTCTTTGGGCTACCCAAATAGCATTCTCATTATCCTGTCTTCATAGGGACCAGGTCTCTGAGGTGTACGTTAGTGCAGGAAGAGCGGTGGAGTCCAAAATATGTGCACGGAGCTGGAGGTTCTTTGTCCCCTTAACCACTTCTTCGACGCTCTTGAAGGCATTCCACGCTGCTCTCTATCTCCTGCGCAGTTCTGGCACCAAGTCGTTCCTCATGTTGAGTTCTCGAACTAAAAACACATAGCTGCTGCATTCGGAGATGTTTGTTCCATTGAGAGCAAATGGAGCTTCACGGACCAGTTCGTTTTTCATGAGCATTGTTTTGCTGAGATTCAACTGCAGTCAGACCTTTCCACACTCACGGTCGAAGTTGGCCAGAATTTGTGCCGCTTGGTTAATGTTTAGTGTTATTAGAACGATGTCATCAACAAAGTGAAGGTGATGTAGTTGCCAACCATCTGTCTTCACTCCTATTCTTTCCCATTCCATCATTGCATGACGTCCTCCAGGGTGGCACTGAAGAGTTTTGGTGAAATGGTATCACCCTGCTGAACCCCACTCTTTAAGTCAATGATCACTTCCTTTTAGAATGGTGAGATCCTGGTTGTGAATCCGTAATACAGCTCGAGGAGGATTTTGATGTACTGAGTTTGAATACTCTGTTTGGCTAGGGCTTCAAAGACTGCTTCAGTCTCATGCAGCTGTTAGAAAAAAGGAGGTCAAGAATTTTGTAGTCAAGTGGATGGGCATGAAAAGTTTCATGCTGAGTGAAATGAGTCAGAAAGAGAGAGACAGACATAGAAAGATTGCACTCATCTATGGTATATAGAATAACAGAGTGGGAGACTAACACCCAAGAACTGTAGAAATAAGTACCAGGAGGTTGACTCCATGGCTTCGAGGCTGGCCTCACGTTCCGGGGAAAGGTCAACTCAGAGAAGCGATCACCAACTACATTGTAGTCGAAGACCATGTGGGGGAAGAGAGTTGCGGGCTGAATGAGGGCTAGAGACTGAGCACAGCGGCCACTCAACACCTTTATTGCAAACCACAACAGCTAATTAGAGAGAGAAAACAGAAGGGAATGCCTTGCCACAGTGGCAGGGTGGGGTGGGGGGGAGATGGGATTGGGGAGGGTGGGAGGGACACTGGGTTTACGGGTGGTGGAGAATGGGCACTGGTGAAGGGATGGGTTCCAAACTTTGTATGAGGGAAGTATAAGCACAAAAGTGTATAAATCTGTAACTGTACCCTCACGGTGATTCTCTAATTAAAAATAAATAAATTTAAAAAAAAAAGACTGCTTCAGTCTCAACAGAATCAAAGGCCTTCTAAAAATCGATGAACATTAGATAGAGCGGCATCTTGAATTTTCTTAAAAATTCAGTGAGCTTGGTCACTCTGTGGATATGGTCGATTGTGCTAAATCCTTTTCGGAACCTGGCTTGCTCGCATGGTTGTTCTTCTTCTAGTTTTCTGCCTATTCTATTCATGATGACTCGAGTGAATAACAGGCAGATTGGAGATAGTTGCCAATGTCATGGATGTCTCCCATCTTGTACAACAGAACTGTCCTGCTGGATTTCCATTGGGATGGAACCTTGCATATGGACAGGTAGTGTGTGAAGAGCCAAGCCAGTGTATTGATGAGTACTAGTGGTAGATTCTTCAGGTGTTCAGGATTAATATCCAGCATATATAAGACACTAGTAGAATTGTACAAGAAAAAAACCTCCAACCCCATCAAAAAATGGGGAGAAGAAATGAACAGAAATTTCCTCAAAAAAGAAATACAAATGGCCAAAAGGCACATGAAAAAATGCTCCACATCGCTAGTCATCAGGGAGATGCAAATCAAAACAATAATGAGATATCATCTCACACCTCAGAGACTAGCACACATTCAAAAGAATAGAAGCAACCGGTTTGGAGTGGATGCATGGAAAAAGGGACGCTGTTTCACTGTCAGTGGAAAGGCCGACTGGTCCAGCCTTTCTGGAAAACAGTATGGACACTCCTTCAAAAACTAGAAATTGAGCTTCCATACGACCCTGCAATGCCACTTCTGGGAATATACTCCAAGGATGCAAAAAAGCACAGTAGAAATGACATCTGTATACCTATATGTTCCTTGCAACACTGTTCACAATAGCCAAAATCTGGAAACAACCCGAGTGCCCTAGAGCAGATTATGGTTAAAGAAACTTTGGTACTTCTACACAATGGAATACTATGCATCTGTTAGGAGAAATGAAGTCATGAAATTTGCTTATAAATGGATAGACATGGAGAGTATCATGCTAAGTGAAATGAGTCAGAAAGAGAGGGAGAGACATAGAGGGACTGCACTCATTTGTGGAGTATAGAATAACATCACATGAGGCTGACACCCAACTACAATAGTTACAGGGCCAGGAGGATTGCCCCATAGCTGGAAACCTGATTCATGAGCGGAGGAGAGAAGGCAGATGGAATAGAGAAGGGATCACTAAGAAAATGATGACTGGAGGAATCAGGCATGATAGGAGATGTGTGCCAAAAGTAAATAATGGACCAAACATGATGACCTTTCAGTGTCTGTGTGGCAATCTATAAGGTCCAAAAGTAGAGAGACAGTATGGGCAATATTGTCTGCCATGGAGGCAGAGGGAACCTGGGAAAGTGGGTGTATACCGGTGATATTGGTGGTGGGGAATGTGCACTGGTGGAGGGATGGACATTTGATCATTGTGTGATTGTAGCTCACACATGAAAGTTTGTAACTATCTCACAGCGATTCAATAAAATTTTAAAAAATAAATAAATAAATATTGAGCATCTAAAAAGATATAAACGAGGGTATCTAATATGAGCAACAGTAGAGTGAAAAATAAATTAGCATAATCTCAGAGATATGTTTTCTATAACAAGAGATCTGACATTTGTGTCAGAGAAGAGCTACACAAGGAAAATGGATAGGTTGAAAAGGGAGATTACAATGACTGCAAACCGCCCCAATTCCATAAACTTGCAAAAGGCATAAACTTCCAAAAAGTTTGTGAAAAAACATTTATGAAAAAATTCATGAAAAAGGCATAAATTTCCAGAACTCATAAACTTTCCATGAAGCTGCACAAACCATGAACAACACAAACCCAAAGAAATCTGTCCTAAGATGTATCATTACTAAAATTCTAAACTCTGTGGACAAAATACCTTGAAAATAGTAAGATGAATGACACTTGAACTGTAGGGGGACAGCAATTTGAATGACAGCAGATTTCTCAGAAGATATACTGGAGGTCTGATGCATGTTGTACCATATTTTCCATATTCTGAGGGGGAAGCTGTCACCCTCCTTTACTAATGAAGGAAAAATTAGGACATTGCTGATAAAGAAAAACAAAGAAATTTGTGTTGCAATTTCAATTTTTCTGATGACAATAAAGACTGGGGGTATTTTCATTTTCTTACATGACATCATTTGATGCCTTCTTTTCTGAACTGTCTCTTTAAATTATTAGACCCTTTTCATTTCCAAAACATCTTTAATTGCTGAGGGTAGGTGGGTCCCAGCAGTACTCAGGGCCTGGGCCCATATCCTATGACACTCAACCGACCTGTATGGGTGGGCCTGACCCTTTTGGTGCTTGGGTCTGGAGGTTTTGCAGTCACTGGGGTCAGATTCTGATGGCAATTGATGAATCATGTAATGCTAGGGATCACAAGGATCCTCATACATACCAAGAGTAAGCTGCAACTCCCTTGTCCACGTGTCCCTTTTAAAAACGGGTTGTGTAAGGCAAGTGCTCTACGAGTTATATATCATCACTCTCGTCCTAAACACGAAATTAAGAGAAAAAAATAAGGTAAACACATTTTTATTTTCTTGAGAGTTCTAAATTATATATGATGGTTAAAGCCACCATGATAACAGCCTGGTATGGCTCAAAATGTACATAAATGAAATATTCAATGAATTACAAATGGAATAAGCTACTGGGAGTGAAGAGAAGTAAGCTTTCTGCACTTCAAACTGGTGAGTATTGACACAAGGAAATTGCAAATTAAAAACACAATGAAATGTTTCTACAAATCTCTCATAATTGTTTAAATAAAAAATCATGACAAGAGTGCTGGGGAGGATGCCGAGAAAGTAGATGACTCATACATTAGTGAGAATATAAAGTATTACAGACATTCTGGAAGTTAGTTTTGAGTTTCTTTTTAAAACTAAACATGAAACTGCCACAAAAATTGTACTCTTGGTTTTTATCCCAGGAAAATAAAAACTTATGTCAACACAAAACTTGTGCATGAATGTTAAAGGAGTTTTTTCATAATAGGCTAACACTGGAAATGATCCAGATGTCCTCTAACAAGTGAATGATTAGACAAACTGATAAATCCATACCATGAGGTAGTAGTCAACAAAATAGGAAATAACTATCAATTCATGTGGCAACATGAATTAATCTCTAGATAATTATGCTGAGTGAAGCTATCAATTCCATTTATGATTGGATATATAGAGATGTAAATATGATTTCATTTGTATGACTTTCTTGAAATGACAAAATTAGAGAAGTTAAGAGTATATTCATGTGTACCAGAGTTAGGTAGATGTGTATAGTGAATGTGGTATGAAAGACCTATATGAGGAATCCTTGTGATTGATTGTTTTTAACTATGAATACCAATTGGTCTAGCACCATTTCTGACAAACACTAGTTTTCCTTTTTATAAGTTTTCCTTTTTTTAATTACCTTTGCAACTTGGTCAAAAATCAATCAACCATACTTGCATGGTTTTATTCCATAACTTCTATTCTATTAATCTATCTTTTCATCAGTGCCACAATCTTTATTATAACTTGTGTCTGTATAGTAATAACATATTTTACTTGATTTGCGATTAATGTTTCCTTCTCAGAAAATCTGTGGAACTGTGTCAAACAATTGGGCAGCTGCTAATGTGCTACTTTGCAACTGCTAGTTAGTATCTGACTACTTGGGAATGCTTCTTTTCCTTTTTTCCTGAAATATTTTTTCTGAAATTGGTAATATATCCCTTAACAGTTAATAGAATTTACCAATAAAATCAGCTCAAAAATACTTCTGAATATTTTTTAAATTACTCAACTAATTTACTTAGTGAATGCAAGGCTGTTCAGATTTTCTATCAGTCTTTACTTCTTTCCTTCCTTCTGAGGCAGGCAGGTAGTGGGGAGGGTGCACAGGACAGTGGAGTTCCTGGCAAGTAATAAAACCAATAGCCCCAAGGATGCAGAAACCCCAACTTGTGAACACAGGAAGCTAAGGCCTGATAAGACCCTTATCTGACACCAGCACAGACCCTCCAAGAGAAACTCCAGAAGAAACAAAGGCCAAGGAAAGGAATTTCAAGAAGACCATCAACCACCCCCAAGTCTACACCCTTGGCAACCATCCTAGCCATACACTTTTTTTCCCTTTTTCACTATATCACTGTATCACTGTTGTCCTATTGCTCATTGATTTGCTGGAGCTGGCACCAGTAACATTTCCATTCATCCCTGTTGCATTCAGGGTCAGGGGAATGAGGCCTATTATTGTTACTATTTTTGGCATATCGAATAAGCCACGGGTAGCTTGGCAGGCTCTGCCGTGCGAGATTCTGCCTATTATTATTATTATTATTATTATCATCATCATCATCATCATCATCATCATTGTTATCATTATTATTATTATTGATTATTTTTTCTTTTATTATTATTTATTTATTTATCGCTTTTTGGGTTACACCCAGTGATGTAACTTTTCATTTCATTTTTTAAAATAATCTTTTGTATTCCAGTGTACATGAGCTGGAGCGATAGTCCAGTGGGTAGGGTGTTTGTTCTCCGAGAGCCCAGCAAGCTACCGAGAGTATCCTGCCCTCATGGCAGAGCCTGCCAAGCTATCCATGGCATATTTGATATGCCAAAAAACAGTAACAAGTCTCACAATGGAGACGTTACTGGTGCCTGCTCGAGCAAATCGATGAACACCGGGACGACAGTGCAGTGCTACAGTGGTATTCCAGTGTACATATTTTATATTCCAACTTACAAATGGCACTGTGAAAATCTATTTTAGTTCATCACCAAATGTTCAGTGTTTTACTACTATATCTCACGAATAATAACCATGAGGCTCAGGTCACCCAGGTTCCTTCCCCAAACTCACCTTCCGTAATGTACAGATCAAATTTCATCTACCAATACTCTCTTACCCTAGCCAGAAAGCCCCATAAGGGGCAGGTTATAAAAAGCCTATAAAAGCCAACTTGATGGGCTGGAGTGATACTGCAACAGACAGGGCATTTGCCTTGCACGTGGCCCACTCAGGATTGATCCCCAGCATCCCACATGGTCCCCTGAGCACCACTAGGAATAATTCCTGAGTGTAAAGTCAGAAGTAACCCCTGAACATTGCTGGGTGTGACCAAAAAGCAAATAATAAACAAACAAACAAACAAATAAATAAATGAAAGCCAACTTGAACTTAAAGGAAGCACATCCATGTGCTACTTATGTCCATGTGTCATGGAAAGTGCATGTGATGCCTGAGCACATGTGTTGCCTGAATCTCCACTCTTATCTTGTGACACGTACTTTCATGCTTTCATATCTAATGCTGGGATGTGCTGAGGCTTTCTCTGCCTTTGGAGAAGCCCATGTTCTGGGGGGTTCAAGGAAAGGACTGGCTTTCCTTTCCTTCATAGAGCAATTCCTCACTCCAGCCTGAGTCCACAGCTCCCCAGAAATTCAGGTGGTGTCATAAAATTATTCATATAATCCTTTGTATGGATGAATGGATGGATGGACTGGAGCGATAGCACAGCAGGTAGGTTGTTTCCTTTGCACAGGGCCAACCTGGGTTGATTCCTCCATTCCTCTCAGAGAGCCCGGAAAGCTACCAAGAGTATCCCGCCCGCATGGCAGAGCCTGACAAGCTACCCGTGGCGTTTTCTATATGCCAAAAACAGTAACAAGAAGTCTCACAAAGGAGACATTACTGGTGCCCACTCAAGCAAATCGATGAACAACAGGATGACGGTGCTACAGTGCTATAATCCCTTGTTATTTGGTTGTTGTGTGCAGGATATGTAGTGTCATCTCCCCTTTAGTTTTTAATATTATAAATGCATGGTGTCTTAATCAGTCTAGATAAGTTTACCAATTTTATGAGTCTTTCCAATGTTCTTGTTTTTATTAATTTTTGGTTTTTGTTTTTTGCCTCGAGGGTCACACCTGGCAATGTTCAGGCATAATTCTGGTTCTACAATCAGGAATCACTCCTAGAGGGCTTGAGGGATCATATGAGATGCTGGGGGAATCAAACCCAGGTCTGTTGCATGCAAGGCTAATGCCCTACCCTCAGTACTATCTCTCCAGAGCCACATTTTCATTAATTATCTTACTGTTTTCTTATATTCTGTCTGATTCCTGTTCTTTATTTACTGCGGCTTGTTTTTGTTTTAATTTGTTATTATTTTTCCTGTTTTCTTGGGGATGGGGGAGATTAGGTACCACACCCAGTTGTGGTCAGAGTTTAATCCCGGCTCTGCACTCAGGAATCACGCCTGGTGGACCCTGGGGACCATATGGTATTCTGGGAATCAAATTCCAGTCAGCAGCATGCAAGACAAGTGCCCAACCACTATACTATCTCTCTGGCACACTAAGAAATAATAAAATAGTAATTTTTATTATTTCTTAATGTTACTGTTGTTACTGTAACAACAAGTCTCACAATGGAGACGTTACTGGTGCCCGCTTGAATAAATTGATGAACAATGGGGATGACAGTGCTATAGTGCTATTTCTTAATGTTAAATTTTAGACAACAGATTGTTCTAAACTTGGTTTTCTTTTTTTCTTTTTGGGTCACACCCAGCCATGCTCAGGGGTTACTCCTGTCTCTGCACTCAGGAATTACTCTTGGCGGTGCTTGGGGGACCATATAGGATGCCAGGCGGTCGAACCTGGGTTGTCGGTGTGCAAGGCAAACACCCTACCCGCTATACTATCGCTCTGGCCCCTCTACACTTAGTTTTCTAATATAGCTAATTAAAGCTATACATTTCCTTCTAAGTACAATTTGTTACATCCTCAAATTTTGATAAATGTTTATTGTTATTCAGTGAAAAATATTTTCTAATTTCCCTTGTGACTTATTATTTTGTCTAAAACCAATTGGATTGGCACCTTCAACCTGCTGGTTGAGAGGGGGGTGAGAGTCAGTGCACAGAATGAGACAAACAAACTGTCCAAACTTTAAGGTCATCTATGCAGTCATCAGTGGTCTCACAGGCCGGCAATCTGTTCTATGTATTGCTCCCCAACCCTGGCTCCCAATAATCCACCAAATGAGCCATTGTTTCAATTAACAGAGACATTAAGGACAGTTAACAAGGACAGTAACATTCAAAAGGTACATCCAGAGCAGAGCCTGGGGTATTTCACACAGGCGATCAGCAGGCATCTTAAAAACCCTAAACAGTTTTTACTATTCTTCCCTGGGTACAATTTTGCATGCCCTGATATCTGTTCTATTTTTCCCTGGTTTGCAAACTCTTTGTATTCTAAGTTCCAAACTGTTTTAACTAGGGAAATATCTCAACCTTGAATTTCTTTTGTTAAGGGGGAAATTTCCCATATTCTTTGACTCTTGTGTCACTCCATATTCTTGATATTTCTAGATATTTCGCTATTAACTTCTAATTAACTTCAGTTATGGGCGGACAATGTACTCTGTAAGTTGTCTATGTCTTGGAATGCATAAATGTTTGTTTTATTCCTCCACATACAGTCCTTTTGGTGAATATTCCATGGATAATGGGCTGACAATTTTGTTCTGCCATTATTTATTGTTATCTTTAAATATCAATTGTTATATTAAGGTTCTTACAATATCATTTAGATTGCATATTTCTTTATTATTTTTCTGGTTTCTCTGTCAATTTCTGAGAAAGGGATTTTTAATATCCGAATAAGATATTTCTGTTTCTTTTTCGTTTCTTATATTTTGAACAAATTAGGGACAAATATATTTCTAAGATGTATATTCTGGTAGCAGTATGCCCTTGGTATTGTGAAATAATTTTTCTCATATTCTTATATTGAACACGACATTGACTACTACATCTGATTTCTTGTGATTACCATTTGTATGGAATTTCTTTTTTTCATCTGAATTTTCAACTAGTGTCTACTTTAAGTGCGTTTTGTATATATGCCATATTTTGGGTCTTTCTTTTGTAGAAGTTACCTGACAACTTTTTTCAATTGCACTGTCCACTTTATTTACAATTGATATAATCATTCAAATTTTTTATTTATTTTTAATCTGAAATATTAATATTTTTCTCTATTTTTGCTTGTTATTTGTTCCCCTCTCTGTTGCTTACTTGTTATCTGATTCCTTTGGGTAAATTTTATAGTGCCAAGAGCAAAACTCAGGACCCCATCGATGCGAGACAAGTTTTACCACTGATTTACGTCCTTGGCCTGCATAAAAAGTTTATGTTTTACATTTTTTAGCTATACCTCTTATTATTTTTAGCATTTTAGGCTAACAATATGCATACTTAGCTTATCAAATTCTATTTAAAGAGACAGGGCTCTCTGCCAGTTCCCAGTCCAGCTTGTAAGAAGCTTGGAAGTCATCACTTTATCCTAACAACAAGAAAAAAAAAGCTGAACAAACAGCAAAATCAACAACTCTTCTTAGATCCAGAAAAGAAGTGAGGTTACAGGGCAAACTGCTGCCCCCATATTGGAGAGATTGACAGCCAAATACCTATAATTACAATTTACCAGAGCAGAAATTTGTGAGCAAAGCCTCTGCAAGAAACAGTGAAAAGATGGGAAAACCTGGGCTGTAATTGCTGGATTGCTAGAGGCCAAGAGTGGAAAAGTCTGAGAGACAAATACTCCATGGGACTAACAGAAGTCTTTTGTGAGTATTATCACCTGTTGCTCTACCAGCGTCTCACAATGAATACAAGAGAAAAGTCTCCTCAGACTTCAGGCTGAGGGAGTGGTAAAGGAACCATTTTTAAAATATTCCACAGCATTCTGCTTTTCTTAATGAGCCTTTCTCTCAGAAAAAAATAGCCAAAACATATCCTGCTGGCGTTTAATCAGAGCTTACTAACCTAAGAAGGAGAAAAAGAAATATCAACTTTAGTCCCATAGCCTTGGGTATAGAATCTATGAAGAAGAAAAATACTGAGAAGCAAGAGTGAAGTCTTTTACCCAGAAATGCAGGCTTACTAAAAGAGACCTAATTATGAGGCTATATAGAATGCTTCCCCACACACATACCTCACTACTACATTACTAAAGGCCTATTTACATCAGTTCCTTTTACCCAGTACATCATGTCTGGCTAGCTAGAAAATAATTACAAGACATAACAATAAAACACAGTTTGAAGAGGCCACGAACATAAAAACGGACTCAGATGGCAGGGATATTGGAATTTTTAGATGGAGCTATGACTAATAAGCTAAGGACTCTAATGGAAAGTAGAGAGCATGAAAGAATAGATAGGCAATGTAAACAAAGAGATGGAAATTCTAAGAAGGAACAAAAAAGGAATTCTACAAATGAAAAACACTGTAAAAGAAATAAAGACTGCCTTTGATGGGCTTTTTATAGACCGGGCATGGCTGGAAATCATCTCTGAGCTTGAGGACAACTCAATAGAAACCACCTCCCCCCCTTCCCCCGCCAGCTTAAACGCAAACTGAACAAAACCAGTATAGAATATTCACAAACTGTGGGAGAACTGCTAGAGTTATAGCTTAAGTTTAATAGAAATACAAAAAGGAGACAAAACAGAGAGAAAGACTAAAGAAGTACTTGAAATAATTATGACTTCGACTTTGTCCAGATTATTGTGAGGTCCAAACCACAGACCCAGAAAGCTCAGAAAATTTCAAGCAGGAAAATGTCATTTAAAAAAGCTTTGTGTGAGTTTGTCATTTTACACTACAGAAGAACAAAGATAAAGAATAAATCTGGAAAGAATCCAGGGATCCACCTTTTCTATAGAGAAACAAAGATAAAAAGTGCATCTAATTTCTCCCTAGTAAATATGCAAAAGAATAGTGGAGTGAAATATTTAAAATGTTGAGAGGAAAAATTTGCTATCAGCATATAATTGTGCACCTTGTAAAATTAGCCTTAATACATGAAGGATAGATTTTAAAATAAAACTTTCTCAGGCTAAATTTGATGAACTTTTTAGGGGGAGGGTAGTAAGGCCCTCATCTGATGGTGCTTAGGGCTTGCTTACTCCTTGCTCTGTACTCAGGGATTACTCCTGGAACTTCTCAGGGAACTAAACACAGTGCTGGAATCCAACAGGAATCAACTGCAAGCAAGGCAAACCATTTTTCACATGAGTGGTGGGCAAAGATTGTCTCCCAGTTTGTGGGGTGATTTTATTGCTCTAATTATTTCTTTTTCAGTGAAATTTCCTAATTTGACATAGTCCCGTTTGATTATCTTTGCTTGATTGACCATTCTTGCACTACTGAATAGATCACCTAGGCGAGGAAATAATGGGCCTTAGAGGCAGGCTGGGGTGCAGGAGGCTTGAAGGGGTGAGATGGAAACTGGGGACACTAATGCTGGGAAATTACACTGGTGGAGGGATAGGTGTTGGAGCATTGTATGACTGAAACACAATCATCAAAAATTTTGTAATGCTCTTATCTCACGGTAATTCAGTAAAAAATTAATGGTCCTGAAATAAGAAATAGAAAACATTATCATAGCAGACACTAAGCACTCTTCACCCACCATAACTAGATTACACATTCTTTCTCTAGTACACATAGGACATTCTCCAAGATAGACTACATACAGGGTCACAAAACATCGCTATAAAATAAAGAGGGTAGAAATAGTATCAACTATCCTCCCAGACCATGGGACTTTGAAAATGGAAAATAATCATAAACAGAAATGAAGGGAAACTCAAACATTTGGAAATAAAGCAATCAATACTGAACAAACAGTGGGTCAATTAGGAAGCTATAAAGGAAATCAAACGATTCCCGGAAAGAAGCAGGAATGAAGATACGAACTACCAGATTGTATGAAACACAGCAAAAGTGACGCTAAGGAGAAAGTTCAGAGCAATGCAAGGATACATTAGAAGCAGGAATAACTGTTTTTTAAAAAGAACTTTCCATTTTATTTTATTTTTAGGTTTGGGGTTCACACCTGGTAGTTATTGAGGTATACTCCCAGTTCTGTGTTCAGGAGACCATAAATCCACCTCTCAAGTGCAAAGCATGTACTCAGTCCATTGAGCAATCTTCCCAGTCTTAAGTAACCACATTGAAAGCCAATTGCTAACTCCTTCAACAACTTAATATGTACTCTGAAGTCTACTTCTAAAATTCACCAAAATATAGTTTGGGACCATAAAGCACTCTGACAAATTTAAGAGAACAGCAATCATGTAGTTTCTATTCTCATAGCACAATGAAATTACACTTCCAGAAAGCAAGGGTCAATGTTATGGTGCCAGAGAAATAGTACAGTGTGTAGGGTTCTTACTTCGCAAGCAGCCAACACTGGTTCAATACCAAAATGGTCCAAAAGTTCCCCTAAACGTTGCCAGGAATGATCCTTGAGCACAGTTCCAGAACTAAGTCCCAAGTGCTGCTAATAATAAAAAGTGTAAACAGTAACTTTAGTTCCTAAAACAATAGTTTAAAAAAAACTAAAATAGGACACTAAACAATACACTTAATATCCACAAAGAAGAATTCTCAAAAAGAACCCTTACAATATTTAAAATTTATCACTTGTCGGAGCTGGAGCAATAGCACAGTGGGTAGGGCATTTGCCTTGCACACAACCAACCCGGGTTCGAATCCCAGCATCCCATATGTTCCCCTGAGCACCGCCAGGAGTAATTCCTGAGTGCAGAGCCAGGAGTAACCCCTGTGCATGGCCGGGTGTATCCCAAAAAGAAAAAAAAAATATCACTTGTCACTTGTTATCCCGTTGCACATCAATTTGCTCGAGCAGGCGCCTGTAATATTTCCATTCACCCCTGTCGCATGCTAGTGTAGCCCAGTGGTATCTGATCGCTCCAGGAATACAAAGAGTCTCAAATTGTTCACTCAGGGTTATGACGAAGAAGTCTGACCACCTCGTAAGCCAGGCATTCTTTTGACATCCCATGGAATCCAGTCAGTAACAGCTCTAGTCTTCTCCAAATCGTCTCCAAATCACATTACATGTCCCGCCCATCTGATTTTCTATGCCTTGGCAAACGAGACAGCGTCCCTGATTCTTGATAGTTGACAGAGGTCAGAACTCCGGATTCTTTCTCTCATTTGAGTGAAACGTGATATCCCAAGCATATCTGTTTTGATTCCTCTTTGGGATACCTGAATAGCATTCTCATCCTGTTTTCACAGGGCCTAGGTCTCTGAGGCATATATTAGTGCAGGAATAATGGTGAAGTCGAAAATATGTGCACAGAGCCAGAGAGGTTCTTCATCTTCTGAACTTCTTCGATGCTCTTGAAAGCATTCCACGCTGCTCTCTTCCTCCTGTGCAGTTCAGGTGCCAGGTCATTCGTCATGTTGAGTTCTCTACCCAGATCCACATAACTGCTGCATTCAGAGATATCCATTCTGTTCAGAGCAAAAGAAAGGTCATAAACTAGTCTGTTTCTCATGAACATTGTCTTCGTGAGATTCGGCTACAGTCCAACTTTTCCACACTCATGGTCAAAGCATTCGGGCTGCTTGGCTAGTGTTCGGTGTTATTAGAAAGATGTCATCAGCAAACCAGAGGTGGTGTAGTGCAGACAGTCTATCTTCACTCCCATACCTTCCCATTCCAGTCATCATATGATGTTCTCAAGGGTGGCACTGAAGAGTTTTGGTGAAATGTTTATCACCCTCCTGAACCCCTCACTTTATGTCAATGATCACTTCCTTGTAGAATGGTGAGATCCTGGTGGTGAATCCATAATACAGCTCACGGAAGATCCTGATGTATTGAGTTTGAATGCCCTGTTTGGCTAGGGCTTCGATGACTGCTTTAGTCTTAACAGAATCAAAGGCCTTTATATCAATGAACGTTAGACAGATAACTCTCACGAAACCTCAATGAGCCTGGTCACCGTGTGGATATGGTCAATCATGCTGAATCCTTTTTGGAACTGGCTTGTTCACATGGTTTTCCTTCATCTAGTGTTCTGCCAATCCTGTTAGGATGACTCAAGTGAACAACTTGTAGACAATGGGCAACAGGCAGATCGGGCGATAGCTGCCGATGTCATGGATGTCTCCCTTCTTGTAAAACAGAATGGTCCTGCTGGTTTTCCATTGGGATAGAACTTTGCATTCAGACAGGTAGCATGTGAAGAGTCGAGCCAGTGTATTGACGAGTACTGGCGGCAGATTCTTCAGGTGTTCGGTTATGATCTTTTTGGACCAGGTGCTGTATGCTTCTTTACCGATTAAATGGAGTGTCGGATTTTGGAAGGGAGAAAGCTGGGAATGACATATCCGTCCTGCAGACTTTGGTATGTGGGCAGATGGATGTGGCTATCGAAGAGATCCGAGTTGATGTCGTGGATAACCTTTTCCATTGCCCTTCTGGAAGATGTGGTAGATTGGAGGGCAGTCATCTTGGTCTTATAGTTGGTGAAGGACAGGCGGGCATTGCGAATACTTTTCCCGGCTTCTGCCGCATCGGCCAACACTGCTCTCTTCCCTCTTTGAGGTCTTCCTTTATCGCTTCTCTGCACAGCTTTGTGAGCTCAGACATTAGCTTGTGATTGCCTGAGCCTCACACCAGACCATGTTGTCAAATGAGCTGGACCGTTTCTGAAGACAGTCATCTTTTTGTGGCGTTCTCTCTCTTGGCATACCTCGCACAATCATGGTGGTGCTAAACCAGTCGATCGTATTCCTCGCTGGTGTCAACCATGGAATATTCCCATATTGCAGCAATAGTGCCAATGAGCTCCCAGTTGGTGGTCGTTCTGGGATTTCTCTTAAACTTTGCAGTCCTTTCTCCCCGCTCCGTGAAGTAGAATTTCACACAAAGGAGACAGTGGTCTCCTTCCTTTTTGAAATTTTGGGACAACAGTAACATCAGTCAGGCAAAACCGTCAATTGAATATGATGTGGTCAATTTCATTGTGAACTGTCCACCGGGAGACTCCCATGTCCACCGTTTAGATTCAGCCTTCTGGAACTGCGAGTTACCATGGATGGTCTTGGTCAACATGATGAACTCAGACAGTCTCACACCCTGTTCATTCCATTCTAAGCTGTGGGTCCCGATGTGGAGTTCTTTGGGTGACCTTCCTGGTCCTATCTTCCCATTAAAATCACTGACAATGACCTTGTAGATGGTCTGTTCTTCTTTATAGAACTTCTCCAGCTCCATATAGAACTTCTCAATTTCTTCTTCATCGTAGTTGGATGTTGGTGCATAGACCACGAAGATAGAAACTGCCGGCAATAAGCCATATCTCTTCAAACGTAAGCATCCAATTCAGGTTTTTAGGCATTCAAACAAATCAATGCTCATAGCCAAGTTCGTGTTGACAAGGACACTGACAACACTGATGCCTCTACTGTCAAATGTTTAAGGAACAGTTCTTTTCCAGTGTCAAAAACAGCATGATGTGATCGATACCTTCTCGTCTCGGTCAATCCAATGACATCATACTTTATCTTCTGCTCTTGCACCACCAGGTCCTCAATGGATGGTTCCAATGCCAGCGTACATGTATTAAAAGTGCAGTCAGTCATTTTAGTCTGTCTTCTTTTGGCAACATAGTTTGGCCCTGAGATTTTTGCAGCCTCTTCTTGCTCATCATTATCAATGCTGTCATATTGGGGGCTCTTACAGGGTCAGCGGAATGAGACCCATTTTTGTTACTGTTTTTTGGCATATCAAATATGCCACTGATAGCTTGGCAGGCTCTACCATGCAGGTGGCATGTTGTAACTATATGCACGCTGGCAAACATGCCACACACCTTGTGCATGGACGTGCTGCTCACATACAGAAATTACTGGCCAGATCAACACAGTCGATGCAAGGAGTCCAGCCCTGCACCTGCCTGCATCTCTGGGCAGCACCTGTTGGTTTGCACCATTGGCACCATTGCCACCCCCTCGCCACGATGAGGTGCTGAATGATCCAGGGGTTTTCATATAGTTTCAACCACATAGTTAAAACCATATGAAAATAAATAATAACTCACTAAAATTTCTGGGATTCAGTGCAAGCATTGCTTGAGCAATATTGTTAGCACTGAATGCATATAAAGTTAAAACAACAAATGTTCTTTTAGAACCATTTAATCTTCCACGTTAGGAGTGGACCATAGTATAGTGGTTAAGGTGGATATTTCAGTTCACAGAATCACATGGTTTCTCCCTATCTCCAGCATCATATCACAGACCTGAAGGCGCACAGCACCGTTGGGGTGGCTTGGATATTCCCAGCTCCAAAGGGCCCAAAAAGCATCACATCAACTTCTTTGGGACCTCAGTTGGCCAAGAAGCACCAGTGGGGCCCTGATTCTCCTAAGCACTGCTTGGAAGGCATAAATAAATAAATAAATAAATAAATAAATAAATAAATAAATAAATAAACCAGTAGACTTCCAACTTAGGAAGCTAAGAAAGTATATGAAATCCGAAGCAAGCAGAGAAAATAAATAATAAAACTTAACAGAAATCAATGAGTCTATAGTCATCAATGCTAGCAAAAGAATAGATGCATAACCAACAAAAAGAGAGGAGAGAACTCAGAAATTTACCTAAATAATGTGAACTGATCTTTGACAATGGTGTAAATAAAATACTATAAGTAAAAGATAGTCTTTGGGGGTGGTGTCAGACCACACCCAGTTTAATAGCTCAGGACTTAATTCCTGACTCTGTGACTGGGAATCACTCCCAGTGATGCTCAGAGGATTATACACAATTCTGAGAGTTGAGCTGGGGTCATTGGCATGCAAGGCAAGCACCTTAACTCTTGTACTATCTCTCTGGCCCAGAGGAAAGACAGCCGTTTTTAACATTATTTTTATTGAATCACCATGAGCTACAATTACAAAACTTTCAAGACTGGGTTTCAGTACTACAATGATCAAACAACCGTCCCTTCACTGTTGTACATTTCCTACCACCAATGTTCCTAATATCTCTCCCCCACCATCCTACCCCGCCTCCTGCCTCTATGGCTGACAATTAGCAAAGATAGTCTTAAGCAAACATAGGAACAATAATAAACTCAAAGTAGGCCACAGACTAAAATGTAAAATATAAAATTATAAAATTCCTTAAAAATAGCTTAAAGAAAATATGGATGGTCCTAAATTTTATATTTTCATTAAATCACCATGAGAAACACAGTTACAAAGTTGTTCATGAAAAAAGCAATCCCATTCACAATCGTGCCCCAGAAAATCAATTACCTCGGAATCAGCTTAACCAAGGAAGTAAAAGACCTCTACAAAGAAAACTACAAAACGCTACTACATGAAATCAAAGAGGACATGAGGAAATGGAAACATATACCCTGCTCTTGGATAGGGAGAATCAATGTTGTCAAAATGGCAATACTCCCCAAAGCATTATACAGATTCAACGCGATCCCTATAAGGATACCCATGATTCTCAAAGAAATGGATCGAGCAATCTTAAAATTCATATGGAACAACAAACGCCCACGGATAGCTAAAACAATTCTTGGGGAAAAGACGATGGGAGGCATCACTCTCCCCAACCTCAAACTTTACTACAAAGCAGTAACAATTAAAACAGCATGGTACTGGAACAAAGGCAGAGCCGTAGACCAATGGAACAGGGTGGAATACCCTTACACACAACCCCAAATGTATGATCATCTAATCTTTGATAAGGGAGCAAGAGATGTGAAGTGGAGCAAGGAAAGCCTCTTTAACAAATGGTGCTGGCACAACTGGACAACCAAATGCAAAAAAAATGGGCTTAGACCTTGACCTGACACCATGCACAAAAGTCAGATCAAAATGGATTAAAGACCTCAACATTAGACCACAAACCATAAGGTACATTGAAGACAAGGTCGGCAAAACCCTCCACAATATTGAAGATAAAGGTATCTTCAAAGATGACACGGAACTAAGCAATCTAGTAAAAACAGAGATCAACAAATGGGACTACATTAAACTAAAAAGGTTCTGCACCGCAAAAGATACAGTGACCAGAATACAAAGACTATCCACAGAATGGGAAAGGATATTTACACAATACCCATCAGATAAGGGGTTGATATCAATGGTATATAAAGCACTGGTTGAACTCTACAAGAAGAAAACATCCAACCCCATCAAAAAATGGGGCGAAGAAATGAACAGAAACTTTACCAAGGAAGAAATACGAATGGCCAAAAGGCACATGAAAAAGTGCTCTACATCACTAATCATCAGAGAGATGCAGATCAAAACAACCACGAGATACCACCTCACACCACAGAGACTAGCGCACATCCAAAAGAACAAAAGCAACTGCTGTTGGAGAGGATGTGGGGAGAAAGGGACCCTTCTACACTGCTGGTGGGAATGCCGAATGGTTCAGCCCTTCTGGAAAACAATATGGATGATTCTCAAAAAATTAGATATTGAGCTCCCATTTGACCCAGCAATACCACTGCTGGGAATATATCCCAGAGAGGCAAAAAAGTATAATCGAAACGACATCTGCACATGTATGTTCATCGCAGCACTATTTACAATAGCCAGAATCTGGAAAAAACCCGAATGCCCTAGAACGGATGACTGGTTGAGGAAACTTTGGTACATCTATACAATGGAATACTATGCAGCTGTTAGAAAAAAGGAGGTCATGAATTTTTTATTTAAGTGGATCGGCATGAAAAGTTTCATGCTGAGTGAAATGAGTCAGAAAGAGAGAGACAGACATAGAAAGATTGCACTCATATGTGGAATATAGAATAACAGAGTGGGAGACTAACACCCAAGAATTGTAGAAACAAGTACCAGGAGGTTGACTCCATGGCTTGGAGGCTGGCCTCACATTCTGGGGAAAGGGCAACTCAGAGAAGGGATCACCAACTATAATGTAGTCGAAGGCCATTCGGGAGAAGGGAGTTGCGGGCTGAATGAGGGCTAGAGACTGAGCACAGTGGCCACTCAACACCTTTATTGCAAACCACAACAGCTAATTTGAGGGAGAGAACAGAAGGGAATGCCCTGCCACAGTGACAGGGTGG
This sequence comes from Sorex araneus, assembly GCF_027595985.1. NCBI lineage: Eukaryota > Metazoa > Chordata > Mammalia > Eulipotyphla > Soricidae > Sorex > Sorex araneus. Next base: position 62,136,298 of record NC_073313.1, on the reverse strand, counting down.
CGTGGGGGAGATGGGATTGGGGAGGATGGGAGGGATGCTGGGTTTACTGGTAGTGGAGTATGGGCACTGGTGAAGGGATGGGTTCCTGAACTTTGTATGAGGGAAGCATAAGCACAAATGTGTATAAATCCGTAACTGTACCCTCATGGTGATTCATTAATTAAAATAAATAAATTTATTATATAAAAAAAACAAAGTTGTTCATGATTGGGTTTCAGTCATTCACTGTTCCATCATCCACCCCTTAACCATATGATGGTAGAGTTCCCACCACAAGTGTCCCCAGTTTCCCTCCTTCCACCCCCCTACACCCAGTCTGCCTCTATGGTAGGCATTTTTTCTCTCTGTCTCTTTCTTTCTCTTGCTCTCTCTTTCTCTCCTCTCGGGCATTATGATTTGCAATAAATTTACTGAAAGGTTATCTCTTTACCTACTTTTAGCACTCAATTATAGTCCAGAGTAAGCATTTCCAACTGTCTTTGTCATAGTGGTCCCTTCTCTATCTTAACTGCCCTTGTCCCCCAACTTGTAGCAAGCTTCCTTGGCCTTAAATTTTAAAATTTACAATAACAGAGGTACAAAGAATGAAATAAAGAACTGATAAACTAGACTTCATTTGAACATAACTTTCAGGGGTCAGGGAGATAGTACAGCAGGTAAAGCATTTGATAGTAAGTGCTTTGGTACATATGGTTCCCCAAGTACTGACAAGAGTGATCCCTGAGCACAAAGCTCAGAGTGATCCCTAAACAATGCTGAATGTGGCCCAAAAAATAGATAATATGTATTTACAGGGGCTAGCGAGACAGTATAGAAGGTAAGGCACTTACATTTCATGTGGATGACACAGGTTCGATCTCCTGCACCCTACATTGGAAGTGATCCCTGAGTGCAGAGCCAGGTGTAAGCCCTGAACAGGTATGACCCCAAAACTAGCAAAAGTATTTTGAAAGATGTTCCAAAAAAGGTAAAATAAGTCACAATGTCACTGTTATCCCGTTGCTAATCAATTTGCTTGAGCGGGCACCAGTAACATCTCCATTGTGAGGCTCATTGTTACTGTTGGTTTTTTTTGGGGGGAGGGGTATATCAAATTCGCCAAGAGTAGCTTGCCAGGCTCTCTGCCGTGTGAATGAGATACTCTCGGTAGCTTGCCCGGCTTTCCGAGAGGGATGGAGGAATTGAACCAGGGTCGGCCGCTGCATAGGCGAATGCCCTACCCATTGCACTATCGTTCCAGCCCACACAGGGAAAAATATTTTCAAAAGGCACATCAGATAAACGTGCTGTTATCGAAAATATACGAACAATTCTTAAACTTCAACAGCAAAAAAAACAGTTGTATTTAGAAATTATTCACTGATGGTGGCCATGGTGCTGGAATTATGTGTGTTCCATCATTAATAGTATTGTATCAACATATTTATGTATTAAATAAATTTATGTATTAAATTTATGTATTAATAAATTTATGTATCAATGTATTAAAATACCATCATTCATAGTATTGTAAATGATAGAAGGTAAATCAATGTAACAATAATAATAACAACAACAAAAAAAGTTGTCCAGATACCTGAACAAATACTTCATCAAGAAGCATAAATAGCAAAGAAATATTTAAAAAGATGTTCTATATTGTTATCAGACCATTTCAAATGAGAGAGAAAGAAAGGTCCTACTATGCATATGTATAAATAAAGTGGCCAAAAATTAGAACAGTGAGAAATCCTAACATTGTGAGACAATGTGTAGTAATAGGAACTCTCATCATTGGTGGGAATTCAAAGTGATAGGGCCACATTGGAAGAAGACAGTTTAATGGCTTCTTACAAAATTAAATATATTCTTTTCATATAATCCACCAAATTGTGATACTTTCAGACAATGGAATATTATTCATTACTAAAATAAATGCACTTTAAAATTTAACATCAAAGGACATGGATAAAACTTAAGTGCTCATTACTAAATAAAAGAAGCCAATCTGAAAAAACTATGCACTGTATAATTCCAATGATAGACACTTTAGAAAAGGCATAAGTATCTAGATATTAAAAAGACCAGTAATTGACAGGAATTAGTGGGGGGAGCAAGAAGAAATTTTAAAGCAGTGGAAGTCTTCTATGGGATACTGTAATGGTAGATGCTATCATCATAAATTTTCTGAGCGTACAACAGTAAGAGTGATCCTAATGTATGTAAACTGCTTTTGAGTGATTATGATATATCCACGTTGTTTCTTTGATTGTTACAAATTACCATTATGGGAGATATTGATAATTATGGAGACTATGCACATGTTGGACAATCTATGTACCTTTTACGCTATTTGCTTGTGAACCCAGACCATCACTAAAAAGTAAAATCTATTCAATGGCAAGTTTATTTAGTGTCTGTGTTTTGCTATTTCACACCTGATAGGTCATATTTTCTACATCCCAATTCTTAGTTTACAAGTGACATTTATGAACTAATTATTATATAAATATAGTCATCATCATCATCATCCTGTTGATCGTCGAATTTCTCTAGCGGTCTCAGTAACATCTCCATTCGTCCTAGCCCTAATATTTTAGAAGCCTCTCTTTACTTGTCCTTTCCAATGGTGTCACATTGGAGTATCTATCAGGGTCAGGGGAATGAGACCTATCAATGTAACTGGTTTTGTCATATGAATACGCCACTGGGAGTTTGGGCTCTCCCATGTGGGCAGGAAACTCTCGGTAGCTTGGCAGTCTCTCCCAGAGGGATAAATTGGCCATAAGATGCTGTGCAGTCGCAAAGCGACACACGTTTCCGGGACATTGGTTTTACAGTCTCTGGATGTTGGCCGTTGGTGGGATTACAGAGCGCCAGGGGCAGTCCCTGGGTGTGATCACCTGTCACTGTCACTGTCACTGTCATCCCGTTGCTCATCGATTTGTTCAAGGGGGCACCAGTAACGTCTCTCATTGAGAGACTTATTGTTACTGTTTTTGGCATATCTAATACACACGGGTAGCTTGCCAGGCTCTGCGGCGCGGGCGAGATACGCTCGGTAGCTTGCCGGGCTCTCCGAGGGGCGGAGAAATCGAACTCGGGTTGGCTGCATGAAAGGCGAACGCCCAACCGCTTTGCTATCGCTCCAGCCCAACCAACTAACTACTGGAAAATGGGGAATCTTGCTGGAAGAGGCCCAGTCCGGATCCGAGCAAGCTTGGAGGTCTCAGCCCCGGGTCCCACACGCCTGGGTTCCTCTGCCAGTTCCTTCATGCATGAGGCTCGTCCGAACGTGTGGAGAAGGGCCTTGAGCATGGCTGTGGCTAGGCTCAGGAGGTCTTCAGCCTGCAGGAGCTCTGCAAAGGGCAAAAAGTCTCTTGACCCCACACCTGACTGTCTTCCCTCAGAGAGGGTGGGCTTCAGTTTCCCTCCCCGTCCTGAGTGTTTTGTACTATTGTCATATTCTTTATTCATGCATGTGTTATAAATCCTATCTTATAAAGCCTATGTTACTTTTCTCCCGTCGGATTTAGTTTAAGGAAATTATGATTAGTAAGATTTGGGGGTTTGGGCAGGGGTTCTGGTTATACCCAGCTCTGATCACTGCTTATTCCTGGCTCTGTGATCAGGGATCACTCCTGGAGGGGCTCAGGCATCCAACATAGGTCAGTTACACACAAGGCTTATCTGTTGTACCATTGTTTTGGGCCTGAGAGTATGTTCTTTAAAATAAGAAATAAAGTCTCTTATGATTGCTTATTTTCCATATGTAGCATTCTCCGACCTTCTAGTTCTGAGTTTCCACACAGTTCAATCTCCCATTTAGTAGTATGAGTCTATGGATAATGGATTCTCTCAATATTTGTTCATCTGAAACTATCTCTATTTGATCCATATTTTTGCAGACCATTTTACTGTACATAGAATTTGGAGGTGAAAGGGAATTTTTATGATGCACTTTAAAGATCTGGTTAAGGAGTAGAGAGATATTACAGGGGCAAAGGCACTTGCCTGGCACATACCAACCTAGGTTCCAATACCAGTATCCACATATGGTTCCCTTGAGCCCCACCAGAAGTGATCCCTGAGCACAGAACCAGGAGTAAACCCTGAGGACAGTTGGGTATAACCCCAAAACCAAAGAAAAAATATCTTATTTAACTATCTACTTACTTCAGCTGCTTTGATGAGAATCCAGCCATTGCTCGTATCTTTGTTCATTTAAGGATAATGTATATTTTGACTTAGTCTGAAATTTTTCTAAGTGTCAATGATTTCAATGGCATAACTACTGCTGGCTATGCAATATTTCTTTTCCTAATTGAGATTTTCTGATCCCCTTAATTTTATGTCAGCATTTTCATCATACTGGGGATTTTTTGACTGTTATTTCTTACCACATTTTTCACTCGTTCAGGCTCTCTTCTGAAGCTACAATCGCATAAATGTTATACTATTTCATATTGCACAGGTCCCTGAGGGTCTGTTTTTTCCAAGTTTTCTGTACTCTTCATGTAGGTAAAACTCTGTTAATTTTCCTTCAAATTGTCTTAGTCTGTAAGTCACTTTTTTCAAGCTTTCATGAAGTTAATCCAGTGAATGATTTATTTCCGTTATTGGCCTTTTCAGTTGCAGATCCTCATTTGGTTATTTTGGATAATTTTTATTTCTCTATCTAGATTTCTGATTTCACTCATCAATATCACATTTTCTTTTGTTTGTATAATGTTATTTTTGTTCATAGTTGCTTTAAAGTCTTTGAATGGTAAGCCCAACATATGGACTAACTCAGGGTTGATTTCAGTTGACCTCTTATTTCACAATTTCACAATAATATATGTAGAATTTTTGTATTTTGTAGGCGACAGTAAGGGTGATAACTTTCCCTGCACATTTTTGTCTATATTCAGTCAGAGAGTTTCAGGAAGCCCTATATATACTCATACATTGAATCATATTCCCTCCAAAATCTTATGTTAAGTTCCTAACCACCAAAACCTCAAAATGTGACTTAAGCTGGAGATAAGGATTGTAAATAAGTAATTAAATTATTCAGACTGAGCCTCATTTGTCTTTTATGAGTTTATGTTTGTTAAGGTTTGTGGTTTTATCCCCTTTAAATGCCTTTTTAATCCCTTTAGAAAGTCCTTAGCTATTATCTCAACAAATATTTCTTATGTTCTCTTCCTTGGATACCAGTTACTCATAACGTAGATCTTTTTATTCTGTCCTTCATATCCCTTTCTATCATTTCACTGTGCCTTTTCTGGTTCTTTTCTTCTGTAACTTAATTTTCAGTTTGCTAATTATTTCTTCAGAAAATAATTCAAGACTAGTTTCTATTGCTTTCACTACAAATGCCTATTAACTGACTAATAAATCCTTATATAAACCTGGAATACATTCTTTCCTATTTTCTTTACAATTCAGTAATCCTTTGAGTCCTCCTCTCTTTTAAGAACCATGACCTAATTATGCTATTCATTCTTAAAGCGCTTCAACACAGCCACTGTGATCCAGGCACTGTGCTGAGGATGTAGAGATAAATTGGACACTCTTAATTTCCACAGGTTTCCCAGAGTACGTATAAATGAACAATTGGGACAATGAAAGAGAAATCTTATGAGGGATGTGCTAGAAGCTAGGTGAACTCCTGGTTCATGGTGGTCTGATTATGATCCCAAAATTAGTATTAATAAGTTGAGACTTCCCTGTAGCCTATATACTCAATCAAATACCATCCCATTAGCAACATGAAATCGTGTCTTTGGACAAAGTTTCTGAATGTTAATGTGTTTCTGAATGTTTAGGCAAAGTAAAGTAAGAGAAAGACAATTAACGGAGTTTCACTCCTGTGTGAAATATGAATTACTGAAGCAAACAAAATCTTCAAGAAACAATAAACTTAACTCTTGACTCAGTAAAAATTATGCTGGATACTAGAGGGATATGCGGATGGGTGGGAGGAATGGACAGAGGGGTGTTTAAGTGGTAGGAGGCTCTGGGATTTTCCTGGTGTGTTGTAGTATTTCACACATATAGATGTGTGAATCTCTATCCCTCTGTTGAAACCAGTGATAAGTTAGTGGAAAATATTATTTTTTTTAAAAAAAGGGAATTCTGAATCTTCCACAGTTGGTCATTCAGAATCATACTTCCCACTAAAGATTAAAATGATTTCTAATCAAGGGTACCTCAGAGACTCCTCAAAGGACTGGAATGCATGCCTGACCTACACAGAACTCCAAGTTTGATCCCTTGTACTGAATGCCCCACTGAGTACCAGTCTGCTTAGCCCTGGTGGCCCCAAATGACCACTGAATATGTTCCTGGTGGCCACCAGCACCTCTGAATCTAAGCACTGAAGCCATGTTGACCACCATCACTGCTTGGTCAATTATCGCCAGAAGTAACTCCGGACTCCTGAGCAATACTAGAGAGGTCGTCCCCCAAAATTGTAATTACAACTTAAAACCACTTATCGGAGATTAAAAAAAACATAATGCAAATTATGGCATCAAGTTCTGAAAGAACACAGAATCAGGTAAGTGAGATATTTGGGGCCTTCAGATAGAGGACTTTTAAGAAAGCTGTAAGGTTGTTTATAGAACAGTCTGACGAACTTAAGAACAAGACTTGGCCCTATGGACAGAACTACAGACAAATTCACAATATGGATTTGTCTCGTGAGAACAGCTCTTGGAACCTCTGAAGTCTACCCCTAAGACCTGGTTTATTCATCCACACTACCATTTACGATAACTATACTACTGGTATAGGTGCTTCAGGAAGTGAAATGCCATGGCAGATTGTCAGCTGGTCTTACTCATCCTCATCACTAACACAAACCCCAAATGGAATTCCCTGGGCCTCAGTCATATGCTGCACCCTAACTTCAAAAGGCAAATAAAGTGACTGGTGCTTTCATTTTCCTTCAACTTGGGAAGAAAGTTAAGATGTTGAACAGCCAGAGGGAGCTGTCTACACCTATACATCAGCCTGGCACAGCACAGAAACAACCCCTCACAACTTTGCCCTCCCCCACCATGCATGAAGGCCCTTCCCTCTTCTGGAGTTGAGTTGCCCCCTGTCCCCATATCTCAGGGTATATGTGCCTCTTGGAACCCAAATGCCTCATGCTCTCAGCCCTTTGACCCTTAATGAATCACAGCGCCCAGGATCTCTCTGGTGTCTTTAGCACAAGCAATGCCTTTCTAAAGCTTCTCTCCAGTACTAGGGACTAGAGACAAGAGTTCACTTACAGAATATCAGGTCGTAGTCCTAGAAGCAAATCAACTACTGTTTGGGAAGCTGTAGGTGGATGTACAGCATATCAACTCCGTGGACAGTTCCCATAGCTGATGGCAGCTAACTTGGGGTCTTTGACGTTGACTGCGACGTGCATGTTATGATCTAATTTCCTGGCATGCAAAGCCTTCATCCACATACATTTTTGCCCTCCTGGGGAAAGGAAGGTGTGTTTCCTGGGCATGTGCATATATGTCTCCATTAGTCCAGCCCCAGCCTTTTTCTCCAGATGTTACTTTCCCAGCACCCATGCTTGGTGTTGTCTTGCAAGTCCACACCGCCTGTAGTTCTTAGAAGGATTTTTTTCTATCCAGGAAGATTTTTCTTTCCCCAGGACTGCTGCCCTTTAAGAAGTTGCTGTGTCCAGGCAGCTGAACATGCCACTAGCAACTCCAACAGACAGGGCTACTAAGCTCCCCACCTGTCAGTCACCAGCTCTATCAGCCTCTCTCAGAAGAGGGAGGTGTCCCAGAGCAAAGTGGTTGCTGTATCTATGGACTCTCTTATGTCAAGGCCAGAAAGTTTCCAAAGATGACTGACTTGTAAGGGTTCCTATCACCTGCATGGATCAATTCTTCACTCCAGCTGGACTCTGATCCACATCTAGTCAAGAGCAAAGGTGTCCTGGGAGCATTTCTCAGTGGTTGCTGTTCATCAGGGCCCCTAGAAACCTGGCCCTCGGCTTTCAGGAGTCACAGGGAGGGCATGAGGTGTCTCAAAATAGCCATCAGGAGCTGGGCCCTGGGCCAGGGAACTTCCTGCCTGGATTACTGGCCTGCCAGCTGGATGATGGACATTTGGGGTCATTCCTCATAGTAGCTGTGGGGGCAGGGGCATGGCAGAAAGTTGCCAGCCTGGACACCTGTGCAAGTCTTCATCTCTGGAGGTAACTCAGTGGGTGATGGTGTCCAGTCAAACTCGGGAGTCAGCCAGACTGGACATCCCCCGCCTTGCCACTTCCTCAACTCTGTCTTTAGGAAGGCTGGCCTCACTTATCAGGCATCTGGAAAGAGAAGGGCTCCTAAGAGAGTGTCCACCCAACACTATAGATAGTGCCTGTCTCACAGCTGCTCAGTCATCAGAATCCACTGCTTGAAAAATCTCCCTGAATATGGACACTGGAAATGGAGCTTCAGTTTCCTCAGTAATGATGAGTAAATCTCCCCTCCCTTTGTCCCAGTGAGAAAACAAACAGAAAATGCTCAGTCTCCCTCCTTGAGCTTCAGCTAGTTGGAGATGATCCCAGTCAAGTGCTACCCAGTGGGAGAGGGGTTGTCCCAGGATTAGATCCTGAAGGTAAGTGGAGCTCATGAAAAGACACATGTAGTCACCCTGTGCCAAGATAGCAAAGAAACCATTATGTCTGGAGTGGGCAGGAGACTAGAGATAAGTGCTAAGAAGTCAAGTGATGAGCCCTGCCCTCTCCCAGTGAGTATGCATTACTTCTTTGCCCAGGGAGGGATGTGAGAGTCTTCTGGGGCTGCATCCTGCTTCACTGCCCTCAAGGGCAAACTGTGAGAATGGGCCATAGGCTAGCATTGAATGCACCTGCACCTGTAGTCAGTAGAACAGGATGGAAAGGTAGAAGTTAATTTGATGCTTATCTGCAACAGCGTCTTCCACAAAGAAAAAACGGGAGCTTAATTGAAACAAAGATTATGTTTTGCCCCAACTGTGCCTTACATCTCTGGGATCATGTCTTCTCTGTGGTTGTGGTTGCAAGCCTGGAATAAAAACATTTGCGCATATAGGGAGGGTGTGTGGTTTCCGAGATGCCACAACAAAGTACCACAAACTGAGGCGTTTAAACAAATTTGTCCCCCACTTATGAGGCTACAAATCCAAGATTTAGATGTCAGAGGGGCTGATTCTATCTGAAGAGCATCTGTCCTGGTGGATTTCTGATAATTGTTAATGATCTATCCTTGTAGAAGACCCTCCCCATATCCCTGTCTTCTTCACATAGTGTCTCCCCATGTGGTATGTGTCTGGATCCAAATGTCTCCTTCTTCAAAGGGCACCAACTATATTGGATGTAGGGCCACCTGTTTACAGTGTGGGCCATCTTAGCTTATCTACTCAATCTGCAACTACTCTATTTCCAAACAGGCTCACACTCTGGGGGCACATGGGTGAGAATCGGGATTTCATTATATGAATCAGGGAAAATTGAACCAGCACCAGATTTAAAGGGTACCTAAGTCCCTACAGTGTTATTTCATACCCAGCTCTGTGGCCCTAGCACAAGTGAAAGAAGCCTGGCTCTCTGCAGGGCCAGGTGGCTGAGGGTGGGGCTGAGGTCATACGGCCCTGTCAACAGCAGGACACAGCCACTGATTCTTTAAATGAACCCCATTGTGCCCACTACATGTGTCTCTTGACCCTTTCACCTTTGTTGGCACCTGACCATCCCTTGAAGGACCAATTTCCAATCTCTTGGTCTCTGCAATCTTATGGGACCATGCCTGTGGCATTTTAACCATAAAAATAATTGTTTGCACCCTTTTGCGTGTTAGGGTGACATCACTGTTGCTGAGGTCTCTGTCTCAGTTTTAGGTCTGCATCTGGAATGAAGCCCAGATCAGGAGTAGGACTTTCCTCCCTTAGTCTGTGCAACTCTGTCATGGGGCAGGCCTAGTAGTAATGTGACACCACCCTCCTCCTTGCTATCCTAGATAACTCTTGATCCAGTGCTTCGCCTATTCACAATGTTAGTCAAAATATGTCTTCCATGATCTTCTGCTCTGGCTGCAAAGAAGTTCAGTAACAATTGTCTTTGGGGTCCATGATCTCAGCCCTAGGTCTCAGTGTAGTGACCTTTTTCCTTACAATGGACTTTTCTGACACCTCTCTCAAAGGTTTTATTCTACTTCGCTCCTTACTCCATGTTTGTTATCAAAAATCACAAGCGATCTCTAAAAAAGTGTGTATAAAAATGCTTTAATTTACAAAATTTGTTTTTAAAAGATGTTTCCGTGAACTGCATATATAGTTAAAAGACAAGATAGTACTGTCGCACTGTCGTCCCGTTGTTCATCTATTTGCTTGAGCGGGCACCAGTGAGACTTGTTACTGTTTTTGGCATATCAAATACGCAACGGATAGCTTGCCAGGCTCTGCCATGCGGGCGTGATATTCTTGATAGCTTGCTGGGCTCTCCGAGAGGGACGGAGGAATCAAAACCGGGTTGGCCACATGCAAGGCAAACACTCTACCTACCATGCTACTGCTCCAGTCCAAAAGACAAGATAATGGAGGTATTCAGCTATGGAATTCCCCTGGTCATAGAATACAGAAATAAGGATGTCAGGGAAGGAGAGCAGTGGGGATGAGGAATGAGAAGTCAGACTGGAAGTAATATAAGGGCATTTGATCAAGGGTCCTGGATATTTTGGTGGTTTATATGTGAGATAACTATGCATATCAAAGCCATTAAGAGTCAATGTTATTGGCACAAAGATAAACATGCAGACCTGTGGACAGAATCGGGAATCCTGAGATAAACCCCTAGATTTATGGCCAGCTGATCTATGACAAAGTAGCCAAATGTGTAAAGTGGAAAAAATGAAATCTTTTCAATAACAAATAGTGCTGGGAAAAGTTGATAACCATATGTAGAAAAAATGAAATTAGAAACTTACTTCACACCCTTCACAAAAGTAAACTCAAAGTGAATCAAAGATTTTGAGATTAGAGCAAAATCCATAAAATACATTGCAGAAATCATTGTCAGAACTCTTCAAGAAATTGAACATAGAAGAATCTTCAATGAGATGACCACAGTGGCAAAGACAAAAACAAAAATAAGCAAAAGGACTACATCAACTTAAAATGCTTCTGTACAGTGAAAGAAACTCAAACTCTAATAAAAAGCAAGCTACTGGATGGGAGAAAGTATCTGCAAGCAATACTTCTGATAAAAAAATTGATATTCAATATCCATAAAGCATTCACTAAAGTTTCAAACAAAAAATCCAAAGACACCATTCATAAATAGGGCAAGGAGGTGAACAGACACTTCCCCAAAGAAGATAGACAGGTGGCCAATAGGCATATGAAAAAGTGCTCGTACACTGTTCACAATAGCCAAAATCTGGAAACAACCCAAGTGTCCTAGAACAGATGACTGGTTAAAGAAACTTTGGTACATCTACATAGTGGAATACTATACAACTGTTAGGAGAGATAAAGTAATGAAATTTGCTTATAAATGGATATATATGGAGAGTATCATGCTAAGTGAAAAGAATCAGAAGGAGAGGGATAGGCATAGAAGGATTGCACTCATGTGTGGACTATAGAATAACATCACATGAGGCTGACACCCAAGGACAGTAGATAGAGGGGCCAGGAGGATTGCCCCATAGCTGGAAGCCTGCTTGATGAGCAGAGGGGAGAAAGCAGATGAAATAGAGAAGGGATTACTAAGAAAATGATGGGGCTGGAGCGATAGCACAGCGGGTAGGGCGTTTGCCTTGCACACAGTCGACCCGAGTTTGATTCCCAGCATCCCATATGGCCCCCTGAGTACTGCCAGGAGTGATTCCTGAGTGCATGAGCCAGGAGTAACCCATGTGCATTGCCGGGTGTGACCCAAAAAGGAAAATAAAAGGAAAATGATAGCTGGAGGAATCAGTCGGGATGGGAGATGTGTGCCGAAAGTAGATAATGGACCAAACATGATGACCTCTCAGTGTCTGTGTTGCAAGCCATGATGCCCAAAAGTAGAGAGAGATTATGGGGAATATTGTCTGCCATGGAGGCAGGGGGGTTGGGAGAGGGGGTTATACTGGGATATAGGTGGTGGGAAATGTGCACTGTTGGAGGAATGGGTGCTTGATCATTGTGTGATAGTAACCCAAACATGAAAGCTTGTAACTATCTCACGGTGGTTCAATAAAATTTAAAAAATAAAATAAAAATAAATAAAAATAAAATAAAATTTAATAAAAAGAAAAAGTGCTTGTCATCACTCATAGTTAGAGAAATGCAAATTTGAAAAAATAACGAGATGTCATCTCAACCCTGTTAGAATGGCACATGTCAAACAGTCAGGGTTGTGGTAAGAAAGGAACCCTCATCCACCGTTAATGGGAATGTCATCTATTCCAACCTCTGTAGAAAGCTATATGGAGATTTCTCAAAACATATGACTACAACTCCCATATGATTCAGCAATATCACACCACTTCTGGCATCTGTCCCCAAAACACAAAGACATTCATTCAAAAGGATCTAAGCACACCTATGTTCATTGCTGCATTAGTACAATATCCAAGTTCTAGAAACAACTCAAATGCCCAACTACAGATGAATGGATTAAGAATTTGTGGAATATATACACAATGGTACATTATGCAGCTCTAATCAAGAACAAAATCATGTGATTTGCATCAACATGGATAGAACAACGGATATCATGCTGAGTGAAGTCAGTCAGAAAGAAAGGGACTGATACAAAATGATCTGTCTTATGTGGGACTTAAAGATATGCAGTGAGGCAGCAACAAATATCCACTGATAAAATAATGGGAGAAATCATACATACAATTGAGTTTGGGGGCAGGTATGAGGCAAAGGAAGGGGGTGGGCACATTGGTGATGAATGTGCTATTGAGATAATGTCCATGAGAAAACTTTATATTATTGCAAGCCAAAAAAATGTTTAAAGACTCAACATTATTATAAACATGTGACCCAAACTGTCAGTAGATGAAAAGAAGATGGGTGGGGTGGGTGGGGTGAGAGAGGAATCCTTGGATCATTGGCAGAGGGATGCTAATACCAATGGTGGATTTGGGCACTGAATGCTTGAAACTTTATTATCAGCAGTTTTGTAAATCAAGATGCCTAAGTTAAAATAAAATAAATGAATGAAGAATTTAAGGTGTTTCCTTAACTTTTTCAATGAATTGTGTGAGCAAGCAAGGGGCCTTCACAGGATATGGACCGTCTGGTTCAAAGCACCCCAGGAAGAACCTAAAGATCTGGAGTTGCCTCCCAGATCCATTACTGAATAAAATAAAATCAAGCAAATTACTTGGTCTCCCCAAACTACTTCCCCAGAGTACTTCCTGGACTATCAAATGATCCTGATATTCCAACTTCAGGAGGTTCTTGTGAGTCCTCCTAAGGTTTTCAAAAATAGAGGCATTTCCACCATCCATCTGGTGACCCCACATCAACATGTTACATGTATTCTGGCATTGAACTGCATAGCAATCTAAACAATGGCTCCCAAAATTACCCTCATTATACAGATAAGGAAACTGAGGGTTAGCGATATTGAGACCGACCCCAGGTCACAGAGTGGGTAAGATTCTGATTCCAGACTCTAACTTCTGATTATATGCTTGAATCCATATTCTGCCCCTCACATCTCTAGTGAAGTTCAGAGCATGCAAAGGTAGTTAGAAAAGTGTTAACATCCTAATTAAAGGTACCTGAGGCCTTCTTCATCTCCAAGAAGCTCTCAGTCTTTGCCCTGGAGAATCTGCAAAAAAAGAAACAAGCATACAAATGTTATTTGTGGTAATTCTTTTTTTAAAATTTTATTGAATCACAGTGAGATAGTTACAAGATTTCATGTTTGGGTTACAATCACACAATGATAAAACACCCATCCCTCCACCAGTGCACATTCCCCACCACCAATATCCCCAGTATACCACCCCTTTCCCACCCTCCCCCTGCGTCCATGGAAGACAATATTCCCCATACTCTCTCTTTACTTTTGGGCATTGTAGCTTGCAACAAAGACACTGAGAGGTCATCATGTTTGGTCCATTATTTACTTTTAGCACACATCTCCCATGCTGACTGATTCCTCCAGCCATCATTTTCTTAGTGATCCATTCTCTATTCCATCTGCCTTCTCCACTCCGCTCATGAAGCAGGCTTCCAGTTATGGGGCAATCCTCCTGGCCTTGTGTCTACTGTCCTTGGGTGTCAGCCTCAAGTTATGTTATTCTATACTTTATTTGTGGTACTTCTTAGCACTCTAGCACTGTAGCACTGTCGTCCTGTTGTTCATCGATTTGCTAGGTTGGGCACCAGTAACATCTCCATTGTGAGACTTGTTGTTACTGTTTTTGGCATATTGAATACAGGTAACTTGCCAGGCTCTGCCTTGCAGGCGGGATACTCTTGGTAGCTTGCCAGACTCTCCGAGAAGGATGGAGGAATCGAACCCGGGTCGGTCATGTGCAAGGCAAACGCCCTACCCACTGTGCTATCACTCCAGTCCCGGTACTTCTTAAGTTATCACATTTGTTACTATGATGCAACTATACTCTGGTTAGAATTTGGCATGCTGTTGGCAGTTTCAGTTGTAGGATCCTATCATGAGACTAAAAAAATCCCAAATTAATCTGACACAAAGCAGAACCTTCTAGATTTTTGTAAGACCCATTCCCCACCCACTAATCAAAAGTCTTGGTTTGCCCTGTCCATAAAAGCATATACTGCCATCAAAGAATAGCCTTCATGCCAAGCGTCTGGAAGAGACCAGCTCTAAAGCCTGCCTCCATGAGGTTGGTACTGACCTGCAAAGACCTCCAAACACAGGTGGAGTGCTCAGGGGAAGAAGGTCCCAGCAGTGCCAACTTTAACTTCCCAATGGTAGCACAGTGCAGAAGTGTTCTTTAAAACCTTGGGGGTGGGCTCTCACCAAAATGGGTTTTGGAGGAACTTTTCTCAAGATAGTCAAAGCCATCTACCTTGAACCTATGGCAAGCATTATCATCAATGGAGAAAAACTAAGGGCTTTTCCTCTAAGATCGGGGACAAGGCAAGGATGTCCACTCTCACCACTTCTCTTTAATATAGTACTGGAAGTATTAGCAATAGCCATCAGGCAAGAAAAAGATATTAAGGGGATTCAGATTGGAAAGGAAGAAATCAAGCTCTCACTATTCGCAGACGATATGATACTATACCTAGAGAAACCTAAAAGCTCTAGTAAGAAACTCTTAGAAACAATTGACCTATACAGTAAAGTCGCAGGCTATAAAATCAATACCCAAAAATCCATGGCCTTCCTATATGCAAACAATGAGACAGAGGAAAGGGACATGAAAAAAGCAATCCTGTTCACAATTGTGCCCCAGAAAATCAAATACCTTGGAATCAGCTTAACTAAAGAAGTATAGGACCTCTACAAAGAAAACTATAAAACGCTACCTCATGAAATAAAAGAAGACATGAGGAAATGGAAAAATATACCCTGCTCATGGATAGGGAGAATAAACATTGTCAAAATGGCAATACTCCCAAAAGCATTATACAGATTTAACGCAATCCCTATAGGGATACCCATGGCATTCTTCAAAGAAACGGAGCAAGCAATCCTGAAATTTATATGGAACAATAAACGCCCATGGATAGCTAAAACAATTCTTGGGAAAAAGATGATGGGAGGCATCACCCTTCCCAACCTTAAACTCTACTACAAAGCGGTAACAATTAAAACAGCATGGTACTGGAACAAAAGCAGAACTGCAGACCAATGGAACAGGGTGGAATATCCCCACACACAACCTCAAATGTATGATCATCTAATCTTTGATAAAGGTGCAAGAGATGTGAAGTGGAGCAAGAAAGTTTCTTTAACAAATGGTGCTGGCACAACTGGACAACCACATGCAAAAAAATGGGCTTAGAACTCGATCTGTCACCATGCACAAAAGTCAGATCAAAATGGATTAAAGACCTAAACATCAGACCACAAACCATAAGGTACATTGAAGACAAGGTAGGCAAAACCCTCCACAATATTGAAGATAAAGGTATCTTCAAAGATGACACGGAACTAAGCAATCTAGTAAAAACAGAGATCAATAAATGGGACTACATTAAACTAAAAAGCTTCTGCACCACAAAAGAAACAGTGACCAGAATACAAAGACTATCTACAGAATGGGAAAGGATATTTACACAATACTCATCAGATAAGGGGCTGATATCAAGGGTATATAAAGCACTGGTTGAACTCTACAAGAAGAAAACATCCAACCCCATCAAAAAATGGGGCGAAGAAATGAACAGAAACTTTACCAAGGAAGAGATACGAATGGCCAAAAGGCACATGAAAAAGTGCTCTACATCACTAATCATCAGAGAGATGCAGATCAAAACAACCTTGAGATACCACCTCACACCACAGAGGCTAGCACACATCCAAAAGAACAAAAGCAACCGCTGTTGGAGAGGATGTGGGGAGAAAGGGACCCTTCTACACTGCTGGTGGGAATGCCGGCTAGTTCAGCCCTTTTGGAAAACAGTATGGACGATTCTCAAAAAACTAGAGGTTGAGCTCCCATTTGACCCAGCAATACCACTGCTGGGAATATATCCCAGAAAAGCCAAAAAGTATAGTCGAAATGACATCTGCACTTATATGTTCATCGCAGCACTGTTTACAATAGGCAGAATCTGGAAAAAACCCGAGTGCCCTAGAACAGATGACTGGTTGAAGAAACTCTGGTACATCTATACAATGGAATACTATGCAGCTGTTAGAAAAAATGAGGTCATGACGTTTGCATATAAGTGGATCAACATGGAAAGTATCATGCTAAGTGAAATGAGTCAGAAAGAGAGAGACAGACATAGAAAGATTGCACTCATCTGTGGAATATAGAATAATAGACTATAAGACAAACACCCAAGAATAGTAGAAATAAGTACCAGGAGGTTGTCACCATGGCTTGGAGGCTGTTCTCTCATTCTGGGCAACTCAGAGAAGGGAACAGCAAGTAAAATGTGGTTGTTGGTCATGTGGGGGAAAGATGATGCGGGCCAAATATAGACTAGAGACTGAACAGAATGGCCACTCAACACCTTTATTGCAAACCACAACACCTAATCAGAGAGAGAGAACAAAAGGGAATACCCTGCCATAGTGGCAGTGTGGGGTGGGGGGAGACGGGACTGGGGAGGGGTGGTGGGATGTTGGGTTTACTGGTGGTGGAGAATGGGCACTGGTGAAGGGATGGGTTATCAAACTTTGTAAGGGAGAAACATGAGCACAAAAATGTATAAATCTGTAACTGTACCCTCACGTTGACTCACTAATTAAAAATAAACTATAAAAAAAAACCTTGGGGGTGGGGCTGGAAAGATAGCACAGCGGGTAGGGCGTTTGCCTTGCACACAGCCGACTCAGGTTCAATTCCCAGCATGCCATTTGGTCCCCTGAGCACTGCCAGGGGTAACTCCTGAGTGCAGAGACAGGAATGACCACTGCATCGCTGGGTGTGACCCAAAAAGCAAACAAACAAACAAAACAAAAAACCCTTGGAGGTGGTGGGAAGAATACTGGGAACATTGGTGGTGGAGAATGGGCACTGGTGGAGGGATGGGTACTCCATCATTGTATGACTGAAACGTAATCACAAAAGTTTGTAAGTGTGTAACTGTGTCTCGTGGTGATTCATTAAAAAAGAAAGAAAAAAGAAAAGGAATAAAGTGCAAAGCCTTCAGAATATTCTAGAGCCTGAAGCACATCCAAGCTTCTGGGCCCCCACATAAGCTGAGGCCCTTTTCATGTCTCCTATCTGCAGCTTCATATACTTGCCTAGGCTCTGAAACCATCCTAAAACATTGCACTTCTTGTGGGACCCTGTAGGATTACATAGCCTCAGGTAGTTTAGGTTTATTGGGTTACTCCCATCACAGTGCTCCCATTCCTCTGTTTTTATTTGTAGCTTCTTTCTTAATGTTCTGTTGACTTGTAAATATTGTTTTTCTCTTCTCCTTGAGTCCTTTTCATAGTTTATTAAGAGCCATGTCCTTTTTGTATGGACACAGGAAGACTTAGCAAATGCCATGCTTTTGTAAGCTGGGAGTCATTTGACTCTACATGATATTTTCCTCCTGGGCTTCTGTTCTCTCGACCTAAACCTCAGCTGCCCTTACTTCCTGGCACCCCCAAAAGCAGGGTCCCGACAAGGGACGAGACGGACCCAAGGCAAGCGGTGAGTTGTATGCTACCCTGGCATTGAGATGGGCCTGGCCAAAGTGCCTAATGCTTAACTATAAGTTAAGAGCTTGAACATGGACAAATGTTGTCATGATCCAAACAAAGATAACTAGATTTGGACCCTGCTAGGGTGAGGAATTATTAATCTGGCCTGAGCACTGTAGTCTGAGTCTGTGGCAAGATGTTGCCAGGAGAGCTGCCTTGCAAGCCTCAGTGTATCTTTTGCTATATCCATACAAAAATAACAAGTATTAAGATGTTAATGAGTGTTTGGAATAAGTAGAGCAGAAAAAACCCTTAAGAGGTATCTTCAATATACAAAGTAAAGTGAAAGTAAAGTGAAATTTATCAGTTACACAGGTGGGGTGGGGGGCTGGGGATGTGGGGGTGCAGGGTGGAGCTATACTGTGATTCTTGGTGGTGGAATATGTGCACTGGTGAAGGGATGGGTGTTAGAGCATTGTATAACTGAGACTTAAACCTGAAAACTTTGGAACTTTCCACATGGTGATTCAATAAAAATAAACAAACAAACAAACAAACAAACAAACAAATAAATAAATAAAAGAGGTATCTTGCCTACTGGCAGTCAGGAAGGGCTTTGGAACACCCCTAGGTTGTGTTCTCTTTGAACCTGACAGCCCTCAGGAAGGGCTTTCTTATGTTGATTTTGCTACCTGGCAGTGTGTAACCTGGGGGCAAGGGCGAGAGAGGAAAAAGGGAGGAAAGAGATGAGAATGGAGTCGGCAGTAGATCCAGAGAGAGGACGGAGCGGGGAGTGTGGGAGATGAGAAAGATGGAATATTGAATAAACGGTAACTAATCAGCAACCAGCTTGCTCCTCGTTCTTCCTTCGCCTGTCCTTGGCCAACAGCCGTCCTGATCCAGCCCACACACAGCGGTTCCAGAGCACCGAACGCGGGTGGTGATACAGAGCCTCCCGGAGAGCCCGCGTGCACACGCCCCTCGGCGTGCTATAGTTTTTTTACAGAGGACCCAGTGATATTCCCATCGTGAGACTGTGGGGCAGCCCCACATTTGCACTTAGGAAGCAGGGAGTCAGAGATATGATGCTCAGCCATAGCAGAGGGTTCTCACAGGGGGAGGAGCTGGAAGGAAGCAGAGTCAGGGCCCTAGGAACCCAGTTCTGGGATGTGCCTTTTTAACTGACTGATGCTGGTCACTCCACTGTCCTGTAACTCTTTCCCAGTGCTGGACCCATTCTGATGGGCTTCACACCTCGGTATCCACCCATCTCTCCAAGGAACATGCCATTTTCTCTACTACAGAGCACCAAGCTTTTCTCCCAGCCTGGCAGCCCAACTTGGTGGTCCCTTTTGGTGTGAGGTGCTTGCCAAGACCTTGTTCAGCTATGCAGTGCAACTGAGAGCTGCAGGACCTTCTTGGGTGCTCAGCCGGCACCTGCAGCTGGTGGGCCAGCAGGGCACTACAGCCTGTTTCCAGCACATGCAGGACTGTGCGAGTGGCCCTTCCGCTGATGACGCAGCTACAAGAGTGGACTCTGCTTGGCTTCCCTTCCCTGGGAGTTTTACAGGACTGTGAATTCCCAGGGCTTCTCCCAGGCAGCCTGGCAGAATAAGCTATTCAAACCTCTTCCTGATTTTCCACTGTCCCTATTGTTCCTGGAGCACTTGAACCATGTTAACCCCTTGCTCAAATCATTCATGGCCCCTACACTGTAGAGGCTATAGTCCCAGGCCAGATGCCACTTCCTCTGTGATCTGTACTAAGTCAATGTGCCTGGCCTCTCCTCACATGATGTCATCTACTTCAGCAGTCTCCTACAGCAGTGATGGGGCCCCTCTACTTCTTTTTGCCCAGCCCGGGTCACACTGCTGCCTGCCTCCTTCCTTCCGGCTGCTAGGGAGTTCTTGGCGGGAAGGTCCTAGTGCCTCCAGATGCAGAGCAGCAGTCCTTCAGCAAACATTTTTTGTCGCCAGCTCTGAGTCAGCCCGAAAACGTGGGGGAAGTTATTACACTTTCTTTTTTTACAGCTGAAGTAATTGAGGCGCCGAAATCTTACCTGCACGCCCACAGCTAATTCATGGTACAGCCGGGAGCTGTCTCCAGACCCTCTCTTCCTTTATGTTCCTCTTCTGCTCCTTAGCTCACACCCCATCCCTGTCTCCTTGGTCACCGTTGCCCTCTCTTCTCCCCCATCACACTGGCTCACAGTCCTTGAAGGTCGGCCGTCCTTCCCCTGCGCTCCCAGCCCAGGCTCTCCAGGGTCCAGGCACCAGGTGGAGAATTAAGGAATATTCCTTGGCTGCCCTGGCATGTAGGAAGCCCTGGGTGAAAATTCCAGGCACTGCCCCTTCCTTTGCCCTCCTGAGTGGGAGCAGAATGGAGATTGTGACTCCCTACCGGATTGACTGCTCTTCCCTTCCCCCAGCCCCACATTGGTTCTGAAAAGGATGGGTCTTTCCTCCTACCTCCTGCCTCCACATGGGTTACTCCTCTTTCCCTCTGTGTATGTGTGATATATATGTGCACAATGTGCACTGTGTATGGTAGTTACGGTGTGTATGCATGTGGTGTGTATATGTGGAACGTATGGTCCATGTGTGTGGCACATAGATGCATGGTGCATGCTGCGTGGGGTGTGTGTGTGGTTTGCGGAATGTGTGGGATGAAGGAGTATGTCTTTGTGTGTGTCTGCAGCCCCACTTGCTCCCCCATCCACATTTGCACTGGATCCGGCAACTAAACAGCTTTGCTGACAGCACTTGAAGAGCACACTGGAGTTACTTTGCAGGCTCTGGCATCTGACAGTGCTCATTGAAAAACACTGGGTGGAGCAAAATGCCCACCACTCTGGAATCTCAGTGCAAAGAGGGTTAACAGCCAAGGAGTTCCAGCCCAAGGAACACAAGGGCATGGCCGCCTTTTGTTTTTGCCAAATAAGGTGTCTTCAGTGCTTTGGGCTGTCAAGATGAACTCGATCATTTATGACATTTAGGAACTTGAGAGGAAGTAAAGATCAGGCTTAGTCAGGGGCCCTGGGAAGGGCTGATGTTGGAGGGACTGTGGAGAGCAGCGGCGTCTCCACGGATACCTGCAATTCCCACACACATGTCTAAGTGCAGCTCTCAGGCTGCATGGAGCAAATGCTTGTGTCTAGGGGGGACTGAAGAGGGGTGTTCAACACAGCAGGAATGCAGAACCATCCAGAACCTTCCATGTCACGGAACTGTCTTCTGAAGAAGGGATGTGAGAGGCATGGGAGATGGCCCAAAATGAAATAATGAAGCAGATGGACAAACAAGCTTCTCAGGACAGGGCTGGCCAGATCAGGGCTTCACCATCCCTTCACAGGAGAGGTTAGTGGGGCGCCTGCCACCCCAGTTCCCCCAGCCTGTGAGCTTAAGGCTGAGTCAGTGCTCCCTAAACCCAGGGAAGTGCTAGTGCATCTTGTGATGTCAGCTCCTGGCTGCAGTTAAGAGAGTCCTGCCTGCAGTGCTCCTAGAGCATGCTCCTCCCACATCCCCGGAATCAGCCCAGAAGGGCTAGAGGTGTGCTGGATGGACATCGTGAAACCGGCACTGTCTCTTGGCCACTGAAACCTGCCGCAACTGACGATCATCTCAGGGACTAGTTTCCAACTTCTGTGTGTGAAAACTGTGTGCATGTATGCATAAATGCTTGTGCATCTTTACATGTATGTGCACATGTCCAGGTGCTTGTGTGTGCACATGTTTGTGTGTGCATATAGGTACATATTTGTACATGTGTATATCCGTGTTAGGTGTGTTTGCATATGTATGCATAATGTGTTGTATGTGCATGCATGTCTTGTGTACATCTATGTGTATATGTATGCAAATGTGTATGTACACATACACATAGTTGTGTGCATGCAAGTGTTCATATGTGGGTTTGTAGGTTTGTGCATATGTGTACATGTGAGTGTGCATATGTGGGCTTATATCTTTGTGTGTACTCATGCATGCACATGCATGCATGCATATGGATATTTTTGTGTTCATGTATATGCATGCTTGCTTGTTTCTGTGCTTGCATGCTCACGCTTTTGTGTGTACACTGTCCACAGCCTAGTGTGCCATGCTCACTTCTTGTCTTTCCCACAAACATAGCTTTAGTCTGAATCTCCCTTTCTCAGTGGGACTGAAGTAAAGGGATTGTTTACTCTGGGAAAACGCAGTCAACCTTGCCAGGGCTATTGGAGAGGAGCATATTCACATCCAGTCCTTTGCTAAGGGAAGAAAAGAATAACGTTATGGCCCCTATAACAGTCAAGTTCCCTTTGAAGCGGAGAGCCTCTTCACGACGATTGCTTTTGCTGTGGCTCACCCAGCATCTTTTCTCTGCAGTGAAGGCTGCAAAACCAGGAGCCTGCTAGGAAGGCACTGAGCACCAGGCTGCTCAAAGCAAAGAATGCAGCTTTCCCTCTGCTCTGAGCACAGGCAGGTGATCCCTCTCTGTGCAAGGATGGCCTAGAATGTCTGCCAAGAAACAGAGAACACTGATGCCTTCAGGGACCCCAGGGGAATGGAACACTAGGGTGCTCTCTCTTTGCCAGTGGACTCTGTAGCTTCCAAGGTTCCAGGCAAGTCAAAGCAACATACTGAACTCTCACCACGAATCCTTTATTCTCTCTGAAGAGAAGAGTTTACTGCAATGTGAACCCCCAGATACAGAAAACTTCACAGAGTCCAGCTTGATGTTACCCTTGCATAGCTCACTCACACACACACACACACACACACACACATACTCAGGCTGACTTCAGGACACACAGAAAAGAAGACCTGTGTTCATTGTGGCATGCATAGCTCTCTTAAGCCCATCTCTTTACACAAACACTAAAGGCAACCCTGGAGATAAGTGTCAATGGTGACTTCTGCAATTGTTAGGGTTTAAGAGATCTGCATTCAGGGCACCAAAGGGCACTGTCTGATGCTTTCATTAATTTTGTCATCATTTCCTGCCCCCCTAATCCATGCCAGGAGCTGGGGAGCAGGATTGGGCCTTGTTCTCGGGAATCCAGCATCTCTGGGGATGTAGCCTTCAAAATCATCACCGTCCAGCTTGCTGAGGGTCGGGGTGGGGAACTCAAATCACTCCAGATGAAGAAGTCTGCATGTGCCCAAGTTTGGCAAGATGGGGTGAGGGTCATGGAGGCCCAGTGAGATAGGAAGTCTATTTGCCCTTGGATGGCAGCAAAAGTGTACTGATTGAATAGAGGGGACTGTGAATGTGCCATGATCTGGAACCCTCTGGCTTCCAGCGACTGTGCCGAGTAGTCTCTGGCTGCCCTGGAGGAGGCCAAATGCCTTTCAGCACAGAGTCTTCTTTCTGGATTGAGAAGCTCGTGTCAAGACTGGGGGTAGCGCTGCTCCTAGTTTAAGGGCCTAAAATCCACAATAGGGCTTTTAAAAGCAGAGCATCTTGGTTGCAGAGCAAATATCACTGCAGGTGCTGGAAGCTGATGATAAACCCGCTTGTTTTAAGAAAGAAAAAGCAAACAAGTATCTGTTGACTATGGATGTTGAGAGAAACCCACAGGATCAGTTCTTGCCAGGATGCAACTTGAGAGAGACAGGTGGTCTGGAGCTAGGCTATGCTGCCAGCTGGGGCAAGTCTACCACCTTCCCGCCACACACACACAGACTTGGCACACCACCTCTATGCCCAATGGGCAAGATGTGCTTCACCAAAAAAAGTTGCTGCGTTACCATCTATCTCTTCCCCTGGGTTGCCTCTGACCCCAGCTATTCAGTGCCACCAAACTTGGCCAGAACCCAGACAGAGCTTTAGCTTTTCTCTCTGCTCTGTCCAATGAGTATCTGTGATGGACTCAGTCATGAAGAAAGCACAGTAAGGGGGTTTTCCTGCCATGTTTCTGGTAGTGGAAATGCAGGAAGCAGCCTTGGCAGGCAAACACTGGCTGCTGCTGCTATTTCTTCACTGAGCACCTCTGGTTGCCAAGATCTTGGAGACAATTGTAATGCCCATGATTGAGAAAAATATCAGTATTACGCAAACAAGCCAATAAATTGCCTTTTGACATGACATTGGAGACATTTCAGAAGCACAGAGCATCCACGGGCGTTCTCTCGCTCAGCTGACTTGCTGTTCACCTCAATGATTAAAAGCAGTTCAACCTCAGAACAGTACTTCTAACCAAAATATACACCAAAGAGTTGGGATTTTACTTTGCCATTTTACAGTTGAGAAAACTGAGGCTGAAGGCATTGAAGTGATTTGACCTAGGGATTCACTTGTGTGCACTGGCATCCCCATTCTGCTTCAGTGACATGGGGATGGGTTCTCTACTTGACATTGGAACCCCATCACCTCTCCATCTGTTTCCCAGTGCTGCTATAATAAATTAACCTGGGGGCTTTAAACAATAAATGTTTCACGATCTGACATGGCATACTTTGGAATCAAAAATCCACTGAGTTTCACTGGGCTAAAGTCAAGGTTTGGGCATGATTGTATTCTTATCCATGTCTGTAAGGGCATCGTTTTCTTACTATTTCTAGTTTCTAGGGACAACCATGTTCATAGGACTGTGGTCGTTTCCATTATCTTCAAAGGCAGAAAAGTGACTTTCTTGCTTTCACTCATGTCATTTTGGCTGACTTTTATGCATCCCTTCTTCATTTTCAGATATACATATGATGGCTTTGAACCCTTTCGGCTGATCTGAGTTCGGCTCTATTTTTAAATCCCTTAGCTTAAGTGTGGCTGCAAATTCACTTTTGTTGTGGAAGTAACATATTCACAGGTTCTTAGAACAAGGGTGACATGCCTTTGAAGCCTATCATTCAGCCTCCCAACCATACTGATTTTAATATCAAGGAAGAGTCACGAATCACAAATCACAAAATCTCATTGATCGTCAATTTCTCAAGCGGGCTCAGTAACCTCCCCATTCCTCCTATCCCTGATATTTTAGAAGCCTCTCTCCAGTCAGCCTTCCCAATGATGCTACATTGGAGGCTCTTTCAGGGTCAGGGGAATGAGATCCAGATTGTTACTGGCTTTAGCATATGAATATAGCATGGGAAGCTTGCCAGACTGTCCCATGTGGGCAGGAAACTCTCAGTAGCTTGCCAGTGTTTCCCAGAGGGAGAAGTAGGCCACAAGATATCGTGTGGCCACTTTGTGGCCGTGTACTTCTGGGATCTTGCTATTAAGTCTCTGGATGTTGGCCGTTGATGGGATTACACACACTTGGGTTCCTCTGCCGGTACCTTCATGCACGAGGCTTGTCTGAACGTGTGGAGAGAGGCCTTGAGCATAGCTGTGGCTAGGTTCCAGTGGCCTTTGGCCGCTGGGAGCTCTGCTCGGGGCAGGGACAGAAGATGGAGCCCATCCCCTCCGAGTGGCCCTGGGGAAGACAGCCAGGCATATGGGCAAGAGGCTCTCAAGGAAGAGTATATCAGTAAAACAGGCATCTCTAACCTGGGTCTGGCTGTAATCACTTGTAGTACAGACTGGCAGGAGAGGAGGGAGAAGAAATTGATGCTGTGACTTGGAAAGATGTATGCCTATTACACCTTCTGGTGACCTGATGTCTGTCCTGAAAGGAGTGACCCACCACCTGAAAAGCATTCTTACTTCCTGAGGTGGATAGGAAAGTTTCTGCTGCATGCATGTCTGCAGAGTTCAGCTAGAGCAGTAAGCTGCCTTTTCTATTAGAACTTTCCTCTAGACATCTAGTATGGATGCACTTTCTCCAATGCAAGTTTCCTCACTCCTTCCCAAGGTGCAGTGCCACTTCTTTCTAATGACCACTGGGCTTGGGGGTAAGGAGCGGTTCTTAGTCGCCACCACATCAATAGCAAACCATGGGTCCCTTTTCAGCTCCCCGGGATCTAGAGAGGCAAAGCTCTGGAAACCTCCCATTGCCAAGACGACATTCCCCCAAGGAACAATCAGAGCTAGCCAGGCATTTCTGGACATGAAGTTATATGTGATCTCATTTTACTAGAGGGAATCTGGTCCAAAGAATCCCAGTTGACGAACTGAAATAATCCCCAAAATGCCGCCATAGGCCCTCCTTCCCTAACTTCATTGTTTCCAGTGCACTGGGCCTGGTAGCCTTTGTCCTCAGAGGGAAGCTGGTCTGTCACTTTTGATGCAAGCCCCTCCCCTGCCATTGCCTCACTGACTCCTCTGAGCTCTGTGCAGGGTGGAAGATAAACGTTCCCGTCCCACAGCTGAGAAAAAGAGGCAGCTGTTCAGTTGCAGAGCCAGGCCCTGTGTCCCAATTTATGGAGCACCCCACATGGGGTGGTTGCTTCCATCACCTCTTGGCTGACCCTCCAGGGGAAAAGGTGCGCTGTCACAGAAGATTGGACAACCTCCATCTAGTGTATGTTTTGATTTTCCCAGAAAGTTTCCATCTGAGTTGGTGGGCCTGGTGGCTCAGGGGGTCATGGACAATACCTCAGTTCTTAGAACTACTTATAGCTCTGTCAAGCAACCAGTCATAGTTGAGGGTAGGAGGAGAGTGAGTGAGGATCTGATAGTGTACAGGAGGGTCCCAGCCTTGAGGAAAGGTGGAGGACAGGAAAAAGAAACCTCCTTAATGAACACCTTTGATCAGAGTGAACAGAGCATGAAGATCCATGTGGCAACACTGTAAACCTTGGTAAAGGACTTATAGTTCCTGACCAATGTCTTTGAGTAGCTGGTGATACATATTTGTAAGCCAGAGAAAGCATAAAGAATCAGTATGGGAGGTGAGGGGGAGACATGAGTTTGCTTTTAGAAAATCTGGAGAGTTTCAGTTCCCACTAGCTCACCCTGATCATCATTAGTCATCCAGGATGGGGACTCAGAACAGGGAAAGCCTAGACTGAATATGTCAACATGAAAATTACTGTATTCTAGACTTGCCCTCTTCAATACTACCATATCAGAGACCAGCCACCTGTGTCAACTTAAATTCAAAACAATGTTAAGCAAAAGAGTACTGGGCCCAAGAAATAGTACATGAGGTATGGCTTTTGCCTTGCATGCAGTTTACCTAGGTTCAAATCCCCAGAACCACATATGGTCCCCTGAACACTTCCAGGAGTAATCCCAGAACACAGAGTCAGGGTCAGTCCTGAGCACTCAGGGTATACCCCCAAAACATAAAAGTTCTATAAAAATAATAATATAATAAACATAATAAAAAGTGGGTACATAATGCCATTCCAATTTCATATACTATTTATAGTGCAAATTTTGATATTGGGGGGATTTGAAAATGGAGTTATGGGGGATATGGTTCTGCCATCAGATCAACCTGTACCTGTGGGCTGAGTGCATAAGCAGCTTGATGATGCCTTCAGGTTTTTTGATACCCCAAAATTGTCACTGTGTACCAAAACTGGACTATAAACCGAACATGATGGCGACTCAATACCTCTATTTCAAACTACAACATCCAACAGGAGAGAGAACAAAAGGGAATGCCCTGCCACAGAGGCAGAGTGGGGTGGTGGGGGTTGGGCTGGGGGTGGTGGGAGGGATACTGGGAACATTGGTGGAGAATGGGAACTGGTGGCAGGATGTAAACCAAATACAAACATGAAAGTTCATAAGTTTGTAGCTGTAACCCACGGTGATTTACTAATAAATTTTTTTTAAAAAATGAACATAGTTTAACTTAGCTACACCATGTAACTAGATTAAATAAATCAGGAATTCATGAAAAAAATTGTTGCTGTGCCTCTGGCCAGACCCCAACAACTCAGGACCAAGTTTCCCAAGAAATTAAACTTCCAAAAGTTAGGTATGTGGGAGTCACACCCACAAACCACCTCTGGCTCAGCTATACAAGTTCATTTACCTGTCGTGCTTCAGTGACCCATAAATAAATCTTGAAAGAGATCAACAGCCACAGTTAATCTCAGACCTGAGCAAGGCTGAATAGACAGGGTAAATCAGAGGGGGACTGGTCAGTCTGGTGTCCACCCAAGCAGAGGCACTGACATCCACTTGCTCCCACAATCTAAAATCAATGGCGTACCCCAGGCTGGACCCTGTCATCTCAGGACGGACCTCGCCAAAGTGTTAGCTTGTTGAAAATTCAGGTATATGGGTTTTGTGACAGAAATCTCCAGGTTTTTTTAAGAGTTTGATGAGCAACCTGCCCCCACTTGCTATACTCCTGGAAGCACTGGCAATCTCCCCCACAAGCCAACTCCAGTACCACCATGTAACGTCTTCAGAAACCCATAAATAAATCTCGAAAGAGATCAAAAGCCTCAGTTAATCTCAGACCTGCACCGGGATGAACAGGCCAGGGTAAATAGGAAAGGGGCGGATCAGTCTGGTCCCCACCTAATTAGAGCCTCCAGCAGTCAGTTGCTTCCACAATCCAAAATTGTTGCCATACCTCCTGGCCAAACTCCACCATCTCGGGATGGACTTCACCTAGATACGGCCTACTGAAATTTGTGCTTATGGGTTTTTCTCAGAGTCAGGATGAGCTACCTCCCCCCCCCAACCTCCCTGTACTTCTGGAAGCTTTGGCATCCACATCCACACTCCAAAGCTGCCACCTAGTTAAAAAAAAAGGTACTCCAATCTCACCTTTCTGATAAAAATACTGTATGCCCTGAACAAACACGATGACCTCTTAGGACCTGTATTGCAAACCATAATGCACAAAAGGAGATAGAAAGAGGATGGGTACCTACCATAGAGGCAGACTGGGGCATGGGTGATGGGAGAAGATGGGAGGGAGACAGAGAGTATTGATGGTGGGAGGTGTGCACTAGTGGAGGGATAGTTGTTGGATCATTGTGTGACTGGAACACAATCATGAACAGTTTTGTAATGGTCTATCTCACAGATAGTCAATAAAATTTTTAAAAGTAAGTAAATAAATAAATAAAAATTGAGTGCAGAATTGCTATTTAGGATGATGAAAACATTTTAGAAATAGTGGAAGTGATTGCACAACATAGTGATTATAATTACTGTCATCAAGCCTGCATGCAAAAAATTGGCTAAAGTGACACATTTTATATGAGGTATATTTTAACACTTTTTAAAGAATGAAAGGGAATATATGGCTTTTGTGAAATAGTCAGTCTCTCCTCAGCCACAGGCAACCCATGGCTGTGATGTTACATAGTTTAGACCTGGAGCATCTTTTCCATGGCAGAGGTCTCTATGAGAAGACACTCTGGTGACTGGGCATCCGAAGATTGCTGGGATTGCTCAGGAATGCCAAATGAGAGGCAAAGGGAATAGGGTGGCAAGGCCTGCGAGGACAAAGGAGAATGATTTGGGGGCAGGTATCAGGGAGACAAATTCTCTCTTTCATTCTTTCTTTCTCTCATTCTTTCTTTCTCTCATTCTTTCTTTCTTTCTTTCTTCCTTCCTTCCTTTCTTTCTTTCTTTCTTTCTTTTTTATTTTATTGAATCACTGTGAGATAGTTACAAGCTTTTATGTTTGGGTTACAATCTCACAATGATCAAACATCCATCCCTCCACCAGTGCACATTCCTCACCACTGATATCCTGGGTATACCCCCCCTTTCCCACCCTCCCCCTGCCTCCATGGCAGACAATATTCCCCATACTCTCTCTCTACTTTTGGGCATTATGGCTTGCAACACAGACACTGAGAGATCATCATGTTTTGTCCATTATCTACTTTCAGCATGCATCTCCCATCCCAACTATTCCTCCAGCTACCATTTTCTTAGTGATCCCTTCTCTATTCCATCTGCCTTCTCCCCTCCACTCATGAAGCAGGTTTCCAGTTATGGGGCAATCCTCCTGGCCCTTGTATCTACTGTCCTTGGGTGTCAGCCTCACATAATATTATTCTATACTCCACAAATGAGTGCAGTCCTTCTATATCTGTCCCTCTCTTTCAGATTCATTTCACTTACCATTATACTCTCCATGTCTATCCACTTATTAGCAAATTTTATGACTTCATCTCTCCTAACAGCTGCATAATATTCCATTGTGTAGATGTACCAAAGTTTCTTTAGCCAGTCATCTGTTTTAGGGCTCTCGGATTGTTTCCAGATTTTAGCCATTGTTAACAGCACTGCGATGAATATATAGGTACAGATGTCATTTATACTGTTCTTTTTTGCATCCTCGGTATATATTCCAGAAGTGGTATTGCGGGGTCATGTGGAAACTCAATTTCTAGTTTTTGAAGAACTGTCCATATTGTTTTCCAGAAAGGCTGGACCAAGGAAGACAAATTCTGATGGAGAGCTGGACCCTGTGATAAGGTAGCCCAGTGACAGCAACTAAGTAAAGTACAATCTAGAAAATATGCACGAATTGCTGCTTCCTTAAAGTCCATGCTGCCCAAGCTCAAGCCTTTCTTCATGGAGTACCTTCTGCCAGGAACACTCCTATCATCAACCTTCATCCCTAGGGCCTGAGTCTGTGCCCCATGAATTTCCTTTCCACTCAGTAGTTAATCTAGAATATCACAACCTGGAGAAAGAGAAGCAGACACTTGTAGGTTTGGGGGTTTCACAGGAATTTTTCTTCCGAATTAAAATCAACCCAAAGATTTGAGCAAGGGAATAAGATCTGTATCCTGACATATGTACATGACTCCATCCAGATCTGGGCCTTGCACTGTGTATTTTTGGTGAACATCCTGAGGCTCAGAGTCAGGGAGTGGAAGGGTTTGGGGAAGCAGGACTGCAGTCAATGGAGCACAGCAAAGTCCCACTGACCAGAAGGGAAGACTGAAGCCCTGGGCCAGCTATGGCACCATGGCTGTGCCTTTCTAAGTGCCTATGTGCAGGGCATGAGCTGGGAGTCCAGGTGCAGAGGCCTGAAGATTCATCCTGTGCCTAAGCATGAAGCTTGGTCCAGGGCCCCACGTGGAGGTTTGGTGGGTACAATGAATTCCTTGAGTTTTTTAGCCCCACTGTGCTGGGCAGACTGGGCTTGCAGACCAACGTTGGTTACTTTAAGACACAATCCTCTGCTGAGGAGATATCTCAGGAGTCAGGCTCATGACTTTCATGTGCAAAACCCTAAGCTCCATCCTCAGTACTGCATGTCTGTCCTTTGCTCCAGCACTGGTAAGTGTTGCCCTGGTGGCCACTGAGCACCATGGGGCCAGAGCTTTGAACAATCCGGCCCGTTTGGTCATGTTTCAACAGGAGTGGTCCTGAGCTGCCTAGGATGACAAGGGAAGTAAATAAATACACAGGCCCATGGTACAGGTCTGTAGAGGCTCTCTGGGTTAGGCTCAGTGTCAATGCTCTGAGTCCCCGGCTGCATGTGCACATACTCAACAACCCCAACACAGAAGTTCTCAAGCCAGGATATTCCAAGGAGGCCCACAGGTGAACATTGTGGCGTGGGACTAGGGGGAAAACAGGATGGGACAGCCAAAGCATCCTCTAGAGATAAGGCTTCATCAGGGGAAGCTGCCACTTTGTCCCAGAGGATCCAGCCTGGATCCCAAGAGCAGCGGACAACACAGCCACTGTTCTTTCATCTAGTCCTATCCTGTGCAGAATCCTGAGTACCTCACAACTGCAGCACACACTTGAAGAGTGTCACCTCCTTCGTGCTTGTGGCCTGCCACTGCCTGCTGAAGCTCTCAGGGCACAGATGTTGTCTGAGCCTCTCTGTGGAGCTTTTTGCCTGTACATGCCCACATCTTCTCCTGCAGCTACGCTCAGGACTGAACCAGTGTCACTCTGCTGAGAACTGCATACTACACCAAACTGCATGCTTAGAGTGCCCAGACAGAGCAAGATTCAGGACTTTCTTGGGAAGTGGTCCATGCTAGGGTGAAACACATGGCCTAGAAGAGCCACAGGGCCTATGACCAGCACTGCCTGTGTCTCTAGATTGATCACTTCTCTGCCTTTGTTGTGGTTGCCTCCTAGATGATTTTGGGGTGTGGAGATCAGGTGTGCATCTGCCTGATGGGTTGTACTCTCCTTGCACCCTGTACTCTGCTTTCTTGTCCTTTGAAGAGCACAGCCCTCTTCCTGGTGAACTCTCCTCCCACATGTATGCCAGCTTCATCTCCTTAGAGGATCCAGCATCCCCTATCAGAGCCTTGGACAGTGTGGATGTAGCCCTCATCATGCAGAGACTCAGTCTGTGGACAAGCTCTTGTGGTGTGGAGTGAATTGGGGCACCTGTTGTTTTGCCTACTGCCCCAGATCCCTGCAGCCCAGATTCCACCCTGCCAGTTAGCTCGTGAAGCTCTAGCATCTATTTATTCAGGAATATATGGGATCAGCTCAGTATTAGGACTCAAGTCTCTACTCAATGCTTCCCCTCGTTGGGATTCCAGCTAGTGCCAGTCTCACTCACCTGCATTTCTGGTGCCTGCAGAGCATACTAGGAGCCAGTCACAATGCTGGGGGAAGCAAGGAGGGCAAGAAGGAGCAGGAGCCTGGGTCAAGGGACAGTAAGAAGCAGAGCTGGGAGTAGAAGGTACCAGCAGAGGGGAAGCCTGGAAGACAGGTGTTAGAGAGGGTAGGTTTACACAGGATAAAGCAAGGAGGAAAACTGTAACCTTCCTAGTCTATCTTAGCTTGGTCAGAGTGAATTCTGGACAGTTCCATATGAGTAATTTCAATTCCCCAGCCTGCCTAGTGTCAGACATGCAGGCCCAGAAAGGCAGCCTAGAGAGTCATTCCCAAGCAATAGACTCTACCCTGGCTCCACTACTTCATTCGGGAAAGTACCCAAATGAAGCTGCTCTTCCCCAGTCAGTGCATACTTGTAGCAGCAGATCAGACCTGGTTGATTATAACATCCTCAAACATTCCAGAAGAAGTTGTCTCAGAGGAAATGCTGCCTGATAGGGAACAGTACCTAATTCCCATACAACTATCTGCCCCGAATCGCCTTGGGTTAGTCCCTCCACCTCTGAGGCTCAGTTTCCTAATCTGCCAGTGACAGGTTCTGTGCATAGAGTAATGCCTCCCTGTGATCATGTTCTAAGATATTTGAGGCTCTTTCACTCAGCCCTATGCTCTGAAAATGAGCGACTGAGGGCCTGAGGTGGAGGTGGAGGACAAGCTGAGACTCAGCCAGGGATGTCAGTGATTTGGGGGTACCGGGACTGGAACCCAAATGTTCTATATCCTTCCAGGAACCAGTGAGGGTGTAGTGTCAAAAGATGGAGCCCAACCTGCAGGGGAAGGGCCTAAGGAGGCCAATCAACCCTGGCCTGGGGATTCGTTCACTGATTTATTTGGATCTAGTCACCCCAGAAAGAAGAGCTGAGCAGAGGGAGTGGGGGTGAGCTGCTAACAGCCCTGGCAGTGCCTTTGACTGTCCCTATTGTGGACTCAGGATCTTCAAACAGTCCCACTGACTCCCTGGTGCCAAGCTATGGTGATCTGAGGAGGCAGCACCCAGGACCTTGGGCCCAGAGCAGAAGCCTCAAAAGAGGAAGGATGAAAAGGGAATCAGGCTGATGTGCACTTGTTCATACAGGCAGAATTCCCGGATGAGGGAAACAACAGCACCCCCTCTCCCTGACTCACATGTTTGAGGAGCAACGGTAGTGACAGTTGGGAGACCATCCCCAAGATGCCCAAGCACACAGCCAGTCCACAGATGGATTCCCTCAGCCCACACCTTAATCTGTGCAATTACTATATTTATAAAGCCCTGAGCTCATCCACAAATACCTGCGAAAAGGGATTTATACCTCGTCTTTGCTCTATCAGCTAGACCTTTAGTGTCTTCTGTCTTTTTCAGAAAACATTCTCTGAAGTAATTTGAAGAGGTTTTACAGTCAGTAGATTGCCCAAGAAGCAAGACAAACATCATGCACCACTATTAGAAAAACATCACAACAGTCTATACCAGCTTCAAGACGAAGCTGCTCACTGTAATACCATAATCCTCAAGTCCTCAGTTCTGTGAAAATGATTGGCTTTCCTATGGGTTTAAATCAATGGATACCGAGCTTGCAGTCTGAACTTCATTATAGAAAGATTTGTCACATTAACACTTTAGCACTAGTGTGTAACACTGTGGCTCACATTTGGCTGTGACTTATTTTACAAGAATTGTAGCACCTTAGTCAACAAGTTAAATAAGTTGTTTGCACCCTCTGGGTCCCAAGTTGCAGAGGGAAGTTCCCTTGATTTGTTCAGCAGGTAAGGCACTTGCTTTGCCAAGAGATTTGCACAGATTCGATCCCCAGAACCCCGTATGGTCCCATGAGAACTTCCAAGAGTGATCCTTGAGTGTAGAACCAGAACTGAGCACAGAAGATATGGCACCCCAGCTCCAGTCCCCCAAATTATCAGCATCCAAAAAAAATTTCAATATTAAGCAACTTCTAAATAGTGAGTAAACTTGGAAGTCCTGTTGGGTAGAATATACTCATTGTAGACAACCTACCTTCTTAAATTGATGCATAATGACTAAATTATTTTATCATGAATCATTAATCATAACTAACACTCCATGCTAGACACTATTCTCTGTGTTGTCTGTGTATTGATTCATTGCATCCTCAAAACACCTACATAAATTGGTGCTATAATTATTTTCTTTTACAGATGAGATGACTGACGACTGATACAAGTGCTCTGCCTGAAGTCACAGAGCTACTAAGAGGTGGGACTGAGCTTCAGATCAGTCATGTACTTAACCACTATTGTCTTCTGCCTCCCATTTTAATAAATATTTCTCTTCTTCTCACTATTTCATAGCATGACAGAATAAATTGTCTCACTTCTTTGGATTCCAATTTATCTGTATAAAGAAGTCATAGTATCTTCCTACTAATGTTGTTGAATTAAATGATAAAATGTGTGAAAATAACTCATCATACAGTGCACACTGTATGAGTACTAGTGTAGTGAAAGTCCATACACTCAGGTGTCTCTTTTTTATTTTTTATTAGTGAACCACTGTGAGTTACAGTTACAGATTTACATATTTTCGTGCTTTTGTTTCAGTCATACAATGCTCGGGTACCCATCCCTCCACCAGTGTCCATTCTCCACCACCGATGATCCCACTATCCCCCCCACCCACCTCCACTCCATCCCCCCATCTCACCCCAGCTCTGTGGCAGGGCATTCCTTTTGTTCTCTCTCTCTCCTTTTGGGTGTTGTGGTTTGCAATAAAGATAGTGAGTGGCCATCGTGTTCAATCTATAGTCTATTTTCAGCATGCATCTCCCATCCTGAGTGGGTCCTCCAACCACACTTTACTTGGTGTTCCCTTCTCTAGCTGCCTTTTCCCCCAGAACATGAGGCCTGCTTCCAAGCCATGGAGCAAACCTCCTGGCCCTTATCTCTACTATTCTTGGGTGTTAGTCTCCCATTCTGTTATTTTATATTCCACAGATGAGTGCAATATTTCTGTGTCTGTATCTCTATTTCTGACTCAGGTATCTCTTAAAAGCATTTCAGTTGACAAAAGACTGAAGATATCATGGTAGTTCTAACTGATCTTACCATATAGTATTATAGAGCATAGCTCTGAGGTAGGCTGTAACATCTAAGTTTGTGTAATTATATTCTACAATGTTTGCAAAGTGGTTAAATCATATAACAATTAATATCTCAGAATATATCCTCATTGTTAAGCAACATTTTAATGAATTAACATCAGGTTCTGTCATGTGCGCCATGTGGAGATACATAAATGAATGGTTTCAATGGTTACATTGGAATTTGATATTTGGGGAAAGTTACAGGATGCTTTTACTAGGAGTTCCAGATGCATTGTAACTAAGAAGCATTGGTAAGCTGTTTCATATAAAGAAATCTTTAGAAATTTCTAAAGGGGCTGGAGCGATAGCACCGTGGGTACAGTCAGTAGGGCATTTGCCTTGCACGTGGCCGACCTGGGGTTGATTCCCAGCATCCCATATGGTCCCCCAAGCACCGCCAGGAATAATTCCTGAGCACAAAGCCAGGAGTAATCCCTGAGCATCACCAGGTGTGACCCAAAAAGCAAAAAAAAGAGAAATTTCTA
Source organism: Sorex araneus (assembly GCF_027595985.1). Taxonomy (NCBI): domain Eukaryota; kingdom Metazoa; phylum Chordata; class Mammalia; order Eulipotyphla; family Soricidae; genus Sorex; species Sorex araneus. Next base: position 62,100,065 of record NC_073313.1, on the reverse strand, counting down.
AAGAAATCTCTGGACATCTTGGAAAGTGTTCTAAGTCCTATTGTGTAGATAAGAGAGGAATCCAGGCTTGGAGAAGCTACATGCATTTCTCAGAGTTACTCTACTAAAAGTGGCAGAGCTGAGACTCTACCAAGTCCACTCTCATTCTGCACAGTTTGGCCACACCTGTTTTGAACAAATTCTCTGATATTCTGAAAGACTTGAATATTTCCAACGGGTGATGGTCAAGCTGAGCAGGGAAAGGATGACTCTAAAGTGTCCTCCATTCCCTTTGTTTCTTGAGTCTTGCACAATGCAAGGTCAAGGATGTTTCGTGCAAGCACTTTCCACTGTGCAGTAACCAGTGTAAGGGATAGTAGGAGCTGGATGCGTGTGTCTCCAATGCACTGGCTACTTTCATAAAGCTCAGGCCTTTTACTTGGACTTTTATGAACCTGCTCTCATGTGTTCCTCCTTTGGTTCCTTATGTTAATAAAGGTCTCTTTTAGAGATTAAAAGAAAAGCAAAACACATCTCAGCTCCACAGTCACTCTTCATATTAAGATGGGAATTGCTTTGTCTCATTTTTGTTATTCAAAGAGTCTGTGCAAAACAAACAAAAATGATACAAAGGTCTAATTCAGACAAGAAGTGACTCAGATACATCTCTCCCTCTTTTAAAACATAAGACTTAAGTGAGATATGATTTACATACCATAAAATACATCCTTTAAATTGTACAGTTAGTTCAGTGACTTTAGTGTATTAACAAAGTTATACAACCATTATTACTAATTCCACAATATTTTCAATACTCTAGAAGTCAACCCATGCCTATGAAGCAACCCATACCTATTCTTCCTCCCCCAGTCACTGCAATTCCCTAACCTAGTGCTGTCTCTCTCTATTTCCCAGTTCTGGACATGTTATGTAAGTGGATGGATTCAAATAACATGACCTTTCCCCTAGCATGTTTTCAGGGTTTATCCATATCATAGTACATCTATATTACATTCCTTCATTCATTTGTATGGCCGAATAGTATTACCTTTTACGAATGTGCACATGATCTTGATCCATTAATTGATTGATTGTTTGATTTCAATTGTTTTCATCCATATTTAGCTATTATGAATAACAGATTTGAATGCTCATGTATAAGTTTTTGTGTAAGCATATGTTTCCAATTCTCTTGTAGGGTAAAATTGCTGGGTCATATGTTAATGTTCAACTTTTTAAAGAACTCCTGGACTTTTCTACAACATACTTGAAACATTTGGATCTCTTTTACCTTTCCACAAGCAATTTATGAGAGTTCTAGTTTATTCGTATTCTTACCAGTGTTTGCTGTCCATCATTTTGATTGTTATTGTGATAGATGCAACAGTGGGATTTTAATTTGCCTTTTCCTCACAGATAATGATACTGAGCATCTTTTCATATGCTTATTGGACATATGTGCAATCTATTTCAAGAAATCTCTTCTGAAGTATACCTTTCTTTAAAAATTGTTATTTGTTGTTTCATTGGTGATTTATAGGTGAACTTTATATAATTCTAATTACAAATCTCTTGTAGGCTGAATTATTTTGTAAGCAAATGTCCTGATTTACTTTGAACAGTAACTTGTGAAAATAAAATAAAAGTTTGGTGGTCTACTTTATCAAATAGTTTCCTTTGTAGGCTGTGCTTTTTGTATCCAAGAAATCTTTATCTAATCCTGGTTGAAAAGATTTTCTCCAGAGTTTTCTTTCAGAAGTTTTACATTTTCAAGTGGTACTTGGTTATGATACATTGTGAGAATTGTTATTTATGTCAAATGGTATGGATCAAAATTCATTTTTGTTCTTTTTCAATATTTTGCCTTACTTATTTTTGTCTTAAAAATGATACCTTGATTGTTTTAAATGTATTTTATTTTAATTAAGTAATATACTTACAATAGTGTTAACATTAATCTTGTTTTGTTTTGTACCACACCCAGAAGTGCTCAGGGGATCATATGGAGTGCCTGGGATCAAGCCTGGTTTGCCAGAAGGCAAGGCATTCTCCAGCCCATATATTTATTTATAGAATTATTTTATTTTCATTTCGATTGTTTATTGGCATTAAATAAGAATAAAACTTACTTTTGCATAATCAATCTCTGTCCTATTACCTTACTAAGGTCAATTATTAGTTTATTCATTTTTTTAAAGATACCATTAGATTTCGTCCATAGACCATTATGCTGGTTGTGAATAGACGTCGTATCATTTGTGAATAAAACCAATTTTACACTTTTCTGTATAATCTCTAGTGCCTGTGCTTTCACAACCTTTCCCTGTCTGGCCCACTCCTCTTCCTTCCTCCCTCCCTTGCTTTCTTTTTCCTTCTTGACTGTCCTAGCTAGAACCTAAAATTCTTTTATTGTGTCCGTTTTTGTCATACGGTAGGGGTGAAGCTCTCTTACTAGGTTTGTTAATTTATGGTAAATTGGCTATTTTTGGATGGAATACACTTCTTTATCCATGGCAACAGAGCACTCCAAAATCTACATTATTGTAGCCCCTGCAGATTTTATTAGAGTTGTTGACATATTCTCCATCTCTTTACTTTCAATCAGTTTACAGCATTATATTTGAAATGTATTTCATGTAAAAATATCACTTGTATCACTTTTCATCCCATTGATCTTCTATTTGCTCGAGCGGGCACCAGTAACGTCTCCATTTGTCCCTGTCGCGTCCGAGTGTAGCCCAATGATATCTGCTCTCTCTAGGAACAGGAAGAGCCTCAAACCGTTCATTTAAGGTTTTGACGAAGAAGTCTGACCATCTTGTTGATGGGCAGCCACGCGGTCTTTTGACATCCAGTGGAATCCAGTCAGTAACAGCTCTAGTCTCTGAATCACATTACGTGTCCAGCCCATCTGATCCTTGACGTCTTGGTAAACGAGACAGCATCCCATATTCTTGACCGTCAATGGAGGTTGGCACTCCTCTCACTTGAGTGAAATGTGATACTCCAAACATAGCTCTTTTGATTCCTCTTTGGGATACACGAATAGTGTTCTCATCCTGTTTACACAGGGTCCAGGCCTCTGAGGCGTATGTTAGTGCAGGAAGAATGGTGGAATCAAAAAGATGTGCCCGGAGACAGAGATTCTTCATCCTCTAACCACTTCTTCGACGCTCTTGAAGGCATTCCACACTTCTCTCTTCCTCCTGCGCAGTTCTGGCGCTAAGTCGTTCTTCATGTTGAGTTCTCGACCCAGGTACACATAGCTGCTGCTTTTGGAGATGTTCGTTCCATTGAAAGCAAATGGAACGTCAGGGACTAGTTCGTTTTTCATGAACACTGTTTTGCTGAGATTCAGCAGCACTCCAACCTTTCAACACTCACGGTCAAAGTTGGTCAGCATTTGTGCCACTTGGCTAATATTTTGTGTTATGAGAACAATGGTCATCAGTGAAGCGGAGGTGGTGTGGTTGCCGACCATCTATCTTCACTCCCATTCCTTCCCATTCTAGTCGTTGCATGACATTCTCAAGTATGGCACTGAAGAGTTTTGGTGAAATGGTATCACTCTGCTGAACCCCTCTCTTTATGTCAATGATCACTTCCTTGTAGAATGGTGAGATCCTAGTAGTGAATCTGTAATACAGCTCTAGGAGGATTTTGATGTATTGAGTTTGAACACCCTGTTTGGCTAGGGCTTTGAGGACCGCTTCAGTCTCAAGAGAATCAAAGGCCTTCTAAAAATCGCTGAACGTTAGACAGAGTGGCATCTTGAACTCTCGCAAAACTTCAATGAGCTTGGTCATTGTGTGGATATGGTCAATCATGCTGAATCCTTTTCAGAACTCGGCTTGCTCTCATGGTTGTCCTTCGTCTAGTGTTCTGCCTATTGTATTCAGGATGACTTGAGTGAACAACTTGTAGATGACAGACAACAGGCAGATTGGGTGATAGTTGCCGATGTCATGGATGTCTCCATTCTTGTACAACAGAACAAGAGTCCTGCTAGTTTTCCATTGGGATGGAACCTTGCATATGGAGAGATAGCATATGCTGAGCTAGTGTATTGATGAGTACTGGTGGCAGATTCTTCAGGTGTTCAGGTCTGACTTTGCTGGACCTGATGCTGTACGCATCTTTACCGACAAAATAGCATGTCTAATTTCGGAAGAGAGGACGTTGGGAATTAAATATCCATCCTTCAGAATTTGGTATGTGGGCAGGTGGATGTGGCTGTTGAAATCTGAGAAGTCGTGAATAATCCTCTCCATTGCCCTTCTGGAAGATGTGATAGATCCATCAGTTCAGTCAAAACGTTCGATTGAATATGATGTGGTCAGTTTCCTTGTGGAACTGTCCACCAGGAGACTCCCATGTCCAACGTTTAGATTAGGCCTTCTGGAACTGTGCGTTACCATGGACTTGGTGAACATGATGAACTCAGACAGTCTCTCACCCTGTTTGTTCCATTCTAGACCATGGGTCCCAATGTGGAGTTCTTAGTCTACCTTCTCAGTCCTATCTTGGCATTAAAATCACCAACAATGATCTTGTAGAAGGTGTGGACTTCTTTATAGAGGTTATCTAGCTCCATGTAGAACTTCTCAATTTCTTCTTCATCGTAGTTGGATATTGGTGTATAGATGATGAAGATAGAAACTGCCGGAAGTGAGCCACATCTATTCAAGCGTAATTGTCCTAATGAATGTAGAAATATACAGTTACCTGTTGATTTTAATCAAATATGATCATCTATGCTTCTCATAATGGAAATTATACTACTTATATTTAATAAGATTATGTATACAATAAAATTTAATTCTATTACCTTGATTTTTATTTGTCCCATATACTCTACATTCCGTTTTCTCTTTTTTAAACAAAAACTTCATTAGGATTAATTGAATATTTTCTAGAGTTCATTTTGTCTCATTTGTTGTTTTTAGTATCATTCTTTGTTATTTTTAGTTAATTTAGTATCTAAGGTATTCATAAATGTATCACCATCTGCATTTAAGTACTGTTATACCTCTTCATATATAAGAATGTTTAAAGAGTGTATTTTATTTATCCTATATTTTGTGATGTCATGTCATTTTTACTTGTGTTTGAGTAATTATTATTATCTTTATTTAAATGGCCAATTATTCTGGAGGGGGCATTCTAGGCCATCATCAGCACCCTGAACGTCTCACTGTACGTCATCTTTAAATCTAAAAGTAAGGGAAACCATATATTTGAAACTGGGCCAAAGATCAATATTAGAATATTAGACATGAACAATTGTTTTTGCCTGAAAGTCTAAGGATAAGGGTTGTCTTCTGTCTACATATCCCCCTAAACTTTATTTAGGTCTTCAGATAGGACCATGTGTCTCAGGAGATTAGCCTACAAGGGAATTTATTGTTCATTCTGGTGCCTACCAGATTAAGACCCACCCTGCCTAAAATATGCTTCCCTGGTCATATAAGGCCCCTCCTGTGACCATTTAGGCAAGATGTTTGCTTTGAGAACATAGGTCTGCAATAAAACTCTCTTTCAACCAATTGCCTTGTCCCTTGTTTGATTGGTCCTTGTCTGACAAAAGAACTGAACCATGATAGTTACATCATAGTGAGCCAGGAAGTGGTGAAGTCTACTGCAGCTAGCCAACCTCTATCAAAAAACTTTGAGGTAAACCTTCAACCAGGAGGGCTCTATTTGCCTTGTCCACTCTCTTTCTAGTCTGATAGTGGCTATCAGGCCAGTACAGAAAGGTTGCAGAAACAGCTATAATTAAATCAATTGACCATGCGTGTGGCCACTTCTGTGTGTATAATTGGGAAAAGCCACCTTGGCCTGTAAGCCCAAGAATTCTCTTTCCTCTATCTGGGTCAGTTAACCTAGAACTTTGAGCAATTCCTCGAGTGCTTCCTAGGCGTTTTGGTCTAGTTGTGGACTTGTACCTGTATTTGTGAATCAATTAACCTGTCTCTATGTGGCCACTTCTGTGTCTCATTTTCCAGGAAAAAAAGGACATGCTGAAAAAGGTAAAATCTGAACTAAAAGGTATTTCGCCAACTTGTGAGAACTCTATAAGACTGAAAGCAAGCTAGAGTCCAAAGTAGAAACCATAGTTTTCAAATCTGGTTTAAGCAATTATCAAAAGGACATGTTGAATTCTTGCTGTAGAGCTGCAGACCATAACAACCTGGATGAGTTCTCCTACCCACCCCATGACTTTCCATGTCTTTGGGAGATGCTGGATGGGTGCTTTATTCATATACCATGTTTTGTTTGTGTTGTGCAGTTATTTTATGATTTGTATGTGAATCCAAGGATTTGGAGAGTTCTTTTCATGTTAGTGTTTAGCTTTATGTGTTAAGGAATCTAGAATCAGTTTTTTCTGCTGTTAATAGAAAATCCAAAAGCAACAAATATCAGGGGGTCTAAAAGTCAACCTAGGCTCCAAGAAATACAAGGCTTACTTAAAGCTGTTCATATATTCTGGTTCTTTCCTTTTATTCTGTCACAGTCAGTGAATTTTGGGTCTTTAGAATAAAAAAACAGTTATCAATTTATGGAATCATAATTCAAATGAAAACTATCTGAACTGGTAATATAACTTGTGAAAAACAGCATTTTCAATCTAAATTACTCATTGGTATAAGATTGAATGGATAAAAAGGTAAAGAAATAATGTAAGGTTACCATGGCTAGCAAAATGATGTTTAACCCTAAGATCATATATTAGCAAAGATTATGGTGTGCCTCTAAGATTTGAGTGGCCACCCGTGCATTCTTCTGAGTTTCAAATTGTGCTAATTTTAAAACCATAGTCCTAAAGGATTAAAAATGAAATGGGCAGACAAAATGACAAAAACTGAGCTTGACCTCATTCTGAAAAATAACCAAATAGGGGCTAGAGCGATAGCACAGCGGGTAGGGCCTTGCACATGGCCAACCCGGGTTCGATTCCCAGCATCCCATATGGTCCCCTGAGCATCACCAGGAGTAATTCCTGAGTGCAGAGCCAGGAGTAACCCCTGTGCATCGACATGTGTGACCGAAAAAGCAAGTAATAATAATAATAATAATAATAATAATAATAATAATAATAATAATAATAATAACCAAATAGCTATAGGGTTTATCTTATTCACCAAGACCACGTTCAACTAGGAATGAGTCTTTGTCACACAAATGAAAGTATTATTTCATAAATATTAGGGATAAATTATAGAACTACTTTGAAATTAAACAAAAGAATATTCTTGTGTTTTGGATAACATTCACTGTATCACTATCATCACTGTTATCCTGCTGATCATCGATTTGCTCAAGTGGGCGCCAGTAATGTCTCCATTCATCCTAGCGCTGAGATTTTAGCACCTCTCTTTACTCATTCTTCCCAGCAGTGCCGCAATGGAGGCTTTTTCAGGGTAAGCGGAATGAGACTCATCATTGTTACTGTATTTGGCATATTGAATACGCCACGGAGAGCTTAACAGGCTCTGTCATGTGGGCAGGATGCTCTCGGTAGTTTGCCAGTTTCTTTAAGAGGGAGAACTAGGCTATAAGACTATCTAGAACTAGGCTAGAAAACTAGGCTATAACTAAGCTATCCATTCGTCACATGGCCACGAATGGATAACATCAATTTAAATATTTTAAGTATTTTCCTTTACAGGTGTTTAAAATTTGAATGAAGATAAGAAAACTTGTATTTTTGTGTCTGAAGGTATGTTTGTATCTCTCCCCCCAAATTCAAATTTGCTACTAAATAGAATTGTTAGATATCTGGCCCCAAACCCCTATGCCTTGTGATAATTTTGGTGAGCAATCTGTCCAGAAATGTAGAGCTTTAGTTTGAGATTCTGTCCGTAAAGCCCTAAAATCAGATATAAAATTTTTACCCCATCTGTATTTTTATTAAACATAATTTGCTCATATTTTTCAAGCACAGAAAGTAACTAATTCTGTCTTTTTTGCATTTTTGGGTCACACTCGGCAATGCACAGTGTTACTCCTGCCTTATGCACTCAGGAATTACTTCCTAGCGGTGCTCAGGGGACCATATGGGATGCTGGGTCCGCCGCATGCAAGGCAAACACCCTATCCACTGTGCTATCCCTCCAGCCCCACTAATTATGTCTTACAGGACTTTTGACTGGTGCGAATACAAAATGTAGTTGCTTGTTCTAATGCCACTGGATCTTTCAGGTTAGGAACATTTTCTTGAAAGACAAAAGACTAAGATAGAACTATCTAGGAATAATTGGTCTCTGAGATTTTTGGTAACTCAAAGTTTTAGAACCACGTGAGAGAGTAAAGAAAGTATTATTCAGGCAAGATTATGGCTTTGGATTAAACTGATTAAAACTCCACCCTGATAAAGCTGAAGTGATAACTTTGAGTATTAGTAAAAGTTCAGAAGACCACTTAATTTTTTTTCAAAACATTTGGAAAAAATGAAGTTGCACTAAGTTTTGTAATGGGAATTCACTGAGTACTTTTAAAAGTAGGTGTGGAGGGAGGGGGAAATAAAAATAAAAATAAAAGTAGGTGTGGAAATCTATGAAGAATAAAGAAGTGTGTTTTAAATAAGCAAGCTAACAAAAATAAAAGTAGGTGTGGAAATCTATGAAGAATAAAGATTTGTGTTTTAAATAAGCAAGCTAACAAATGTATATACTTGTTGGGGAAAGAAAAAATTCTATCTTAATGTGAAGCCAGTCATTTGTGAAATGAAATGAAGGAAAATTATAGGACCAAAGTCAGTGTAAAAGGAATGTGTATAAATTTGAAGGACTTGGTATTGGGGAAAGAAACTGTGTGGACAATATAATTCTTATAAGGACTTTTAAAGTTTTTAGATCTGTTGTATATTTGAGTAAAATCAGATTTTAAATTTCGTAGCTAAAGGGAAAAAAGCACTATAAGTAAATTGTTTAACTGGTCTGCTTAGTAAGTGGAGAAATATTTTATTAAAATAACCTTATATTTTACGTCAGCTTTATTGTCAGGTCTTTAATTTTTATTCATTTTTTAATTTTTTAATTTTATTGAATCACCATGAGATAGTTACAAACTTTCTTGTTTGGGTTACAATCTCACAATGATCAAATACCCATCCCTCCACCAGTGCACATTCCTCACCATCAATATCCCGGGTACACCCCCCTTTCCCACCCTCCCCCTGCCTCCATGGCAGACAATATTCCCCATACTCTCTCTCTACTGTTTTTTATTGAATCACCATGTGGAAAGTTACAAAGTTCTCAGGCTTATGTCTCAGTTATACAATATTCAAACACCCATCCCTTCACCAGTGCCCATATTCCACCACCAAAAACCCCAGTATACCTCCCGCCCCCCACCCTCAACTGCATAACTGATGAATTTCACTTCATTTTCTCTTTACCTTGATTACATTCCATAATTCAACACAAAACTCACTATTGTTGTTGGAGTTTCCCCCCATGAAAGACAGCCCTACTGCCAAGGAAGCATTTGATAATTAGTTTTCCATTGCTGAGAATGAGGAAATATGTAGCCCCACTGCTCCAAGTACATAACTCATTTTTTTCCCTTTTTCCTTTTCCTTTTTTTTCCCTCATCCCCTTTCCCGTGCCTCATAGTATGGTGGACAACACGCTGCATTTCTCCTCAAAAATGGGAAACAGCCAGGAAAGAGGAATATTTCCTCTTCTCGGCTGGCGTGGGGCTGTTGCTTACTTCACAGTCTAGAGAAATGGCTGCTACTTTGATTACCCTCAATATTTCAACAAAAAACTCACTGTTATTATTTGGAGTTTCCCCCCCAAGTCAGACCTGCTAAAAAGGAACTGTTTCACATTGCTGACAATTAAGAGATATTAAGTCTTAAGGTTTTGGATTTCTGCATAACGTCCAGGGAAAATTCTGCCCGAAATTGCATAGCCCATCTCACAGTCCCAGTGCATTGCTGTAAGAAGCTGCGCTGGATGCCCAAATGTGTTAGGTCTCTGGAATCAAAGTCTTTAGGCGCAGAGGGTCCGTTTCACTCTCAGCAGCTCCGCATTTATCTGGGCCAGATCTTTCATTTTTAAAATGTCTTGTCTTTGTTTTAAGACAACTAAATTTTATTTGCAGTTTTAAATATTTACTATCTTGTTTAAACGCGTGATTGAGTAGTGTTTCATGGTAATTTTTATATAAATATGTTATGTTATGCTAAACATTTTAATACCTGTGAGACAAAACTTCCCAGAAATCAAACATTTAAGAAAAACAATTATTGATTGGTTAAAGAGAAAGCAAACATGGAATGTCTTAAAAAGAGCTCCTAAAGAATCCCATAAAAATTTCTTTCTTCCTTTATGGAAAGTGAAATACGTCATGTGCATGAGGTATATTTGGTACGATAAGGGTTTATGGGAAGCAATAAGAAGAAATAGGCATAAGAAAAAATGTTTAACTATCTAAGCATATACATAGATAATAAAATGGATAGCCTAAATTACGTGAAAATTTTGAAGACTGACATGTTTTGGTTTACTCTATATATTTTAGGAAATTTTATTTCACAAAATTGAGCAAATTTCCTTGCCAAGCATGTTATAATAAGTTCTTTAAGTGTGAGCATTCTAAAGCCTTTTACCATTTGTAGAATGCCTTGTGTTCAGAGAAGTCTGTGGGGAAAAGACTTTGACACATACTCCAGAGTAGACATTTGTCATAGAGCTAAAGATAAAATTGCAAAGCTTATGGAAAAAACTAGACACTTAAAAATTACAGATCAAGATTTTCTACTTTAGATTGGATGAACTACTGAGAATAAATATAATTTTGACCTCCAGAAACTTGGTAAATTGAACCTTATCAGAAATAGAGCTGAAATATCTCTTTTCTCTTTTATCTTTAGCAATTTTCTTTCATTGAGACCAAATCAACAGTACTCAGGGATTACACCCAGCTCTTTTCTCAGAGGTGATCCTTGGTCATGCTTGGGACCCATATGTAGACTCAAAGTATTATTGGTGGAATGCAAGGAAAATACCTTAGCTCTTGTATTATCTTACAGACCCCTTTAGTGTTTTTAATTATCCATGGAAACCAGTTGTTTGCATGAATACAGGAGGATATACTTTGTAAAAGATAATTTGTAGACTGGTTAAATTCCTGAGACTTTGTCATGAATGCTATAGATAGTGCCATTTTAGGAATTAAGCTTAACCTATACAAAGGGTAACAGTCTGTCTTATATAAAGTATTCCAGTCTACTAGTGAGTCACAAAGCAGCCTCTTGGACTTTAAGGAAATTCAACAATTGAGTAGTTTACTTCAAAAAAACAAGTGTTTTAGGTGAATCCTGATGATGAATGGCATTTTAAAATAAAAGTCTGTGCTTGTGTCATATTAGATTAACTTAAACATCAGTTGCCCTAAAACTTTGGCCTTACTCATTAATACTTAGACATAAATCCCACTATGGGCCTAAAAAGATCTGGAGTAGTTTGCTTTGGCACTGCAGCTATGAAATGGGAGAACAGGAGGGTTAAAATATGATGCTTTGGGGCCGGAGCACTAGTACCATGGATAGAGTGTTTAACATAAATGCAGCCAATCCAGGTTCAATCCTTGATAACCCATATGGTCTCTGGAGCACAGCCAGGAGTGACCCCTGAGCACAGAGCCAGGAGTAAATTCTGAATACCACTGGGTAGGCCCTTAAACCATACACAAAAATTAAAATACAATGCTTAGCTCTCCCAAAACATAGGACTCTCTGTGGTTAAATAAAATAAAACAAACTAGCCTGATTCTTGTTATTTGGAAAATATGACAGAATGTCCCTTGAAGAAGCCACCTTGTTCTTATGTATTCATTATGTGCTAATAAGAATTTCACCACAAACGATTCCTCCGCTCCTGAACAGCCATGATACCAGAGGCACACAAACCAATCTCAAAATGCAGTGGCTGCTGGCAGAAATACCTCTGAACTTAATTAATAAAATACCAGAGTTCCAAAACTGCGTGGCCACTGTTGCGGCCGTGCAACATCATATGCACTTAATTGAAAGCAATAGAAAACAAATTATCTAATGATGCCTTTCTGGCAAGTCTGATTGTTGGAGGAAAATTCCAAATAATAATAGTGGGTTTCTGTTAAAAATTGAATGTAATCAAAATAAAGAGAGAGTAAAGTGCAAATTGTCTGCCACACAGGCAGGGTGGGCGGTGAGAGGGGAGGTATACTGGGGTTCTTGGTGGTGGAACATGTGCACTGGTAAAGGAATGGGTGTTTGATCATTGTATGACTGAGTCTTAAACCTGAAAGCTTTGTAACTGTTATCACGGTGATTCAATTAAAAAAAAAATTCAGACTCCTATCAGAGCAGTACAAATAAGTGGAGACTGATTCCTGAAGAAAAACAAATGACCTGACTGCTGAGTCCAGAGAGGCTATTTAATCTCAATCTAAAGTTTGCAGGTCATAAAAATCTGTGCAATTACTTCTGTTCCTACTGTGCTTAGGCAAAATAATTGGTCGTGTTTATTTGCAGTCAAGGTGGAGCAAAAATGTCTTGCTAACATGCCTTTTTGTTGCAATCAGATTTTGTTCCTCTGAATCAATTTTGGGGAAGTTTTGCTGATAAATTGTGATGAATCCTGAATTTTTCTAATATCTTTCTGTGACATCCTGAACTAGCATTTCCTGGTTTCTTTTCTAGTTGGTTCATACTGGTTGATGAAGTTTGGTTTTCTTCTAAAGACCATGCGAGTTAGAGGTAGAGAACTTAATGCAGAATGCAGGGATGATACCACAGTGATTGTGTTATTTTCTTGAATGTACAAGGACATCAGAGACACTCGAGCCAATAAAAGTTGTCATCTGAAGATATTTTATTTTATTGACTCACCATAAGCTATACTTACAAAGCTTTCATTTTTGAGTTTCAGTCATACAATGATCGAATACCTATCCCTCTACCAGTGTACATTTTCCACCACCAATGTCCCCAGTATCTCTCCACCCTGCCATTCCACTCCTCTCCCTGCCTCTATGGCAGACAATTTCCCTCCTACTTATGGGTATTATGGTTTGCAATACAGAATCTGGAAACAACCTGAGTGCCCAAGAACAGACGACTGGTTAAAGAAACTTTGGTACATCTACACAAAGGAATATTATGCAGCTGTTAGGAAAGATGAAGTCATTAAATTTGGTCATCTGAAGATATTTTGACCAAGAATACAACCTGCAGTTCTTTTGTTTAATTGAATCACCATGTGGAAAGTTACAAAGTTCTCAGGCTTATGTCTCAGTTATACAATATTCAAACACCCATCCCTTCACCAGTGCCCATATTCCACCACCAAAAACCCCAGTATACCTCCATCCCCCGCCCCCCCACCACCAACTGCATAACTGATGAATTTCACTTGATTTCTCTTTACCTTGATTACATTCCATATTTCAACATAAAACTCACTATTGTTATTGGAGTTTCCCCCAAGAAAGACAGCCCTACTACCAAGGAAGCATTTGATAATTAGTTTTCCATCGCTTAGAATGAAGAGATATGTAGCCCCACTGCTCCAAGTACATAACTCATTTTTTTCCTTTTTCCTTTTCCTTTTTTTTTCTCATCCCCCTTCCCGTGCCTCATAGTATGGTGGACGCCACGCCGCGTTTCTCCCCGAAAACGGGAAACAACCGGGAAAGAGGGATATTTCCTCTTCTCGGCCGGCGTGGGACTATTGCGTAGTTCACAGTCTAGAGAAATGGCTGCTACTTTGATTACCTTCAATATTTCAACAAAAAACTCACTGTTATTGTTTGGAGTTTTCCCCCAAAGTCAGACCTGCTAAAAAGGAACCATTTCACATTGCTGACAATTAAGAGATGTTAAGTCTTAAGGTTTTGGATTTCTGCATAAAGTCCAGGGAAAATTCTGCCCGAAATTGCATAGCCCATCTCACAGTCCCAGTGCATTGCTGTAGAAAGCCGCTCTGGATGCCAAAATGGGTTAGAAGACCTCTGGAATCAAAGTCTTTAGGAGCAGAGGGTCCGTTTTGCGCTCAGCACCTCAGGATTTATCTGGGCCGAGGGCGTGCTGGTAACACCCACTTCCCATGATTGCCTGGGAGCCCCAAAGTGTAAAAACCGTATACCTCTGGGTTAGGTGTCTTAGAAGGTGGCTCCGCCACGTGGATATTGCCGTCGCCGCCATTTTCCGTGCAGAAAAACAGGGTGGAGAGGAAAGATCCATCCCCGGGCAGCGCAGAGTTGTAGCCCAGCTCGCAGTCCCAGTGCATTGCTGTAAGAAGCTGCTCTGGATGCCAAAATGGGTTAGAAGGCCTCTGGAATCAAAGTCTTTAGGCACAGAGGGTCCCCCAACCTGCAGTTCTTAAAGCTCTTGTTTTGATTTCCAGTTTACTTCCATTTTTACCTTTTGGCTCCCTTTCTTGTCAGAGATTTGAACACACTCCTTAAATGGACTTAACTATCCTCAGGACTGAAAGATTGGTTCTATAAAAGAATTATATGAAACAACTTCTCAGTTATTAAACTTCTCAAGATGCTCCCAAAAACCTGGACTGTCAGGACTGATAAGTGGCAAAAATCTACTGTCCCAAAATATCTCTTGGGTAAAGTTTACTTTCATGGGAGGGACCCTGAAAGTAGAATATAGTTTGCCTTTGAAGGGATATTTTTAAAACTCTCCAGGTGAATTTTGTCTACCATAGCCCTCTCTTTATTATGACCCCTTTCAGTAGGCTGATGTGAGTCAGTACCCCATTTTAAAAATAAACAACTCATAGAGTGGGAATAAAAAGTGCTAGCATAGAATGGAACTCTCTTATAGAAAACAGCTTTCCCTTATGCTAGTATCTCCAGGAAAAGGGATAAAGGGCTATTTCAGCCGGAAACAGCCAGTATTGCCTTAATAGCTCAACTTTCATAGAAATGGAAGGAAGAACTAACACTGGAGATTGAAACTTGGCCAAAGATCATTACTAGACAAGGATAACTGCTTTTATCCTAGTACCTAATATGAGTGAAGGATACTTTGTCCTAAGTTTATTATCATTTTCTCAAAAGCCTTACTTTGTTCAGGCTTTAAGATAGGACAGTATACGTCAGAGGACCAGCCCACACAAGAGAATTTATTGTTTATTGTGGTTCCCACTGGTCTACAAGCTACCCTTCCTAAAATGTTCTTCCTTGATCTCTTTATTAAGAAAAAACCCGAGTTGATCTGAAAATATGAATCCACCATCTTCCAACCTTGTTGTCAAGAAAGCTCCTTCTTAACTTATAATTATGTCTTTCATTTGACTACTAAGCAGTAGTTGAAAAGACTGTCTATTTACCCATGTAAATGTGTGGTACTTAGTTGCAATGTTCTCCATTCCTTTGTATAAATTCTTGTTTACTTCTGATATTATTTTCTTCTTTCTGAAAAATGTCCTTAACATTTCCTGTAGTGTAGATCTGCTGATGACAATTGTTTTTGGCTTTATGTTTTGGAAAAATCTTTATTTCACCTTCTTTTCTGAAATATCATTTTACAGGTCAAGAAATTTTTACCTGTAATAACAGAATAGGAGACTAACACCCAAGAATAGTAGAGATAAGTACCAGGAGGTTGGCTGCAAGACTTAGAAGCTGGCCTCACACGCTGGAGAAATGGGCAGCTCAGATAGAGAATGGAACACCAGGTAAAGTGTGGTTTGAGGACCCGCAGAGGATAGGAGTTGCTCGGTGAAAATAGACTAGTGAAAATAGACTATAGACCAAACACAATGCCACTCAGTGACTCTGCTGAAAACCACAACACCCAAAAGGAGAGAGAGAACGAAAGGGAAAGCCCTGCCACAGAGGTGGGGTGGGGTCTGAGGAATGATGTGGGAGGGAGGGAAGGATACTGGGAACATTGGTGGAGGAGAATGGACACTGGTGGAGGGATGTAAACAAAATGCAAACATGAAAGTTCATAAGTTTGTAACTGTACTTCACGGTGACTCACTAATAAAATTTTTTAAAAGAGGAGAATGCCAGTCAAAAAAAGAGAAATTTTTACTTGTTTGATATTTTCATCCACTGCCTTCAAGATGTTGATCCACCATTATATTATTTGTATTGTTTCTAATAAGAAATTACTATAATGCTTATCTTTGTTTCTCTACACAAAACATTTTTGTCCTGATTCTTTTAAGAATTTGATCTTTACCATCAGTTTTGAGCAATTTGGCTATAGCATGCCTTAAGAGGCTTTGTTTTCATGTTTGCTGTACTTGGGGTTCATTGAGATTCTTTAATCCAAAGGTTTATAGTAGCCATCAAGTTTGAAAAATTTTTACTCATGATTAAATATATTTTCTGTCCCTTACTTCCTGTCCTCAAGCAACTTCAAAAACACATATGTTAAACGAATTATCTCAATGCTCAATAATAATCTTTTCTTTTTATAATATCTATTTGTGCTTTGTGCTTCATTAATATGACTTCTACTACGGAGTTTTCAGATTAACTAATCTCCTCCAACAATGTCTAATCTTCAATATTTTTGCAAGTTTTCTATTTGAAATGTTGTAATTATTGTCTCTAGATAAAAATTTTCCATCTGAAATGTAATTTTCATCTCCAGAAGTTCAGTTTGAGTTTTCTTAATACCTCACATGTCTCTACTTCTAAAACATTTGAATCACAGTCCTAACTGTTTAAATGTTCTAGTCTACCAGTTCTAACATCTGTTGCAGTTCTGGATTGGTTACAAATGATTGATTCATCTCCTCATTATGTCTCATATTTTCTGCTTCTTAATTTTCCATGCTTAGTAACTTTCTATTGGATGCTAGATATTGTGAATTTTTCCTTATTAGGTGCTGGATAATTTTGCATTCTTATAAACAGTTTTAAACTTGTAATGGAGAACTGGAGATATTTTTAACCTTTTGCTTTCATTATTTTTTAACAGGATAAGTCAATTATTCTGTTCTCCCTGGTGCAATTATGCCCCAATACTGAGATAATAACCTCTTCCAAATACCCTCTAAATCTATGCTTTTCCATATTCGCAGGTGTGCATAGACATATCGTTCAGAGTTGTGTAAGTGCCGGGCAAGTTTTTTGTTTTTTTTCTTTTTTTAATTTTTAATTTATTTATTATTAGGCACCATGATATACAATACTGTTAATGGTAGGATTTCATGCATACAATATTCAGACACTACAGAATGTCCACCTTCCAGTACCACTGTCTCAGTGTCTCCCTCCTCAACCCACCCCACACTGCCTTTCTTTCTGTTTCTTTGTGGGGGAGAGATTGGGCTACACTAGCAATGCTCAGGCCTTATTCCTGTCTCTGTATTCAGGAATTACTCTTCACTGTCCCCCTTTCTTAGCAAGCTCAGTTCTTTTGGGTATGGGGGTTGGGGCAACACCTGGCTCTGTATTCAGGAATTACTCCTGGCAGTGTTTGGGGGACCATATGAGGTGCCGAGGATTAAACCTACATCAGCCAGTCCTATGCAAGGCAAACTCGTTACATGCTCTGCCCCCAAGGTAAGGTCAGTTCTGTAGACCAGTTCCCTGCTTATATAACCTTTGACCATTCATTATTTCTTTAATATGTTGCTTCTGGTTTTTCTTTTTTTGGTTTGGTTGTTGGTTTTGTTTGGTTTGGGGGCCACACCCAGCAGTGCTCAGGGGTTACTCTTGGTTCTGTGTTCAGGAATCACTCCTGGCAGTGTTTGCACCTTGGTTGTGTGCCAAGGCAAGAGCCCTCCCTGCACATTGTACTATCTCTCTGGCCCCCTTACCATGTTTTATTATACCAAACATATCTCTGCTGAGCAGAGCCGCCCCGGCAGCTGAAGACCTCCGGAACCCAGCCACAGCCATGCTCAAGGCCACTCTCCACACGCTCGGACGAACCTCACAAGTGAAGGAACCGAAAGAGGAACCCAGGTATGCTGGACTGGGGCTGAGATTTCCAAGCCTGTTCGGATCAGGACTGGGCCTCCCCCACCCACATCCCCCATTTTCCGGTAGCTAGGCAGCCACACCCACAAACTGTCCCTGGGGCCGTGTAATCCCATCAATGGCCAAGATTAAGATACTATAAAACAAAGCTCCAGAAGCATTCGGCCGCATTCAGGGCCTTGCGACCTCTTATTGTCTAGTTCTCCCTCTCGGAGAACCCAGAAAGCTACCAAGAGTATCCTGCTCGCACAGCAGAGCCTGGCAAGCTCCCTATGGTGTATTCGATATGCCAAAAACAGTAACAATGATGGGTCTCATTCTCCTGACCCTGAGAGAGCCTCCAATGTGGCACTTTTGGGAAAGATGAGTAAAGAGAGGCTACTAAAAATCTCAGGGCTAGGACGAATGGAGACGTTACTGGCACCCACTTGAGCAAATCAATGATCAATGAGATGACAGTGATACAGTGATACTCTCTTTTTAACCCACATGTATATCCCACATAGGCACACTTTCTCATCAATTTTTTCTTGGTTCCTTTTTAGACCTCATGTGGTTTCCCTCACATGTATGTGCTGATCAGTATTCTATTAAGGTGTTCAAAGAAATCCAGGACCAATACTCTCTCACTTCAACTCTCCAATATTCTGTCCTGGGAAATTTAACTTCCTTGACATTCCTCAGTTCTTATCTCTGCTTCTTCAAATCAGAAAGCATGAGCTTTTGCTTGGGTTTTTCCTCACTGTTCTAGAGCTTTGACTCTCTACAAGCAATAAGTTAGAGCAATTGTCACCTCATTTAGTTCCTATATCTGTCTTCCAGTATCTTGAAAAACATTGTGTTTCCATGGGTTTTTTTTTGGTGAGGGATGGTTTCAGCAGAGAGAATAAAGTGAACCCAGTCACTCTATCTGGAAGCAAAAGGTTATACTACTTTTGAAAAATCCTACTCTTTATGCTTATGTGGTATTGAAATTAAACTTTCATGAAAATTTTAAATGTCCTTTTTATACTTGATGAAATATTTTTGATATATAAAATAGGATATTTGGAACATTTTAGAAAAGGAAAGGAGGTGCTTTAGTCTAAATGAGGATTTTCCATCAGGCAAGTATCATGTTTGCATATGTTCTCAGAGTTTCTGAGTTTGAGGACAGCAATGGTGACTTGCTTCAGGGGGAAGATCCTTTCTCCCCTTGGCATATGGACTGCTGGCTCCCTCTCTTCCAAATGAATACACAAACAGCCTGTCCTCTGGCCCCTGCAGTGTCAACTCTATGTACACATATGGCTGCTAAATATAATAAGGATGTCCAGTTAAATTTTAATTTTAGATCAAATTTATTTTAAGATAACAGTGTTCCAAATATTGCAATGCATAAATTTAAAGCAAAAAGATTTACACGTTACCTAACATTGAAATATAACTAAGGTCCTTTATTTGTTAAATTTAAAAGATATATGAGCACAGAAATATGATCTCCAGCTCAGTCTCAGTACTCTGGAACTAATTAGAAACAGCTCTCTCATTTCTATCACCGAACATTGATATGTTATTGGATAGGTTACTTATCGTCCGAAGCCTTGTGTGGATGATTCCCATATAATGTCTGACTCTGTGCATGTTCCAGTGGCTAGTCCACGAATGGGATAGAGCAGTGAAGTCACAAACTGATGTGACCTCATTGCTGATTACAGAGTACTAGTTTATCTTTAATCACTGAGATCCTGAGATTCCCAAATAAGTTGAAACTGGCTCCTTAAGGGGTAGTGGGCATACTTGTCAACCTCTTCTGATCTGGGTTTTAAAAGAAAATAATCAGCAAATGACTCTGAAAATATCCACAGCTTAGAAACTGGCCTCACATGCTGGGGGAAAAGGCAGCTCAAATAGAGAAGGAAAGGCCAAGTAGAGGATGTTGGGAGGACCCATTCGAGTTGGAAGATGAGAACTAAAAGTAGACTATATAACGAACATGAAGGCCACTCAATACCTCTATTGCAAACTACAACACCCCAAAGGAGAGAGAACAAAAGGGAATGCCCTGCTCCAGAGGTGAGGCAGGTGAGTTGGTGTGGGATGGGGTGGGAGTGGTGAGAGGTGATCATTGGTGGAGGTGAATAGGCACTGGTGGAGGGATGGGTAAACGGTCACTGTAGGAGTGAAATGCAAACACAAAAAATCATAAGTTTGTAACTGTACATCACAGTGATTCTCTAATAATTTTTTTTGCTTTTTTGGGGGGTCACACCTGGCAATGCACAGGGGTTACTCCTGGCTCTGCACTCAGGAATCACTCCTGGTGGTGCTCAGGGGACCATATGGGATGCTGGGAATCGAACCCGGGTCGATGGCGTGCAAAGCAAACGCCCTACCTGCTGTGCTATTGCTCCAGCCCCCTCTAATAAATTTTTTTAAAAAATACCCAGTTAAATTTTAATTTTTAAATTTTAATTTAAAGTTAAATTTTAATTTAAATTTAATTTAAATTTTAATTTAAAGTTAAATTTAAAAGTTAAATTTTAAATTTTAATTTTTCACAGTACTATGAAAATATCTGCTGGATTCCAGCTATGTGGCTTCAAAATCAGAGCCCTCATTAACTCTTCTGTAGCCATAGCTGCTTGTCCATCACTTTGCTCAGAACCTGAAATAGATGGTGAGAGTGCAGGGGTGAGATATAAAGACAAGGGAAGAAATGGAAGAGTTCCTCTCTCCTTGAGGTATCTAAAAGTTTAAGTGTAGAGAACACACAGTTGTGCCCGACTCATCTCAAATCTGGTGAGGTAAAATGAGCTTCAGGAGCTTATAGTCCTCTGGGACCTCTGGGAGAGTGAGTTACCAATTTGAGCTTACTGCCTACAGCCTTAAGAGACTAGAGTTTGGAGAAAGGGGACTAGACAAAATGAAGTGGAGCTGGTCACATGCCTATTGTCCCAAAGCCTTCAGCCACATTTATGACTCATTCTGTAACCCATGGAGATGAAAATTAGTAAATATTAACTATCTTTCAGCAGGAATAGAAGGCATAATTATCTCTTGTTCTACTCTTTATAAAAACATAGGAATAAAATAGAAAACTAGAAGCATTTTCTGATTCTGAGTAAATGAATAAGAAAACAAAGAGTGAGGCAGAGAGATAGTACAATAGGTAGGGCAGTTATTTTGCATTCTGCTGACCCAGATTAGATCCTCAGCATCCCGTATCGTTCCCCTGGGCACTACTAGGAATGATTCCTGCGTGCAGAGCTAGGAGTTAGCCCTAAACACTGTTGGGTGTGGTCCAAAAACAAAAACAAAAAGTAAAGGTACAATAAAATAAAGTGACTAATATCTATTAGTCATTTACTGCAGCTGAATCTCAGCAAAACGATGTTTATGAAAAATGAACTAGTCCCTGACGTTCCATTTGCTCTCAATGGAACGAACATCTCTGAATGCAGAAGTTATGTGGACCTGGGTCAAGAACTCAACATGAAGAACGACTTGGCGCCACAACTGCGCAGGAGGAAGAGAGCAGCGTGGGACACCTTCAAGAGCGTCAAAGAAGTGGTTAAGTGGACAAAGAATCTCTGTCTCCGGGCACATCTCTTTGACTCCACTGTTCTTCCTGTACTAACATACTTCTAAGAGACCTGGGCCCTACGCAAACAGGATGAGAATGCTATTCGCGTATCCCAAAGAGGAATCAAAAGAGCTATGCTAGGAGTATCACGTTTCACTCAAGTGAGAGAAGGAATCCGGAGTTCCGACCTTCGTCAATGGTCAAGAATCAGGGATGCTGTCTCGTTTGCCAAGGCAAAATCAGATGAGCTGGGCATGTAATGCGATTCAGAGACGACCACTGGACTAGAGCTGTTACCAACTGGATTCCACGGGACGTCAAAAGACCACGTGGCCACCCAAGAATGAGATGGTCAGACTTCTTCCTCAAAACCCTGAATAAAAGATTTGAGGCTCTTCCTGTTCCTGGAAGGAGCAGATATCATTAGGCTACACTCGCACGTGACAGGGACAGATGGAGATGTTACTGGTGCCCGCTTGAGCAAATCGAAGATCAACGAGATGACAAGTGATACAAATGACAAGAATATCCATTGTAAAAAACAGTAGGATAATAGAACAAGAAATCTTTCTTCTGCTCATAAACACAACACAGTATAAAGAAAACACACTAAAGATTCAAAATCTATACATAGCATAAATATTCATTTTATATAAATGGCAACCAAAAGAGAATAGGAATATCTATTCCTTTATCAAACAAAATTAACTTTAAAAATTATCACAAGAGGCAAGTAGTCAATCCACCAGAAGGATGAAACAATAATAATTGTAGTGCACCAAACACCAGCACACCTAAATAGTTAAAGTAAATATTGACAAAATATGAATTGACAGCAACAATAATAACAGACTTAAGTTTCCTCTTTTTAAAATATACTATCCAGACAAAATTGAAGGAAGACTGCTATGAACAATTATTTGCCAACAAGCTGGATAACCCAGAAGAAAATAAATAAATTCCTAGAAATATGCAGTCTAAAAACACAAAATCATGAAAACTGGAAAGCATTAACAGGCTGATGACTAGTATAAGTATTGAATATATAATCAAAAACCTTCCAACAAAGGAAAGCCTAGCTCTATAGTTTTGTTGAATTATGCCAAACCTTTAAGTACAAATCAATTCCAATCCTTCTCAAACTCGTCTATGAAATTTAAGAGGAGGGAGCACTTCCACATTCATTTTATGAGGTTAGCATCAGCCAGAAATTAAATCTAGACAAACACATAATAAGAAAAGAATATATTACAGAAAAGATATACCTGATAGATACAGATGCAAAAATTCTCAGCAAAATACCAGTAAATCAAATTTAACAACACAATAAAAAGATCATACAACATGTCTAAGTGGAATTTATCCCTGGAATGCAAGGATAGTTCCGCATGTGCAAATCAGTTAATGTGACTCACCACTATAGCAGTATCAGTATTAAAATCATAATCATCCTTATAACTGCAAAAACTGCATTTGACAAAATTTTAAAATATCTGCACAATAAAAACCCACACACAAAAACTACGGGCTAGAAGAAAGTAGCTCATCATAATAAAAATCATATATGGCAAGTTCATACCTGACATAATACTCAGTGGTGAAAACCTGAAAGTTTTTCTCCTAAGATCATAAAAATGAATGTTCACTCTTGCTCCCTCTACCCAACATATTACTGGAAGGTGTAGCCAGAGCATTTAGATAAGACAAAAAATGATAAAAAAATTTTCTGTAGAGAAAAGGACGGAATAACATTGTCTCTATTTGTAGCTTGCATGATCTAATTCTACAGAGGAACCCCTAAGTATTCCATTAAAATATTAAAACTAAATTTCAAGATATAACTAAGTTTTAGGATATAAAATAAATGGTATTTCTGTAAATTAATAATGAATTATACTTAAAAGTAGAAACACAATCTCATTTATAATTATATCAAGAATGATGAAATACTTAGGTTTGAAATTAACTAGGAAGTTGAAAGATTTGTATAGTGAAAACTACAGAATATTGAAAAACTTAAGACACAGATGGAAAAAATTACCCCACCTTAAATACATTGAAAGTATTATATATTGGAAGGCTTAGTGATATTAAAATGTTCATACTACCCAAAGCAATCTTAGCAGTTTTGTTGCCATAACTCCAAAATTTCAGACAATAAAAGGAAAAATATAAGGGACTCCAAAATATATAAGGTTCTTATACAATTCACTAGAAAAATAAAACCGAACCCTAAAAAATTCATTTTTAATGGGACAAGGATTAGAATGGGTTTTTTCCTAAAGAAGACAATCAGGAAACCTATAAAAACGGATTTAACATTCAAATTTTCAGGGAAATGCAAACCAAAACTACAATGAAGGGTCATTTCAAACCTTTTAATCAAGAAAACTGCCTTCATATGGCCAATACAGGTTTGACCCATAAGATCCCTGGTCCACTGAGCTCCGCCAGGAGTAAATCCTTATTCATTGCCAGGTATGACATCAAAATAAAACAAAAACAGTGGGAATTCCAACCTAGATCTGTCTGGCTCTAAGGTTCTTCTTCCACAACACCACACTGCCTGTGCTGTCTCCCTCCCATAGCTGACTCTGCCTGCAGCATCTTGAGGAAAGCCACAGATGGAGGTCTGAAGAAGGATGATGGAGCAGCAGGCTGTACGATGACCTCAATTTACCAGTGGTATCACTGGGTTTTGGGGTGCTAATTTGAGATCTGCAAATTTTGAAGATTTCTGAGAGTAGGCTCTACAGAAAACAGTGACACTTCAGTTCCTTCAGGGTCTGTTTAACTGGTGACCTAGCAGGATCAGAAAGTCATCATCGTCAGTATCTGGTGATCATCTTCAGGTCTCTGAAGAGCTGAAATGGTCTTTGTATTCCTGCCCTTCCTATCTCAAGTAGCTCTGCACTCTGGAAAATGCCCCTACATTTAACAAGTTCTGCAAAATCTCTCATCCTGTAGCATGTAGGAGCATCAAATTAGAAAGAAAGGAGCAGAGTTGGTAGAACTAAAGCCACCAAACATAAATATGATTAATGGCACGGTTGGGAGACAAATATGACCAGAGAAAGGGCTGGAGTACAGGCTCTGCGTTCAGAAAATCCAGGTTCAATCCATGGCACCACACTGTCTCCTGAGCACTGCTGGGAGAGACCACCACAAAATAAGCCAGGAGTAGTCCTGAGTGCTATCAAGTATGGCCCCAAAACAGAAACAAAAATTCCAGTGACAGTGAGAGACACAGCAATGTTCAAAGCATATTCAAATACAACACTTCAGACCTGGGCTTCTTTGTTGTAGGAAGGAAGCAAGCAGTATCCTGGGTTCACAAGAGGTTAATGAACCTTTTTTTGCTAATTCCCAGATTACTTCTTGAAAAGAACTAAGCTTGTATATTTTAGTCCTTTCTTTGCTCAAGACCCAGAAGTAAGGGACCAGAGACATTTGCCTTGCATGCAGCGGACGCAGGTTTTATCCCCAGCACCCCATTTGGTTTTTCGAGTCCCATCAGGAGTGGTGCTTGAATGCAGTCAAGAGTAAGACCCAAGCACCACTAGGTGTGGCTCAAAAAATAAGCAAACTAGGGGCTGGAGCAATAGCACAGCGGGTAGGGCGTTTGCCTTGCACGCGGCCGACCCGGGTTCGATTCCCAGCATCCCATATGGCCCCCTGAGCACCGCCAGGGGTAATTCCTGAGTGCAGAGCCAGGAGTAATCCCTGTGCATTGCCGGGTGTGACCCAAAAAGCAAAAATAATAATAATAATAATAATAATAAGCAAAATAGTCTCAGAAACATTAGAGTACAAAGGGACAGAAATTTTTCCTTCCTTTATGCATGGAAATTATGTTACTAATCCACTGTTAGAAAGATAGTGAACTTCAGTGTTCTAACCAAACAAATTTCGGTGATGGCTTCGTAACCTTTAACCTAGTCCCAAAGTTTAATGTGGCATTTATTTGACGGGGAATCCAAATGATCTCAGCCAGAAGCTGGGAATAGGAAGGTAAATGACATATTTCCTACCTAGCCTCTGTCAAAAGTAGAACTGGTCTCTAGGTCTAGAGTAAACATACTAAATTGAAAAATATCTACCTTCTAAATTAATGACTGCCTAGACCTGTGAAGGCGGCTTCATTTGGGGATAGCATCTTTGCAAATGTAGTTTGTTCAGATGCAGCTATGCTGCACTGGGGATGGCTTCTACTCCGATGACTAATGTCTTTCAAAGACATTAGTCTTTGAAAATTAAAGAAGACAGAGAGAATGAAGATAAAGAAAGAGATTGGAAAGATTGGAATAACAAGGAATCCCAGC
This sequence comes from Sorex araneus, assembly GCF_027595985.1. Classification (NCBI taxonomy): domain Eukaryota; kingdom Metazoa; phylum Chordata; class Mammalia; order Eulipotyphla; family Soricidae; genus Sorex; species Sorex araneus. The sequence goes on along the minus strand of NC_073313.1, from coordinate 62,074,241 downwards.
AACCGGTAGAGGCATGAAAGAAGCCAGGGAAAGACTATAACCAAAAAAGAGTATGCCTAGCGCCCATACCAGTGTGTAGTGTGTTGCAAGACCCTCTTACACAAATGTTCTCTATGTTCACTCTGTTCACAAATGAAAGGTAGTCATAGGCTTGTTAAAATAAGCTTCTGGATGCCACATCAGATTCTGATTCAGTAAGACTTGGGTAGGGGCCAGTAATTGGCATTTCTAACATGTCTCCAGGTGACGGTGATGCTGTGGTCCAGGAAACACATTTGAGAAAGAATTGTAAAGAATGTGGGTGGTGCTACAGCTGTCTTTCAAAAAAGCCTCTGAGTGGTTACACAGGAAATTCAGGAGCTCCCAGAGTGGTTAACAAATGACCAATGTGGCATGAGCTAAATAAAGACAAGGAAGAAGTAACATTTCCATCAACAATAGCACTAAAATATGCAAGAGAAGAACAAGAATTATCAAAGTCAAACTCACTCATTTAGTGCCAGGCAACAGATAAAATGATTGAAACCTGACTCTGATAAACAAACACAGTCATATAGGTTTCAAAACCCTATCAGGTAAAAACACAATGCCAATCCCTGAAATTTCTGCTAAAGAAATGATAGAAGAAACAAAATGTGCTATAGTAGGCTGATGGCAAACAAAAGTTATATCAGGCTGGGGACTGTATGATGCTAATTCCTCTTGACGAGCACTAGTTCAACTGGCCAACGAAGAGGGCATTTTGTGAACTCCTCCTTCAGGGATGCAGAAACAAAGATGTCATAGTCTCTTTCCATCATAGCACACAGTGTGGGGGCAGACAGGCCCAGCACCTGGTATACAGCCCAGACACACTCTAGGAGAATTGTGAGCCCCTGCCCCCAACTTTCCACTGGAAAAGGTAGGGAGGTTTTAGAGGGGGGAAATGACAAGGCAGAAAGGATGTATTTATCCAGCAGAAGAAACAACTTATGGGATGATACAGAGAGGTGAAAGGGAAGAATAAGGTGTTTGGGATGACTTGTTTTATAGTAGGTGGCAGCAAATATCAAGAGAAAAGGCAGAAGTAAGTAGGTTGGAAGAGATTGTAGTACTCTATAGTGATGGGTATCACTGAATGTTTCAGAACCAAGGCGTGACACAACAAAATTGGCATGTTAAAAAGAATACATGGAGATACTAAGTCTACAATGCAAATGATGGAACTGAAATGGAGATGGAAAAGCCATGAAGCCAATTTTATTACTTTTTTCCTTTTGTTATTTAAATACCACTGATTGGAGTGATAGCACAGCGGGTAGGGCCTCTTTCAGCTTTAGAAAGAACTCATTTCCTATGGCTTACATAATAAATAACCACTAACATCACTGTATCACTGTATCACTGACATCCTGTTGTTCAACGATTTGCTGGAGCGGGCGCCAGTAACATCTCCATTAGTCTGTCATGTGCTAGTATAGCCCGATGGCGTATTGTGGGCTCTTACAGGATCAGGGGAATGAGGACCGTCATTGTTACTGTTGCTACTGTTGTTGTCACTGTTTTTGGCATATAGAGTACCCCATGGGTAGCTTGCCAGGCTCTGCCATGCGGGCCAGATACTCTCGGTAGCTTGCCAGGCTCTCCAAAAGGGACAGAGGCTTTTTGGGAGGTCTCTAATTGCCTTTACATGTGTTCCCAGTCAACCAAATGTAAACTACAAACATATTAAACATAGGTTAAAACACCATAAACATATTATATTCCAGTTGTGGATGTCAGAAGATTGGGAATGGGGTAGCAAGATTGTATTTCTTCTGGAAATTCTAGAGGATGCTCTATTTCCTTGCCATTTCTAGTTTCCACAAGTTGCCCACATTCTCTGGTTCATGGCACCACATCACTCCAACAGTCAGTCAACCACAAGTAAGAAAGGTCCTTGTGCTTTCATGAATAAATAATGATGATGGCCAATGCCTTTTGAGTGCTTGCTATCTGACATATATTTTGACATTTAATTATTGCAGGGAATCTAAGAAGGTATGTTCCATTCCTACTCTTTCTATTGCTAACATAACCTGACTAGTAAGTGGTAAGACCATGAAGAGATACTATCTCTTTGTATATTTTCCTTATATAGCCACAAATATTATTACAATGTTTTATATTAAAGCATTGCTTCATATTTTTAATTGTTATTCTCATTTATTTTGGATGGGGAGGGCAAACCCAGGTGTGCTCAGGGCTTACTCATGTATCTACACCTGGATCACTCCTGGCTATGCTCAGGGGACCGGCTGGGGTGCTGGGGATCAAACGCAGGTTAGCCACGTGCAAGACAAGCAACTTACCTGCTCTGCTATCTCTTGAGCCCTAATTTTTCATTGTCTGCATTTATTTTTTGAAAATGGCTTTTGTTAGTTTTGCGGGTAAAAAGGATAACCACTCATTTTAAAACTGACAATGACTTTGAAAATGTCAAAAGCTTTGAAAATGACACTACATTTTCAAAGAAAATTAAAATCACACCAAATATCATTTTTCAAAGACGACTTTTATTAACTTTTGATGAGCATTCTCCAGATTAACAATTACATAATAGATATTTCTTTCTATAAAGCATTTTATCTTCAATATATTTCAGGATTATTTCCCCATGTCATCTTTTGTGGATTGCTCAAAATGGGCTGTGCACATTGCACAAACAGTCCTCAAAGCATACTAATTTACTCTTCCTAAAAGTGTAAAGCCCTCACCAGTTTAATCAATCCTTTATATTTGGGGGAAATTTGCTGGATGGAGATGGCAAGTATTTTCTTCATGTTACTTTGTCTATCTTGAGTGTGATTATCTTTTACATGTTTAGTGAACATGTTATTTCATATGTTTGCTCCTCTCTTGGGAAGTATTCGGGACCTGTGTCTATTTTCCTACTAGGGTATTTGCTCTTTTCCTTGTGGATTTGAATGTGTTCATTAGAGAATGAGATGGTAAAGCTTGTTTCCTATCAATTAAATTTCCTATCAATTAAAACATTTTTTCATTTTGTGCCAAAACTATCAGTGCTCAGGGCTTATTCCTGGCTCTATTCTCAGGGGTAACTCCTTCAGGTTTGGGGAACCATATGGGGTGCCAGGAATCAGACTCAGGTCAGCCACGAGCAAAGCAAATGCCCTACCCACTGTACTTTCACTGAGACCTCTCAATTAAAATTTCTTGCATGTTGAGCTATCATATGCATAATTATATATATGTGTATTTATGCTTCTGTTGTAAACATAAAAACATAAGTTTTATAGCATAGGTCTAGAGGTACAAATTTTTTATTATTAGACCAAAATTAAGGCGTCAGCAGAGCTGTGCTCCTTCCAAGAGTCTCCAAGGTAGAACAGTGCTTTGCCTTTCCCAGCTTCCAAAATTTCCAGTATTCCTTTAGCTTGTGGTCATATAACTCCAATATTTGCCTCTGTGAACAATTAACTTCTACTCTAATTTGTCCAATAAGTTTATTTCTGTCTCCATCCGGAAAGGGTTCATATGATTGTGTTAGTGTCCACTCATGTATTAATCAATAATCTCATTATCTCAAAAATCTTTTTCCATACAAGGTCATAGGCTCATGGTTGAAGATCACTATTCAGCCTACAACGGTGTGTTTTGTGATCACTTTAGTCTTGTGATTTGGTTTCACAATTTGGTGTATTTAGGTGGCTTAATTGCTCCTTAAACATCTGCTATGTTCTTTTGTATTTAGGATAAAATGGAGGGATTTCTTGGAATCAAGGCAAGGAGGAGAGAGGACTAGAGGGGTACATAGTGTGGGGAGGAGGAACCGTAAAAACCACATAAGTAACGATGAGACCCTGTAAGTCTTGAATTCATAAACATAAAGGTCTCACACTCTTCTATGGACCTATTTCTCCATTGCATACGAAAGTGGCATCATAACTGGTATTTTTTGAATGCAGGTTCACATTGGCCTGTGCTGAATGAGCAGGGAATCATGGAGACAGATTCCCCAACATATGTCTTTACCCTGAGATGACCTCTTGAAAGAGTTGTTGGCAGCTTGGAAGACATTAGGCAAAATAACGAAGTAACTGAGTCCAGAGTCAGCAATTTTGACCCAGTCTGTCCTAGTTAGCTGGGAGTAATGAGTTACTTCATCTCTCTGGGCTTCAGGTTTTTCATCATTAGAATGGCCTAATGTTGTCCATGATCATACAGTGCTTAGTACTCTGTGCTGTGATGAAATATAATATATATAATATGTATGTTTATATATATAATTTATTATACAAAGGTCACAACTTACTATATATACAAATGCATATATCAATATACATATATACATATATAAATTCTCACTTCTATATTCTCAGGAAGATGAATATCATGGGTAGAATTTCAGAAAACCTAAGTTGGGGGGAGGAGAGATAGCTCAAGCAGTAGAGCACATGCCTAGCATGTGCAAGGAACTGAGTAGAACCCCCAATACTGCACAACTCCAAAACAGCACCAGGCTGGACTTAGTGGCTTCAAATCCTGCTAGGCCTGAGTAGTGAACTTCCAGTCCCACACCACCAGGCAAAGTATCACTGGGAAGAGCCATGGAAGTCCTGAATTTGACTGGATATATAATTTGATATATAATTTGATATAATTTGGATATCTAATTTTACCCTATAAAAACGTTAAAGCTAAATTTCTTGGCAATCTTTTCGCTTTTTTAAAAAATTTTATTGCACTGGAGCAATAGCACAATGGGTAAGGCATTCACCTTGTACGCGGCCGACCCAGGTTCAATTCCTCCGTCCTTCCCGGAGAGACTGGCAAGCTACTGAGAGTATCTCACCTGCACAGCAGAGACTGGCAAGCTACCTGTGGCCTATTTGATATGCCAAAAACAGTAACAAGTCTCACATGGAGATGTTACTGGTGACCACTTGAGCAAATCGATGAAAAATGGGATGACAATGACAGTGATTGAATCACTGTGAGATATAGTTATAAGCTTTCATGTTAGATTACAATCACACAATGATCCATCCCTCCACCAGTGCACATTCCCCACCACCAATATCCCTGGTAGGTATGCCCACCCTTCCCCACCCTCCCCCTGCCTCCATGGCAGACAACATTCCCCATAATCTCTCTCTACTTTGGGGCATTATGGTTTGCAATACAGATACTGAGAGGTTATCATGTTTGGTTCATTATCTACTTTCAGCGCACATCTCCCATCCCTATCGATTCCTCCAGCCATCATTTTCTTAGTGATCCCTTCTCTATTCCAGCTGCCTTCTCCCCTCCGCTCATGAGGCAGGCATCCAGCTATGGAGTATCCAGTGCCAAGAGTTGTTCTCCCCCTTCTTCGATTTTTTTTCCTTTTTTTGGTTTTTGGGTCACACCTGGCAATGCACAGGGGTTACTCCTGGCTCTACACTCAGGAATCACCCCTGGCGGTGCTCAGGGGACCATATGGGATGCTGGAAATATGGCCACGTGCAAGGCAAATGCCCTACCTACTGTGCTATTGCCCCAGCCCCCCTTCTTCGCTTTTTTAAAAATTATTTTGAGGCCCCACTCAGTAGTGCTGAGAGCCTATTCCTGGATCTGTATTTAAAGATCACTCCTGATAGGGCTTGGAAACCATATCGGGTGCTGAGCATTGAACCCAGGTCAGCCACATGCAAGGCAAACACCTGCCTGCTGAACTATTGCTCCAGCCCTGGTAAGTTTTAACACTTAGCTCTGTCACACCTAGGGTACAGATACCCAATCTGTAAATGCCCAGGGATCTTGTTGGCCTCCAACTCCATGGCATTCCTGTTACCCCTTCATCAACCCAATTGGAAACAGATATAACAGTCTCTCCTCCTCTGGATAGGTCAATGAGAACTTCCATATTGTCTTTTTCTGGCAACATAGCGTAATACTCCAAAGTATTTTGTGGAGCGTAATACTCCACAAAAAAAAACACTGTCACCTCCACCCCAATTTTGGTGCCCCTAAGTTTCTTCATTCTATCTGGCTCCTGGCTTGGCCCTTTCGCGCTCTCATGCTGACATCTGCATTCACTGATCAATCACTCTCATATCCTTGATAGCATAGGGCCTTCGCACTTGCAGAATACAACAGTGGGGATCATCAGGTACAGTGATAGGTTGATAGATACAATGCACTAAACACAGATAGATAGATAATAATGAGAGATGATAGATAAATACATTGATAGAGGCTGAAACTTTCAGATATTCAAGAACCCATTGGACCTGGAGCATGGAATATGTCAGGGACTCAGTGCCTCTTATCCCAGGCAATTTCCAGAAGTTCCCAAGACCAACCAATAAACTTTGCAGGCCCAGGTTATTATTATGTAAGCATATTCTTAGTTTCCCAGCCAGCCATCTTCCATGAACAGATATACCAGTCTGCCTTTGATTTACTGCTCCTGTGGGTACTCTCTCCTTGCAGAGAGCAGGAGGGTACTCCTTCCCATCTGGTTAAACCATGGACCTAGCCAACTTCCTTTGTGATATATGATGACTTATGTTACCCACCAAGGAGAGAGCTGTTACTTGCACATTTCAACTGTTACTTGGGTCTAAGAACATACCTCCTCAGGGCAAAGTGAGTCAGATAGAATTTCATCAAGAGCCCAGGAAAGTGAATATTAAGTGACTGTTATTCCCATGACTAATGATGACTCAAAACCAAGAACCCAGAGCTAATTCAAACATCTTAGTGCTCAAGTGCAGAGACTGATGTCATAGAGGTCATGTCTCCAGTCTTCAGGAGAATTGAATCAAGTCTCTTGATTCCCAGTCTAGTCCCTTCACTCTGCCACCTTTCCTGCCCTTTGGAGTCTTGGCAAAGAGAGTTAGCCTTCCTCAGTCTACCACTGTCAAAATGACTGGTACCAGAACTCAGATTTTTACAGACAACTTTGCAGAGTGAACATGACAGTGAATGGTAGCTGAATAGCCCCTGTACTCTAGTTTGTGGTGAATAGTCAGCTTGCAAATGTGAGGCTCAGAGCAAATATCTATGAACCTGGCAAGCTTGCATCTCCTCTCCGTGTCATTGGCAGAAGAATCAGATTTACCGGAATAGTTCAACATTGGAAGGAGGATGCATGGGTGTAACCTGAGAACTACCAGGCAGGTATAAGAGCTTGAATATCTGGGACCTTTTCAAGTTATCTTGGGAACTTCCACTAGCCAATTGTCAGTCTCCTTTGTTGCAACTGAGTGCAGAAGTAGGGGCTGGAAAGTTCTCTCTGACTAAAGCTGAGACGTGATTGTAGCAGGAAAGCTTAGTGAAATTTTATTTGCTCTTCTAAAGCCCAAGCAGCCCATGCACAGACAGCAGCCAAACAAAGATGGAAGCCTGGAGTGCGTAATGCAGACAGGGGACATAAAGATCTCGCCATCATCTGGGAAAAGGGTGTCATGGGAATCATCCAAACAGCCCAGACGAAGAACTGCGTTTCAGTGGTGACTCCTGAGCTACACAAAGGTGTGAGAGCCAGTGTGAATGCCAGCAATTTTGTCACTTTGCAACCCTGTCTCTATATGATTACTGGCCATTAAGTGTCTTCTATGTGCTGATAACGTTTTAAGTATTCTCTACTCCATGATTTGCGTGACCATGAGACAGGGCCATTTTCTTTTATTCTAGCTTTTGACCTCAATTTAACAGTGCTCAGGGCATAGTCCTGGCTTTGGGCTTAGGAGCCATATACAAGTAGCAGGAATTAAACCAAGGTTGACTGATTGCATGCAAGGCAAACCTTAACCTCTGTACTATCTCTCTCACCTCTATTTTATAGATGAGGAAAACAAAACTTAGATGGATGAAAATACTCACCCAAGTCCTGTTGCCGATAGCAAGTGGCAACGAAGTGAATTAATGCTGGTTGGTGTTCTTCAGATCATGCCAATCACATGTGAGTCAAAGGGTACGAAAATGGATTCAGTGCTCCCAAGGCTTGAGTAGACTTCCTTTTATGAAGTGTTTATATGCTCTGTGATCTTAGCATGTATTGGATGCTCACAATCAATCCATGTAGATGCTGTTATTACTTCCATTTGGGGTAATCAGGAAAAATGAGACTTCTAGGATTGAAGCAACTTGACCAAGATATCAAAACTAAGACCGTCAGAGCTTGAATTTAACCACACTAAGTCAAGGCTTCTCGAAGTATTTAGTCTCAGACCTTTTTATACTTTTAACACTTACAAAAGATAAATCCAAAGAGGCAAAAAGAAGAGTTAGTGGTTGACAAGGGCAATGGGGAGGGCAGAAAAGAAAGTAACTGCTTAACGTGAATGGTGTTTGCTTTTGGGTGAAGAGAATGTTCTAGAACTAAGAGATGATAGTTGAACAGTATTGTGAATGTACTAAGTTCCTCTGATTTGTATATACTAAAGATGAAGGATTTTATATCTTGTAAATGTCATCTTTCTTTTCAAAATCAGAATACAATAATGGAAATCAAAAATTAAAAATTATCGTAAAAAGAGAGTTGGAAATGATCACTCCGAATAATAACTGTATGCTGAAAATAGGTAAAGGAATAGAACCCTCAGTAACTGTGTTGCAAACCATAATGCTAAAAGGAGAAGAAGAGAGAGAGAGCGAGAGAGAGAGAGAGAGAGAGAGAGAGAGAAGAAAACTGCCTGCCATAAAGGCAGACTGAGGGCATGGGGATGGCAGAGGAAACCTGGGGTAATTGGTGGTGGGAAATCTACACTGGTAGAGGGATGAGTGTTGGAATATTGTATGACTGGAACCCGATCATGAATAGCGTTGTAACTATGTATATCTCAGGGTGAATCAATAAAACATAAATTTTAAAATAGTTGTGAAATCCAAAGAACTTTTGTTTATTTGGTTTATATTGTTTTAGATTGACCACATTAGACAACTTTGTTAAAATATGCATTTGTTTATGTAGAAATCAAAACAATAAACTCATTTCAATTAAATACAATATTTTAATGCAAGTAACTATTTTCCAAAAACAGAAACTAGGGGCTGGAGCAATAGCACAGCGGGTAGGGCATTTGCCTTGCACGTGGCCAACCCGGGTTCTAATCCCAGCATCCCATATGGTCCCCTGAGCACTGCCAGGGGTAATTCCTGAGTGCAGAGCAAGGAGTAACCCCTGTGCATTGTCTGGTGTGACCCAAAAAGAAAAAAAAACAGAAACTAGTATTAAAACCAGTTTCTTTATTTTAGATTACTGTCCATTTTCTCTAATATTAGGTTGCCTGAGACCAAAGAAGATAGCTAGATTCACACAACTATGTCTCTATTCTGTGATGATGTATTGTTACAGTGCAGGCACGAAATCTAGCCTCAAAAAGACATGCAGTTACAAGGAACATTTTAGGACTTTTCAGACCATGGTGGACATTCTTCTTTAATATGACACTACAGTTATAACTTAATGGTTATAACCCAATGGTGATTGTTCTATCAGTATTTAGGGTTAATGGGCATCTGGAACTTTCCATTCTTGGTTCTATTGAATGTATGGGATATGCTATTTTCTTTTCTTTTTATATTCTGTGGGGCAGAGAGGAGGAGGGCTGTTTTCTTGAAGGTATCTCTTTTCCACTTGTGGTTTGGTAACATGATGTGTTAATTGGTCACTTTGAAAACCTTGGTTCTCTAACTACACTAAAGCCTCCCTATACTGACACATTTCATCCTCTACTACTCCTCAAATATCTCATGTATCACTATAACCACCCATTTTATTTAGAAAGGTCTTTGAGTACTGGGAACCCTCACAGTGGTAGCTTAGAGATTTTCAAAATCCTCATTTTTGCCTTGAAGCTCAAAACTTCTAAATTTTTGCTTCTGATTAATTATTGGATTACAGCATTAGGAAATTGCAGGGGGCTAACTTCACACCCCAGTCAACCACTTTATTCTGCTTAATACACAGAAAAGTTACTTACATTTATGGATGTCTCTTGAAGGTAAGTATAGACTGCCAAACTACCATAATAATACTACTACCACTATAAATATCACTTCTAGGAGTTTTCTCCCTCTCCCTCCTCACATTTAAAAAAAGTTTAATTAATATTCTGTGGTTTACAATGCAATTAATAATGATTTCTCATGCACAGAATTTTAATACCCCACCCATTACCAGTGTATCTCCTCTCTCTCCCAAGGAACCCAACACCCAATCTTTCTAACCACCTCCCAACTCAACTGTGTAGATCAGTTATTCCCTTATGTTGCTTTTGAACATTCATTTCTACCTTGCTATATATCTCTAAACGCCACAGAATGAGAAAGATCATTCTGTGTCTATCCCTTTCCTTCTGACTGACTACTCAGCATAATATCCTCTAGTTTCATCCATGTTGCTGATTGAATGATTTTGTTCTTTCTTAGTCAAAGCTCAAAATTTGTCCCTGGGCCAAATCTCTGTCCACTCTTTTCTTTGAAGTGATGGGCTCATTTTGTTTATCTATGAGAAAAATGTCTCTCAAATATCCAAATCTGAGTAATATTAGTCATTCTTTCAAGAAAATGTGGTGCCCTCTGAAAAAATCCATCCAACTCAACTTACAGACCACAGCAAGAGCATGAGGATTTGCATCAAGTCAACCAATGTATTCTGGTTGCCAGCTGGGGTATCCCCACTTACTGTGTAAACTCTAACAACTTTGCTAACATCATTCTCAAGTGAAGTTGACTCTCATATTCAACTGCCAGTTCTTAGCAGTGAAGAATCTTATAGCTTCTAGTGCCATTGTCAGTCCAGTGGAAAAGTCAAAGAACACTGTGTATTACTGTGAACCTTACCTGCCCTGATCTTGATTCCTGCCTTGGGCCCAGTAGAGGGCCCAAGAGTTTCAGCCAAATGGTTCTCTTACCTTTTCCCTACTATGTCATCACCAATGCTCCATTCCCAGCAAAAAGACCCTCATAACCAGCTCTGGCCATTAAAGTACTCCACATCCTGCAAGGCCCAGCTTAACTGCTTCCTCTTCCAGGAAGCCTTTCCACGTTTTTAAGTGGCAATGATATTTTCCTCTGAACTCTCTGAGATCACTCTCAGAACAATGCTGGGCGTTAAGTTTGAAGCGGGGTTTCCCTCCCATTTCCACATAGCACAGATTTCTCCAGAAATAGGGAAGTGAGCAGTGGAGACTTGTGCAAAATTACATTGAATCAGAACAATTATGCTACACTGTCAACAACATAAACCTCGACAAAGCTTTAGGACTATAGTTGTGAATCCAATTCTTTTTCATCTTCATGAAACATCCACATTTGCACTGATATTTATCCTTCCTTCCTCCTAACGACCTTATTCCAGGCAGAGGATACAGGAGAAAACCCCCTCACATCACACTTTAAACACAGTGCCATCTCTTGCCCCTCATTTTTCAGACAACTACATAGTTTGTGTCCTTGTGCCATGCTCGAGGTGGGACCCAAGGCAGTAGATGCTCCTCTCTCAGTTGCCCTCCACGACTTTCCGGTCAAACGAGAGCAAGCCGCTGGCCCCATAAATGACCCGATACTTCATCTCATCTTCCCCTGCCCTGACTGAGACACTTGATCTCATTTAGAGGCTCATCCCGGAAACTTGCAGAATCACAGCTGGAGCCTGCGGATATGCACTTGTTTGTTTCAAAGGCCGATTTAATTTTGACGCCTCTGGCCTCAATAGTTGTTTCCTGATTTCCAGGAATTGCTCTCAATTTAGCAGTTCCCAGCTCCCAGCTCTGTGTATCAGCCCTTTGCCTGCCTGCTATATTCTAACTCTCATTTCAGCGATCACTTTGACTGGCAGGGGTGAGGAGAGGGAGAAACAATGGGCAGAGTTCAGATCCACTGGAGGAGAGAACCTGGGCAGTGAGACCGCTGAACCAGGACCCAGGAACCCAAGGGGCAAGACACGGACATGGTCCAAGAAACATCAATCATTCAGTATGAGTTGGCACCACAATGGGCTGACAGATAAGCACTCAGGGATGTATCAACAGAGGTGAAATGTTCATGACCAGGGAGGTGAGTGTGCTGCTGTCCTCTGTAGATTAGTGTGTAAGGTCTGAACTCTGGAACCAGATTGTCTGATTAGAACTTTTGAGTCTCCCACTTATAAACTGTGTGATTTGGCAATGAACTTAACCTCTCGGAGACTCATCTGGGGTTTTCCTTAGATTTGTAATGCTCAAAACTACCCCGAGTGGGGCCAGAGAGATAGTACAGCGGATAGGGCATTTGCCTTGCACACAGACAACCCAGGTTCGATCCCCGGCATCTCATATGGTCTCCCAAGCACCACCAGGAGTAATTCCTGAGTGCAGAGCCAGGAGTAACCCCTGAACATCTCCGGGTATGGCCCAGAGAGCAATAATAATAATAATAATAATAATAATAATTTTTAAATACCCGAGTGTGTGTGGGAGGAGGGGGTGCTCTTGGTTATACTCAATGCCCTGTGTTGGGCACCATGTGTGGCAGCAACCTGTGCCACCTGACACCTGGGGGAGAAGAAAGTCCTCTGCCTGGGAAGAGAGGACATTGCCTGATGTGGCTCCAGGTTCCTTGGGGACCAGGAGCTGAGGGCTAGATGCAGGTGCGACAGAGGCCGCCCTGGCCTGGAAGTTCATTGATTGGGCTTTGTGCGTGTGGTGGGGGAGGGGCGTGAGGCTGGGCTGCCTTTGCGTGGAGCACACCATATGGCCACAGAGCAGAATTGTGACTCCCAGGACAGCACAGCCTCCGAAGTGTCTGAGAGCCCCAACTGTGCACCCCAAAGGGCAATCCCCTTCACAGTGTAGCTTGGCAGCCTGAGGCATCGTCTCTGGGGGTTCGGTGGGAAAGCAGGGCTGTCGCAGCTGTAGAAAGCCCTGAGACTTTTACTCTGGACTCTGCTTTTCCAGCTGAGGCATCTGAGGTCTGTAGTGGACGAGGACCCAGTAGCTTCCTTGGGCGGGGGAGTGGAGTCACCATGCCCATCCTAGTCCATTTGGGGCGATGTTTGAGCCCAAGGTCCAAGCACGTGGCCAGACTGTGTCCTGGCCCGTCCCTGCGCCCAGCAAACTTAACCAGCCACGAGAAGCCCAGGGATAGGGAAGAAGTCTGTGTTTGGGGCCAGCCTCCTTCCCTCAGCACCCTGGGAGGAGAAAGTAGCAGCTGGTCTGCCCCCTGCCCAGATGTCAGTCTCCTGGGACCCCCTGGCAGCAGGTGGAGAGAATGGGGTTAATTCTAAATGGTGGATCCCTGAAGATATGATCGCCCAGACAGGGCTAGATCAATAGCACAGTGGGTAGGGCATCTGCCTTGCACGTGGCCGACCCGGGTTCGATGCCCCTGAGCACTGCCAGAGTAATTTCTAAGTGCAGAGCCAGGAGTGCAGAGCCAGAAGTAAGCCCTGGGCATCGCCAGGTGTGACCTAAAAAGCAAAAAAAAAAGATATGATCGACCAGAGCCTACAAAGGTGACATTTTTAGTAAAGGAGTCTTTGTGGATAATGTAACACTCAGGAGCTCGGGATGAGATGGGCTTGGGTTAGTGTGGTGTACCCTTAAGGCAGAGACCCCTGCTCCCAAGGAGAGACAAAAGAGCAGGTGGAGTGAAGGGGGCCGCAGGGCAGGAGGCACAGATGCCGGCGGCTCCGGAAGGAATGCCAGTTGCAGTTCTCCTCCTTTGGGAGTTCTGGGAGTCTGACACCACGGCCCTTGCTGCTAATGAATCCCTGAGCCACCGCAGGGCACAGCCCTTCTCCCCTCACCAGAAGGAGGCCTCCGAAGGCAGGGACAAGCACCCGGTTCCTGAGCAACAAGTGACCTGGCACCAGAGTGAGTGCTGGGCCCTCAGCTGTTCCTCCCTTGGTTGTTCTCACCAGGTCCTTGGCCCGAACCTCACGGGCGTTTCTTCTCTGGGGAGCGTGTTTCTTACCTGCGGGCTCTGAGAGGTGCCACTTAACGTCTTTTCAGTTTGCAGTCAGGGCTGGGCTGAAGGACTGAGTCGCCAGAAGAACTCAGCCCTCCAGGTGATGGCGTTAGAGGGCTGGGCAGGAGAGGGGTGGAGGGGGAACGTGTCTGTCTGAGAGCCTTGGGAAAAGAGGCATGGGGAAAGATGATGCGAACACTTCCTTTTCCACCTTGACCTTGACCTTGCCATCTTGAAGCTGGAGGGAGACTGAGGGTTTTGTTGCTGGCGCCACCGGCTCTGTGGTGTCCTTAAGAAGGGTGAGGATAAGACTGGCCCAGGGACTGCTGGGAAATAGTCACAGGGTCAGAGAGTCACGGTGGAGCCCAGCCGCTAAGTGGTACTAATCCTCACTCACTTGTGGATGTGCTGCCTCTATTCTGCCTGGTCACAACTGACGAAGCTGAAGAGTGGCCGGGGGACTCAGGGACTCCTACAGGAGCCTGGACGTGCCTGCTGGGTGGGCAGTGTCTCCCCCAGAACATGGCTTGGCATCTCTAAGCCGACTGTGGAGGCTGGGGGAAGCCCTTCCTGGGCGTTTGGGGGCTGAGGCCGTCTCTCCTTTCCCCTGAGCCTAGGAAGCCACTGCAGGCAAGTTCCAGGAGACTGGCTAGTCACAGTTGCAGGTCAGCAGCCACTAGCACTCCTGACTCTGGGACTCCTAAAGTGAGAGTCCCACTGTTCTTCGCCACCACTTCAGCCCAAGTGAGGTTGTAGCTGGGAGTTGGAGCTCCTCCTGGGTCCTCACCTGTCCCCCATCTGTGCCCTCTGCCTGAGACCAGCTGCCTGGGGCTCGCAGAAAGGACCCAGCAGTGGGGACAGGCTCTGGCTGAGGGAAGCACGCAGCAGCCAAGGCGTTCACAAGCACCCGGAGGGAAGCAGACCTGCAGGAGGGGACCACGGATCCCAGACAGACAGCTGGCAACAAGCCAGAGCAGCCAAAGGGCCCAGAAGTCCAGTGCGGCCAGCAGGCCCCAGGATCTGAAAGCAGCTGCTCTGGGCCCCGATGGCCTCATCCCACTGGTCACTGGGTTCTGCGTAGGAGTTGACCCTTCGCCAAGCCACTGGCATTGAGCACACCGGGTGGTGAGGCGGAGGAAGCCATAGGTCTCAATTCCCTAGCCCTGAGCGACAGGCTCTTTCCCTCTTCCAGCCACTGGGGCCATTGTGGCTCTGCAGATTGTCACCTGCACAGTGAGCCAGGCCTTGAGCTGCACAGCTGCGCCACTGTGAGAGTAAAGGTCGCACGGCAGCCCCTTGAGTGAGGTCCAGGTACAAATCACCCTTTTGACTGTTTCCCTTTTGTGTGGTCGCGGCTGCCTCTGGAACGTGTCCTCATTTACCCAATGACCCCGTAGCCGCCTTGCTGAGCTCCCAGCCCAGCTGCTTGGGGCCTCGGGGCCCTGGCAGCAGTGCCATGTCCCCGTGTCCAGGGTGCTGGCAGCTTGTCTAGAGAATGCAGCGTTCCGTTTCTGGCCCTGCGCTGAGGGAGCAGGCATCTCAGAAAACCGCCCCTTGCTCTGGGGACTGTGGATAAAGCGCGGGGGGGGGGCCTTTCCCAGGCCACTCACCCAAGGTCAGGACCGAAATGGGGGAACACAAAGGCAGTGTCCACTGCCACCATGTCTGACCACGCAACTACCGTTTTGGCCCCCTATGCTGTTGGTCTCTTCTCGATCCCCTGAGTATCTCTGTCACAAGAGCCCCTGACATCCGCGGGGAGCTCTGAAAGGAGCTTTGTCTACTGGCTTTAGACGTCTGAGTCACCAGCAGTAACGAACTTCCCGGCAACCGCCCGAGACACGTAGAACCTGGAGACCAAATTCACCAGGGCAGCAGGAAAAGGGATGATGGAAGTCACTAGAAGGTGTGGAGAGTTTGGTCTGCCCACACAGGCCCAGGGGTGCAGGGGTCAAGGTTCAGGCTAGAGTGAGGGCCGCTGCATGGGAGCCGCAGATGCCCCACTTGAACAGCTTTGAAAGTTGACAGGCTGTTTATGATTCCCTTCAGCACGAAGAAATCTGTGACCATTAAATATTTACCATCAATTACACTCCGCTCATTTGGCTGTTGAGACACAGAAGCCCAGGAAGGGGAAGGAACTTGCCCAGCGTGCCCCAGCTGGTGGCAGAGCAGGGGTGGAAGCCAGTCTCCACATCACAGGCCAGTGCTCCCTCCAGACCACTCTTTCAGGTCACACACTAGTGTATTAACACGGGCTGGATCCCAAAAGGGTGGGAGAGGGGGACTGGGCGCAGATATGGGTTCCCCAAAGGCACTCTTGTTGCCCACGCATGATGCTTGCTGCCCCCTGCCAGCCTGGCTAATATATCCACAGATCAGTCCACACCACTGTCAGGGAGGGGGTACAGGCAGACAGTGAGATGGAGGATTTCTTTGTAAGGAGTTGACTCCCATATCAAGGTTGCTGGCCAGTTGGAACTCAGCACAGCAGGTTAGCAGGCTGCATATTACTATAGGGCTGGGGGCTACTGTCTCCATTCCTCAGGCAGGGCTTCTGTGCTGCAGGAATTCCATCTCTGGGAACCTCAGACTTTGCTCCCCATACCACACTGTGGAGGTTACTGAAATTCAACAGAGACTGTTCAGGTCTTAAGAAACAACTTCAAGTGTTGTATGAAAGGAGAGAAGGTTAGCACTCTCCTTGACAAGGATGGAAGAGGCTTTGGCCTTGCAACACACATACGGTTAAGGCACTGCCACCTACTTCGTGGCATCTAACCATTTTTATGGTCCCCCGAGCACCGCCAGGAGTAATTCCTGAGTGCATGAACCAGGAGTAACCCCTGTGCATCGCTGGGTGTGACCCAAAAAGCAAAAAAAAAAAAAAGAAACAACTTCAAGGGTAGAGAGATAGCTCCACAGGCTGAGTGTATGTTCAGATGCAGGAAGCAATCTTTCTATCCCCAGCACCACAAAACATAAGCTTGCCAAGCTAGGAGCAGCCCCTTGAACCTCCAAAACCAAACAACCAAAACTAAGAAAAGACTATGAACAGATCATTGCTCAAAGAAAACATAGAATGGGCAACAAGCCCAAGAAAATATTTTCATCGTCACAGATTATCATCATCACAGGGAAAAGCAAATAAAATTGAGAATGTGATATCATCTATCATTTGGTCTATATCAAAAAGTCTGGGATCACCCGGAGACAGGGTGGAGGGAAGAAGATGCTGGTGGAGAGTGTGGTTGCGGGACATTGTGTGCATGAAGTTCTATCATAAACAGTATTGTAAATCATGATGCTTCCAATTAAAACAATAAAAAAATAAGTTTTTAGCTATCTGGTAACAATCAGTGCTAGTGGGGAATGTGGTGAGAAAGGAGAACTCAGTCACTGCTGGTGGGTCTGTTCTCTGCTCAGTCTCTACACAAATCATTTGAATACTTCACATAACATCAAATATAGAACTTCCATAGGATCTATCAATTCCACGCCTTACCATTGACCTCAAGAACACAAAAGTGATGTGAGGATGATCTGGCTGCGACATCTGTCACCCCATTGATCGCTAGGGTGGATTCGGCTGATCTGGCTGGCTAGGCGGGTGCCCCCTTCCTCCCTCACCGCTTCATGTGCATCCCTCCTGAAGCTGCGCGCTCGGTCGAAGAGGACGGCCTTCCCCGAATACAGACGGACCAGTCTTCGGTAGAGGGTATAGGAGTAGCTGCGCTTCCCTGCTAGAACCTCCAAACAAGCTCTCAAGAACACAAAAACAGTCATTCAAAAGGACAGATACATACCCATGTTCACCTCAGCATTTTTGACAATTTCCAAGATCTGGCCACAACCCTAGTGTCCAATAATAGATGAGTGGATAAAAAGTTGTGTTATCCCCACATCCAAAAGAACAAAAGCAACCGCTGTTGGAGAGGATGTGGAGAGAAAGGGACCCTTCTACACTGCTGGTGGGAATGCCGACCAGTCCAGCCCCTTTGAAAAACAATATGGACACTACTCAAAAAATTAGAAATTGAGCTTCCATTTGATCCAGCAATACCACTTCTGGGAATATATCCTGGAGAAACAAAACAGTATAGTCAAAATGACATCTGCACTTCTATGTTCATCGCAGCACTGTTTACAATAGCCAGAATCTGGAAAAAAACCAAGTGCCCGAGAACAGATGACTGGTTAAAGAAAATTTGGTACATCTATACAATGGAATACTATGCAGCTGTTAGAAAAGATGAAGTCATGAACTTTGCATATAAGTGGATCAACATGGAAAGTATCATGCTAAATGAAATAAGCCAGAAAGAGAGGGACAGGCATAGAAAGATTGCACTCATCTGTGGAATATAAAATGACAGAGTAGGAGACTAATACCCAAGAATAGTAGTATATAATACCAGGAGGTTGGCTCCATGGCTTGGAAGCTAGCCTCACACGCTGGGGGAAAAGTCATCCCAGATAGAGAAGGGAGCACCAAGTAAAATGTGATTGGAAATCCCGAGCGGGGAGGGAGATGCACGCTGAAAGTAGACTAGTGACTGAACAGGATGACCACTCAATACCCCTATTTAAAACCACAACACCCAAAAGGAGAGAGAAAGAGAGAGAACAAATTGGAATGCTCTGCCTCAGAGGCGGAGCGGGATGGAGGGGGTGGGATAGGGGGTGGGAGGGATACTGGGTTCATGAGTGGTGGAGAATGGACAGTGGTGGAGGGATGGGCTCTCGAACATTGCATGAGGGAAAAACAAGCACGAAAATGTGTGAATCTGTAACTGTACCCTCACTGTGACTCACCAATTAAAAAATAAATAAATTATAAAAAATGTTGTGTTATCCCAAAAGGAGAGAGAACAAAAGAGAATGCCCTGCCGCAGAGGCAGAGTAGGGTGATGGGGGATGGGGTGGGGGTGGTGAGAGGGATACTGGGAACATTGGTGGAGGTGAATGGGCACTGGTGGAGGGATGGGTTAACGATCACTGTATGAGTAAAATGCAAACACAAAAGTTCATAAGTTTGTAACTATACATCACAGTCATTCTCTAATAAAAACATTTATTTTGCTTTTTGGGTCACACCCGGCGATGCACAGGGGTTACTTCTGGCTCTGCACTCAGGAATTACTCCTGGTGGTGCTCAGGGGAGCATATGGGATGCTGGGATTGGAACCCGGGTCGGCCACGTGCAAGGTAAATGCCCTACCAGCTGTGCTATCACTCCAGCCCCTAAAAAATATTTTTAAAAGTTGTGTTATGTATACTCATGGAATATTACTTGAATGTGAAAAAAGATGAAGTATCACAGTTAGCTACAATTTGGATGAAACTGAAAGGTGTCATGCTAGGTGAATTGAGTCAGAAAGAAAAAGACAAACATCAGATGATCTCATTCATTTCATAATGAAATAAAGCCAGGGATTAGGCAATCCCCGGTGGAAACAACTTTGAGAGATGGTCAACAGAGCTGTGATCTGAAGGTGCTGGGAGGGATGTAGGTCAGCTGATCTGTTGGCGGGCATGACGTAGAAGCACTGCAGGTATGAAACATCTGTATGAATATTATTATAAAGCTGGTACCTTAGTAAAACTACTCATATAAAAACAAAACAAAGTTGACTGATTCCAGTCTTAGTCACACCGAAAAAGTACCTTCCAGCAACATCCAGGCTGGTGTAGTACCAGACTACTGAGTACTATGAATAGCCATTTTGACACCTCAATCTATCCATCACATACGGTTTCCTCTACGCCTACCCAGAGAAGCAGCTGGAGGCTTTGGGCCCTGTCGTGTAGCAGCAGGGCTGAAAGGAGAAGAGGGAGTGCAGGAGGAGCTGAGGAGTAGCAGCGCAGCTAGTGGGGTGTGGCCTAGAGCCCCATGGAAGCAGGAAGCAGTGCAGGTGCTGCTGTGTGCAGAAGAGTGGGCATGCTGAGAAATTACCCCTGCAGAGTGCACCAGTCATGGTCATGGGCTTAAGAGTATGGATTCTGGAGTTTCTCGGGGCACCAAGCCCCTCATGGAGGTTGCCAGTTGGTGCTCAGGAACCGCAGGTGAAGCCTGTCTCTGCTCATCATCCTGGGTGGTATCATAAATCAGAAACAGGGACCCAAGGGCACTGTGGGGTGCCCTGGCCATGTTGAAGAGATTCTGAGTTCAGGACAAAAGAGACCCCATTCTTGGACCCTTCTTTCTGCTGCACCCTCAGATCCTCCAATCTTGCATGGAGTAGCTCCTGATCCTGAGGCTGC
Organism: Sorex araneus; assembly: GCF_027595985.1. Classification (NCBI taxonomy): domain Eukaryota; kingdom Metazoa; phylum Chordata; class Mammalia; order Eulipotyphla; family Soricidae; genus Sorex; species Sorex araneus. Next base: position 62,054,057 of record NC_073313.1, on the reverse strand, counting down.
CGCGGCCACTGCTCCCAACCCAACCCTTGCCTTCCTGTCAAATTGATGCCCCAGGACCTCTAGGCTATGGTCATGATCCCCTCCACCACCTCATAATCTAGACCCTTCCTTTTCACTCCATAGTACTGTTTGCACCCAGGCATCTCCCCCTCTCTGGGACTTCCACCCTGCTGTCCCCATGCAATGCAGCATCCTTATAAGTCACCTCCTCTGCCAATAGTCTCCTCAGGACTTCTCAGAGTCCAGTACTGCCTGTCCATACCCCAGCTTTCCTGATATGCCTCCAGGTTTTGATTCATCATCCGGAAGGGGTAGCCACTTCCTCCTGCCCCTCGAACTCTCTCAGCTTGTCCTTCAGCCTTCCAAGCCTTACACACTTGTGGCTCCAAGGGGAAGTGTTGCAGGGAGCCTTGTCTGACCACCCAAGGAGACCAGAGCCAGGCCCTGCTATTGGGAACCCACCCAGGACTTGGGCCAGACAAGGAAGGTGCCCAAGGAGCAGACTGAGCTGGCCTTCCTTCAAGGGACTTCTTAGCACCAGCCCAGCGAGACCCACAATGCAAAGGTATTCTAGAGGCCCTGAACTGGGAGCCGGGGGCAGTGGACGAGGCCCTCAGAACTGCTCACCCAGAGGCGCCAAGCCAGGTTGAGCATTGGGGGCTTTGGTGCTGCTAATTAAAATGCAGATTTCCTGGGCCCTTGGCCAGAACTACTGAATCAGATTGCCTGTGTGTGGGTGGGGCCAGGGAGAGCCAGCTGCATGTTCAAGAGCATGCTACAGGTGGTTGTGCTGTATTCCACTGAGTGGGGAGGCCCAGGCCCCAGACTGCAGCAAGTCAGAGCAGACTGGGCCCAGAAGCCGGTTCCTGCCTCCCACTGTGGGCCACCCTCCCTGCCTGCCAGACCTGGCCAGCTGCCAAAACCCAGCAGTTACATCCCAGAGTCACTTGCTGACAATAGTCATTCTTCCAAGGCTGTGAGTCTTATCAGACCACAGCTGACTATAGGCAATTCCCAAGGTGTCAATGAGAGGCCTTGAGGATGCATTACTATACTACTGCCCCTCACACTGGGCATTTGGACTGGCTGCCCCTTGAGCAGAGTGTCTCTCTCTTGGCAGGGGGCCCACATATTGTTCAGACCTTAAGCCCAACCTTCCATCTGCTGCTCCCAACTGACCTAAAGGTGCTGTTTGCCCAACATCAAGCCAGGAGCTGGAGACACAGCAGCAAACAGGCCTTCAGGAAGCTGCCCAAAACTAGAAGCCTGGAATGCAGCCTCTGAGGAGCCAGGTCACCCGGGGCAAAGTGGCCTAGTCTAGCAGGTGAATAGCAGGGCAGTGGGGGGTGAATGGGGTTGAAAAAGGCAGAGCCTTTGAAGCTCTGTGGGATAGCTAGGGGGATGGGGTGGGTAAAGGCAGAGCCTTTGAAGCTCTGGTGAGGGTGTTTTCTTTCCTCCTAACAACGGAAAGCATTGATAGAAAGAAGAGGAAGAAATTGTGGCAGATATATGCATGGAATATCATTCAGCTCTAAGAAAGATGAGACTTTCCATTTGCAGCATAACCGAGGACACTCAAGGACCTTGTGCACCATAAAATAAGTCAGAAGAAGAAAGAAAAGCAGTGGATGATCTCACCTGCATATGCTATATAAGGAAACAAATCTCTGAACAGACAAAACAAAATTAAGATAAACCAACCAGTGGACTTCAACAATAGAACTGAGAGGACCAGAAGGACAGGGCTGAGGGGTGAAATCAAGGGTGGACAGGGCTTAAGTAGGATGATGGCATTATTTTTAAATAAAATTTAAAATACAGTAATTAATTATTTGCGGGGGTCACAGCAAGGAGTGATCAAGGCTTAAGCCTGGCTCTGTGCTCAGGGATCACTCCTGGTAGAGCTTGGTGGACCCTATGCAGTGCTGAGGATTGAACTATGGTCAGCTGCATGCAAGACAAGTGCATTATCTACCACACCAACTATGACCTACTATATAGGCTCAGGCCTCTGTGTAAAATGTTTTAAATAATAATAGAAAAGACCAACATATATGGGTGGATGCTCGACATCAGAAGTCATTGGAGAAATGCAGAGCAAGGTTACACTGAGCTACCACCACACACCCACTCAGATTAAAAGGCAAAGTATGGGCGAGAGAGATAGTACAGGATTGAGGCACTCGCCTTGTACATGGTCAAACAAGATTCAATTCATGGCACTGCATATGGTTCCCTGAGTCCTACTCGGAGTGATCTTCAAGTGCAGGGCCAGGAGTAACCCTAAGCATCCCCAGGTGTGGATCCAAAATTAAAATATTAAATAAAAGAAACACCATATAAAAGCACCAGGAAAGGTCTGAAGGCCTTGAAGTGAAGGTACACTTATCCATGGCTGGTGGGAATAGAAACAAATCACCAGTTCTTTGGAGTTAAACTCGGTGTTACATTATGAGCATGCAGGACTGTTGTTGGCAGTACTCTATGCACCCGAAAATAGAAAAGGCATCTCTGAGGGCTGAAGTGGGCTGCTCATGGCCACAGCGAGGAGTGGCCCTGTTGGGATAAGGAACAGAAGGATAGAAAGAGCTGAGGATGATGGGAAGCAGCAAATAAAAGCTGGGATTTCCTCCCATTGGACCTTCCTACTGATTTTGAGCACCTCAGCGACTGGGCCTCTCAGCGGTCCTGCCCCTGGGCTCCCTGAAGCTGCCACCTCCAAGTACAGCGTGCTCGGGTTCTGCTCTGTTTTGCGATGTAGTTTCCATGAGACAGTATGTGGGTATCCCCAGCACACAGTGGGTGTGCAACTCATAGCAGCTGCCATCCCTGTGTGGGCGAGTGACAGACTGCTTCATTTCTGGTCATTGTCCAAAACAGACAACTTCATAGAGACAGGAAACACTTGAGTGGCTGCCAGAGACTGGACTGAGAGAAATGCCGGCGTTGACTGGTTAACAGGAAGTGGTCTCACTAATGTTTCTAAAAGACATTGTTCTTTCTCACATAATTGTTCATCTAAATTTTATGAAGACATATTTTTGACAGGACTTAGACTAATTTCACATGCATCCGAAGCTCCTTCAGGCCCTGTAGCCACTAAGATCTTGCCATGTTTAGGGACCAATGAAAATATTTTTATTTCTTTTCAACTCAGAAGGAAAATGAACTTTCCAGTGAAAGAAAACATTGTAATATATAAAGCCATGTGGCTCTTAACAAGCAAGGATGTGTTCTAAGAATGTGTCATTATTTGGGCCAAAGAGATAACACAGTGGGCAATTGCTTTGCATGTGGCTAAATTGATTTTGATCTCTGGCACTCCAAATAGCCCCCCAACCCTTCCAGGAAGAGTCCTGAGAGTGCAGGGCCAGGAGTAACCCCTGACCGAGGTAGGGTGTGGCCCTAAAGCAAAACAAACCAAAAGAACATGCCATTATGGGCCATAAAGTGAGTACAGTGGGAAAAACAATTGCCTTGCACACAGTTGACCCATATTCAGTCTCCAGCACCCTATATGGCCCCCTGAGCATGGCCAGGAGTGATCCCTGAGCACAGAGCCAGGAATAAGCTCTGACCATAACCAGTCAAATAAAAAAGAATATGCCATTAGATGGATTCATCATCATGCAAACATCATAGAGTGTGATTACACAAACCTGGACAGTGCAGTTGGCTCCACACCTAGACTCCACGGTACAGCCTACTGGGATCACTGTCACATGTGCAATCTGTCATTAACAGCAGCATTGTTAAGTGACTCATGACTGCACTGCTAATGTGAATTAATATGCATTTACCAGTATAACAATGGCATTATAAAATACAATTTTCATTTGATTTTTCTCAAGGAAGCCAAAATGTCAGGGTACACAGAAGGCAGTGGGCAAACTGGGTCCCCAGCAGAAGTGTCACATATGGATTTTCTCACTTGTCTTTTCTGAGTCTGAGCTGCCCCGAAAAGCCCCCATATTAACCAGGGTGGCCAGATTTCCCTCCATTCTAAGAAAAATGGCTGGGCTTCAGAAATCAAAGCATCTTGGCTGATTTTCACCACACTGATCTTCCTGCTGACCTCATTTCAGGAAACTTTCCTTGAGGATACCACTAGCAAAAGAGCCCCCTAGTCCTCAGAGGGCACACACCTTCAACTTGTCCTCAAGCCCATCTCATTTCTTCCCAGGCAATCTGCAAGCCATGAAGAAATGAACCTCAGGGTCAGAAGAGCACAGCTAAACATTAACCACTAATTCTGGTCAGGACCATGACTGCCAAAATCTCCATAAAGCTGTGAAAATGTGGTCAGAGGGTTACAATCAGTGCCCTATGAATAACCACAAAACTACTCAGCATTTTTTCAGAGAAACAGAATCAAAGGGAGATTAAACAGAGATAAGTTGATAAGGAGATAGACAGACAGATATATAGGCCTCATTATCTCACCCTCTGGCTGAGGCAAAGTGTGTCTGTTCCCATGGGTCCTTGCTCTTAGCAAGTACTCTGTTCCACTGCTTAATTTTAAGCAATGGTGAAATATTAGCATTGTCTCTGCTTCCTAGCCTCTGTTCTCTAGATTCTGTGCCATAGGGTCCCGCCTGAAGGATTCTAATTCAGTAAGGCCCAAAAATGATGGTTTGGGATGACCAATAGTGGGAAAACAGCAGCTCCCAAGTTGCACACTGAGTAGAAGTCACTTTGCGGAAGGTGACTAGCAGAGGCTCCTAAAGCCTCCATGGTGTCTTGGGCCTCTAGAATCTAGTCAGCCAGACTAGGCTGCATCTTCAAGAGGCACCAGAATAATTGAAACTGCAACTTCTGGCCTACATAGAGTTGTTCAAAACAAAATTACACGTGGTGAGCCTATACTTGGAATAATGAAAACAAGGTTGAAGAAAAGAATGGAAACTATATGCACAGACTCAGCCCCTGTCATTGGGTTACAGACCAGAGAATATCAGGTTGGTGGGAAGGGAGTTGGGAGAACAATGAGGTGGACTGGAAGGGCTTAAGCATGTTGGTGGTGGTAAAGTAAGGTAATGGTGTGTACCTAGTCAACAGTGAAGGGGGATGAAGATTGAACCAGAGGTGACATATAGTTATAGCACATTTGGACAGTCAAGATTCAAAGCAAAGGACTGGAGATGAGAAGGCTGAATACAATAGAATCTTAATTTGAGTAAAGGAAGGGAAGCATGGACATGGGATATCCTTAAGTAGAAAGCCCAGGGAAAGGTGGAAAACTTTCCCTTTTATATTATTTCTTACTTGGGGGATGGTGAGAACTCTGCCTTGTGTTTAAGCCATGCAAGATGGTAAGATACAGAGGCTGGGGAAAAGAAGGATGTTTGAAAGGATTCTGGGTACGTATTCTGGGGCCATTCTCAGTAAATTTCCCTGTAACCATTCTCTTTAAGTATCACCATATTTCCCATCTTCCCAGAGATGTCATAAGGACACAGGTGATGGATCCTGGGCACTTTTGTGATGTGCATAACTTTGTACATCAATACTATAAACTTAAACACTATTGTAATCATATTATCTAAACTTTAAAAAAACTTGCAGGGAGGGACTCACTTGGATTATACAATGAAAATTAGAGAAATGGCCCTGTTCCAGGGTACCCTCTCCTGGTGGAAAGTGGAAGGGAATTCTGTAAGGTTTCTTTTGTAATGCAGTAATCCCCTCATGAGGCCTCCCACTCAGGACCCAATCCCCTCCCAAAGGCCCCACCTTCTAACACCATCACACTACAGATTAAATTTCAACATAGGCACCAGACGGGAAGCCACAATGTACAGCGTATAGCATCTGTTTCCCCAATTCATGCCCTTATCACATGCAAACTGCATCCATCATACCAAATAGCCTCAAAGATCTAAGTTCATTCCTCCACTAGCTCACTAGCTCGAGCCCAAATGTCATGTAAATCAGATATGAATGAGATTTAAGGTAAAATTCCTCTGGAGACAGAATTCCCCTCCAGTCTGTGAACTTGCCAAACTAAACACCTCAGAGTTATGTGTTTCCAAAAGACGAGCACGGGCTAGACATTCCAAATACAAAGAGCAGATATTGGGAAGAAGAATGGGATCAACAGGTCCCAAACCAAACAAGACAAACATAGAATGTTCAGACTAGGGGCTAATCCATTTTGGCCCTGTGTTTTGCCTTTCTACAGTCTATCTCAGCTCGCTGTAGTTCAAGGATAGTGCCCCAAAACTCTTCAGGGCAAGGATCTCAATCCCAGGGTTCTGCTTGGCTACACTATTTGGGTTTGGTTTGGTTTTGAATTTTACTTTTTTTAATTTTATCTTTTTGCTTTTTGGGTCACACCTGGCAATGCACAGGGGTTACTCCTGGCTCTGCACTCAGGAATCACCCCTGGTGGTGCTCAGGGGACCATATGGGATGCAGGGGATCGAACCTGGGTTCGCCGAGTGCAAGGCAAACAAACGCCCTACCCGCTGTGCTATCACTCCAGCCCCTGAATTTTACTTTTTAATTGAATCACTGTGGTGCAGGATTTCCTGGCAACACTCGGCAGCCTGCTCCACTTTCTCTCATTCCTTGGGCTCCTCTGTGTTCTGCCCAATGCTCTGCAGCAGCAATGGGTACTTGGTGAGCTGCTGTACCTCCCTGGGAATCATGTCCTTCAAGCTGTAGGCAGTGGCACTGTGGTCTGGAGCGATAGCACAGCGGGTAAGGTGTTTGCTTTGCACTCGGCCAACCTCTGTTTAATTCCTCCATTCCTCTCAGAGCCTGGCAAGCTACCGCGAGTATCCCGCCCACACGGTAGAGCCTGGCAAGCTACCCGTGGCGTATTCGTTATGCCAAAAATAGTAACAAATCTCACAATGGAGACATTACTGGTACCCACTCGAGCAAATCGATGATCAACGGGACGACAGTGCAACAGTGCTACAGTGCTATTGAATCACTATGAGATAGACCCTTACAAAGCTGTTCATAATTAGGTTTCAGTCATAAAGTATTCTAACACCCATCCCTCCACCAGTGTACATTTCCCAGCACCAGTGTCCCCAGGTTCCTTCCCATCACTCCTTATACCCAGCCTGTCTCTATGGCAGGCGCTCTTCTCTCTCTCTCTCTCTCTCTCTCTCTCTCTCTCTCTCTTTCTCTCTCTCTCTCTCATTTTGGGTATTGTGGTTTGCAATATCGATACTGGAAATCAGGTAGAATACCTATACCCATCTTCCAGGCCCTGACACTCTGAGACTAGGGAGTTAATCTCTGAATCATTTTTAAAATTCTTCATATTTTTTGGAGAGCAAATAGTACATATTCACAGAATGACTCCCTAAATGATTCCAGGAAGGTCAAGGAGGTCCAACAATCTTTTTTCAATGAGTCTAATTTTCTTTTGGGATCCTAGTCTCAGCTGGCAGTGCTTCTGCTAATAGATATTTTTCTTCCTGACTTTGGTAAAATAGTTGCTTTATATCCTGACTAATTTTTCAAAGGGTCACTTGACCACATTATGAGCTTCCCCAGTACTTGAAACATGAAGAGCCTGAAAGATTTCAGATTCTTGAAGCTTTGTTTCCTTTTGCCTTCTGATCCCACATTTAAGCCGTTTTTTTCTTCTTACATTTTACTATAATCTGTCAGAAGCCAAACCTTACTTTCCACAGTTTGCCTAGAAAGTTCTCTCCCTAGAATCCCTGAAACTCCTTAATATTGTACATGAAGGTAAACCAAAGAAAAATTTTATTTTATTTTATTTTATTTTTGGTTTTGGGGTCACACCTGGCGATGCACAGGGGTTACTCCTGGCTCTGCACTCAGGAATTACTCCTGGCGGTGCTCAGGGGACCATATGGGATGCTGGGATTTGAACCCGGGTTGGCCGCATGCAAGGCAAACGCCCTACCCGCTATGCTATCACTCCAGCCCCCCAAAGAAAAATTTTAAAAAGGAACATTTACATATCTTCTTTTCTTATTTGCCAGATAAGCCTTGCACCAAGCACTGGGAAAAGAAAACACAAACATAAATGCAGTTTGGAGTCGTTCTTCAAGTGAAGATGGTCCTTCCTATAGTTTCCAAAGACACATTTGCCCTCCCATTTCCATTCCAATGACCTCTAACATCCACATTTTATCAGCTTTTGTTCAGGCCCATTGGTGCTTTCTAAGAAGACTGTGTTATTTCCACTATGTCTTCTGAGCCCTCACTGAATCAATTGACAATTGTCTACTACCATCTCTTTTTCTGGTCTATTTTTTGAAAAATGTGAAGGTCAAAACAACCAGAAATATTTCTGACTTGTGACTCTGGAGGCTGTAGGTCCAAGCTCAAGGCACAAACAGATTCAGCATCTGCTGAGGGCTCTTTTCCTGAGTCATAGACAGCCACCGTCTGTTTCATATGTCCTCAAATGGTCGAGGAGTAAGAGAGCTCCCATGGGTCCCATTAATAAGGAATTGATCCCGTTCCTGAGAGCTCCACCCTCTTGGCCTTAGCACCTCCCAAAAGTCCCAAATCCTAATGCCAGTATACTGAGGGTTAGATTTAAACACAGGAAGAGGACTAGTGCAGAGGCAGAGATACACATTTCGTCTGTAGCTGTATCTCATACAGTCAATGAAGTTCAAGAAACTTGTTTCAGTTTCTTTAGCTTTGCATGTGTCCTTGTTTGAAGTTCTTGGTGCTAAGTCTTTCTTACTATGAATATATTGGAAAGTCACTAACGTAATCCAGAGGATGTTATCAATGGGGAGACTGAGGCTGAAAGTGGGACAAGATGTGTTTAAGGTCTTATGCCAAAGAAGTGCAGTAAACAATTAGAATTTTCACAGGCTCTCCTGACTTCTGGGTTCAACTTCCCTGAACAATATTGAATCTGTCTGGAAGAAACAAATAGAAAAATCATTTTGATGGGAATCTGAGCTTTTTCATGTGCATTTAAAGGTACAATAGGGTGTTGATGTTCACTTCACATTGTGTGCTTTTATCAAAACACCAAGTGGTGTGACTTTAGATACAACTTTTATGTGCCATTTATAACCCAGAAAAGGTGAAGAGAAAAACCACCCAAGAGAGTGCATTGACTTTTGGGTTGCATCCACAAAGTCAAAGTGATTTTCTTTACTAGGGGAGTGTGTCTTTGTGTAAGTTCTTGGCTTTCCACCAGCTACTTGTCTGGTTTCTCACCTAGCTTTCTGTTAGGGGTACACTGAAGAAAACATAACACAGAGAGAGAGAGAAGAAAAGTGACTGCCGTAGAGGCAGGCTGGGGCGTGGGGGGCTGGTGGGGGTGGTGGGAGGGAAATTGGGAGCATTGGTGGTGGGAAATGTACACTGTTGAAGGGATGGGTATTGGAATACTATATGACTGAAACCCAGTCATGAACAACCTTATAACAGTGTATCTCATGGTGATTCAATTATTTTTTAATTAAAAGAGAGAATGCAGAACAGTCAAGGTGACAGAGATAGTTGCCTAGAAGTGACACCCACTGCTGGAGGAGGGGGGGGGAGTATGCGGAATGGTAGTAGATATGCATATAGCATATCTAGTCAACAATCAAGAGGGAGGATTGGGACAAGGACAAGAGCAAAAAAATGGCACCCGCCCAGCCCTGCCACTGACCTTCCCCCCTCCATACAATTCCTACCAGTCTACAGGGGAAGTTGTGGCCCCGGTCATAACCTATGTGCACGCTGGGCACAAATGATTGATGGGGGCAGCTGCTGGTGTAGGAGCTGCTGTGTCACAGAGGAGTCAGCAGATCAGGGACATTATGGCAGCTGCCATAGCACTGGCTTCTGTTTCACTTCTAGCTACTCCAGATCATCCAATCCTCATGTGGCTCCCAACCCAGAAGAGAGCAGGGAAGGGAATTCCAAGCCTCTAATCTCCAAGTTCTCTCAGCTGGCAGGCAACAGAACCATTCGTTGTAACCATTTTTAGCTCCCAAATAAAGATAGTGCCTGAGTAAAAAAAAAAAAAGCAGGGACTGGAAATCTTGAAAACCCAGTATCCTGAGACCAGCTGACATTAGGCATACTGGGGGAGGAGGGGAGTCACAGGAAAGACATGGCCACTTAGCACTTAGATTTGGACAACACAGAATTCACACTACACTACCATCTCCCAGTTCAGAACCTCGCCTACTGCAGGCACAGGGTCCCAAGGACATCTCCATACCAGAGGCCTGGCTCTTACCCCTACCTGTTCACTAAGATTTTTGTTTGGCCCCTGTTATGGACTGAACATTTATGTCCTGCCTAAATCACTTTCGAAGCCCTAATAAGACTCCAGATGACCATGGGAAATGGTGATTTTGATAAGATTTGTGTCCTTTTATGGGTGGTAGACCACACCCCACATAGCTCAGGGGCTATTTCTGGATCTGTACTCAGGAGTGACCCATGTTTGGGGGACCACGTGAAGCACTGTAGATTGAACCAGGGTCCAACACATGCAAGTCAAGTGAGTGTCTGGTCCCCTGAACTGTCTGTGACCCCAAAAGGGATTAGCCCCCTAAGAAGAAAAAGGAACCTGAGTATGTTCTCTTTCTCACTGTTTACCTCCCTGTTTTTTCTCTCTCCTTTCTCTGTCTCTTTCATTCCCCTTGATCCCTCTTTCTCTCTTTCCCTCCCCTCTCTCTTCCTTCCTCCATTTCTTTCTACTGCCCATCTAGCCCCCCTCTGCCATCTACAAATCAAGATGGCCACTCTCTGCCATCTACAAATCAAGAAGGCTTTCTCTCTCACCAGGAACCAAATATACCAACATTTTGATCTGGGACTTCCCAGCTCATAAATTGTGAGAGTTTGTCATTTGAGCCACTCAGTCTGTGATATTTTGTTCAATAGCCCAAATTGACTATCACTTTATCACTGTCATCCCATTGTTCATCAATTTACTCGAGCGGGCACCAGTAACGTCTCTATTCCTCCCAGCCCTGAGATTTTTTTTTTTTGCTTTTTGGGTCACACCTGTCGATGCACAGGGGTTACTCCTGGCTCTGCACTCAGGAATTACCCCTGGCTGTGCTCAGGCAACAATATGGGATGCTGGGATTTGAGCCCAGGTCGGCCACATACAAGGCAAACGCCCTACCCGCTGTGCTATCTCTCCAGCCCCCCCAGCCCTGAGATTTTAGCAGCCTCTCCATAGACGTCTTTCCCAATGATTGGAGGCTCTTTCAGGGTCAGGGGAGTGAGACTAATTGTTACTGTTTTTGGCATATCGAATACGTCACGGGTCGTTTGCCAGGCTCTGCCCGTGCGGGCAGGATACTTTCAGTAGCTTGCCAGACTCTACCAGAGGTGTGTGTGTGTATGTATGTATATATATATATATATATATATATATATATATATATTACTCTCTATGATTTGTTGCCCACTTTTTGAACTCCATCAAATATGGTGTGGTAATTATGGAAAATGGGTAGGAAGTGTCTTATAATATGTCTTATAATGTGTGTATGGAACATTATAAGAAAATTTCTGCTCTGAAAAGCTACCTGGAACATGGCAGCAGTTGGGTAGTAGAGGTCGGCTGCCAGGGATGGGTCCCTTGGGAAGCCCGAGTGAAAACAGCCTGGCATGAAGTCCCCAAAATTGTGGAGTTCCAAAATCGACTAAACACCCAAAAATTATTTGGGTACTACCCAAAAGTATCCATAAAAATGTTTGTCCACTCATCACCAAGAGGATTTTTCCACCTTCTTCCTGTCCAGAATCCATTCCCCTTTGTTGGTACCTGTGGCCTGGAAAGACATCACTAAGACAACAGTTTCAGTTGCAGAAACTGTTCTCCTTTACTGAAAGCCTTGCCAAGTATCTGGCCCTGATCCTACCCAAAGCGTCCAGCTGACCCTCCTCACCACACTGCAATGGGAAAAACAAGAACAACCTTGCCTCTGTACCTTGAGCACAACTTGTTCTCTGGGTTCCAAATCAGGAGAGGTCACAGGTCTCTCAGCAGAGCTGGTAGTCACACCACTAGGCTTGTTACTGGCATCCACAGACCCAGCACCTCATTCTTCCAACTTTCCCCTAATACCTGGAGACTCCAGTCAGCCATCCCCACGCTCTGTGCCTGCATATCTGGGGATCTCTGTGGACTGTCTGTGCATCCCTAAGCTACTTGGCATTTGACTTCAAATCTATAAGTGAATCTATCTTCACTCTCTCCTTCTCATCTATGCCAGGGGGCAGGACAACTATGGACCGGGCTCACACTTTAAAGGAAACTGCTCTTGGTTGCTCCCTAGCACCAATATGTTGGTGAGATGGAGGCTCTTCCCAGGATCTCAAGAGGGTCACCCCCTTCCTGACACAGTTCATCCATTACAACATCAGAGAACACACACGTTTCAGCTGCGTGTTTTATGTTCTATCCACAGGTCTGGCTGTTCTTTCAACCTTCTGAAAACTTCAATTTAGAAAGAGAACAAACTGCTGGAATAACACAAACAACGTTGAGGGGTGTCCATGATTTTGCCATATTTGAGCCTGCTATGTGTTCTGATCCAGAAGACAGAGGGAGCTGAGTGTCTTCAGCTTGGTGTGTGGCCCCATGCCCAGGACCTCCCGAGAGGTCACCACGGGGGTTTTAGCAATCACAAAATTGCTAATCTGAACTCCAAGGAACAGCGTCTCCTTGGTGATTAGGGAAGTGGTAAAGCCCTTCATTTCTAAACAAACCGCCGTTACCTAGACAAATGCTTATCTTGACAGCTCATCTTGTGCATCCTCTGCCTCACACTAGGCTCTACACAGTCATTGGCTAGGATTACCAACCCTTTTAAATCTGACCTCAGTTCCAAAGGGAGGAGGGTCTAGTCCAGCATTGAATATCGGTGGATGCATGGGCCAGGCCAGCAACACCCACTTGCACAAAAGGTGGTATATGATTTCTCCTTTGTACTGTTTCCTCTGGGTCACAGGGGATATGGGCAAGCTGGTTGGCCTGAGAGGTGGTACCTGGAGAGTCTTATGCATGAGATATTTGCCCATTGAGAATGGAGGGTCATTAGGCCTTGAGGTTCCTTGAGGAAGCTGCCTTTGTGGGGAAGTACAGGGTCTCCTACTCTGGGGATGATCTATGATGGGGTGGGGTGCTGGTACAGCTTGCGGTGGCCACTGACATGCCTGCCTCCTCTGCTTGAAAAATGCCAGCAAACAAGAAGGCTTCGTGTGTGTGTGTGTGTGTGTGTGTGTGTGTGTGTGTGTGTAGTTGGATGGGGGCATCCTTGCCTGAATGTTTCTTACTATACTGCTAAGGGTGTCCCTGTCCCTAGGCTCCTGGTTCCTGTCAGGTGAATCTACAGGGTTGGGTGCTGTCCTCCCTCCCATGGTCTGTCCCACAAAGTGTGGTCACTTATCAGTCACTTTCCTCTGGTGAAACCCTTGTGGGGGCTGTTGATGCAGCAGCACCATCTAGCAACTTTCTTGGGCCTTCAGCAAAGTGGCTTGGTGGTCGAATGGTCCCCTTGGGGCCAAAATAGAGGTTCCATCAAGAGCCTATTGCTTTCTGAGTCTGGAGCAAGAATTCTGAGAATTACTTCCCACAAATGAAAAGTTTCCATCTAACCAACCACTTACAGATTGAAAGGTAGAGAAAATTTAATGGTTTATAATGTAATTATTTAATGGTCAATGGTTGGAAACTTGCCACAAGTCTGTGTGTGTGTACGCGCGGGTGGTGGGGGGTGAAGGGCAATTAGGTAGGGAAGGGGCCAGTATGACAATGGGATGATCACTCTGGATAAGAACTAAGTGATTAAAATAGGTAAAGGGATATACATGATAACCTTTCAGTATGTGTATTGCAAACCATAATGGCCAAAAGGACAGAGAGCGAGCGAGTGAGCGAGAGAGAGAGAGAGAGAGAGAGAGAGAGAGAGAGAGAGAGAAAGTAAAGTGCCTGCCATAGAGGTAGGCAGCTGGGCAAGGGGGCAGGAGGGAAACAGGACGTTGATGGTGGGAAAGGTACACTGGTGAAAGGATAGGTGGTAGAACATTATATGACTGAAACCCAATCATAAACAACTTTGTAACTGTGTATCTCACTGTGATACAATGAAAAATAAACTCACTTTAAGGGTTTTTTAAAGAAAAAATAGAAAATTATGTAAATAGCACAATAAGCTGGAAGAAAGCTTCCTACAAGGAGAGTCACCAAGCTGATACAAAGTGATCTGCACTGGCAGGAGTGCCAGCATCGAGCAAGAGGCCCTCCAGCATGAAGGCCCCAGAAGCAGGTGACCACTGTAGTGAGCACTTGACCTGTGGTCAGCCAGGACCAAGCTCGAACACGGGGGAGGTTTCCAGTGGGATTCCCAGAGTGTGGAGCCGCATACCCCAGACTTAAGGTCAGTCTCCCACTCAAGGTGGGACCAAGACCTGGCAGCTCCCAGAACTTCCTTCTCTCCACACAGTGGGACCTGCCAGTTCATGAGCTTCCCCCTTCACTTCCTATCACAGATCTCTAAACCTCTCTTGGGATTTCAGTTCCCCATAGAACTTTCAGGAACACCTCCTGACCAAGTGTTTTCGGGCCCCCTCTGGCTCTACACACTGATTAGTAACCTCAGTCATTCAAAGGAAGTTGCCCAGTTGTGGAGTAAAATGCGTGCAGCATTTTAGGGTACCTGAAGACTTTCCCGACCTGGCCCTCGCCAGGGTACAAGTTCTTTCTCTCATCTCTGCTGATCTTTCTGTTGACCGCCGATTCATGAAGCAGGCAATACCTGTGTGGTGCCTGGATAGTGCAGAAGCCAAAGCTTGCTCTTTCCTGCCATGGAGGATGGGGAAGATTCTCTACATACATGTGAACTTCTCCAGAGCCTCTGTGCTTCCGAGCCCTAGGGGGAGATCCCCACACCTCACTCTGGGCATAAGATTGGGCAGCAATTGTCCTGAAGCCAGGCATGGCCAAGCTGTCTTCTTAGTGGGATCTCCAAATGTGCCATTTAAGACTGGGGGCTCCATCTCCTCAAGCTGCACAGGACAACACCAAAGCCCAATCTTGGGGTTGCATAAAACAATGGTTCGGAAGGAAGTCTTGGTTCCATGATTTCTATCCAGATCTCACTACCCAGGGCAGCCCTGGTGTAGAGTTTTGCTAAGTTTGTCAAACAGAACGTCCCTGAACGAGAACTGGTCTCAGATAGGCTCTAACCTTGGCCCTGGAGTCACTTCCACCCACAGTGCTCATAGAACTCATGGTCAAAATGGAGATATATCCCCCACCCAGTTTTATTTCTGGTATAATTGACAAATAGAAAGGCAATTGACTTAAAATGTACAAAGGAATGATTTGATATACGTATGTCTTGGGAAAGGATTTCCACAATCAAGTTAATTAGCACATCCATCACCTCACCATTTCCTTTTTTGTTTACGAGAACACTTAATTTCTACTCCCTTAACACATTTCAATTATGCACTACAGTGCTAACAACTATAGTTACCATTAGACATTAGACATTCAGACCATTGTCATCTTGTAACTGAGGTTGTATACCGCTTTACTAACAGTCCTTGTTTCCCCCATCCCAGCCTCTGGTAACCTGTTTCTACTTCTTGTTTCTTTGACTTTTTTAAGATTCCATGTGTAACTGATACCATTGAAGAGATGGATTTGTTTGTTTTACTTAGTTGAGCATAATGCTCTCAAGTTTCACCCACCATGTTGCATGTGACATGATTTCCTTCTGTAATATTTTCTGCAATATTTTACAGCTAATATTCCATTATGCACATGCATTGATTCATCCAGAGATAGACCTGTATGTTGTTTCTATACCCTGCCAATTGTGAGCAATGCTGCAATGAACACAGGGGTGGATATATATCCCCTAGGCACTAATTTTATTTCCTTTGGCTATCTACCCAGATGTCTGGGACACAACGATTTCTGTTTTTAATTTCTCAAACGGTATTCATAGTGGCTATACCAATTTACACTTCCCAACTGTGTATGAAGATTCCTTTTTCTTCATATTCTCACCAACATTTTTTATGTTGTCTTTTTAAAAATTTACTTTCAATGGGCATCTTTGAGTAGACCTGTTGGCCATTTAGCTGTCTTTGTGAAGTCTGTCCAGATGCTCTATATTTTAAATTTATGTATTTTGATTTCTATTTTTACATAGTTATTTATGGCTGAGTTTTAGGAGTACAATGTTCCTGCACCAGTCCCCACCAGTGATGACTTCTATCCACCAATGTTCCTTCTCACCAGTCTACCTCCTTGTTAGGCACATTTTTAAGTTTGGTTATGGTAGTTTAGATCTTATACTTGTTATATACCTAAGCAGATACCACATATATAGAGATAGATAGATATGACTATACCACACCTCTATGCCACCGATGTGCTCAAGGCACCTGGCCTTGACCCGTGTTACCTCCCATCTATCTCTACTTACTCCTCAAACCCAGACTTTTCCTTCCCTGTTCTTTTTGTTCCTGTGATTATGGGTAGGTTTGAAATTGCTCATTTGGTTTTATGCTATTGAGTTTCTTGTGTTCTTGTATATTTTAGCTAGCAATCTCATATCATTTGTGCTTCACAAATATAGACTCCAATTTCATAAGCTGCCTTTTCACTTTTTTGATTGTTTCCTTTGCTGCACAGAAGCTTTATTATTTGACAGAGTCCCGCTTGTTTGTTTTTGCTCTCCTTGCCTTTTCATTTTGTTATGAAATTTAAAGTCATCGACAAGATAAATGCCATGGATTTTACTGACTCTACTCTTTTCTTCATTATTTTCTTTTGGTTTTAGGGGACATACCTAGTAATGTTCACGGGCTGTTCCTGGCTCAGTGCTTGGAGGAGGGGGATGCCGGTATGCTTCCAGAAGCATTATAGGATCACATGGTATTAGGGATTGAATCCAGGCCTCTTGTATGCAAAACACATGCTCCAGCTCACCGAGCCATCTTGCTGGTCCTGATGCTTTCTTCTGGAAAGTTACATGGTTTCAGGTCTTACCTTAAAATTTGTTATCTGTTTCTAGTTCATCTTTGTGTGTGGTGTAAGATAGAAAAAGTTTCATTCTTTTTCAGGTGCATATCCAGTTTTCCCAACATCGTTTATTGAAAAGACCATTCTTATCCTCAATGGGGTGGTTCCGAATTGTTCAAAATGATCCCAAAGCAGCCTTCACATGAACTGCTTTAATTAAACCCTTTTTATTGTGCAATATAGCACACAGAGAAAAGTGCTTAAGACACAAATGCACGGTTTCACAAACTTATCAACACTTGTACAACTATCTCACAGATCAAGATATACAATGTTGCCAACATCCTAGAAACCCCTCATGCCTTTCTATCCACTGTCAAAAGGCGGGTCCATACAGTCCTCACTTATCCAGTAATCACTTCCTTGTTCTTCTTAGTTTTTCTTCCTTCTTTTCCCTTTGTTGCTGCAATGACCAGGCATCTCACACATACCATTGCAATGCACCAGCAACTATAGTCAACAAGTATGGCAAAACTACTACTCAAACTTGCAACCTCAGGTCTGCAAGGCGATTATTGATAACCTATCCCCCATGTCCCCTTGTACTGTTCTATTAGAATAGAATAGAGTAGCACTGCAGCACTCGTTTGTCATCGATTTGCTCGAGCAGGCACCAGACCAGTAACGTCTCCATTGTGAAATTTGTTGTTACTATTTTGGTATATCGAATATGCCATGGGTAGCTTGCCAGGCTCTGCCATGTGGGCAGGATACCCTCGGTAGCTTGCCGGGATGTCCTTGTACATTTTTTAAAAAATTAATTTGTATTAAAAACGCCGTGATTCAATGGCCACTCAACACCTTTATTGCAAACCACAACACCTAATCAGAGAGAGAGAACGAAAGGGAATACCCTGCCATAGTGGCAGTTTGGGGTGGGGGGTGACGGGACTGGGGAGGGTGGGAGGGACGCTGGGTTTACTGGTGGTGGAGAATGGGCACTGGTGAAGGGATGGGTTCTCTAACTTTGTATGGGGGAAACATGAGCACAAAAATGTATAAATCTGTAACTGTACCCTCACAGTGATTCACTAATTAAAAATAAAAGTAAAAAAATAGAATAAAAATAAAAACACCGTGATTTACAAATTTGTCCATTATATAGTTGTTTCAAGCATTAGTGTCCCAATACCACTAATGTGACCTTCCCGCCATCAATATCCCCAGTTTTCTTCCCAATTCCACTTTGCCCCCTTAGGCACGTAAAAAATTTACTTTCTATTTCTTATTCCAACAAAATTTTAAGAAATGACAAAAAGAATGATTGGAAACTAAATAAGTAGGAGCCAATTTGTGATGATCATATTATTTTTACCTATGCAAGCAAGAAAATTAAAAACTATTCGGTACTATATAATAAAATGCCTATTCTCATTTGCATATGTAAATTTCCATTATACTTTTCCACCTAAGGCTCGAAATTTTGTGTGAATGAGTATTTTGAAGTCTATAGAAATGGAATAATACTATATACATTATTTTTGTTTGGTTTGGTTTGGGGTCCACACGTGGTTGTGTTTAGGAATTCTCTTGGCTATCCTCAGAGATCACTCCTGGCCGACCTCAGGGGCCATATGTACTGCCTGGGATCAAACCCAGGTCAGCCATGTGCAAGGCAAAAATCCCTACCTACTGTACTATCTCTTTGACCCTAATTTATGATTGTAAAACTTTTATTCTAAAATATTTTTTGACTCACAGTAGGTTGCAAAAATAGTACTGGGTGGTCCCATTTTTCCTTCATCTACTCTCATTCACTGTGGCCATTTTTCCTAACTAGAGCACCATACCACAACCAGGACATAGACATTGGTACAACCCACTGACCTTATTCAGATTGCACCATTCCTTTATGTGTACGTGTTTATACTTCAATTCCCATATGGTTTTTATTTGTTTGTTTTGGACCCACACCAAGCAGTTCTCACGGCTTACTTGTGACTCTGCACTCAAGGATCACTCCTGGCAGGACTCGGGGGACCATATGTGGTGCCAGGAATCACACCTGGGTTGACTGTGTGCAGGGCAAGTGCCTTAGCCGCTGTACTATGTCTGTGGCCCCTCCTTAGCTTTCTTTTTATCTAACTTCTTTTACCAATAATATGAATATTGTGGCTTAGGAATCTTCATGGTATTTTTTTAGTCTGATGCATCACACCCTGCTTGCCTACTGTGTTGCCTTAGACAACTGGGTGGATGGTTTCAGGGGGGTTGGCACTGTATATTATTGTCTGTCTGTGCCAGTACATGTTGCGTACTCATTTCCATAGTGTGTATAATTAACATTGGCAATGTTGGGGCATTGAGTGTAGCCATCTTCAAATTTATTTAAGTGTGCAAGCTTTTCAAAGGCATATCCCACTGTAAGCACCCTCACCCACAACAGTGCATGAGTGTTCTGGGGACCCTACATCCATAACAACAATCATTTTCTTTACCCACCCGGTGGGCCTATGTGATGAATCTCACTGCGGTTTTCTTTTTTCTTTCTTTTTTAAAATTTTTTTTAGGTGGGGGAGAAGGCATCCAGCTGTGTTCAGAGCTTACTCCTGGTTCTGCACCCAGGGATCACTTCTGGTGGAGGTCAGGAGACTACATGGGTGCTGGGAAATTGAACCTATGTTGGCCATGTACAAGGTGAGAGCCCTACCAACTGTATTACCCCTTGGGCCCACACGGTGATTTTCATTGGCACTTCCCTTATTAATAAGAAGTCCAGTACTGTATTACACATTTACTATCCATTTAGATTTTCTGGTTCACAAATTACTTGTTTAATTTTTTTACCAGTTTTTCTTTGGGGTCATCTGTCTTTTCTTGTATGACTCTTTAAAACGTATTTTGGATACATAATTCTCTGGCTATGTTATGTGTTCCAGATAACTTTTCTCAATATGTGACTTGTTGTTCCACTCTCTTCAGCTATTTTTTTGAAAATGTAGAATTTTCATTTAATATTGTTTAGCTTGTTCATCTTTTCCTCTAGTTAGTGTTTTCATGCCATGTCATGGAGATATTCTCTTTTTTGAACTCCTAAGAGCTCTACTGTTGTACCTTTCACATTTAAGCCCTAAGTCCCCTTGACCTTGATTGTCATGTGCAATGTGAAGCAGGAGTCCTGTTTCATTTATTATCCTTATGGATACCAGATTATCCCCGAACAGTTGGCTGTAACATCTATTCCTTCTCCTTTCTCGTGCAATGCCTCCTATATCATAAATCATGTTTTATATGTGCATAGGTCTGTCTCTAGGAGCACTCTTCCATTCCATCAGTGTATTTGTCCAGCCTTTACCAAAACCATAACAGGCTCATGTCTCTCAAGAGCTATTGACCTTTTCTGTACTTACTAGGGATTAGAAGGCTAAAAGTTAGGCATATCAAGATTAGCAAGCCTCCTGAAAATCAACTGGAAAGGCCTAGATTTCAACAGGGGCTGTAGAAGGTGAAAGGGTTCTATCACTTGTTAGAGAACAGAATAAATTCTCAGTGAACATCTTAGGCAGATAAATCTTGGTATCAACAATCAACAGAGGAGCATGGGTCTGGGATAAGATTGTGGAGGCTATCGGAGAGGTTCAAGGTTGAGATCACAGGGCAATAGACCAAGGACGTGGCAGTGAAGATAGGGAGGATGTATCCCAGTGACAATTAGAAGAGAAAGTTGAAATGATGGCACTTGGGTCTGAGTCACTGCAAGAAAGAGGAAGTTGGAGACTGGAGATTGAAAAATGATGCCAAATTTTCCAGGCTAGAAACTGAGAGATGATTTTGGTTTGATGAAAAGGCCCATAAAAAGTTGGAGAAGTGGGTTTTCCCACTCTCAATTCTGCAAATTCAAAAGGATTTCAAAGTGTTCTAAAGTGTTCCAAAGTTTCCCAAATAATGAATCCATATGGTCCTAGCTACACAGATTCTCTTCTCCATCTCCATTGGGGGAGATGGCACTTTAAGTCATATTCAATCTGTCTGAAACATAGTGGACTTAATCTGCTTTAGCTGTCTGACCCAGATGTATCATAAGGACATGCTGAAGCACACAATTTCTAAATAAGCACCGCCTTTCCAATAGCAAAGGCCACCCATATGAAAAGAGCAACAGCAATAAAAAATAGCCACAAAACGAATTCTTCCAAACATTTAAAGAAGACCTGCTGCCTGTTTTCCTCAAACTTTTCCAGGAAATTGAAAAAACAGGAAATCTCCCAAACAGTTTCTATGAAGCACACATCTCCCTAATACCAAAAGCAAACAAAGACATCACTAAGAAAGAAAATTACAGACCAATATCCCTGATGAACACCGATGCGAAGATCCTCAACAAAATACTGGCAAATAGGATCCAACAACTCATCAAAAAGATCATACATCACGACCAAGTGGGATTCATCCCAGGGATGCAAGGATGGTTTAACATTCGGAAATCAATCAACATAATCCAGCATATCAACAAAAGTAAAGATAAAAACCATATGATCATATCAATAGATGCAGAGAAAGCATTTGACAAGATCCAACATCCTTTCATGATGAAAACCCTCGCCAAAATGGGGTTTGGAGGAACTTTCCTCAAGATAGTCGAAGCCATCTATCACAAGCCTACGGCAAGCATTATCCTCAACGGGGAAAAACTAAGGGCCTTTCCTCTGAGATCAGGCACAAGACAAGGATGCCCACTCTCACCACTCCTCTTCAATATAGTACTGGAAGTACTTGCGATAGCTATTAGACAAGAAAAAGAGATTAAGGGCATCCAGATAGGAAGGGAAGAAATCAAACTCTCACTATTTGCAGACGACATGATACTATATCTAGAGAAGCCTAAAACCTCTACTAAGAAACTCTTAGAAACAATAGACTTATACAGTAAAGTTGCAGGCTACAAAATCAATACCCAAAAATCCATGGCCTTCATATATGCAAACAATGAGGCAGAGGAAAGGGACATGAAAAAAGCAATCCCATTCACAATCGTGCCCCAGAAAATCAAGTACCTCGGAATCAGCTTAACCAAGGAAGTAAAAGACCTTTACAAAGAAAACTACATAACGCTACTCCATCAAATCAAAGAGGACATGAGGAAATGGAAACATATACCCTGCTCGTGGATAGGGAGAATCAATGTTGTCAAAATGGCAATACTCCCTAAAGCATTATACAGATTCAATGCGATCCCTATAAATATACCCATGACACTCTTCAAAGAAATGGATCAAGCAATCCTAAAATTCATATGGAATAACAAACGTCCAAGGATAGCTAAAACAATTCTTGGGAAAAAGATGATGGGAGGCATCACCATCCCCAACCTCAAACTTTACTACAAAGCAGTAACAATTAAAACAGCATGGTACTGGAACAAAGGCAGAGCCGTAGACCAATGGAACAGGGTGGAATATCCCTACACACAACCCCAAATGTATGACCATCTAATCTTTGATAAGGGAGCAAGAGATGTGAAGTGGAGCAAGGAAAGCCTCTTTAACAAATGGTGTTGGCACAACTGGACAACCACATGCAAAAAAATGGGTTTAGACCTTGACCTGACACCATGCACAAAAGTCAGATCAAAATGGATTAAAGACCTCAACATTAGACCACAAACCATAAGGTACATTGAAGACAATGTCGGCGAAACCCTCCACGATATTGAAGATAAAGGTATCTTCAAAGGTGGCACGGAACTAAGCAATCTAGTAAAAACAGAGATCAACAAATGGGACTACATTAAACTAAAAAGCTTCTGCACCGCAAGAGATACATTGACCAGAATCCAAAGACTATCCACAGAATGGGAAAGGATATTTACACAATACCCATCAGATAAGGGGTTGATATCAATGGTATATAAAGCACTGGTTGAACTCTACAAGAAGAAAACATCCAACCCCATCAAAAAATGGGGCGAAGAAATGAACAGAAATTTTACCAAGGAAGAAATACGAATGGCCAAAAGGCACATGAAAAAGTGCTCTGCATCACTAATCATCAGAGAGATGCAGATCAAAACAACCATGAGATACCACCTCACACCACAGAGACTAGCACACATCCAAAAGAACAAAAGCAACCGCTGTTGGAGAGGATGTGGGGAGAAAGGGACCCTTCTTCACTGCTGGTGGGAATGCCGACTGGTTCAGCCCTTCTGGAAAACAATTTGGACGATTCTCAAAAAATTAGATATTGAATTCCCATTTGACCCAGCAATACCACTGCTGGGAATATATCCCAGAGAGGCAAAAAAGTACAATCGAAACAACATCTGCACATGTATGTTCATCGCAGCACTGTTTACAATAGCCAGAATCTGGAAAAAACCCGAATGCCCCAGAACGGATGACTGGTTGAGGAAACTTTGGTACATCTATACAATGGAATACTATGCAGCTGTTAGAAAAAAGGAGGTCAAGAATTTTGTAGTTAAGTGGATGGGCATGAAAAGTTTCATGCTGAGTGAAATGAGTCAGAAAGAGAGAGACAGACATAGAAAGATTGCACTCATCTATGGTATATAGAATAACAGAGTGGGAGACTATCACCCAAGAACTGTAGAAATAAGTACCAGGAGGTTGACTCCATGGCTTCGAGGCTGGCCTCACGTTCCGGGGAAAGGTCAACTCAGAGAAGCGATCACCAACTACATTGTAGTCGAAGGCCATGTGGGGGAAGGGAGTTGCGGGCTGAATGAGGGCTAGAGACTGAGCACAGCGGCCACTGAACACCTTTATTGCAAACCACAACAGCTAATTAGAGAGAGAGAACAGAAGGGAATGCCTTGCCACAGTGGCAGGGTGGGGTGGGGGGGAGATGGGATTGGGGAGGGTGGGAGGGATGCTGGGTTTACGGGTGGTGGAGAATGGGCACTGGTGAAGGGATGGGTTCCCGAACTTTGTATGAGGGAAGTATAAGCACAAAAGTGTATAAATCTGTAACTGTACCCTCACGGTGATTCTCTAATTAAAAATAAATAAAATTAATAAAAAAAATAGCCACAAAAGCTAAAGAAAAAACCCTTTCTCAAAAAGCAGATGAATTATCAGAATTCCAGTAAACTATCTAAAGATACATCTATGGGCTAGAGTGTTAGCACAGCGGGTAGGGCATTTGCCTTGCACGCGGCTGACCTAAGTTCGATTCCCAGCATCCCATATGGTCCCCTGAGCACCGCCAGGAGTAATTCCTGAGTACAAAACCAGAAGTAACCCCTGTGCATCGCCAGGTGTGACCCAAAAAGCAAAAAAAAAAAGATACATCTATAAAATATGTTAATATTATTTTTCCTCTTGGCCTAGTGTATTTATCTATTTAACTTTGGGGGCTTTTAGGGAGGCCCCACCCTGTGGTGCTCAGAGCTTACTCCTGACTCTGTGTTCAGGAATCACTCCTGGGAGGCTCAGGGGACCATACAGAGTGCAAGGATTGAATCCAGGTTGGTCACATGTGAGTCAAACACCCACCCAACCCACTGTGCTATTGCTCTGGCCCTCGCATGGTGTATTTAAATGCATGTAGCAAACTGCTCCTCAATCTCCTAGACCTGCTGGTATGTGCTCAAGTATTCAGGTCTAACGCTATTACTGAAAAAGCCAAAACCACATTTACAGAGACTAGATGTGTATAAACTGTAGATAAGTCTCTGGAGAAAATCAAGTCCCACGGCAGATTATGTTGTGAAAAGACTAACAGCATGTTCACAACTCAATTAGAGCACCAACTGGTTATTTAAAAAGAAGCCATTCACATGTTAGTCCTCAATTCCTTAAACATCCAATGAAATTAAGGTGTCAGATAAGATCTGCTTGGTTAAAAACTATATGAAAATTATTAGCAAATAATGTAAATAGATTTGCTAATTCCAACACATTTTTAATAGAGAATAGCTTATGAGAAGAGTTCAGGTTTGCTTCTACTTATTTCTGCATCCATTTTCTAGGCAGAAAGACAAACTTCTCTCACTGAGCATCTCTATGTTTGTAGAAGAAATCAAAGGGGCATGAGAGCACAGTTAGTGCACAAAGATTGAGTCAGGAAGGTAAGGCGCCTGAATAGGTCTCCCCTGGAAGGACACAAAATGTGGCATGTGCCAGAAGCTGGGATCTTGAGTTTCAGTAGCCACTCCTCGTGTGTTCTGCGTTGTGAGAGCCAAGGCTGCTATTTCTCCTGAGTCCCAGAAATTCTATCAACACACCCAATCTTCAATACTAAACGTCTTCCCTCAGAAAAGCTGAAACACAAAAGTGTTCTGAGCCTCAATATTAATCAATGTTTTCATTCACTCATTCACTCATTCGTTCATGCTATCTCCCATGCATTCATTCATTTATTCACATGCTTATCTATTTACTCACTCACTAATTTATCCAAGCATTCAGTTGCGCATTACTCATTCACTCATCTATCTATTCATTTACTTCTTTCACTCATTCATTTTCTCACTGATTTCACAAACATTTTACGAGTGCTTGCTCTATTTTCAGTGTTGCATGAGGCAAAGCTTGACCTCTACACTCAAGGAGTTCAGCTTCTATTGAGGCAGGATTTCACACATGCCAGAGCAGGGGAAGCAAGGGCAATCCAGGGAGAACAGATGGAAAAGCGAATCCCATCTCTAAGATTCGACATCATTTACTACTTTTGGCATCTATGACTTGTGTTCCCCACTGCAAAGTTAGCACTGAGGTTTTTTCTCTGTCTCCTTCACTGCTATATCCCCAGTGCCTAGAACAGCATCTGGCATAAGGTGGATGCCACCAAAGTGTCTGTTGAATATGAGAGTAGAAGGAGAAAACAAGAAATTGGTGGAGAATCCCGGAAGAAGGGCCTTGCACAAACAAAAGGGTCCTGGCATGGCAGCTAGGTCAGAGGGGACGGCTAGTACAATTACTCATGGGTAAGAAATGACATGGGGACTTCCAGAATGGAACTGTCTAGCACAGAAAAAGTGGGGACACCTGCTTAGAATGGGGCCACAAAAGGTTGAGACCAGATCACAGGTTTTACTCCAAGTCATGTGTTCTTTGGCCAGTGGTGGCGTCTCAAGAAGGAAATGTAGCACCCAGTGCCTGCTTAGTGGACCTGAGCCTCACAGCCTCAGAGAGTAGGGACTAGCTCTGGTTCCTTTAACCAAGTGCTCACCGTGGACTGACTAGATCTTTGAGTTAGAGTGGGTTGTAACTTGAAGGTGTGGCAGGAAGGACCCAGCAGGGAGGGAGGCCTGGGATGGGCCACCAGCTGGGCCTCCCCACCTGGGCTGTCAGTCCCTGCGATAGGGATGGGCCAGCTGATGGCCGTCCTGCAGCCCTGACATTGTGGGGCTCTAATTATAGAAGGCTTCATTCCAGAGAGCTGGGGAAATCCTGGGGTTCAATTTCACCTCCTGAGGCTTGGAGTCCAGCTGACACTGAGGCAGTTAAAAAAATGGAATGGAAATTCGGAGAGCCCGCTCAGCCTCATTGTCTCCCAGAAGTCTTCTAGATGCTTCTAGGTATCAGCAGGAATGCAGGACAGCAGCCTTCTTAAAGACAAGGGACTGAAGTTTGGTTCCCAAACTATTCCTTCTGCGTGAAAACCACCAGGAAATCAGAGAGCTAGTCCCCGCCACACTTGATTCCCTGCAACACCAAGGAAAGGAGGATTCCGACCAACGGACCACTCTTTCCATAAACAAGTCTCAGTTTTCATGGAAGTCGATCCCTCGGGCAGCTGAGAGGGAAGCCCCCATTCCAAAGGGCTCAGCTGTGCTGCTGGGGCCCATGGTGGGCTAGTAGAATTGGGGGCATTCCTGACATCAGCGCTGCGCCTACATTGGGCAAAGAGCTGTGATCAAGCAACTGGTTTCTAGAAAAATTACCAAAACAAGCCGTGAAGACTAGATACACGCTTCAATTCTGTTTAAACCTCGGCTCTGTTCAAGTGGGTGAATCCTCCAGTCTGATCAACAACCCTTGTCTGGAGAGGATGTGTAGGGTGGGGTCTGGACACCCGGCAAAGCCATTGTTGTCCTTTGGGTTGGCGAAGCTAGGCTTTGGCCCGGTGCCATGGCACCACTGCTTGGGGGAAGGCCTGCCCGGGGTCAGGTGAGTTGGAATAAGCCAGTTTGGCCACAAACAGGTGGAAGAGCTTAAGAGGTCTCCGAGAGTATGTGTCCCACAGGCTAGAGCTAAGGGGACAGGGAGAGATGTTCCCAACACAACTCTGGCTATCGCTTACATCACAAGGCCCACAAGGTGGTTTGGGTTCATGGTGTTTCTCTCTGGAGCCCTGGAGCCCAAGGTCTGTGGGGGCTGTCCCAGGTGGGCCCCAAACTGCAGGCTTGCAGCTGGTTCTCAGCCTGCCTGCCTTCCTTCTCAGGCCCTTTGGGCGTGTGCTCTGGCTCTCTCTGGGGCCCGTCCACTCGCCCAGGCCCCAGCTCCTTGCAAGCCCCACAACTAAGCAGGTCACCAACTGGGCACTGTGCAAGGGACCTACCTGTAGGCTACAGTGTCTCAGGCAGTCCTGCCGTGCGGGGGACCCCCAGCCAGCTCTGCTGGGAAGCACGGCTGGCCAGGGCAGGGCTGCGGGGGACACCCGAAACCTGGGAACAGAGAGGAGGGGGAAAAGATGGAGGGGGTGAAGAGGACAGGTGGCTCCCCCCAACACAGGGGTGGCCAAGGCAGCACCAGGGCTTCTGCAGCCAGGGGGCTGCTTCAGTGTGCCCCTGCAGCAGGTGGCAAAGCGCCTAGAGGAGACATTCCCTCAGAGGCCCCACAGCCTGTTGAGACGCAGCTCCTGTCCCGGGCTGGCTCTGATTTGCTCGTGATCTCTCCCGTGTCCGGCCACGCGAAGGAACGTGTCTGCTCCTCTGCGCGGCTCATGTGCACCAGCGGAGCCTGGCTGTGGGCCCGAGGCCGCCCGAGCTGTGAACACAGGCTGTGCCCGCCTTCCCGTGAGCATGAGAAGGCCAGACTGACCCACTAGCCCTCCAGGGGAGTGCCCCGAGAAAGCAGGCCCCTTGGGATGGCACCGAGTGAGCTCCCGGCTGGGGACTGCTGTCTGGGCAGACAGATTCTTCCTCGGCGTGGGCTGCCTGCTTCCTGCCTCTTGTTCATTTTATTTTTAGTGCCACTTTGCCAGCCTCTCTCTCGGCCTTTGCAGACTGAGAGCGTGCCCAGGGAGACTGGTGGGCACATTAGTGAGGCGGCGGCCAGGCGGCCCCGCAGAGGGGCTGGGAGGCCAGCTGAGACATTGTTTGCTTAGCCTCATCTATTTATTAGCGGGCTGAGAAACTGCTATTTATGTTTTAACCCTCCAGGGGCAGCGAACATCTCTGGATGAAAAGAGCTGCTATGTGTCCAGCCTGGAGAGGAAGAAATCATAGGAGTCACAGGCCTCACCAGGGCGGCCGGCTCGGCGGCATGGGGGTGTGGCAGAGAGGCCGGATTGCTGCCAAGGATCAATAACCACACTGGCCAGGCAAAGCCTGTGGAAAGTGTGCGGGGGGGGGAGGGGGGCGGAGGGCAAATTGCCAAAGGGTTTCCCAGCTGACCCGGGAAAATGAGGAATGAGGCTGCTCCCCACCCCAGTGCCCTCAGCGGCAAGTGCCAGAGGACCTGCTGGTGGCCTGCTCCAGGGCCAGAGCTGTTCAGTGAGGCAGGACCGCGAGATGTGGCGTCTAAAGCCCCTCCCCCCTTTGCCCCAGTCTCCGGAAGCACCCATGGGGAGCACTACACTCCAGCTCAGAGCAGGCCCTCGCAGGCCAGCTGGTCTCTGGGTGTCACAGGGCCCTGGGAGGAGGCAGGCATGCAAAGGGGTGTCCTGGGAGAGTCATCCCAATTGCACACTGTCAAGACCCCACCTGGCTTCTCAGAGGGACCCCGGGGGCATTGAAGGTGTGTGCTGGGGAGCCGGGGTTCGGAAGTGGAGTCCTGCCCCAGCCCAAGCCACTCTCAGCCCCTGGTCCCTAGTATCAAGCTGCTATCGGAAGCAAAGGGAGGATCTTGTTGGTTCTTATCAGAGGCCCCTGGGTTTCGTTGCTGTCATGGCCAGGCTGTGGGGTGGGGCATTTTTAATTTATTTTGGGGGGTAGGTCGCAGCTGGAAATGCACAGGGGTTACTCCTGGCTCTGCAGTCAGGAATTATCCCTGGCAGTGATCAGAGGACCATACGGGATGCTGGGAATCGAACCGGGGTCGGCCGCGTGCAAGGCAAACGCCCTACCTGCTGTGCTATTGCTCCAGCCCAGGGGGGTAGGGGGGCATTTTAACAATGCTCAGATCCCACTGTCTCTGCAGCTTTCTGAGAGAATATTTAAGGCTTCACAGTAGGCAGAGCTCAGTTCCCCCAGGCACCTCAGAATCACAGAGTAGCAGGAAGGTGGGTGGGGGGGGTCCCACTAGTCTTCTTTACCTTGCTAAAAAGAACCTGCCCAGGGCTGGAGTGATAGCACAGTGGGTAGGGTGTTTGCCTTGCACGCGGCCAACCCGGATTTGATTCCCAGCATCCCATAATGGTACCGCCAGGAATAATTCCTGAGTGCATGAGCCAAGAGTAACTCTGTGCATCGCCAGGTGTGACCCCCCCCAAAAAAAAGCAAAAACAACAAAAAGAACCTGCCCATGCATATTGCATATTTCTTGGGGGGGGGCAGAGGTATTTGTGGGGTCTGACAACTGTAGTGGCCACATATGCCACACACGTCCAGGGCACCCAAATAGGTCCTCACAAGAGGCTTGGAAGGGAACAAAGACCCCATGCCCACCTGCCTGGCTCCAGGCCCAGTGCAGCTCAATTAGTCTTGAACCCGAGTCTCTGGCTCCATCTCCCATCTCCATACCTGCATCTCGAAGGAAACATTTGCCTTTGCCAGCTCTAATTTATGCAGGGAATCAGTTTACTGTTCACGTCTTAATTATTATTTTTTGAATAGCTCGGCAGCAGAAAATCAAAGCCTGCTGGGTTTGATATTATATGCTGCAACTTTTTTTCCTAGGCGTTTTTTTTTTCTAACGTAAAACATCTCATTAATCCGTGTAATCGGGATAGTTTATGTTGAAACCTTTCCTGCTCGTAAAACAAACTGAATGAAAATGTAGCTAATTGGCTCCCTCCACTTTTTTTTCCTTCTCCCCCTTCTTTCTTTTGCTCATCAGCTACATTAGCCAATGCAAACCTAAGAGAACTGAAAGTGGAGGAAAGATAAAAGGCTGAAAATTCTACCCGAAGTATGTTAATAGAATCCCACCCCCAGCTCCCACCCCGACCCAGCGAAAAAGATCCACTTCCCAGAAAAAGGCTCAATTAACAGAGGCTAAGCAGTCCCCTCCCCTCACGAGTCTGGCTTCCCCCAGTCTCCCTTCTGCACAGCAGCTTGGGCATCTGCCTTTCCTCTCTGCCTCCTTGGCACACCTGGTGCGAGCAGTTCGGAGGTCGTCTGACAGTTCCCTGACTTCAGATCCTTAGCTTCGGAGCCTCCCGTGATGGCCAGTCCTCTAGGACCTCCATCTAGAGTGTCAAATCCTGGAGGCCAATCTTGAGGCAGGATTCGCATGGGCGGTGGGTGTGCAGGGGGCCACCCCAGCGTGCATCTCCTGGCTTTGCATACCTACCTGAGTTTGGCAACCTCACCTACCCCCAGAGCCCCAGTCCTGTCAGTCCCCATGCCCTGCCCTGCCTGGGCTGGAAACCAAACTCCAGAGAAACAGAGAAGCCATTTAGGCGCAAATATCCTTAATGAATAAAGAAAAGAGATTGATTGGCCAGATTATTTAAAGCAAGTTGTCTAAAGCATTTCTCTTTAGCCAGAAAGTTGGCTCAGCGGCCTTAGGGAACCCGAGCAGCCCTCCAAAGACTTTCTCCAGAGTCCCTCCCATACTTGCCAGGAGTAAATGACAAGCAAATGGCCAGAGGGAACTAGGAAACACTCGTGGGAACAGGCTTGTTGCACTGGAGTCTTCGCAGTAGATTATGAGCTTGCCTTATCATGAGAATGTGGATATGTCTTCACGTGGCCTGTGCTGGAGACTCCTTGGATACTTCCTGCCTTGCTGGCCTTAGCTGGTGAGACTCTGCCAAACGGCCTGTTCACAGTTCCCTGTGGCCACAGAGGCCACCACCACCTGCCTGGCTCAGAGTCAGTGGGCAGGGTTGGAATGGAAGATATGGTCTCCCTCCAAAGGCTTTGGGGTGAGGGGAGACCCATGCTGCCTCCTCCAACTTCTAGTGGGTACAACTTCCATGGTTCATGGTGGTGCTACTCCAACCTCTGCCTCTGTCTTCACATTCACATGGCCTTCTCTTCTGCCTCTGTCCTCTTCTTGGGACAGTGACCACTGGATTATAATTCAGGATAATCTGATTGTGGAAATTTGCCTTTATCACCTCTTCAATGCCCCCTTTTCTAAATTTTCCTTAGATTCTTCTGGGTGATCATCTGTTTTGAGAGGAGTGGGGAGGAAGGTCATAATTTATTTGGGGATGCCCAAGCAAGTCCTGAGATGGTTTCCAGCTCTCGGGCTCCCCAGAGCCACTGTTTGAAAAGTGTTGAGCCTCTCTATTTAAGCCACTTGTTCTTAACAAGCCTTGGAGCTTGTTGAATTCTCTTGGGGCAAGCCTGTGTGCTGCAGACAATTCACATGCCACATAGATTATAGTGTGTTGGATCTTGGAGTCTGCATTCTCTCTAAACTGGTTACTTCTCTTTCCAAACCAAAACACTTTCTCTTGTAAAAGAAAAAGAAAAGAAAATGGAAGGAAAATGATAGATAGAGAAATTAGAAAGATGGATGAATAGTAGATAGATGGATGGATTGATATTATCTAGATGATGATATATGAATGGATGGATAGAGAGCTCAGTGGATGGCTAGATAAGTAGATGAATAGATAGGTAAATTGAAGGATGACTGGATCAATGGATCAATGCATAGGAATATAGATGGATAGATAGGTGGATACATAAGTGGGATGGATGAATGAATACTTGTTTGGGTGGATGGATAGATATATGCATAAATAGGTATATAGGTGGATATATGGGTAAATAGGTAGTTGAATAGATAGGTAAATAGAAGGATGGATGGATGGAGAAATGGGTGAATGGATGGATAGATAGGAGGGCAATGAATGTATGGATAGATGTATAGATGAATAGATATTTTCCTGGATGCACATTAAGATAGATGGATGATAGAGGGATGATACGTGGATCAAGTGGTGGGTGAATTGGTGGACAGATACATGGATGAATAGATGGATGACTATAGCTAGATAGATGCATACATACTTTCATCAGTCATGGCAGGTGCTTTCTGAAAGGTGGGTTTGATTCCTCCACTTGCCTACAAGCTTGTAATGCTCTCTGGTATCTAGGAGATGATATTTAAACTGCTCGGTCTGGCTCTCAAGATCTGGTATACCTCTCCTGCCTCTGTGGCCATCCTCTCTTTATACCCTCATCCTTCATTCTAGGCTCAGTTCAAATCCCACCACTTCTTAGAAGCCTTCCTATCCATTTAAAGCCAAGAAAAACTCCCCCCTCCTTCTTGCTTGCATCCTCTTGAAGGTCAAGATGGTCATTGCAGTATGTACAAAGGAACACTACGCTGCTGTAAGAAAAGATGAAGCCATACAGTTTGATGAAACTTGGATAGAAGCAGAGGGTATCATATTAAGCAAAATAAGAGAGAGGAACAATACTAGATGATCTCACTACCATGATATGTACAATAATAGAACAAGAAAAAAACAGTATCAAACTATAAAAACCCTTGGTCTTGGATTAAAAAATTCAGATTACTTGATTAGTGGAGGGTTACAAAATGGAAGACTAGAAATAACATAAATAGTGGTGGAAGGTCTTGGGCACATTGGTGGTAGTGAAGGTGCAGTAACTCTGTGCATCTGAGCCATAAACATAAACACTACCACGAATATATTACATAGCCTCTATAATAGCAACAACAACAATAATAGTCATCATCATCATAAAAAAAAGAAAAGATTATCATAGGCATGGTAGCCAACTCAACTACAAGGGACATGTCTCCTTCCCTCTCCATGGCATAGAACTGGACCTGTCCTCTGTCCTGAAGGTTTCACACACGGTGAGATTAGCAGTGGGACTTTTGTTGACTAAAATTGAGGGTGACATATGCTTTAGATTGCTTGCTTGGCAAAGAAATTAGCAAATTCCAAGAGGGGAAGCGTAAGGTAGAAAACCAGTTGGTCCAGACTCACCCAGAACTGCACATGGCTCTCAAAGATTCTGCTGCCCCTTTGGAGGGGACTCTTAGCATTGGCTCTTGGGATTCCAACTCCAGATAGGTGCACACATTATCTCGATAGCCTTAGCATTTGCAGATGACCTAAAGTTCCCTTCTGGCTTCCTGTGCATTAGCCAAGTTTGGACCTCTTTCTTTCAGCTCTCCTCACAGTTGGACAAGTAAGCCTTGATCCCACACCTAGAAGTCATACCTGAACTCTAAATAAACAGGTTCTGGAGTCCCTCAGAAACTCCCTGTTTCAGTTCCGTTCTCAGGGTGCATGGTCCTAGGGCAACACTCTGGCCATTCAATGGTTTGTCTTTGCCTACCCTTTTCCTACTGCGTCTTTCCCAGCTCTCAGGAAAACAGCTCCCTTAGAAACAACAGCTCAAACACTCTCACCTATCATCACTCTGCTTTGGAGGAGGAATGAAGCAGGAGCTCTACCATCAACCTAAACTTTCACCCCATAACTGCATTTCAGGAGCTGTGACCTTTGCTGAGCCTTGATTCCCGATGAACTCAGTCATTCCCTTTGTATAAGAAGTCTCTGTGAAGCATCGTGTGAATAGTAGACCTCCAGGGTGCTAGTCATTGGAAAGCTGCAGAGAAAAGACCAGCATCCCTGCCATCAATGAGCTCAGCTTCATATTTTGCTCTCAGAAGAAGCTGGTCACACCAAGGAGCACAACAAAAGGTAACACAGAGTCTAATTAACTTTGCTATCCCTGTGTTGTGTTTCTAAATTGTTCCCCTACCAGCATCAGGTGAATTTTTAAAAACCAGCTAAGGGCTAGAGGCTAGAGAATTTTAGACTTTCAATGAAAAATAATCTACCCTGCCGGGATTTCAATAAGAAATATTTTGTAAAAACAAGCTGTGGGTGTATTTGGCTCTTGCAAGCTGAGATAGTCAGCTGCTCCAAATGGACAGAGCAGACGTGACCAGCACGGAGCCCTGAAGAGCATCTAAAAGCAAAATCAAATTTCTCTCACACCCAAACACTGAGGCCTTAGTTTTAAGAGTGGGTGATGGATAAGATGAGAGCATTTAATCAGAGTTTCCTGGGAAGAAATCAAGAAGAAGCAAAGTGCATTGAAGATCCCTGTGGATAGTGACATCCGTCATAGCATTAACATGTGACAAAGCACATGAATCAGAAAATTCTTCCTTTGCAGCTCGGCTCACTGCTGCCAAAGCCCGTGGAGCAGCCAGCTTCTGCAGAAGAGCCCACTTGGCAGAGGCAGAAGCAACACTTTCTCCCACTCCACGCCTGCACCCCAACCCCAGAGCCTTACTCTGATCCTGTCCTGAACCAGAGGGAGCTATTCAATGCAACTTGAATGTCCAAATCATGCTTTTCAGTCCCAGGACAGGAGAAATGCAAGTGGTGAACAACTGCTCTCCCCGGTTGGGGCTCAGGGCATAGCCTGTGGAGGTGGCAGGAGAGAAAGCTTAGGAAGCGAATGAACAAGGCTGACTGTTGAGAGGCAATGGGGAGAAAGAAGACGGGGGAGGAGGGTCAGGTGAATGCCCAGGTTTCTGACGATCATGGAGTCGTACTGCAGGAAAGAGAAAACATGGTATGGAGAGAGGCCACTCCAGCACCAGATGTCCTAGACCCTGAGTGTGCCCCATTCTCCTGCTCTGCCATGGGACCAGAGTTGGGTTGGCTCTGTCCCATCCTTGAGGGTCACTTCCATGGCCACCTCCTCTAGATCAGAAATGTAACCCAATCCTTCGTCCAGCCAGAGGCCATGTGGTCACATGGCCTCTGGTCACATGCCCTTTGAGCCCTCTCCTGAAGTTCAGCATCTGTAGAGCAGAAGAGCAGATTCCAGGGTCCCCAAGGCATACCTCACCTGTGTTCCTGCCTGCCCGAGCTCCAGGGCTACTCATGCCAACAGCCGATAATTGCAGTCCTCTGGAATGGCACCATGATCCCAGGGCTACTAGATCCTCTCTGATCCCAGGTACGATCTTGGTAAAGGAAGATGCTGTTACTGGTGGTTCCTTCTCTCCTTCTTCCTCTTCATTCTTCCTCCCTCCTCTTCATCACTCCTTCTCTCTCCTCTCCCCTTTCCTAGGGACTGTTGGCATGGGGGGTTGCGTTAGTGTCTCAGGAGGCCAGAACAAATTGCCACAGATTTGGTGGCTTAGGACAGACACGCATTCATTTCAGCAGAATTTTATGCATGTCATCTTTTTTCTTTTCCAGTTCTGGAAGCCAGAGGTTGAACTGAACTTGCTGACAAAACCACACTCCCTCCAAAGGCTCCAAGACCTATTCCTTCCAGTTTCCAGTGATCCCAAAGAGGCTTGGGGTGCCTTCCCCGAATCTCTGCCTCTGTTCTCACCACTCTTCACCCCTGTGTATCCTCCTCTTGCCTCTCTCATGAAACCATCTGTCAGGGTATTCATCAATACTGGGACTCCTGTAGAAACCAGAACATCTCATCTCTGACCCTTGATCATGTCAGCAACAATCCTTTTCCAAATAGGGCCATGTTTGTAAGTGAACAAGTACTTGGGGACCACTGTCCCATCAACATCAGTGTGGACGTGATTTGCCATCACTCCAGGCTCGTGATCCAAGCACCTGCACTTACATTCGGATGGGCACACCTAGGACTCCCACAGTGCTAGGTGTCCACCACCACAGGAGACAGTTCGTCTGTCTTGGGGAAATGGCTTTGGAGAGCAGATCCTCACTGAGCAGAGAATGGGATTCCCTATAGAGGGTCTCCGAGCTGAAGCAGGCGCTTCCAGGGTGCTCCTTCCTTGCTGCTGGGGATTAGTAAACCCCTTGGTCTCTCCTCCACCCAGGTGCTGCCTGCTTCTGGACCGAGGGTTTTTCAAAGTCCATAAAGGGGACTCAGAGAAGTTCCTGCATTGCCCACATGCCATCCAGAGGGCGGTCTGGAGTCACAGTCTTGGGCTGAACCCTGATATCTCTGCTGGAAGTTTCCAGATAGATCTTTCCTGGAATCAAAGCAGAATAAACCACTGTCCTTGCGCTAGTGGAAAGCCAGGGCACCCCTGAAAAGCTCAGCCCCTCACGTTTCCAAGGACAGACTGGTGGAAGAGAATAAGGGAAAGGCAGTGACTTCCCCCAAGAGAGGAAGGTACAACACAGTGACCAATTTGGGTGATTATCTACACAAAGAGGGCCCTTTATTCTAGGCGTGTGTATGCCTTTTAATTTTCTCTTGCGGGCTCCAGCGGGGGCCCAGTAACTGTGCAATTGGTATTCCTCGCCAGCCCCCGAGGAAGCGGGCACTCTCTGTGATGGCTCCAGGTGGTACAGAGTGCCACCTGCACTCCCAGCCTCTGATCAAACCTTCTGTGGGTCTGGGGGAGGGGGAGCTCTGCCAGGACCCAGGTGGGACTCCTCTAGTCTGGAGGCAGCAACCTTGGCTGCTTTATGCAACAGAACGCAGAGGAACTCTAGGTGCAAAGAGGTCTGGCTTCCTTCAGCGACTGATGCACAGAAGTTACAAACCAGAGCAATTGGTGGTGGGGGGGTTGTGTTACAAAAAGACGCTTGGCTTCATAAAATTAGTTCTCCGAGGCACTGCAAGAGATGGCACCCATGACTCAAGATTCAGTTTACAAGTCAGTGTCTGGTTCTCAGCTCTCCTACTTGCAGCCTTGATGGGACAATGAAGGGTGACGGGGGCGACTTCCGCCATTGACTTCTGATACCTCCTGGCCTAGGGTTGGTGGTGTGACTGGATAGTTCCCGCTAGAAATAATTTTGAAATTAAAAACCACTTTGCCCAGGTATTGGGACTTTCAAAGCAAGGATGCTGGAGGATTAGCTTAACTTTCTGGGGTGATGGTTGAAAGCCCCCATTATTGCTCAAATGGAAAAGCAATTTGCAGAGGCCTCTTAGGGAATCAAAGTGATTCTTCCAAGTGCTAAGGTTCCAATTTTTAACCAGATTGCAGGGACTTGAACTGAATAGAGAAGAACATAAATATGAGGAAGAGCAAGAACAGAGAGGGAGAGAAAAGAAAAAAGGGGAGGCTGGGGAGAGAGAGAAGGGGGCGGGAGGGATGTAGGGAGGGAGAGAGACTCAGAAGAAGAAGGGTGGGGAGAGGGGGAGAGGATAGAAAGTATGCCAACATTTGCTAGAGATTTTAATTTTCACACAGAAAACACCCGGCATCTGTCAACCATTACATTTCTCCTGGCCACCTACTGTGACCACATGGAGACACCTCAGGGAGGAAGGATATAGAGCTTATCTTTCCCATCCCAGCATGTTGGGGCAAAAAGGAGGGAAGGCTTCTGGGAATTTCCAGTAGTATCCTCTGTCCCAGGGGAATGGCCAGCCGACCCTTCATACCCACTGGTAGGGGGAAGCTGTCTGGTGGCAAGCATCCCGGTCCCGAGTCCATCAGCAGAGGGACACCTCCTGCCAGCCCTGCAGTCAGGCTTCTATTACTTCCTTTGAAGTCCTTGGGAAGTCACAGTTAAGTGGTCAAGCAAGAAACTAAACTGGTGGCCTCCAGGAGCTTCCTGCTTTGGAACCACCTTCACCCCCACCATGGAGCCTTTGCCTAGAGCAGAGAAAAATACTGAGAAGACTGACACTAGGTCAGTACTCAGCTAACGTTCCCTTCCTGCAGTGGCTGTACCAAATTCCCACTACCTTAGTCTTGCCAAGAGTCAATTTGGCTAAAATCAAAGTGCTGGCAGGACTGGTTGTATCTGGAGGCTCTGAGAGATGAAAAACCTTTCTTTGCCCCTTTCCAGCCTCCAGTGGCTCTCTGTGATTCTCAGCCCTAGTCCCCTCCCCCTTTCAAAATAACCATTCCAATCTCTTCCATCACTTTGCTTTCTCTTTAGTCTGTGTTAAGTCTCTCTGTCTGACCCCTTCCAAGGATACTGGCAATGGCATTGAGGGGAGCATCCACATGACTCAGAGTAAGTGTCCCTTCTCCAGATCCTTTATTGAAACGCACTATCTAGACTGCTTTGGCCATACAAGGTCTCAATCCTAGGTCCCAGGGATTAGGAAAGGAGCATCCTTCAAAGCCAATATTCACCCTCTCATGTGAGTGATGGGCCTTTCAACAGCTAAGTCACCTCACTGCTCTAACACTTCCTTATTTCTATGAAAGGCACGAGACTCCCTGCCCCACTAGTTTCCTGGGCTTAATGGGAGGTTCCCAGAGGTAGTGGCTGTTGTGAACTTTTGTAGACTGCTGAGTGAGGACCACTTTAGCTGCGGTGGAATTGTTCTCGTCACCTACCACCCAGTGTCATCTTCCTCACAGCAGCCCTGTCTTCATGGCCTTCCCCGGGCACATCTTCATACAAGCTTTCCAAGCGGAACTTGGTCCTAGGCTTATGTGGTTGTGAGTGCCCGTGGAGGGAAAAGGGTCCTTGGGTGGATTGGAGCCATTCTGATTATGATCCCAGTCACAGCCAAGGGGTCAACTCACCCCAAATTTCCCTTTCTATTCTGCCAGCCTACTGGTTGCAGAGAAAGAGATATCCATGTGTGTAGTGAGTAAGACCCCAGGAAGAAAGCTCTCAGCACACACCCATCATTCTCTGCGCTTGTCACTTTCTGGCTGCCTCGGGAACTATCTTTGGTTGTTTCTCTGTAAAATCTCTGATTTTCAGCCTCAGGAGCCAGCCTGATGGAGGCAGGTCAGAGTTTGTCCAGCAGCTGCAAGGACGTAAACAAAGGCTGCAGGTAGAGAGACTGGACAAACTACCTGGGTGCAGGGTCCTAGGTGGCAGAGACCATGAAGATGCCCAGTGAGCATCCCAGGGCAAACCATTGTCTCTCGATCCAAGCCCAAGGCAGCCACACATTCTCCCGCCCTTGGGAGGGGGGATTGCTTCAGCCCAGCTTGTAAGAAGTTGAAGCTAGAAGGCCCTCTCCTCTCCGTGCATGGCCTTGCCAGATGCCCTTCATGCCAATGCGGAGGCAATATTCATGGAAAACAGAAGGGGCCGGACTGAGGAACCTGATCAGCGTCTGAAAGTGTTTATTGCGCTTACAGTTCCCCTCTACACCTGCTGTCACGTGAAGAATGGCGACATCTTTAGATCACACTAACATTCCCCATGTGTATTGAGCGGGCCTTCAGCATATAGCTTGAGGTCAAATATTCTCATAAACAGGTCGAGAAAGCCATTTTACAAGAACCAGAGGACTGGGACATTTTTATAAGAGCAGGATGGTTAGCCAACAGGAACAGATAGATCAGCCTTCTGATATCTGTTCTTATCTCCCCTAGTTGCCCTGGGTGCCATTAGTTACTTCTAGTTTTAGCTTAAGGCCGTGACGCAAGTAGATTGAAGCCTAAGCATACATAAGCACTGTGCAGTTACAATAAAGTAGCTTTTGCTCACCTCTCTCTGTATGTGTGTGTGTGTTTGTCTCCCCTCTCCCTATCACTCTCGCACCCTCTCCTCACGAGCCCCGTTATCCGGTTTCGTGGGATGAGACACCCATGGTATTCTCTGGCCACCGTCACCAACACCTTAGTACCCTATGACCCTAAAAAGAGGGTCCTTCATTTCACAGACAGGCAGTTGTGACGGAGGGAAATTAACTTCCCCCAGTGACCACACACTGAAGGCTGGTCATAGACTCCCTCCTGCCCGAGCCCATCTTTGAATAGGAGAAGAGCACTTCACTCTCTGCCAGAAGACCCCTGGGCTTCCTGTCCTTTCTGAATGAACTTCTGGCCTCATCCATTTCTCCACTCTGGAGCAGCCTACTCCACGTGACAGACCAGATTTCCTTGATGAATCAATGAATCAGTCATTCATTGTCTCCAACAGGAAGCTAAGCATACCCTCTGCATATTTGTTGACTTCTTACTCTTCATCTTTTTCTTTCTGAGCTTGGTACCAGTTTCTGACCCCCTTGAGTTGACAAGTGGACAAGGTCATCTGCGTGGCCCAATTTCAACACAAATAAGAATTTTGGAAATGAAAAGACTCACTTCTCTGAGGACTCGGGGGAATGTGGGTGCCCACTCCAAGAAAAACCTCAAGGTTCTTTTAGAGGAGTGAGACATCTGGTGCAGGACTTGGTCTGGAATGGGAGGCACAGGGCGATGCAGTAATTAGGTGACGTGAGAAAACATTCCTGGTTATGCTAGAGCAGCATTTTACACACTGTGGTCTCCGGACCCCTGAAGTCAGAACTCTGCTCAGTCATCTCTAGATGGGTTTGATTTTTCACTCTTCTTTGCTCACATCACAGTGAATAATTCCAGACACAGCACAATGTGTGATATCACAACAGATTGAATGAAGATATAAGAATCCAGCTGTCTTCTATTAAGCCTGACATGAAAGAGATTTTGAAAATTAGAAAATAATGTCACTCTTCTTTCTGATCAGTTTTGTTTTGGAAATGAGTTATTTATGTTAACGTGTAATGGGTTTATGTGGCTATTTTTAAATGAGTTAATACATAAATATTACAAGTTTTCACAGTTCTGATTTCAAAAATCTAAGTATCAATGGCTTGTATCTGGAAACCTCTGTATTCAATAACTGTTTAGAATGAAAAGGTATCTTAAAAAAAGAAGAACCCCCTGTGGGACATCTAGAACACTGAGAAGGGTGGGGAAAAGCCCAAGGTCACTCAGTG
The DNA here is from genome assembly GCF_027595985.1 of Sorex araneus. Taxonomy (NCBI): domain Eukaryota; kingdom Metazoa; phylum Chordata; class Mammalia; order Eulipotyphla; family Soricidae; genus Sorex; species Sorex araneus. The sequence goes on along the minus strand of NC_073313.1, from coordinate 62,013,171 downwards.
ATCCATGGGCATAAGCAGGACTTCTGTCTGGTCTTCTGAGTGCCCAGTTGTGTTTCCCAGATATTTTTAGCAAAATTTATTTATTTATTTATTTATTTAGGCTTTTTGGGTCACACCCAGCAATACTCAGAGGTTACTTCTGGCTCTATGCTCAGTAATTACTCCTGGCAGTGCTCAAGGAACCCTGTGGGATGCCAAGATCAAACCGGGGTCAGCCAGGTGCAAGGCAAATGCCCTACCTACTTTACTATTGCTCCAGGCCCTTCCAGAGAATTTTTAACCAAGTCTTCAGTGATCTGGGGTAAAGGCCCATAGGAACTGACCATGCCTGGATTTCCCCAGCTCTACTCACAGAGGTTTCACCGCTCTGGCCATCTTGACAAATGATAGGTAAGGAGAACTATATTGGTGGCCCAGCAATACACAGATCTGGATTCCCAGGGGGGTCCCTTAGACACTTGCTCCCGCACCAGAGATTCTTGGCAGCAGAAAGACGCTCCCTGCATCAGCACCAAGCATGATGATCTCCAGGGCACATCCTCAAACTCTCTAGACTCTCTCAGAGGCTGAGGTAACTCTGTAGCCTTTCCCCTACTCTTTCCACAAGATTCCACTTACACTTCACCTCCTAGCTCAAATTTGCTTTTGTGTCCCAGGAGTGCAATCTGATTGGAACTTATGCCTGTGTGGAGTACCTCCTGGCGCTACTAGGATCTGAAGTCTGTAAGCACCAGGTGATTCTCTTTAAAAGTCTTTGTTCCTTTGTCAATTTCCATGCTGTTGCATGTAACTTGTCTGCACAGATCACTAAAAAGTGTCTTCTCCATGCTCTGTGAGCCCTTAAATCAAATCCATTTGATTTGAATAGGATTGTTGCTCTAGCCTTATTCTAGACCTCACACTGTCTGAGCTACTGAATTGACATGCACTTTCACTAGGAATTGTTCCTGAAAGCTGAGAGGGGAGGGACTGTGACTTGGGTAGGCTGGATGGCCCACATTAGTAATGAAACCCCAGCCGAGTACTCATTAAGCACTGTGGCTTTTAAACAAACTTGACATTCGAGCATTCTTGCTGGTGCTCTTCCAGCCCATTTGCACATTGAGAAGGGAGCTGTTGAGTCTTGTTTTGCCATAGACTTTGGGGGCCTTCTGGCCTGGAGTTTTGCATTTCCCAGTCTTGGCAGTGGGTCAGGGAGCACTCAGCATTGCAGGGAAGATTGGCCGAGGAAATAAAAAGGAGCACACACACTGGAAGGGGGAGTAGTAACTCTTCTCCCCCTGACATGTACCATTAACTATTAATCGAGAATCATTATTTTTGTGATTTGTCACAATTGCCTTTTGCAACTGGTTTCCTCAGTGCTGTGCTAATTATCCATATGTGCTCTGAGGCACATTTGTGAATGCCAATCACTTCTTACCAATTTACATAATCATGGAGGACTGTTGATAATACAAAAATACTTTAGAGTCAATGCATTTGCATTTGTCTCCACATCAATTTCTACTGTGACTTGACAAGACCTTTCTTATCATAAATAAATGTAGCCTTCTGCATCCCTAAAACAGACAGAAAAGAACTACATCTCTGCAAGGATAATTTATCTCCCTTGATAGACCAGGGTAGGTGCTACCTTGGGCTTAAAGTTTTCTTTTGCTTCCATAAAAAATAGATTGTTTCTAAAACTGACAGAAGAAGAAGCAGAAAAGTTGAATAGTCCAATGGCTAGTTAAAAATAAATAATAATGAAAAAGTATTCCACAAAATTCCATAGATCCTTATGGGGTCACTTGTGAATCCTTTCAAATAATTCAGGGAAGAAAAAGACTAGCTGGGCCAGAACAATAGTACAACATGTATCACACGTGCCTTGCATGTGGCTGGACTGGGTTGGATCCCCAGAAACACATATGGTACCCTACCCACCAGAAGTTATCTGAGTTATCCCTAAGTGCAGAGCTAGGAGTAAGCCCTGAGTATGGCCAGTGTGCCCCCAGAAACAAACCAACAAAACCCCACCGGCCTCAGCCCTTGTGGAGAGTAAAGAAAGGGGGAACACTTTCTTTTGTTTGAGACCACTATAACCTTGCTTCCAAAACCTGAAGAGGCTATTTCAAGAAAGAAACATGTAGATCAACTTTTCTCATGAACAGTTTCAAAAATCTTTAACAAACTTAAGCCAATCATTATATATCATCATTATCATCATCCTGTTGATCTTCGAATTTCTCGAGGGGTCTCAATAACGTCTCCATTCATCCTAGCTCTGAGATTTTAGAAGCCTCTCTATTCATCCTTCCCAACAATGCCACATTGGAGCCTCTTTCAGGGTCAGGGGAATGAGACCCAGTTTGTTACTGGTTTTGGCATATGAATACACCATGGGGAGTTTTCGAGGCTCTCCCATGTGGGCAGGAAACTCTCGGTAGCTTGCCAGGTTCTCCCAGAGGGAGAACTAGGCTATAAGATGTCACATGGCCATGAAGTGGTCGCTCTCTTCCAGGAGCTTGCTTTTAAGTCTCTGGATGTTGGCCGTTGATGGGATTACTGGGCGACGGGGCAGTCCGTGGGTGTGACCGCCTAGCTACTGGAAAACGGGAAATCTGGGCAGAAGAGACCCGGTCCCAATCCGAGCAGGCTTGGAGGCCTCAGCCCATGTCCCACACACTTGGGTTTCTCTGCCGGTACCTACATGCGTGAGGCTCATCCAAACGTGTGGAGAAGAGCCTAGAGCATGGCTGTGGCTAGGCTCCGGAAGTCTTCAGCCACCGGGAGCTCTGCTCGTGGTGGGGAGGGAAGCTGGAGACCATCCCCTCCGAGAGACCCCGGGAAGACAGTCAGGCATGTGGGCAAGAGACTTTCTGCTATCATTTTATATATATGCACACATATATGTTTCTACGTTTATTATGTATACACATTTCCAATCATATATGTCAAGTCATATACATTAATGTATTATCTTGCCTATTCATATGTGTGTATTATGTGTGCGTAAATAGCACTCTGCATTCATTTACTTCTTGTGGTTTTCAGAAATCACTACCAAATTACCTACTTGCACTCTAATTCTTGTCTCATGTCTGCTTCTGGGGATGCACTATCGAATTCTATGTTTCAACTGAGGTTTATTTCAGGCATATGAATGCAGTTTAATATTAGGGAATCGATTCCCAGGATTGATCATATTAACAGAGAAAAAGAAGAAAAATCATATTTCTATTTAAATTGATGCAGAAAAGCATTTGACAACATTCAACAGCCATTCATGATCAAACATCTAGCAAAGTAGGACTAGACAGGAATTTTCTAATCTAACAATGAGAAGCAGCAGAAAGCTACAGCAAGTAACACAATAAACAGTGAAATATGAAAATATTTACCTTATCCACAGATTGAGAATGAGAAAATGTTGCCTACAAGCATATCATCATCACTGTTCCACATCACACCAGACATCCAATATCTTTGGATTATATAAATAAAGCTGTAGAAAAGGAATAAAGATTAGAAACAAATCACTCTCACTGTCATCCTGTTGTTCATTGATTTGTTCGAGCGGGCACCATTAATGCCTCCATTGTGAGACTTGTTGTGACTGTTTTTGGCATATCAAATATATCAAATACACCACAGGTAGCTTGCCAGGCTCTGCCGTGTGGGCGAGATACTCTTGGTAGCTTGCTGGGCTCTCCGAGAGGGGCGGAGGAATTGAACCTGGGTCGGCTTCATGCAAGGCAAACACCCTACCACTGTGCTATCCCTCCACCTATTATTCACAAACTATCTACTTGGAGCTGGAGAGACATTGCAGCAGGAAGGGCACTTGCCTTGCATGCAACCAACCTAGGTGTGATTCCCAGCACTGCATATGGTCCCTCTGAGCCCCACCAGGAGTGATTCCTGAGTACAAGCCAAAGAGTAAGTCCTGAGCGTAGCTGGGTGTGACTTTACCCCTAAACTGAGCAAAATAACTGCTACATAATAGGCATATAATAAATCTCATATAATATACAAACTATTAGCATTCTTAAAGTTACAGATTACCAATTCAATATATAAGAATCTGTTGGCTTTGAGAATAGCAACCTGATCAATAAAAATGAGATTATAGGGACTGCAGATATTGTACCGGGTTTAAGGCATACAGCAGACCCTGGTTAGATCCTCGACACCCCTGATCTTCAGCACCACAGGAGGAGACCAGCATGGCACCCACAGGTGGAGGCATTGAATGGCAGACCAGGTTGGCAGAGAATTGCCCAGACGGGCCATGAGCATTGCTTGGGAAATATCCCCCCACCAAAAAAAATAAATAAATGAATTTTTTTTTTGCTTGTTTTGGGTCACATCCAGCAATACACAAGGGTCACTCCTGGCTCTGCACTCAGGAATTACCCCTGGCGGTGCTCAGGGGACCATATGGGATGCTGGGAACCGAACCCAGGTCAGTCGCATGCAAGGCAACACCCTACCCGCTGAAAATAAAAGACAATTTTTTAAAATATGCCATTTTCAATATAAAATAACAATTACAATAAAACCCTAACAATAAATCTGATGGAAGGTATGCAAAACTTCTACAGGAAAAAGACCTGGTTGAGAGAAACTAAGATCTAAATGAAAGGAGGGATGCGACAATACTAACAATACTAATGAGCTGGGGGTTCTGTAAATGTGTTAGGTATCTCCACACTAATCTATACATGTGACATAATCCAAATAACTCATGTACCTTTTTTAATTATTTATTTTTAATTAGTGAATCAGCGTGAGGGTACAGTTACAGTTTTATACATTTTTTTTTTTTTTTTGCTTTTTGGGTCACACCCAGAGATGCTCAGGGGTTACTCCTGGCTTTGCACTCAGGAATTGCTCCTGGCAGTGCTTGGGGGACCATATGGGATGCCGGGGATCGAACCCAGGTCGGCCGCGTGCAAGGCAAACGCCCTACCCGCTGTGCTATCGCTCCGGCCCCAGTTTTATACATTTTTGTGCTCGTGTTTTCCCCATACAAATTTCAAGAACCCATCCCTTCACCAGTGCCCATTCCCTACCACCAGTAAACCCAGCATCTCTCCCGCCCTCCCCAGTTCCGTCTCCCCCACCCCACACTGCCACTATGGCAGGGTATTCCCTTTAGATCTCTCTCTCTCTGATTAGGTGTTGTGGTTTGCAATAAAGGTGTTCAGTGGCCATTGTGTTCAGTCTCTAGTCTATATTCGGCACGCATCACCCTTCCCCCGCATGACCTCCGACCACATTTTACTTGGTGTTCCCTTCTCTGAGTTGCCCAGAATGAGGGACCAGCCTCCAAGCCACTCATGTACTTTTTTTAAAGTTACGTTGTGCAAGGACTTCCAAAAGTCACTTTGAAAATGAGACAGAATAGTCTCCAAACAGAGTTACCCATCTTATCACCTGAGTTATGCATAAAAGATGCACTTAATAAATATTGTTTCCAGTAAATTTCTATGAGTCAATTGAAAATCACAAAGAAGACTATATTGTGAATTCCGTTGAAATAAATGCTAGGGCAGCAGACAAAGGCTACAAAAATTAAAATAAAGTTTTAGGGGAGCATCTGCATGATTTTAGACTAGGCAAAGAGCTTTAATGGGACATTAAGTGCACTAACCATATAAAAATTAATTGGACTACATAAAATTAATGACTTTTGTTTATCATAAATAAACATTAAGATGCAAAGTGGCCATCCTCTATCTCTATCCTCAGAGAGGAAAGAAGATACTTATAGCATATACATTCAAATCCTTTGCCAAAATTTTTACTGAAATATCAATTTCGTATTCATTTGTAGAAATTTCCTATGTAACTATTTTTCAGATATATGTCCAGAATATATGTTCAAAGAATTTTGTAAAATACACCAATAATTACTTCAAATCAATGAGGAAATGCCATTCCAAGAGAAAATTTGCCAAAGGACCTGGATAAACATTTCATCCAAGTCTATTGAGGGCCCAGAGACGTGATTCAGTGGTAGAGCACCAGCCTTGCAGGCATGAGTCTACAAGTTCAACCCAACACTATCATTTGTGAGCACCAATGTCACAAGTGTGTGATCTCAAGTGTGTGACCCTCCCATGAGCACCAAAACTATTTGATCACCACTACCAAGTGTGTGCAAACCATCACACCCACAGCCTATCACAACAATAACAATAATGAAAGTAAAGAGTGCCCAGATGGTTAAGCAATGTGCCATTGGAGAAATCATAAGAGGAAAGCAAATGGGAGCCAAACTGTTGCTGTAGTGAACTGTACTGTATGTGCCTCACCTTTCCTCTCCCCTCTTCAGGTCTGAAGAGCCCATTTTTCCCCAGCTACAACACTCACAGCTGACTGTCCCTCTCCTGGTGACTGCCTTTGGCAGAAAAGAGCCTCCTCACCTAAAATCACTTGTACCCAATGATGAATTGAGGTCCGGCATAACGACTCCCTTCCCTGTTTCAATTTTTTATTGCGATTCTGTGGTTTACAGTACTACTAATATTGGCTTCTCATACACATAATTCTAACACCACACCCTTCACCAGTATATACCCTCCTCTCTCAAGGACCCTTACACCCCTGACTCTTAACCACCCCCAGTTCAGCTCAGTTGTGTGGATCAGTTCTCTCATTATGTTGCCTTTGGACTTTTGTTGACACCTTGTTGTGTATATTTAATCCCACATATGAAAAAGATAATTCTGTATCTGTCTCTTTCCTTCTGACAGACTTCACTCAGCATGACATCTTTTAGTTCCATTCATGTTGCTACAAGTAACATATTTTTGTTCTTTCTTAGGGCTGTATAATATTCCGTTGTGTGTATATACCACAACCATTCATCTGCAGTTGTCCTTTCCCCAATATAGAACAATAGTGAAGTGTCAACCTAGGCCCTGAGATCACAATGGGACTGGCAGAGTTATATATCAAAATCCAACCTCTATTCCCGCCTAATTCTTCTCCCTCCACTCCCTCGTCAACATTATTCCCGAGAGAACAATGAACACCGTATACACTAATATTTATGGTGTTGTCCCCTTTCCAAGAAATCTAAGCTGGGATCACTACACAACAGAAATGCTCACATGAGGAAAGATAGAACTATTTGTTGATCAATGCATGGTCCAAGTAGAGCTCACGTATACCATATCAACCTGCTCATATAGCTTAATTTAAATTGTACAATTGCCTTGGAAAACAGTGTGACAGCACTAAGTACAGCTGAATATGCATATATAACTCAGCTATCCACTATTACAAAAAACAGAAATGCAGATCCATATTCATCAGAAGATATGCCACAAGTGGGCATAAAAAGCGTTTTTCAAATTATTGGAACCAGAAACATCTCAAGTACCTGCTGAGAAGAGGTAAATAAATCATGATCTACACACATACACACATTTCATAAAAGTAATAGTGAACAAAAACAACCAAATACCCACACAAGAAAGGAAATTGTTTTGTTTTGTTTTGTTTTGTTTTGTTTTTTTGCTTTTTGGGTCACGCCCGGCAATGCACAGAGGTTACTCCTGGTTCTGCACTCAGGAATCACCCCTGGCCGTACTCAGGGGACCATATGGGATGCTGGGAATCGAACCCGGGTCGGTCGCGTGCAAGGCAAATGCCCTACCCGCTGTTCTATTGCTCTAGCCCCAGCAAATTGTTTTTGAATCAATTTAAAGTAAAAAATTAAACGAAGATTAGTAGAACTCAGGATAGTGAATAATATTGGGTAGAGGATTAGTGACCTTGTGGGGTACCATGGTGGTTTCTGTGGTACAACAAAGACTTTTAGATATGGGTTCACCTTGTGAAATCTATGATAATCTGTAATAAAATAATGCTACTATTATAATAGCATATATTATGGGGGCTGGAGCGATAGCACAGTGGGTAGGGCGTTTGCCTTGCACGCGACCAACCTGGGTTCGATTCCCAGCATCCCATATGGTCCACTGAGCACCACCAGGGATAATTCCTGAGTGCAGAGCCAGGAGTAACCCCTGTGCAGAGCCAGGTGTGACACAAAAAATAGTAAAATAATAATAATAATAATAATAATAGCATATATTAAATTAATACTAACATTATATTAGTTTGCATTAGTATTATATTCTTGAGTAGTGTACGATTACATAACCTCAGGTAGTTTAGGTTTATTGGGTTACTACCGTCACAATGCTCCCATTCCTCTGTGTTTATTTGTAGCTTCTTTCTTAGTGTTCTGTTGACTTGTAAATATTGTTTTTCTCTTCTCCTTGAGTCCTTTGCATAGTTTATTCAGAGCAATGTCCCTTTTGTATGGACACAGGAAGACTTAGCAAATGCCATGCTTTTGTAACCTGGGAGTCATTTGACGCTACATGATATTTTCCTCCTGGGCATCTGTTCTCTCGACCAAAGCCTCAGCTGCCCTTACTTCCTGGCACCCCCAAAAGCAGGGTCCCAACAAGGGACGAGACAGACCCAGGGCAAGCGGTGAGTTGTGTGCTACCCTGGCATCGAGATGGGCCTGGCCAAAGTGCCTAATGCTTAACTATAAGTTAAGAGCTTGATCATGGGCAAATGTTATCATGAGCCAAACAATGATAACCAGATTTGGACCCTGCTAGGGTGAGGGATGATTAATCTGGCCTGAGTGCTGTAGTCTGAGTCTGTGGCAAGATGTTGCCAGGAGAGCTGCCTTGCAAGCCTCAATGTATCTCTTGCTATGCCCATCCAAAACTAACTAGTATTAAGATGTTAATGAGTGTTTGGACTAAGACTAAGAAAAGGAGAAAAACACCATAAGAGTCAGGAAGGGCTTTGGAATGCCCTTAGGTAGTGTTCCCTTTGAACCTGGCTGCCCTCAGGAAGGGCTTTCTTATGTTGATTTTGCTACCTGGCTGTGTGTAGCCTAGAGGGCAAGGTGGGAGAGACAAGTAGGGGGAGAGACTAGTGAAGGAGAATCCAGGCTGCAGTAGACCCAGAGAGAGGACAGAGCTGGGAGTGTGGGATGATGAGAAAGATGGAAGATTGAATAAACGGTAACTAATCAGCAACCACCTTGGTCCTCGTTCTTCCTTCGCCTGTCCTTGGCCAACGGCCATCCCGATCCAGTCCACACACAGCGGTTCCAGAGCACCAAACGTGGGCGATGAGACAGAGATGCCCAGAGAGCCCGCGGGTGCACACGACCCTTGGCGTGCTTTAGTTTTTTACAGAGTAGTATAAAATTTTTAAAGCTTACCTGGGCTGGAGTGATAGCTCAGCGGGTAGGGCGTTTGCCTTGCACACGGCCGACCCGGGTTCAGTTCCTCCACCCCTCTTTTGAGCCCGGCAAGCTACCGAGAGTATCCCTCCCACATGGCAGAGCCTGGCAAGCTACCCGTGGCGTATTCGATATGCCAAAGACAATAGCAACAAGTGTCACAATGGAGACGTTACTGGTGCCTGCTCGAGCAAATCGATGAGCAAGGGGATGGCAGTGTTAGCGTGCAGAGATTTGATATATTTACAATATGGAACTTTCTGACCCATTGGTGCTGGCACGCTTCTCCTTTTATTTTCTCTCAACCAGATTCTCTTGTTATTAATGTAGAAGTTTTGCATGTCTATCATGGGGTTTATTGCTAGGGATTTTATTTTTTTAATACTGTAAATGGCAGCTTTTACATTTTTATTTTATTTGGGGGTTGGGGGAGCGGTATCTCCCAAGCAGTGCTCACGACCCATCCCAGTACTTCTCATGCCAGACATGATCTAGACACTTTTCTGAGTGTGACACTTGGATAGAACAATCTCAAAGACCATCCAGAATATATCCACAGGCACAAGCATGCATGCACACAGACAACCACACATCTAGAAACCAGCAAATACACTGTCCCTAAGGTGACCTTTCAATGGTGACCTTTGGTGTGGCACCTTCTCCCCTTTCTCCCTCATCTACCCATGGATTCACACAGACTGTGGACATGTGTCTTTAAGCAGCCCTTGTCTCTTGCAGGCCTCCCAACAGTCGAGCGTACCGGGGCTGCGAGCTCTAAGTCTCCTGCTTTCTGAGGCCTGGGCTTGTGCAACAGGGCAGTCTGGCCGGCGGGTAATTGGGAGGTGCACTTGAACTAAATCAGGTTTCCCACTCACCTTCCTTGGCCTATTGATGGGTAATGAAGGGCCGAGTATGGATTTGTCATTACTGAGTGGGTGGCAGCCCGGGAGGGGGGACAATTCTCCCTGATGAGTCAGAGGAGATACAAGCAGAGCACTTGGTGTTGATGAAAATGAAAAGCCTTCTTCCCTGCCATTGGAAAGGTTCAGCGGCTATACTCTTTGATAAATGGTCACAGTAATGAAATTCACACTCTTTAATCACAAGGGCTATAACTTAATTAAAAACACATCGAGGATTGATTTGGGATGGAGCGCTCTCCCAGTTCCTGGCTTTATTAAATTCTGTGTTGCTTTGCTCGGCCTCATCTGACATGCTTAGGTGCAGAAGTACACAGCTGAGGAACTGTCACTGTCCGCTTGCAGTGAACACAGTTTGAGCATCCAGGGCAGACCAGGCTGAAGGGAAGGGGGAGACAAGGGGTCTTAGCAAACGGGCCCAGGACCACAGCCCCTCCCTGCCTTGGCTTGCAGCAACTTCCAGGCAGGCTCTGTGAAGTCAAAGTTAAAATCTTCACCATTCTGGGGCCCGACAGGTCTTTCCTTCCAGAGAGAGCTGACGTTGGGATGGGGGACACCGGTGGGAATGGGCCTGCAAGATCATGGGCACCCAAGTGGTGGCATGCACCATGTGGCTAGGTGAACAAACATACGAGCACACCTTTGATTCAGTTTAACCTCAGAGCCAACTTAGGTGGGGGATAGAAGATGCTCCTTATTTACCCACACAGAAAGCTAGGAAGGAAGAGGGCAGGCACGTCCAGACTCCACCTCCGGCGCACACAGCCCTCAGGTATTTTTCCTTCCATTGCTACCTGGACAGAGACACATGTCCAGACACCATCTGTAATCCCAGCACACACACGCACACCTCCAGGCACCCCTCCACCACACAAATAGACATCTTCTCCTGAACATCGCCACACCAGCATGCCTGTAAACACCTGCAGATAGCCCAGATAGGGACATACCCCGAATACACTCAGCTGCACTCCTCATACATGTATATTCATGAAGGTCAAGACACCTTCACCACTAAGTCAAGCATGAAAAGTTGCCCCTGAAGGCAGTCTCTTGGGCACACTCCCCACTCCCTACACCCTCACTTGTGCGGATACATCCAGGCACAGATGCACATGTGGAAACCTAGACCCATCTCCCCCACTAAAAACACCAGATACAACCTGCACCCCCAAACACACTCACTCTTATGTACCTACGTGGGCATATAGACACACAGTGGGTTCATAAGCGTCAGAGAGAATAATGAAGGAGAGAAACAGAGAGGGCAGAGACAGTGGTGACTAGAAAATCAACTGGGATTAACTAGCAAGTGGCCGACAGACTATTAGGCTGAGCAGCTTGGGCCAGACTTTTAGGGGTTCATGCCCTTTCACCACACTCGTCATTTCTCCTCTTCTCATCAGGCTAGACCTCTGGGAATGAGAAGCCAAAAGTTAGGAATGGAATGTGATTTCTCCTCATCCCCAACAATAGTGAGTCCTTAAAGCAGGGAACCTCATGCATATCTGAGTCTCTGGATCCCATTGGGATGGTTATTTTGATGTGGTCGGCCCTTTGGTCAAGGATTATTCTGAGTGCATTGTGAGAGGGAGAGCGGTTTTACAGGAGATCATCGTTGCTCCCAGGGAAGTCTCCTAAGCAGTGCTCATGGGTTCTGGAGGACATCCCCAAGATGCTTGTGCAGCTGGGCCAGACAGTTCAATGCTAGGCCACTGGTGCCATGAGCTACTAGAGGAGTCCTCAGGGACCATACATACTCAGATTCAGGGACAAAACTCAGGTCCTTGGACACACAAGGCACACACCCTGATTCCTGAAACATCACCTTGGATCCCTGAGATTTCCTTTGCTGTTGTTTTTTTCCTGGGGTGAAGGGGGTGTTTGGGAGCCACACCTAACAGTGCTTGAGGGCTACTCAGTTCTGTGCCAATCACTTCTTGTGGTACTGGGGGACCATTCAGTGTCAGAGATCAATCCAACCTCCCTCATGGAAAGCATGGAGAAACTGAATCAATCCAATGACTCTCACTAATGTGATAGGCCCCATCCAGTCTGGAAGCCCTGAAGAGAACAAAGGACTGATCCTTCCCCCAGGAGTTTCTCCTGTTTGCCTGCCTTTCAACCGGGAAGTTGGCCTTTTCCTTCCTTTGAACTTGAAAATAAGCTCTCACAGACTGACACCCAAAGACAGTAGATAGAAGGGTCAGGAAGATTGCTCCATAGTTGGAAGCCTGGCTCATGAGCAGGCAGGGAAAGAACAGCTGGAATAGAGAAGGGATCACTAAGAAAATGATGGTTGGAGGAATCGGTCGGGATGGAAGATCTGTGCTGAAAGTAGATAAAGGAGCAAACATGATAACCTCTCAGTATCTGCATTGCAAGCCATAATGCCCAAAAGTAGAGAGAGAGTATGGGGAATATTGTCTGCCATGGAGGCAGGAGGAGGGTGGGAAAGGGGGGGTATACCGGGGATATTGGTGGTGAAAAATGTGCACTGGTGGAGGGATAGGTGTTTGATCGTAGTGTGATTGTAACTCAGACATGAAAGCTTGTAACCATATCTCAGGGTGAATCAATACAATTTTTTAAGAAAAAGAAAATAAGCTCTCGCAGTCATGTAGGAAAGAAATCAAGGGGGGAATAAGAATATGAGCATGGGAGGTAACAAGGAAGCAGAGGTCAGAGACCCTAGGTATCTGGGTATGTGGGAGAATGGTATAGCTCTATCTCCAAACCATAGACTCAACAGCGCAGAAAACACGGAATCCAAACTGCAAACACCGAACTTAAAATGTGCCTGTGAAGGGGGCAGGCTGGAGGGAGGGAGGGGCTGGGAACTGGAGAACCCTGGTGAAGGGAAGTTGAGACGGGTGGTGGGAGTGGTGCTGGCACATTCTATGTCTAAAACTCAACTATCAATAACTTTGTAAATCACAGTGTTGTAGTAAAAATTAAAAAAAAAATTAAAATAAAACGCAACTAGAACCACCAAGGAAAAAGGATGGAGGAGAGAGAAAATGTCAAAATTGATTTAATGTAAAAGAAGTCAGGGAAGTAAGAGAATGGACTTGAACTATTCTTTTATATTTGGGGACTGCAAATCCTTTATCAGATAAATGATTTGCAAATCAATTTCTTCCAGTTTGTGCCTGGTTGTCGATTTTCTTAGCAGCATTTTTTTTGAAAAGAGGCACTTTTAATTCTGAGCCTGCGGGTCTTCAGACTAGACTGACACTCTCATTTCTCCTGGTCTCCCCCTCCATAGCAGGCTGGAAATCCAGCAGGCGTCCATCTCGCCAGCTCAACCTGGCCATCTAGGGGCTTATCAGCTGGCATCAGCATGTGAGCCAGTCGTTTATAATTCGTGTACTAACCCAAAAATGAAATGCAAAAGGAGACATTGTTTCACGTCTGGGCGAAAGGTTCGGGGGAAGAGAAGAGAGCTGGTTTCACTTCCCTGGTCCTGCCTCCCACAGCCCGCAGTCTCCACTGCTTACCCAGGAGAGAGAAGGTGCTAATGTCTTATATTATCATGAGAATAGTTTTAATCTTTCTGTCCCCTGAGAGGTTCTTGAAGATCCCAGGGGTCCCCAGACTGCATTTTTGAGAACCTCAGCCCTCAAGATCACAGCATTCCTTCCTCAACTTTTTCAAAGCCTAATGAGAATTCCTTTGGTTGACTCACTTCTGAGCGAATATGCTGCTGAGGAAGACCCGAGTTGTTTTCATTCTATTTCCTCTCTTTGGAATAATGTGCATCCTGTGTGCTCAAAGCCCAGCTCCAGTCACCCTTATTTCTGTCTACATTTTATGTTCATTTAGATTTCCCTATAAAAGGACTCACTTTCCAGCGTTCCTAGTTGTTTGCATTGAGATGAATGATTCAAGCTATCTAGTCCACCGTTATCAGAAATCAAAAAGATCAGAGATCAAAAAAGCTTGTGGGAGGAGGGGGTGGGGTGGTGAGAGGGATACTGGGATCATTGGTGGAGGTGAAGGGCACTGGTGGAGGGATGGATCACTGTATGAGTGAAATGCAAACACAAAAGTTCATAAGTTTGTAACTTACATCACAGTGATTCTCTAATTAAAAATTTAAAAAAAATAAAAAATGACCAAAAAAAAGCTTGGGTGGATAGGGCGGGAGATTATGGGAGGAGGAAAACAGCTTTGGGGGAGGGGGTTGGGCTGGGGCACAGAGCCTGTCTTGCAAATAGGAGGTCAGAAGTTCAATCCCTGGTGCAGCCCGCAGGAACTGAGCTTATATTCCTGCTACTGTGCTGTCTGCAGCCCTGGCAACTGCAACAGAGTGTGTGATCTTAGGCGCACAGCCAGGTGTGTTAAAACACTGCAGCTAAGACACTCAACTAGCTCCACAACTACAGATGTGCAAGCACAGCACGTTGGCCAGGAATGGAACCCCTCTGAGCAAGGGTGTAAACACCTCCACTAAAATATGTGGCTCCCAGTGCAAACCACATCCAAAACATGTGAGCATAACTACCAAGCATGTGTGAGATCCCCTCCCCGCCGCGTCACCCATGATCACACAATAATACCAAAAGGAAAGGAAGGGGAAGAAAATGAAGCTTGACTGTTCCTTTCAGCTTGGAAAGCCTCTTCCCTCACTTCCAGTGGACCAAAGGCAGAGCCTTCAAAATCTGTTTGCTCCACGTGCAGATTAGTCAGTAGGGCTTACTCTAGAGCTGACCTGTCCAATATAATGTTCTGTGTTGATAGCACTCATGAGTACTTGAAATGTGCCTTGTACAACTGAGAAACTAAGTTGTTGCAGATAGCAGCACTGTCATCCCGTTGCTCATCGATTTACTTGAGCAGTCACCTGTAACGTCTCCATTGTGAGACTTGTTACTCTTTTTGGCATACGAATACACCACGTGTAGCTTGCCAGGCTCTGCCATGTGGGCGGGATACTCTAGGTAGCTTGCCGGGTTCTCCAAGAGGGACCGAGGAATCGAACATGGGTCAGCCTTGTGCAAAGCAAACGCCCTACCCACTGTGCTATCACTCCAGTCCCTTGCAAATAGTGCATATTGAAATAGCCATATGTCAACAGTTCATTTTAAAAAATAGGGAGAAAATGCACAAAATGGGCAAACTTTCATAGCCTCAGAGGGTTCATTCCAGTGGAAGAAGATGAGTAAGAACAAGTTCTGGTCTAATATTGCTCTCTGCACTCTAGCCTTCACAGGGCAGCAGCAAGAGTAGATTGAAGAGAATGTGAGAATAGAACAGAACACTAGGAAGTATCCCACGCTGGCATAGGAATTATTCAGAGATGTGGATCATTGACACGAGTAGACCACAAAGAGGTGTATTTTTTTGGGTCACACATGGCGATGGACAGGGGTTACTCCTGGCTTTGCACTCAGGAATTACTTCTGGACCATATGGGATGCTGGAAATCAAACCCGGGTCGGCTGCGTGCAAGGCAAACGCCCTACCCACTGTTCTATTGCTCCAGCCCCTAGAAAGGCTTCTTAACTGACCTTTGTCAGGGGAAATTATTTGGATGAGGGACCTATACCAGGGAGAGAGCTCTTTACAGAGAGATTTTTTTTTTACCTGCATGGCAGGGCAAATATTTGTTTACCAAACATTCCCTCTTTTCGCCTTGCAGTAAATTATCTTCCATCCCCTTGAAGTCCTAGATGCTGACCCCTTTTATAGATCAAGGTGAAATATATGGCCCCATTGAATGTCTTCAGATCTCCAGTCTTTAGCTCTGCCATCCATAGGAGCTGTCTCCTCCCATTAGTCTGTTGCTTGTCTCGTTATTAGCTCTCTCAATGAACCTAGAAGGGAAGAGGGGGAGTTTTCTGTCCCCTTTCTGTCCAATATGTGCAGACACCCAGAAAAGACTTGCAGGGGGTTCAGAGTAAATATCTGGGCAAGAATCTCACCTCCAGCTACTTACTAGCTCTTTGATTTGGGCAAGTTACTGAGTTTCCCTAAGCTTTAGATTCCCTATTTAGAATGTGTGGTTCATACAGAGTGGAGTGCTAAGAGTTCCTTTCGCCTTCCATTCCCCCAAGTCTGTGCTGTTACTGGCCTCGTCACTGATTTCCCAGCCCCTAAACCAGAGGGCTCTGAAGCAGATCAGGGAATTCCCATTAGCTGTTTGGAAGCCCTAGCACCAAGTCACCGAAGGTCTGACAGAGGCAAAGAGGCGCTAATGACAATGTGAGCAATGCAGTCTTGCTGGATTGAATCTCTTGCCTGTGTGTGAGGGACAGACCCAATCTCCTCCTGAGCCTGTGCACCGCAGAGCAGCCAAAGTTGAAGCTCAACTCCCTCCTGCGGCCTCCTCCAAGTGGTGGAATTGGGGCAGGGGGAAGCTGTCCGTAGACCCTTCTCTCAGAGGAGCTGCAATTCAAGGAAGAAGGAGTTTCAGCCTGTCTGTGGGTGTTCCTGTGCCTCCAGAAAATGCATCCCCTGGGTCCCTCCGCCTACTGGGGTCTTCCTGTCCCAAGGTCCTCTTGAAGCCTAAGTGAGGCCAATGACTTAGGGAGCATAGAGTTCCAGGAGTTTCTATTACTGCTTCAGGAGGGTATGTGGCCATCGAGCATTCTGGGAAGAGGCTAAGTCTAACTGCAGTAGATACATCCCTGCAAAAAAGTGGCAGCCAATTGCAGACTCTGGGTCTGAAGCCAAAGCATTGCTGCCATTTGAGGAGAGCTCACTGTCACTGTCACTGTCATCCCATTGCTCATGGATTTGCTCTAGCGAGCACCAGTCATGTCTCTCATTGTGAGACTTATTGTTACTGGTTTTTGGCATATCGAATATGCCATGGGTAGCTTGCCAGGCTCTGCCGTGCGGGCGTGATACTCTCGGTAGCTTGCTGGGCTCTCCAAGAGGGGCGGAGGAATCGAACCCATGTTGGCCTCATGAAAGGCAAACGCCCTACCACTGTACTATCATTCCACAGCATGTCTTTATGGCTCTTCCCACCCTGGGCACTTCAGAAAGCGTTGCCCCACACCAGTCCCTCACACAGACCCCTTATTGTTGTTGTTGCCACCACCAGGTCCTATGGCACACCTCAACATCCTCCTTGACTTCCCCCACTTTGCCTTCTCAGACCCCATGTCTGGGGCCCAGTCTAGACAGATTGAGAGCAGCGTTCAGTAGCTGATGGCAAATGTCTCTTAGCCACCCGCCTCCTCTAAAGGAGAGCCAGGTGATGTGTCTACCAAACAGAGGGCATGGTGCTTCCTGAAGGTCTTTCTAGCCAGTCAATAAGCCCCAGAATCCGAGCCTGGTGTGTGAGAACACCAGAACCTCTAGCCAGGAAGCTCCATGGAGGCAAGTGCTCTATCCACTCGATTACCTCTCCAGCCCCCATCCACCTCCCTTTACTTAAAACATGCCAAGAATAGGCCGCATCCTTGAAGATGCTTCATCTTTTCTCTGAAGACAATATTTAAGGTGATATGAGCAATTCCTCTGTCTCTCCCCTGTGTATAGGAGACATGCATGTTATTAGACTGTTTCTCTTCAGTTGCTCTGTCTTTTTCTAGTAGGCTTCCATGCTACAGTCTAGAAGGGCAGAAAGAAAACGCTCTTTCTGTCCAACAGGCAGGAAGAGCACCAGCAGTTCTGGTATGAGGGTCAAGGCTTTCTGTGGGAAAGTCCTCTTCCCACCCTTCTCCCCAGCACTGGGGTACTTGGTCTGGGCTTGTGCAAGACCTTGATTAAACTCAACTTCTCTTTTTGTCACATGCTGGAGAAATTCAGCTTTCAGCCTCTCGTTTCGTTTGTATTATAACTGTTCCTTTCACTGGATCTGTTGGGATTGATGAGGCTGCAATGTGCCGTTTGATTTATAGGCAGTAGCAGGAAACACAGTACAAATAACCTCTTGCAGTTACTAGGGACCACAGACTCAGGGTATTGAGCTGGTTGCTCAGGATCATTGTCCAGAGTGGGGTTTTGTAGTCCAAAATCCCCAAGCTGAGGCTGGGAGTAGGGGAATTGGGGGGGAAGTGTCTGACACATGCATTCCCAGGAGGTGTCTTCCTCTGTGAATGATGGATGCATTTACCTCAGAATTCAGCAAGTCATTTTTCCCAGCAGGGCAAAGCACTACTTTGCCACCCTTGACTTGAATCAATCAGGGAGCTACTGTAAAGTTCCAAATGCTCATTCATAGGGGTGGCATACTTTCCGAGGTAGAATGTCCACCTCTCATATTTGGCATTGCTAGAAATAAGGGCTGATTCTACCTTAGAATATACTTTAGAATTAGATGGGTTGGTTTATGTTTAGTGGTTTCCTAACGATCATTCCAAGTATGTTTTTCCCAGCTCTGGTTTATATGCATCACTTCAGGCCCTTACCAGGTGTGTACCCAGCTCACCAGGCCAGAAGCCTGAGCCTCCTAGATGGATGAGTTGTTCAATTCTTTCTACTTTTCCAAGGTCACTGAAGCCATTTGTACAAAACAGAATTGTAACTCCTCTTCTTATCCCAAATTTGTTTCAGATAGCAAATTTGTGATCATTCCAGCAGGTAGGGGTTTACCTTGCACGCAGCCAACCTGGGTTCAATTCTTCCATCCCTCTCGGAGAGCCTGGCAAGCTACCGAGAGTATCCCGCCCACATGGCAGAGCCTGGCAAGTTACCTGTGGCATATTCGATATGCCAAAAACAGTAACGACAAGTTGCACAATGGAGACAGTACTGGTCCCTGCTTGAGCGAATCGATGAACAATGGGATGACAGTGCTACCGTCCAGTGCTATTTACCCTAGATAAATGGCAACCGGGAGCATCAAGGGATTACCTCTGCAAAGTGGGCATCTGTGAAACCATTTTTAACCTGGAACTGGGGAGGCACGACAGAGAAATTTCACTACCCAGGTCATTTGAGCTGGGATAAAGACCTTTGAACTTGACCAATAGCAGTTATTTTAACAAGCCATAAAGCAAGCAATTGTTTCCCATGTCGTCCAGAGACTAGTCAATTCCCTTTTCATCCTTTCTAGAGAATCGGTAACCAATTATGTATAAGCAATTAGACTTTAAGCTTGTTAACACTAATCAACTCATCTGTAACCACATCTTCCTCTCTTCCTCTCATAAAATGTCCAAATTTTATCCCTCTCTGGAGCATGCGTTAAATTTTGTATTTTATTTGTGTACCTTGAATTAAAGTTGTTTGATTCTGTTAAAAGAGCAAAAACCCAAGCCAGTTAACTTTGAAGTTCTAATTGACTTTACTCATAAACCAGGACGTATGCCATCTAGTAAGTAGAAAGACTCCAAGGAGGTATTCAAAATGGAAGGGTTTTATATTAAGGAAGCAGAGTGGGACAAGAAAAAAAATTTTGGCAAGAGCACCTTTTCTGAAGGAGGAAAGTGTGTTGTACCATGCAAATTCCCTTCCTGGTAATATTACACTCTGGGAGCAGGCTGGAACTTCAGTTAGTTTAGGAATTACATCTGGGTGGGCTTGGCATAACTGACTCGCTCCATTATAGGCCTTTTCATAACCCCAAACAAATGCACTTCACCTTTTTAATTGCTTCCTCCATTTTGGAGGGAAGGGGGGCTTGGGACCACACCCAGCAATCCTCAGGGTTTACTTCTGGTTCTGTGTTAAGCATCACTCCTGGTGGTCCTTGGGGTTGTCTACTCAACTTTTAGCTTGATACCTATCACCCAGGTAGGGTAGAAAGGTAGAGTGGGCTGCTGATTCAGGGACCTTCCTCACTTGTAGTCCCAAATCAAACGTCTAAGAAAGCCTTGTCTCAGGAAAAACCTTTCCAAGGACTGGCCAGGTAGCAAAAAAAATCAGGGGTGCTGTTTGATGCAGTATTCCAACCCAATCAACCCAAATTGGATCAGGTAACAGAAGACCAGGCTGGTTAAACATGACAGACCCCAGGGCCAAACAGGAGAGCCAAAGATGGGCCTCCAGAACAGGCAGGAAAGCCTAAAGTTACCCCCATCCATTCCTCTGCTTCTTTTCTGGCTGATAGAGCCAAACAGATTCACAATAGAAGACCAAACTGAAGTAGACACATATGGAGAACTTATGTAACTACAAACTTACAAATAAATGGGACAAAATGATGATTTAAATCTCAATTAAGAATGGGACAGGATCTAGGGCATCAAGAATATAAGAGGGACCTCACATGAAAGGGAGTGGCTAATGTCACAGGGCAAAACCTTGCCTTTCGTGCCTGAAGATAGGTTGCTCTGATTAAATTATCAGAGGTGCTGAAGGGAGGTAAAGTGATATTCGTGCTACTCTGTCAGTAACAGTATTGCAACGCAAGGGACTAAAAGGAAAAAGAAGTATCTGACATAGAAGAGGAATGGGATGGGGAGGGAAACTTGGGACACTGGTGGAGGAAAATGGATACTTGTGAAAAGATAGATGCTCAAATATTGTGCAACTGAAACCTCATCATAAACAACTTTTTAACAGTGTCTCACCATGATTCAATACATTATAAAATAAATAAAAATGTAAATGACAAGCTTAAAAATTATTGGAGGTGGCCTTAAATGTAGATAATCTGTATCCCTTAAGTAATGATTTCTCCAGACTTTGATTGACCTTAACTCCATAAGCCCAGATGAAGCAGAGTGGAAAGTCCTATCTGGACGTCTTGGACAAAGGCTAATCCTTTGGGGAGACTAATCCTTTAGGAGCATTGGCAAGAGGAGAGAAATGGCCACTGCCAAAATGGTCCAAGATCATTTTGACAATATTGATTGAGCAGGGTTTGAAAGGGAGGGGCACCAGGGACTTCCAGGGAAGGAGATGGGGACACTGGTGATGGGTGTGGTGTTGGAACAATGTACACAGGAAAGCAACATTATAAGTATTGAAAATCACAGTAACTCAATCAATAAAAAGGATTTATTTTTAAAAAGATGTCACTATCTGTATTGCAAACCATAATGCCCAAATGGAGAGATAGAGAAGAGAGACAAAGACAGGGACACACAGAGAGACACACAGAGAGAAGGAAAAGTGTATGCCATAGAGACAGGCTGGGGGAGAGGATGGCAGGAGGGAAAGTGGTGACATCAGTGGTGGGAAATGTATACTGGTGGCAGGATGGGTATTGGAACATTGTATGACTGAAATCCGACTATGAACCCATAAACACTGTATCTCTATCTCACAGTGATTCAATTTAAAAAAAAAAAAGATTTTTAAAAAGATGTCCAAAGTGAATCATAGTGGTTCAGCTGAGCCCAAGTGTCAAATGTGGCACAAAGAGGACAATAAAATTGTCCTTTTTATCTCCCTTTTGTATTAAAATGCCAGATTAGTGTAAAAGGTATGACAAGTTAGCAAATGCAGTCAAGAGGTAGGGTGCTTAGTTGAAGGAATTCACGTTCTCCTTGACTGTGAGTCTCCCAGGCCCCCATCGTTTCTTACACCGCACTGAGGATTATGGAACTGATTTGCTCGTGGATCCTGTGGCTGAGAGCTAGAGCGATGTCTCCTATAGAGCCACTGGTACTTCTGGACCGACATGAAAAGATGGGTTCTTCTGAGGAGACAGATTTGGAACATGGCAGTCCCACATCCATGGGAGTAGAGCTAGAATGTTCCGGATTAGAAAACCTTTGCCTGCTTGATTCTACAATCACTTTTCTCCACTTCCAATATGAACTTTGCCAAGAATGATTTATGTCCACTCTCATGTGACTCAGACAATGAGACCTGCCAAAGCGACTTTCTCAGCACAATAGAGTTGACTCTATTTTGACACCTTTCCCTGGGTGAGATGTTGCATGTAAATAGCAGGAATACCAATCGGAAAGCGAGGCAATCATTGTTCTCTTTCAGGCAGCTTTTGGCTTCCAGGCAGAGGTTTCCTGCTGGGCACTGGTGGGCACCAGACCCAGCCCCACATCACAGTTCCATTACTCCTTTTTGACTGTTCCAGCCCTCCTATTGCTTCCTGTGTGATAAAGGTCAAACTTGTCACAGGGTCCCCCAGAGAGGCACAGACCACACCTTCCTGAGTCCCTCTGTGACTGCAGTGGGGGCAGCTCTTCAAGTGCCTTGACTGCATCCACTCACTGGACTCAAGA
This sequence comes from Sorex araneus, assembly GCF_027595985.1. NCBI lineage: Eukaryota > Metazoa > Chordata > Mammalia > Eulipotyphla > Soricidae > Sorex > Sorex araneus. Next base: position 61,990,885 of record NC_073313.1, on the reverse strand, counting down.
GACAGAACTACAGGGGGTGCGACCAGCTCCGGGCAAAGGAAGCTCAGAGAGAGCCAAGAAGCCGATGGATTTGTTTTCGATCCTTGACTTTATCTCCCTTGTTTGTGGTTCAGGACAAATCCCTCTCATTCACCCACCCTGATGGGACCTGTTGCCCTTCTACGACAGTGCCTGACCCAACTGGCTCCCTTCCCTGATCCAGCAACTTCTGGGCCACATGGAGGGCCCATTTTTGCAGGTGTATGTGAGGCTGTGGCTGGGGTAGGAGGGCACATATGTGCACATGGTTTGCTCCCTTCCTTCTCCTGCATCTCTGTCACCCTTGCCCAAGACTTGGCCCAAACTCACTGGTCTTAGGTTGGGGGAGCAAGACCAAATGGGCTTTACAGGATCCTCCAATCCCTCAAAGGGATCTTTCTCATCGACCACTCCATGCCTTTCTTGGACCCTACATCCTCTGGCCCCTGTAGAGCCTTGTACCTCCCCACCTTGACACCTGTTTAATCCAACTTTCTCAAAGATGCTCCCCCCATCTTCCACCCGCTCCACTCACCCCCGCTCTCTGTGATCTCCGTTGGTCCAGTGGCAGCATGGTAAAGAGCCAGCTCAGGAAGAAATTGCTGCCTTCAAGGAGGCAGAAAGGAGCATTGGAAAATGGGGTGTTGGATTTTCTCACATAATCATTATAGATTCTATACCAATTTTTTGCCAAAAAGTGGGGTGTGGCAATTATACAACTTTTTTTTTGCTTTTTGGGTCACACCTGGCGATGCACAGGGGTTACTCCTGGCTCTGCACTTAGGAATTACTCCTGGCGGTGCTCAGGGGACCATATGGGATGCTGGGAATCGAACCCAGGTCGGCCGCGTGCAAGGCAAATGCCCTACTCGCTGTGCTATTGCTCCAGCCCCCAATTTTACAACTTTTAAAGAAATTATTGGGAGCTGGAGCAATAGCACAGCGGGTAGGGCATTTGCCTTGCACGTGGCCTACCCGGTTTGATTCCCAGCATCCCATATAGTCCAGGCACCACCAGAAGTAATTCCTGAGTGCAGAGCCAGGAGTAACCCCTGAGCATCTCCAGGTATGACCCAAAAAGCAAAAAAAAAAAAAGAAATTATTTTTTATTTACTATTTTTTGTAGTGTCAGGAAACTAATCTAGGTGTCACAGATACGGCATTATCTTTGCCACCAAATCACATCCTTGGCCCCATGGAGCTTTTTTGCCCTAGAGGCCACAACTAGCTGTGTCCTGGCCTTACTCCTGACTCTGCACTCAGGGATCCCTTCTGGTGATGCTCAAGAATGTGCTATATGCAGCATCGGGAATCAAACCTGGGTCATCTGGTGGAAGACAAGCACCCTACCATCTCTGGACTGTCTCCCTGGCCCCTAGTAAAGCTTTTATTTTTATTTTTTTAACTTTTTCCAATTGTGCCAGTCTCCTGAAACTTAAAAATCATTTATTACAAAACTATCTTTGGTACAAGAATATGATGCATTTTACACTAATGAATATATATATATGAAATGGAATCATCCAAATATATGCACATAATTTCTTCACAACACTTTAGCCAACATTTTTCCAGTCTGGGAAAAAAGTTAACACATTACTTGTTATTGAGTTGTGCATAGCAGTCAAAATATTATCCTCGAGAAAATCCTCTGCAGTGTTGAGAAGTACCAGCTTCCAAAATCTAAGCTTCTGTGTCCAACGATTCTGCTCCCAATCCTTAGTTTAGTGATCCAACATGGGGTCCTCAGTGCCACTCATACAGGATGTGTTTACTTCATTGCTCTGCCGCAGTGCATTTGCTTTTCAGATCCATATAGTGAATCCATGTTTGCCAAGCTGTTGATGACTGTCTCATGAGGCATAAGGTCCTAACTCTTAATTTCCTACTTGCATAACAGTTCCAAGGATAGGTGCTTAATATTTCCAACAAGCACCAACTGTTGATCACCACTCAGCAGCCCCCCATTGCAGAAATGCACAAGCAGTCTTTAAAGCATTTGTTTATGCACACTGACAATGCGCCTGTGCTGAGAATTCTAGGCTCAGTGTGCCAGAAGACAAATACACATCCATATGCCACTGGTGAATACATTGCTGCTCTGTTTACCTTTTAAGCGGCGTGATGAGCAGAATTATACCATGTGATGATTACATGATGAAAGGTTACAAACCAATTTGGCGGAGACTCCCAAGCAATGTTCAGGAGGCCCAGGGGGGCCCTCCAGGCAATTCTCTGCCAACTGGATTAGGGGTTCAATGTTAGGACTTGAAGTGACAGTATTGCTTGGGCCCTGCAGTGCTTCTGGGGATTAACTGGGCCACATGGGGATTCTAAGGACCTCCAGCCCATACCTAGAGGGGCTTGGGGAACTCGGGGTCTTCATCTGGTGATTCTCAGAGAGCCATGTGATACTAGGGATTAAATCAGTGTCAGCTGCATGCCAGGCATGTGACTTAACCACCGTACTATCTACCTATCCCCATAAACCACAGGTTAAGAGTGAAAAAATGGGGTACAATGATTATATGGTGAAATATAGTACGCAGGTACCCAGGGAGACTTCGTTTGTTGAATATAAAATAACACACAAACATCATACACACGTGCAAGACACATAAACACATATACAAGTTCATGTTACATGCACTTACACCCATGCATCATCATGCATCTAGATAGCCAAGTGCAAGAGTACAATGCTATATGCATTCTCACACATATGCATTCACGTGTATTCATATGTGCAGGGACCACATACATGTTTGTGTGTGCATGTGCTCACACAAATGTGCATGTACCTTGTGAGCACACAACACATGTGATGATTACATGCATGAATACACACAGATAGGCACAGTCACATATGCACAATCCTCAGGTGCACACAGACCATGCCTGCACATGCACACGCCCTGTCTGCAGCTCCGGTCCCCATGACGTAGGCCGCAGCTGCTCTTCCCACCCTCCACATTTCCATCCTGCTCTGCAGGAGAGATTGACACGTGAGGCTCCCGCCGCCTCTCCACAGGCTCAGTCCCAGAGTCAGGTCGCAGCTTTGAATCTCTCTGCTTTCGTCAGTCATTTCTATTCTCCAGCCACCACTAAGAGGGGCCCAGGTGGGATGAATCAGAGGTTGATTGGGTGGTCAGCTACCACTCCACAATCTCTCTGGCCAGGTGGCCCCGCCTTTCCTTTGGTGCCACCTTGGAGTCTGGGGCCTAGGGCAGCTGCTGCTGTGAAGGTTCAGGGCTGCTCACCTGCTTTGTCAAGTGCTGTCCAGGCAATTGTCCAATTCACTTCACAGGTGCCCATCAAGGGAAGTCGCAAAAAGGGATAATTTGGGGGCTGGAGCAATAGCACAGTGGGTAGGATGTTTGCCTTGCACGCAGCAGACCCGTATTCGATTCCCAGCATCCCACATGGTCCCCCCGAGCACCGCCAGGAGTTATTCCTGAGTGCAGAGCCAGGAGTTAACCCCTGTGCATCGCTGGGTGTGACCAAAAAAGAAAAAAAAAGAAAAAAAGGGATAATTTGGCAATTCCTCAACCCTGCGTCCATCTTAGCAGTGCAGTCAGCATGCCCATTTGAACGTCTGACTCTTGGCCTTTGCCTTTTGTGGCTTGGATAAACATTTCAGTTTCCAACTCCAGTTATTCTATGGGACTGGAGAGATAGCATAGCAGGCAGGCCACTTGCCTTGCACACAGATGAGCTGGGTTCCAGCCGTGGCTTTGAGTACAGACCCTCAAGTAATACCAACAGTGATCCTTGAGTGCAGAACCAGGAATTATCCCTGAGGACAGCCAGACATACCTCTCTAAACAACAACAACAACAACAACAACAACAATACCAGCTTTTCTAGGCCAGGAGCAATAGTACAGTGGGTAGGGCATTTGCCCTGCATGTGGCCGACCCAGGTTTGATCCTCTGCAGTCAATATAGTTCCCTGAGCTATGCCAGGAGTGATTCCTGAATGCAGTTCCAGGAGTAATCTATGAGCGTCATAGGGGTGACCCCAAAAGTAAAGAAAATATATTTAACTTAAAAAATAGTTTTTCTCTCGCAGTGATCTTCGTGAAGCTTCTATGAAGCTAGCTGGCCTGAGATTTCTGCTTGAATCTCTAGGCTTTAACTTTCATCCCAAACCTCAAGATGATGTTTATCACTTTTCTGGAGCTTCGGGGAAAGCATCCCTGCAGCCTCAGCCTCCTGACAAAGACTAGGCTCTGCTTCCTCCACACATCCAACAATCTCAGGTATGCCCTAACAGCTGTTCGCCACCCCAGGTTCTCTGGAGGATGAGACCATGTGACTCAGTACAAGAGTCACATTTCCCCTGAGAATTGCCACTGTGCATTAAGATGTTCACTTAATGGGGCTGCAGAAATTGTACAGTGGTTAGGACACTTCCCTGCAGACATGAGTTTCATCCCCAGTATATCCCCTATGGTCCCGGCGACCTACCGGAAGTGATCCCTGAGTAGAGAACCAGAAGGAAGCCCTGAGCTCTAATAGGTGTGACCCCAAACCAAAACCCCAAAGCAGGCTTTCACTAGTGATGAAGAGGCTCTGCTGGGGAGGGCTGTCTTCTGGAATCTATACTCCTTGCCCTGTCCTTGTCCACGAAAGGCATTTTCATACTTGGGGAGGTAAGGCAGCCTGGACTACTGTCTCATGGAGCAGTTGCCCCTGATCGCTGACTTGCCTCTGATAACCACGTGAGTTCTCCAACCTGAGATTACTCTCTCCAGGCACAAGAAGAGACAGAATCCTCCTCCAGTGGGTGCCAGAGCGGCTCACTCACAGGCTCAGGGACTTTGTGGGGATGTCAGGTACATCAGGAAGGCCCCGTGAATACACAAAACAGTGAAGTCAAGCCCAGATGCCCTCTAAGAGGTCTGGTCATGCCCTTTGTGTCTGGGCCCCTGAGCCCTGAATTCCTGTCATAAGTTTCTATTCTGTTCTTGGATTTCTGTGCTGTTTCTTTAATCCTCAGCATTGTCACAGTGTCCCCTCAGAGCAAGAGAACCTCATCTGGCTAATGCCAGAGGTGGGATCCACAGTGGGCCTGAACTCCCATTGCCTGCCTGCCTTGGCCAATTTGCTATATGCCTTGCTGAATACATACCTCTTCACTTCTTATTTCTCTCTTGAGAAAAGCAGCAAATGGTTTCAGATGCTTTTCAAAAGTGAATGTAGGAAAACTAAGTTTAACGCATTAGGCCACTGTTGGCCCACCTTGGCCAATTTGCTATATGCCTTGCTGGATACATACCTCTTCACTTTTTTTTATTTCTCTCTTGAGAAAGGCAACAAATGGTTTCAGATGCTTTTGAGAAGTGAGTGGTGGAAAACTAAGTTTAACGCATTAGGCATCTGAGAGACATGTTGACATTCCAGAGAATTCCTTTGCTCTTTAATCCTGAACCAGAGTGTCATAGTAAGGTGGCAGTATGGGTTTGATCAGTCCTCAATAGTAAAGTGCCATGGACTGTGTGGCTTCAGCAACAGAAATATGCTTCCTTGCAGACTCTCAAATCAAGAGGTTCGAAATCAGTGTGTCATCATGGTTGCTTCTAAGATCCCGAGGGATAATCTGTCCTAGGTCTTTCCTCTTGGCTGGTAGGCACCATTTTGTTCCATGCCTTTATAGTATTCCCCAGTGATTGCCTGGAATCTAGTTCCCCCATCTCCTAAAGATGCTCAGACAGACTAGGGTCCATGCAAAGGACCTTACTTGTTCATTATACAGTTGTTCCAAGCATTTAGTGTTCCAACACCACCAATGTGACCTTCCCTCCACCAATATCCCCAGTTTTCCTCCCAATACCAACCTGCCCCCTTTGGCACATAATAGATTTACTTTATATTGCTTATTCCAACAAAAATTTAACAACTGGCAAATAGAATGATCAGTAAGGGCCAAATAGAAATCCTATACAATTTTGACTTATGTGAATAAAAAAATTAAATTGATTTAATACATCATCAAATGCCTATTCTCCTATGTATATATACATATATATAGTCAATTGTGGAATCCAAAGTATATCACACTAAATTTTATTTTATACTTGGATTTATTTATGGTAATAATCATGTCTCACCTGTCATTATAACACTTCTAAAGTAATTCTGCATTAATATATTTTGAAGTTTACATGGAATAGGTAAGGCCTACATATATAAATTTCCCCTTATGTTTTATATAAACACTATGGTTTAAAAAGTTGCTCATGCGGGAGCATCTGCACATGAAACGGCCCCTCTGCTCCTTAAAGACTTTGGCACCCAGCGGCTTCTTATAGAAATGCATCTAGACTGTGAATTGAGCTAAAATATCAGAAATCCAAAACCAAAACCGCACAGCCGCGACAGTGGCCACACGAGCTCATATAATCTTCATTCTCAGCAATGGAAAACAAATTATCAAATGGTGCCTTTTCAGCAGGTTTGATTGTTGAGGGGAAATTCCAAATAATGATAGTGAGTTCTCTGTTGAAATATTGGATGTATTCAAAGTATAGAGAGAATAAAGTGAAGATCATTAGCCACTCAGGTGGTGTGATGGGTGTGGGGGGGTATATTGGGGTTCTTGGTGGTGGAACATGTGTAGTGGTGAAGGGATGGGGGTTTGATCATTATATGACTGAGACTTAAACCTGAAAGCTTTGTGACTTTTTTCACAGTGATTCAATAAAATAAAAACTAAAAAATAAAAATAAAAAATAAAAAGTCGCTCATGACGATTTGTTATAGGCATTCATCATTACAACACCAATCCCATCACCATTACACCTTCCCTCCACCATTGTCTACAATTTTCCGAACCACCCCTTAAACCTGCCCCCATAGCAGGCCTGCAAAAATTTATTTTATATTCCTTGTTATCAATCATTTGCTAACAGAATGATCCAAAAATGTTTCCTTAGAAGAAAGTCAGTGAAAATTGTTGTATCTCACCATGGAGCCATTAAGCCCTTGAATAAGAGATTACTAAGACGTTTTTACAGGTTAAGCCTCCATGAAGCACATTTTAAGTGGAAAGGAAAACATGTCAACATTCTAATGGCCAAGAGAAACTAGGGAACACAAATTCTCTGTGCCATCCCTGCTTCCTTGGTAATAATGACTCCTCCCAGCGACCTGGTGCTAAACCATATACCTGTTTGATAATTGTGAGATTGTAACCCAAACATGAAAGCATGTAACTATCTCACGGTGATTCAATAAAATTTTAAAAATTAAAAAAAAAGAAAATTGCATCTTGGTGGGATAGGCCCAACTCTGGAGAATCTTTGACCTTTGTGTGCCTTTCCAGCTGGCTGAGATAGGGTGACTCTACAGATAACCTTCAAACCACAAAGACATACAGCTAGTCTTCACTTAGCATTGCCAATAGGTTCTTTGAAGCTGTAACGTTAAATATAATGGCAGAACAAAAAAGTATTTGAATGATGACATTTGTTCAACATCAGTTAGGACTGTTTTTTTTTCTTATGAGCATGCTAATGAAACAGGTTGGACACAATGGCATTATTTAAGGACCTGATATTCCTGAGCACACTTCATGGGCAGATCCAGGCCACAACAGGTTCTTGGCAACAGAAGGCCCCAAGTTCTAGGCAGATACAAATGCTGGAATCCAATTTTATCATTATGTAGGAAGATCCGGCTAATTTGTGGGCCAAGAAGCCACAGATCATGAGGTGGTGGGCATTTCTCAGGATCTCTATATGCTACAGAGATTATGACAAGGCTGGAAGAAAAGTGTCATTCTACCAGTACTCAAACTGTTTGCTAGTTAGCCCTGACATGGCTGGAGTCTAACTTGATATCAGCTGGTAGAGGGAAGAAGACACTGGTGGTGGCATTGGTACTGGAACATAGTATATCTAAAACCCAACAATGAATAACTGTAAATCATGTTGATTTCATGATTTTTGGAAAAATTGTGACTTGGCTTTCCAGGCAGCGTCATCACTGCCATGTTCTTCCTGAAGCAGGAAACAAACTGCCCTTCCAGACCTGCATGCTCTCAGGCTTCTCACTACTGGTAGGCTGAAGGGTTCCAACCAGGTGAACACCACCCCGCTACAGCAGATGATGTTTAAATGAACAATGAGAGCTTGTCGAGCTTATTTATGATCAAACACATGTGTTTGGGATGAGATTTAATTTCAATTTTAATCTTATTTGTCATGTCTCAGGGGCAAGACTTTCCAATCTGGGAGATCCTTGAGGTGGCTCATCCCCTGTGTGAAGAATGGGATTACTGATTGGAGTTTTCTAGATGGTAGGAGACTGCTTGTCTGTATGTTGAAGGAGGCTGTCTCTGGGTGACTGCATTGTAAAAATTAATATACAGAAGGCTTTTTCTCAATAAAATCAAGAGGTTAAATGAGTTTCCCTGCAGGCAAAAATCAACAAATTTCAGGACCCAACATGCCTTGCACCTCCCAAGGGAAGTGACATGAGTTACTCACCCCAGCTGAAGGAAGAAGGTTCCTCTTTACCCAACAACCCCTCCAAAGGATATAATTAGGAGTCAATGGCAGGAATGTGTTTCCAGATATGTGTCAGCAAGCAATTTTGTCATTGCATGAATTTCTTAAGGAGCAATTGGCATTTAAAGGGACTGTGTTTGAGACTCTCATCCCCTTTCTGCAGCCACAAATCCCTTTGCTGTGCTTATTGCCCCCAAAGAAGGCCACACTACTAGTCCTTGAACATGACATCACATAGGAATTCAGAAGGAGGGTATATATCTCAACGGAAGGAACCTAACTGAAGCAGCTAGTGCCAAGATGGACCCCAGTGCTAACCCATCACTGACTTTTCCCCCTCATTTAAATACTGAACATTCCCAGGAGTAGAGGTTTAAGGAACACGGGTCCCATGAAACATGTTCTTTTCACTGTGCCTGTGTACCCAACTTCTTGTACATCTCCACCCATGCATATTTAGATGCCACCACTTTCCCACATCTACCCCTTTACAAACATTCCCTGGCCTGAGATTTGAGAGCCGATCAGGACACTCTGCTCTATGCTGTCTCCCTTGTGCACAAGCTCATTAACAGTAAATTCAGCCGGAATCTCTCCTGAAATGAATGCAAATGTCTGAAGTTGGTGCTTTAGGAAAACTTGGGCCATATGTCTGGGACCTCTGAATCATCACTTCCCTATCCAGTTTGAAGACAGGGGAGAGGTCCTTAGGACAAAGGGTTGGCCTACTCAGGGAATTTCCATTTAGACTGGGAATTGTTGGCAAATGCTTCAGAAACCCCACCCATTGTGGATGTGGGCATCCGAGTGCTGTCCTAGAGAAGGACCGGGTTATAAGACAGGGATTATGAACATTCAAGCACTCTGACTAGTGGGCCCAAAACTCATTTTCTCATGAAACTGTGAGAGCCCCAACATGGAGTTCCTCGAGCCAATAATACTTTAAAAATAGTTGAAAACACAAATGTGACATGACTTAATCTGATATGAAGTTTATGGGTAAAAGGAAAATATTTTTCTTCTTTGACAACAATATTTGATCAATGGGCCTATCAACTACTCCTAGGCCTGTGATTCAGATGGCTCAACCTCCCTCAGAAGAGAACAGGAAATGGGCAGATGCACTAAAGGCTAGAGCTTAGGGAGCCAGATGTCAGGATTTGCTCCATCGAGAGGTGGATCATTTAGTTCAGTCCAGTACCGCAGCAGCCACCTGGGAGATACCACCACCCTGATGAATTGGGTGAAGAAAGACTGGAAAGTCAAGAAGTGAGGCACTGCATTGCTCCAACAGGCCAGAGACTCCAAAGACCTCAGTCAGAGCAAAAGTGGGGACAAGAGCTCAGAATATTTGGTTCCAATTTGCTCTTTGAGGCCAGTCACCATGATTCTTTCTTTCACCTTGCCAGCCTAGGACAGGAATGTGTGACATAACTGTGGCTCACTTGGCAAGTCTCTTTGAAACCAGGAGATTTCACCCCTACTTCAAGCACCCTCTTTGCTTGCTACAGTCCTGACCAAGATTATTATAGGAGCAGGACATGAAGAGGTATGTGGCAGCAAGTCTACAAAGTGTGCTTTCCTCCTGAGAACTCTAGGGAAGCTGCAGGGATGAGGTAAGAAGAAATGCAATTTCAAGGTCCCCCTGAGTCTTCTAAACATTTTGGAGCTATTGGTAAGTTCAGTGGAGGGGCTAGATGTTGAATGAGAGAGTAACGAGAGGATCCCCCTAAAAGGAGCTAAAGCCACTCTGTTTGGCTGAAACATAAGTATAGATCTTTGCACTGATAAAACACTCACTGAAATTAATAATTCAAGCTTGCATGCCTTTTGGTTTCATCCTAAGTGAACAGACTATGGCAACTCTTAACAAATGACCCCTATGACTTCCTCCTTGGCCAGGACATGCTCCAATTGGTGTACCCGGCCCCCACCCAAGCCTATAGCGTTACCAATCAACACTTTTCCAAATGAAATTTAGGGTGCTTTCTTCCCACATTCCTAATGAGGTTTCTTCCTTCCCTGCTGTCTTGCCACAAAGCTTGATGCCGTCTGAGTGTGTTCATATGGTGCTCGAGTGCGTTATCTGACCTTGATTGGTGTTTGGGGAGCCAGTTAAATAGATTACATGGGGGTTACCTTGGCAACTGTCTTCGCTGATTTAGCAATGCGGTTCATTCTTGGACACAGGACTCTCAGCAACTCTGCGATCCCAGTGCTGCACGTTAATCATTAACACTGAGTCGGACATTGGCTCTGCCAGGCAGCAGCCAGGAGAAGGCTGAGGATGGGCTTGGATGTTGCTTTAGCTATGACTGAAGTGGTGTCCCCTCAGAGGCCCTGATTGTGGGGCCATAGGAGAAGAGGGTTCCAGGGATCTTCCTGAGATCTGTCTGTCCCTTTGCTCACTGCCCTCAAGGGTGTGGGGGAAAATCACCTGTCTGAGTCCTTAGGGCTGCATATGTACCGCCACTGAAAGGTTGGTCATGCTTACTTCTCGCTGGGCCTCGGGAACAGATGAGTAAGGCAGCCCCTGGGGCACCACAGAAGTAGAAATTGTGGTTCCAGGCCATGGAGACTCTCCCACTCAGCTCCTCACTTGCTGGGTGACTGGCCAGCACCAGGCCCCACAGCACCTTGATTTCCTTTCCCAGTATAGCATGAGCCAACAGTCATTCCTCCTCCCTAGGACACAGGAACCATCTGGTGCCCCACCTGCTTGGGACCACTGTCACCTGACTTGTGCCTAGCAGAGGGGACGCCTTAATCATCATGGGTGAAGGAATAGTGACTATTGAAGTGAAGCCCCAGCTCACTCAGTGCCCAAAGAATGACAAGTTCTATTTCATGAGTGAGGCAGAGTCTCCAAGTGGTCAACAGATCCAGCTGGTACACTTGTAAGAGACAGAGCTTGAAAATTCAAGTCAACCTGAATCCCATAACGTGGACATGGAGAAATGTGGGTATACTCTGAACTTGGGCATGGACTGGGAAGAGACAGAGGAAAAAAGGAGAGGAGTCAACAATGGCTCATGTTTCTGTGCTGACCTACTTGACGAATGACATGGTTGTGATGATAGCATCCATGATATGGTCAGGGAGATAAAGAGTCAGTTTGGGACATATTCTTTTGGGCAATCTACATACAGAGCATCCATGGAAGTTTCTAGCTTAACTCTTGCTTACATGAACTCTGGACTTTAGATCCGTACATAGAGACATGAGTATCATGAGTCAAGAAATGGTCATTGAGAGCTAGAGATAGCACAACATGTATGGCATTTGCCATGCATATGACTGACCTGGAATTGATCCCCCAACTTCCCATACAATCCTCTGAGCCTGTCTGGAGTAATCCCTGAATGCATAGCCAGGAGTAAGCTCTGAGCACCACTGAGTGTATTACAGAATGAACAACAAAAAAGAAATGGTCATTGAAATAATGGGACTGGATGAAAAAATTCTGGGAGAATATGGACAGCAGGGAGCCCCAGAAGACTTTTAAGCCAAGTAATAACCTGATTGTATGTACAATCAAGAAAGTTCTATAAAGTTCAGTATTGGGCAGGAGGGAGAGAGACCACAGTCTCTCTCTGAGATAGCAGCCAGTTGACTGTAGATCACAGCTAGGGTGAAGGTAGGCATGAGAAGGAAGAGACAACTCCCAGATGTGGAGGACTAGAATACACAGCCTTTCAGTGACCCCTAGACGTTAGAAATGAGGGAGAAGGAACAGCCTAGAATGAGTCTCAGATTTCCCAACTGAGTGACAGGGCAAAGGGGGCCGGGGGTATCCCTGACTGAGATCCAAGAGCTGGAGGAGGAGCAGGACTCAGGAACATTGCCTGCTGGAGCTTTTAGAAGGAACATGCATAGTCAACACCCAATTCCCAGGAAAGGAGGCAGATGGTGAGGTCGCATGCAGCCTCACGTCCCATAACCTGGAAGGCTTTGCCATTTGAAACTTCAGTTCTCCCAAGAGGAGGTAACCATTGGGTGGAATCAAGTGAAAAGGTGATTCTTGCCAAAAATGCCAATATCCTGCTTTAAGTGCCATGGGGAGAGGCCCAGGAAGCTGAACACCTAAATGTTGCCCCCCACTTCCCAGAGAACCAATGGTTCCAAATTTCTAGAGGATTCTGAGACCTCCATGGTCAAGTAGAAAGTTGCTGCCTTCCCAGAATACTGGTATTAAATAGATCAGAGCAAATGCCACAAAAGAGTTTGGCTGGGAAGATGTGGCACTTCTCTTGCCACATGCAAATGTGGGCAGGTGGGAACTGTTGCCCAGAGAGCAGAGGAGGGTACCCAAAGTGGGAGAGGGGAGGGAAGCCACAGGCTCACTAAGTTCTTCCCTGGCCAACAGCTCTTTATGTACTTCCATGCCCTTAAGGCCAGTGGGCCAGCATCCTCACTGTTGACAGTGGGGGAATTCAAGTGCCAGAAGAAGGAATGTGATGAGTTCCCGGTACCCGACTCCAATAGAACTGGTTCTGAACCTGGAACTCCTGCCTCCCAGCCTGGTAACAGTTCTATTTCCTCATTTGATGCTGCTGGGCAGTGCTATGCTGGTTTTCAGAGGGGAAAATCACCTTTTCTGAAATTTGGAGGTGAACTTACAGTTGACACCACATTTGTCAGTTGAAGTAAGCTATGATGTAATAAAAGCATGGAAATGAACAAGGGCTACCAGGCCATCCTGGGCCCAGATCACTGCAGACCCTTCTTCCAATACAATGTCTACTGCCACAGGCTGTGAGGGATGACTTGGTTGCTGCCAAATATAGTTAATATAAATACACCAAATAGATGTAAAAATACCAGCCTTGGAATTAAATGATAAAAGGATTTGAGAGTCAGCACTCAGACCTGAGCTTTTAGCAATATTTCTAGCACCTGCCTGAAGGGCACCCAGCTGGTCATGCAGATTACTGCTAATACCAGTAACCCAGAGAAAATTTCCATTTCCCCCGCTTACCTCCCCAAGCCTTAACTTATGAGTCAGGGAACCAGGGGGTTATTTGGCAGAGTGTCTTGCTTCACTTTTGCTGCATTATTTTGTATATTGGGTACATTTGCCTCAGCTATTTAGCCTGATTTAGATGGTTATGGCAAAGGATAAATATGTCCATAGCTCATCCCACGGGGGAAGATTTGGAGATGTCAGAACTGCAAGCAATGAAAGGCACCATTTATGAAAGAAATCAGGGCCCCACAAGAATAGGTATATTATTTGACATATATCATCTTATTTTGTATGTGAAAAGCAAAGGGAATTGGGGGGTCGCAGGCTCTTGGAGTGAAAGGAGTTATAGAGAAGACAATTTTTGCTGTTCACCCTTAAATAAATAGCTGCTGTTCTTGCTTGTTAAAATGTAAAATTTCCAGATCTAAATGTCAGAGAATTCTAGGAAAAATTGCAAAACCATTACTTCATAAACATGTAATTGTGCTATTACTGCTAAATGCGATGACATTCTATAAATATCATAGTTCAGGCCTCATCGTCTATAAATAGATACAGCTAATCACCGGAAATAGATTTTATTTCTTGAATTATAATAGAGTAAATTACACAGATTCCAGTTTCCAGTGACAGAGTCCACTCCCAGTATTGGTGTTATCTAACTTGCCCTCAGTAAGGACCCTGGAGGGAAGGGATGAGGATTGGTTCCAGTGGCCAGAGATCCAGTCTAGAACCCGGGAAGTGTTTAGACCACACTGGGATAGACATGTGTGGGCACGCTAATGGCACTACTCAGGGTGCCAGTGGTTGGGTGTGTAGGCAGCTGATTAGATAAGCGGGGGATGCTGTAGACACAGACCGGAAGGAAGGGCAATCTGGCAGGACTTCGCAGCATCACACTAGGCTGGAGGGCTGACTCCAGTAGGGCTTCCACACGGCTCAAGACACCAAATCTGTTTTTGATGCTTTCCCAAGTCCCCTAGTTATATCTGACTTCTCTGAACACCTCACCAAGCCACAGGCTTGGCTCTTTTGTAACTTAAACCATGCCCCCTTCATCACATGGAAATTCAGAGCATGGGTCACTACAAAATAGTCCCTCTTTTCCTCCCACCCCTTGCGGGCAAACACATTGAATTCAAAATAGGGTTGGCTCAAAAATTTGAACATCCTTTCTGATCTCAAGTAATCTGTGACCAATTCTCATCAGTTACATGCTGCGTATGGGCCTCAGTTTCCCCTTTTGTAAGATTGGAGGAAAGAAGGGCCGTAGTGACTTAAAGCAGTAAGTGATTGGGAACAATCTATTCTAATTCGGACACCATCTTGGAGCATGACTCTAGGCAAGGAAGAAGATTAGGTCTTCTCCCTTCTCATAGGCTGCTTCCTCAAAGGAGTAGGGAAACAAAAAGGGATATTCTTAACCCTGTGGCCAAATGCTTTGGGTTTGTACACTGGCCCAGGCATTCGCCTTTGCTAAGAAAACCCCAGAAATGCAACTCCAAACACAGTAAGTTAACTGTTGTTCAAGAAATACTTTTACAGAAGTAGCATTTGGGTCTTTTCACCCTGACCGAGAGTTGCATGGGCATTATCCCATATTAATCAAATGGAAATACTACAAAATATTAAAGAACTAGATAAAAGGGAGAAAAAAACCTAACAAATCCACCATTAATATAATTTGGGAACTAAATATAAAATACAGCCAAGACTTAAGGCTGGAGGTAGGCTGGAGAGACAGTACTGGCGGCAGGGAGCTTGCTTTGTACACGGCAATTCAAGTTCAATCCCCAGGACACCATATAGTTCCCCAAGTACCACCAGGAGTGATCCCTGAGCACAGAGCCAGGACTAAGCCCTGAGCATACCTGGGTGTGTCCCCAAACCAAAACAAAATGAAGTGAGGCCATAGCAAAATTGTAGAACTCAATCGTTTTATCATTAGAAAAAGGAAATATTTTTTATCCTGATAAGGACCTATTTTCTTCCAATGACCCAAATCATAAAATAAAAACAGCTTTTCTTCCTAACTTAAAGATCTAGAATAAGATACTCAATAGAACCAATGTTAGTCAAGTATTTTACCAAAAAATTCCAGGGGCAAAATAAATAGTACAGATGTTAAGGCTCTTGCCTTGCTCGTGACTCATCCCAGCTCAATATCTGGTACTACATAGGGTCCCCTGAGCAGCACCATGAGACATCCTTGAGTACAGAACAGGGAGTAAGTAATAAATAACACCTAGCCCCCAAATTAATAGTAATAATAACTTCACAGCAATTTCAGAAAAGAGTCAAAGTAATTTCTAGGACCACTTTCCCTCTTTCCTTCCCTCTAAAGTATTAACTGTTGTTGTTCCTGCTGCTGCTGTTGTAAGGACCAGGAGTCGAGTGCTTGTAATCTCCCACAGTCATGCTGGGTTGTGACGTTGCAGATATGGTGTTACACATCATCAGGGGACCACACACCTACACATAGTGCTTTTGGGGCTGACAACTTTCATTTGCAGTGCTCACACAATTTTGTGGCAAAGAGTACACATACCCTGTTGGTGCACCAAGGGTTAAAAAAACCCACAGTCATTGGGACTATGTTGGTTACACGTGGGTGGCACCCAGTATCAAACTGGCAGCCTCTTATTTGCAAGGCAGGTTGGAATTTAGAAGGGTGGACCCTCAGCGAGAATCTCAGGTTCTCTGGAAGTAAGGGATCAGGCCTCAAGACACTTAGGATCCAGGCAAGAGAGCAGATCCACACCCCAGCAGCACTGGAATATGGTGTTCCTTTTGCGACAAGGACTTGCTTCCCACTGCCTATTGTTGACCAAAGCCTAGGAAAGAGCCTACAACCCTTCATCTAGCATGCTGGTGGCAAGGGCAGGAAAAAACCTCTATGCCCTAGATGGACAGCACCTGGGTACACACCAAGGTCCACCCTGGCTGCCTTCATGGTGTGTGGACTCCATCTCTCAGGGATCAAGAGTCAGCCACTTACCACGGGCCACTTTAGGGCCCAGGAAGTTCAGGTTCTAGGCAATTCCGTAGACCTCTGCTTCTACTGGGCTACAGAGGTGATGAGCACAGCAAGCACTTCAGTCTTTCTGGAACAAGGGCCTATTCCTATGTCCCTCCATCGGTGTCCACTTAGATACAACCTGTATAGTGCCTACTACATCCCTAGGCCAGACCAAGAGGGGTTCGAGTGCCTGTTAAGCCAGCCAGGGCCATTCAACTTTGCAGTCTACTGATAGAGACATGAGACCCAAGAACGTCAGGAGTGGAGTGTTGGGAGACATGAGAAGCAGTCCACAGAAAGAAGGGGAGCAGATGACCAGTTGGTGAGCTGAAAGTGGAAGGCCATGAGGCCCCGGTGGGTGCAGGAGGGAACTTGCAGGCCATCAGACTTCACAGGGACCCAAAATTTACCAGAGGATAATGCAAATTGAGAGAAGAGACGGTCACACTCACAGCAGGGATGTGGCCCACCTTCTGCAGCGGGGAAAAAGGGGGCTCCTGAGAGACCCCAACATGAGTGTTCTCTTCTGATGGAAAAGGAGAAAGGGAATGCCACACCACCCTGACCAGGCCTCACCGGGGCTGCACTAGCTGCCCCCCAATGGCCTTGCAGTGCATCCTGCTATGTGCCACCAGATCCTCTGGAGGCTTCTGGAAGGATGGGAAGCAAAGGTCAGGGACATCACTGACAGAGTCCCAGCAGACTGCAGATAGGCTGGTGGAGCCAGGACATGCTTGGCCCACCCGGTGTGCCATCCACTTTGCCCTGCCACTAGGTGTCAGCCCTGTTCACGTCGGGTGGGACCCACAAAAGTGGGAGAGATTCTGGAGGAAATCCACAGGAGGCACATCCATTATAGACCCTCATCCTGTGCCCAGAGACCCTCCCTCTCTCCTCTTCCCCCTCTCCCAGCATTGCCCCTTGGCCCTACACTCTCTCTCCTCCTGCAGAGGTGGCGATGGTGGGGGAAGGATCTTCACTCTCCTCCAACCTGATGCACTTTTCAGTCAAAAAATATGAGTGTCCCTAGAGGCCCAGCAGGCTCTTTGTTCTCTTTGTTTAGAAATTAGTTTAGAGATATCAGCTAGCAGATTAAAAAGCCCATATCAGATCTGTTGAAATCTCCTCCCTTCCACATTTCATTTTGTTCCTTCAGGAAATTCTGCTTTTACAATGATGGATTTTCTTCCTGCTCCTCTCGGACAGAAGATGGGTCTTCTGAGAGGGGGTCGCCAGAACCTGTAGCAGGGTAAAGGGGGGTGCAGGGCTCCCCCTGCCCTGGATGACCCCACCATTGTCTCTGGGGTGCT
This sequence comes from Sorex araneus, assembly GCF_027595985.1. Lineage (NCBI taxonomy): Eukaryota > Metazoa > Chordata > Mammalia > Eulipotyphla > Soricidae > Sorex > Sorex araneus. Next base: position 61,973,060 of record NC_073313.1, on the reverse strand, counting down.
AGAGTCCTCCTGTTCCACCTCCCTTCTCTGTTCCCTGCCTCATCCTCTCCAGAATGGAATGAGGGGCTCTGCTTTGCAGAGAGACAGTAGACCTAACTGTAAACCACCAGAGAGGCTGGATATACTATCTGTGGGCCTCCACCAGCGGGGGATATGCCTCCCTCTGGTAAGTGGAATAAGACTTCTTCCCACCAGTGCTTGCAGCAACGTGTGAGGTGTGAAGCAGGAGAGATGAGCATGCCAGGAGACTTTAGAAACCACACTCACAAACCCTTGACACAGGGGCCAGAGCCAGTTGAGTGTAACGCCCCCCCCCCAAACAGGCCTGTCTAGCACCCATACTAGGATCTGATCCATTCCACCATAGCTACGCACCTGTTGTGCCATGCTGGGGTTCCTGCAAACTCCACACAAGAATCTGCCAAATGCTCAGGGACAGTGAGGACTGAGGGGCCAGTAGCCCTGCTACACCTGAGCTGGGTTTGGGGGAACCCTGGAGCTATCACCCAGAACCATTGTCCCAATAAAAGCATATATGGCCCACAGCCTAATATCTAGAAGACTCCATTCAGGGACATTCAACAGCCAATGCAAAGGTGGTGCTGATGTTCAAGAGTATCAAGACTCAAGCCACAGAGTGCAGGGGTGCTAAGGATGGAGCAATAGGAGAAGACTGGCTTTGACTATGACTTTGGGTCCCCTCTCCCACCCCTCAACTATGGTGTCTTGGGCCTGAGGTGGTGCTAAGCTGGGCTTGCTTTGGGGGACTTCTGAGTTGAAGGCCCTGAATGTTCAATATCTGAGCCTTCTCTTTCATTCATCCGAAATGATCAAATCTGCTCAAATTTGAACATATGTGCTCAGGAACGAGGTTAATTGTGGTCAGCATACCCACTTCCAACCTCCCTGGGCTTCCCAGCTTCCCTGACTTGTCTCATCCTCTTCCACCCACCTAGAATTGCTTCTACTTTTTGCTCCACCCACAGGAAGCCCACTTACATTTCATGTTTAAATTGAACTTATTTCTTTATTCACTTGTTTAGTCATTTACCGACTGCTCTTGTGGTTTCTAGGATTGCACTCATTGCAGTGTCTGGATGTCACACACTCATTGAAGTCCTCAGGGTCACACAGTTCCAATACTTGTTAGGGGGTCACATACTTTGATAACCACCTTAGTTTGGGGAAATGCTGGATATGTAAATTCAAGGTGTTACCTATACAAAGCAAGTACTCTACTTCCAAGCTACAATCCCTGACCCAGTAGGGGATCATATACTTTGTTGTGGCTCTCGGGGGCACACACACACACACACATGCACACACACACAAACGAGCAAGTGGACTGTGCTCTGCAGTGTGGGGTGTTACTCAGGATTGAATTCATGCCCTCACTTATGCACAGAAGGCAGACATGTTACCACTAAACCACAGCCTCTGACCACTTACCTTTTAAAGCCCTGTGCAATACTGAGTCCTCTAGGAAGATCTCCCTTAGGGTGTGGTATGTAAGCTAATTACCATATTCAGTCAAAAGAATATACATACACACAGCACTTAGTACAGTAGCCAAAATATGGAAATAACCCAAATGCCCAATTATGGCTGGATCAAGCAGTTGTGATATATATGCACAATGGAATACTATGCAGCTCTAAAATAGAACAAAATCATACAATTTGCATGTTCAGAACTAGAGATCATGCTGATTGAAGTCAGCCAGAAGGATTGGGATAGATACAGAATGATCTCTTTCATGGGTGGGACTTAAAGATACACAGCAAGGTAGCAACAAAGGGTAAAGGCAATACAATGAGAGAACTGAGCCACACAACTGAATTATGGGGGGAGTTAGAGGGAATGGTGTTGGTGTCGTTGGGAGATCAAAGGGGATACACTGGTGATGGGTGTGATATCAGAATTATGTGCACAAGAAACCATTACTGGAATGGACATTGATTGAGGGATGGGTATTCTATAATTGTATGACTGAAACGTAATGACAAAAGTTTGTAAGTCTGTAATGGTATCTCATTAAAAAATATAAAATAAATAAATAAATAAATTTTTAAAAAGAAAGTATTAATAGCATTGTGAACCACAAAATATCAATTTATTTTCTACATTTTGCTTTTGGGGTCACATCCGGTGATGCACAGGGATTACTCCTGGCTTATGCATTCAGGAATCACTCCTGGCGGTGCTTGGGGGACCATATGGGATGCTGGGAATCGAACCCGTGTTGGCCGCGTGCAAGGCAAACACCCTACTCGCTGTGCTATCACTCCAACCCCTCAATTTAATTTTTTAAATAAAAGTAGAAATATGTGAGCACATGGCTTTGCTGACTACTCCCCTTCCCCAGGAATTCTGACTCACAGCTTTCTCTCCACTGTTATCACAGTTTGCTTCTTCTTAGATCTAAGCAGCCTTTATCATGAAGGTTATTGACAGGACTCAGAAGTCAGAGCACAAGACCCTCTGCTCCTAAAGACTATGATCCAAGAGGTCTTCTAACCCATTTTGGCACCCAGAGCGGCTTCTTAGAGAAATGCATCTAGACTGTGAACTGAACTAAAATATCAGAAATCCAAAACCGTGCGGCCGTGACAGTGGCCACACGAGCTCATATAATCTTCATTCTCAGCAATGGAAAGAAATTATTAAATGATGCCTTTTCAGCAGGTCTGATTGTTGGGGGAAAATTCCAAACAATAATAGTGAGTTCTCTATTGAAATATTGAATGTATTCAAAGTATAGAGAGAATAAAATGAAGATCATTAGCTACTTAGGTAGGGGTTGGGTGGGAGGGGGGTATATTGGGGTTCTTGGTGATGGAACATGTTCACTGGTGAAGGGATGGGGGTTCAATCATTATATGACTGAGACTTAAACCTGAAAGCTTTGTATTTTTTTTCACAGTGATTCAATATAATAAAATTAAATTGAAAAAAAAAAGAACTCTGAGTACTCTGGTTCACCTACCTGCTGTATAACCTTAGTCAAAGCATTATCAAATGTGAAACTCAGTTTTCTTATCTGTCTAATAGAGTGCCAATACAGACTACACAATTTTATTGTTGGAATGCAATGAGACAGTACACAGAAAGGTTTAAGAAGACATAGAAAACATTTAGTACGGCTTTGTTATCTCACTATTCTTATTACTTTATCACAAGATAAAGACTCCCTAGACCAGAGTAATAGAATAGCAAATAGGGTGCTTTTCTTCCACGTGGCCAACACCAGAACCACATATGGTTCCCCAAGCACAGAGACAAGAGTAAATCTTGAACACCACCAGGTGTGACCCATAAAACAAAACTGTAGCACTGTAATCCCATTATTTATTGATTTGCTCAAGCAGGCACCAGTAACGTTTCCATTGTGAGACTTGTTGTTACTGTCTTTGGCATATTGAATATGCCACGGGTAGCTTGCCAGGCTCTGCCGTGCCAGTGAGATACTCTCGGTAGCTTGCCGGGCTCTCTGGGAGGGACAGAAGAATCGAACTCGGGTCGGTCACGTGCAAGTCAAAGGCTCGCCCTACCCTCTGTGCTATCACTCCTGCAACATGTCACCCCATTGATCGCCAGGGTTGATTCAGCTGATCTGGCTGGCTAGGTGGGTGTCCCCTTCCTCCCTCACCATTCCATGTGTGTCCCTCCCAAAGCTGCGCACTCTGTTGAAGAGGAAAGCCTTCCCTGAATAGAGACGGATCTGTCTTCAGTTGAGGGTATAAGAGTAGCTGTGCTGCCCTGCTAGAACCTCCAAACAAAACAAAACAAACAAGCAAAAAGATAGGGACTTTTGATCTTGCCAAGATAGAATAGGCCCATTTTAGGTCCTTCCAGTGACAACAATGGGGGAAAAGACAACAAATGGTAGAAGGGAAAACTCCAGAATTTGTGAAGACAAAAGAACTGTCTAGAGGCACCTGAGGTGGCATGGTGGTGAATTCCCTGTGTTCCTTTCTTGCCTCCTAGATATACCAGAGATACTCAGCACATGCCTCTCACCTGGAACCACCCACAGGTACAGACCAAGCAACTTTCAAAAAGTTTTCTTCCTCCAGCCCAAGAACTTGGAATAGGATGACCTAGCCTAACAGAAATCTTTTATATGTGATCTGCTCCACTACCACTACATAAAAAAGGGAAATGTTTTTGCCTCAGTGTCAGCAAAGTCAAGACCCAAATTTCTGTCCCCACTTTGCTGACAGTGAAGAAGTGAAAATGGACAATGAGAGGTGATGCTAGTTGACATTCCATTGTCTCAGATATATTCATGGCACTAAGGTCCAGCAAGAAGACAAACTTCCACCTCAACCCCAGGGCAACCAGCAAATACTGATGGTATACCAGTTGGTATCTTTGGTTAGCTACTTTGCAAGGGCTCAGTGAGTAGTATAGTATACATGGCCACCTTGATCTGCACCTGGATTCTACACCTAGCTGCTAAGGTAGAGATGAAATTTTCCACTGCTTTCTGGGTTCTAAAGTTATCAAAGTAACTTTAGATTGGTAGTAGAAAGAAACTAATTTAATTACATACATATGGGTCATCAATATAGACATGGATCCTGAAATTAATGTAGAGTACTATATCCTCAGCCTAGGAATGGGTTTGGAGCCTGGAGCTTCAATGAGAGAGGAGGGGGATTCACACAATGAAAGGATGGACCAGATGACCTAGACCAGGTGCTCTCGAATTACAGGTTTGCCCTTCCTGCCGTGGAGATAGGTTTGTCTGATAGGTTACTCCTGGTAGAACCCCAATTCTGAGTAAAACCCCCAATTGCACTCTTCTAAATAGTAAAGAGAGTGGCCGAGTTTCTCATGAGTTTGAAGGCTCTCTGTTGACCTCAGCTCCAAATTATCTACATGTCATAGAGACACATCTTGGGAAGTTCTTTTCTGAACATCTCAGAGACGCCTAACTTTCAACATTTACACCATGACTACTTACAAAAATAAAAATCAAATAGGATTAAAAATCTCACAAAATGATAACCCAAATTAGCAGGACACATTTATTTATTTATTTTTGGAGGTCCACCCTGACTGTACTCAGGGCTTACTTCTGACAGCAATCAGGAATCACTCCTGGCAAGCTCAGAGAACCATATGGGGTTGCTATGGATCAAACTTGGGTCAGCACTTGCCTACTGTACTACCTTTCTGGCCCCAAGATACATCTAAAAATCACCTATCATACCTGGAACAAGAAAAATCATAACTTAAGTAAAAACAGATACCAACACATAATTAACAGAGATGCTGACAAGATTTTAGAGTAGTCACATAAAAATGCGCCAAAGAGCAATTATAAATATTCTTGTAACAAATATGGGGCACAAAGTCTCAGCAAAGAAATTGGGTGTCCAAGAAAAATAAATTAAATTTGATAAACCACAAATTATAATAACTGAAATAAGCCCAAAGAGATAGAAAAGGACTAAGGCATTTGCTTTACAGGCAGCCAACTCCAATTCTATCACCAACACTGCATGTGCTCCCCTGAGAACTGCCAGGAGTAAGCCCTGAGCACTGCTGGTTGTGGCCCAAAAACAAAAAAAAATACACATAATGACTGAAATAAAGATTTTCATTGGTGTGCTCAACAAAAGAATGAAAGAAATAGAGGAAATAAATAGTAGATTTAAGTATAGAACTATGGAAACTACCAAATCCAAAGTACTAGACTGAGGGGAAATTAACACAACCTTAGGGTCATATAAGACTATAAAAATATTCAGCATTCAGGGTCCAGGTAGAGAGTACAGGACATGTGCTAACCCTGTTCTGACACCCTGTGCCCTGTAATCCCAACATCACCAGGTGTATCCTTGGAGGCACCCAAGCACTGCCTTGGTGTCCCAAGAGGTCCCTGGCACTGCAAGTCCTGTGTACCATTGCATCCTCAGTCTCTTCCTTCAACTTGCTGGTCCAGTTACCTAATAATCACAGGGGTGATCCCCAAGACACCTGAGCTTCATTTAAGAGCCCCCCAATTTTCTTAAAAGACCTAACATTGAGATCATAAATGTCTCAAAATCAATGTGGGGATTAAATGTATTGGCAGAATTAATAGATGAAAGATCTCCAAATTTGATGCAACAGACAAACTTACAGATTCTAGAAACTGTAGAAACTGGGTAAAGCCCAAGTAGGCTACACTAGAAAAATGTTCACACTAAGGCCCATCATTGTCAAACCTCATACATATAAAATATGTGTGAAAAAATCTGTAAAATAACAAGGTACCAAAAATAAGGTTCAAAGTGGTAGAGAATATGCCTGGCCTGTGAGAGACCCTAGGCTGAATCCCTGATACCATACCCCCTCTTAGCACCTACAGTTGTAGTCCTGGTGTCTCCCAGCATCACCAAGCCTAAATAACATTGCACTGTCAAGCCTGAGGCTGAACCATCAGCCCTATACTGCTGAGCCAAGTATGGCCAGGAGCGTCCCCAAAGCCCCTATTTAAATAAAAACAGACAAGACCTGATTCATTACTCCTAAATGTATTCTTACTTTTTTCTGAGCTGTTATAACAGAATTGCATGTACTAAGTGCTTACACAACAAAAATTTCTTTCTTACCGTTCTGGAGATTGATAAATACACGAGCTGTTAGAATTTTCGGTTCTGGTGAGGACTCTCCCTGGCTTGAAGATCTTTGTGTTCCCACATATTTGTCTGTCGTGCGTCTTCTTTTTCCTTATCTGGGTTTTGGGGTAATGCCTGCCTATGTTCAGTGTTTACTCCTGGCTCTCTTCTCAGGGATCACTCCTGGTGGGCTTGGGAGACCCTTTGGGGTGACAAGGATCAGACCTGTGTCTTCTTATAAAGAAGGGGAAAAGCTCCTGCCTGCCTCTGTGAACTAGGCTGGGGGCCAGGAGAGAAACTGGAGACACTGGTGGAGGGTAGTGGACACTGGTGAAGGGATTGGTCTTGGAACAATATATGCTTGAAATTCAATCAGAATCTTTGTAGCATTGTAATTCACAGTGATGCAATAAAAAATAAATAAACAAATAAACAGATATCGGCAGAGTATGTTGAAAACTTGACCCAACTATATATTGCCTATGAGAAGCTCATTTCGGTATAATGCTATAAACACATCTAAAATAAAGAAAGGAAAAACAATAACTTGCAAACATTTATCAAAGGAAAGCAGGAATGACTATGTTAATATCAGATAAAGATAATATCAAACTTCAGAGCAAAGAAAACTACCAGAGACACAGGGGAATATATATAATAATAAAAGGGTCAATCCACCAAAAAGACATTGCAATCCTAACTGTGTACACATCAAATAATAGCAATGCTAAATATGTGCAGAAAAACTGATTGAATGGAGAAGGAATATTGACAAATCCACAATTACAATTGGAGGCTTTCTTTCCATAATTGCTGTAACAGCTACACAATATCAGTAAGAATGGAGAAAAATTCAATAAAACCATCATCCACTGGACCTAATTGAAAGTTATACAGCACTTCACCCAACCACAGCAGAAGAAACATTTGTTTTCAATGCTGACAGCATATTCACCAATATGGACTGTATCTTATACTATAAAACAAATATGAACAAATTTAAAACAATTAGAATATGCAGGGACAGGGAATGTAGCTCAGTGGTAATACAAATGCTTCTTATGTATTTGGCCCTAAGTTTGATCCTCAGTACCATAATTTAAAAATAATAATAAAAAATAACTAAACTATATGGCTTCTCTGGTTCCACACTAATATCAATGTAGAACTAATAACTCAGCATATTAAAATCTGAAATCAGTGCTAAGAAGATTTATAACATTAAGTGCGTGCATTGAGGAGAGGAGGAGTCTCAATTAAAGAGTATGTGATTTTAGTTTTTGTGTTGAGGTCACATATAAGTGTGCTCAAAGCTTGCTCCTGGGTCTGTGTTTAGGGATCATTCCTAGTAGGCATTTGGGGTGATTGAACCCAGGTTGGTGTGTGCTAGACAAGAGCCCTACCTGCTTTACTGTCACTCTAGCCTTAGCTCTTTAACAATGTAAAAAAGCAAAGAAAATCCCAAAAACTACAAGAGAAAATAAGTAGAGATCAATGTAATTGAAAATAGAAAACAAGACAAATCAATGAGACACAAAACTAGTTTTCTGAAAAGATCAGTAAGGTTGCCAATGACTTAGCAGTACTGAGAATGAAAAAAAATAGAGAAGTTACGATTTTTGAATCTCAGGAACAAAACAGGGGCTATCACTACAGACCACACAGTCATCCAAAGAATAACAAGGGAATGCCATAATCAAATCTGCATATACAAATTGAACAACTTACACAGAACAGTCAAGAATTTGAAAATTACAGCCTATCAAAATTTCCTCCAAATAAAAAAGATAATATAAGTAGCCACACAACCATTAAAGAAAAAATTTCCTAAGAAATATAGATCCAGATGGTTTAATTGACTCATTTACCAACAGTTTAAAGAAGAATTGAGGGGCCAGAGCAATAGCACAGCGGGTAGGGCGTTTGCCTTGCACGCGGCCGACCCGGGTTTGATCCCCGGCATCCCATATGGTCCCCCAAGCACCACCAGGAGTAACTCCTGAGTGCAAAGCCAGGAGTAATCCCTGAGCATCACTGGGTGACCCAAAAAGCAAAAAAAAAAAAAATAAAGAAAGAAGAATTGAATTGGAGAAATAGTACAGAAATTATTTCAATCCCCAGCTCTGTATATGAGCCCCTTAGCACAGCCAGGAGTGATCCCTGAGCACAGTGCCATGAGTAAGCCCTGAGCATCTCCAGTATGGCCCAGCCTATTTTAATGGTGAGAGGATGAACATTTTGTCTTTAACATTAGGAACAATTCTGTTCTAGCGTACTTAAGAAGGTAAGAAGAGGAGGTAGTCAGAATATAGATTAGAAAGGAAAAACAAAACTGTTCCTATTTGCAGATGGCGTGAGTGACTATTTTAAAAACTCCCACGGCAAAAAAAAACCCAACAGTAATCAGTTCAGCAATATTGCATGACACAAGATCGGCACACCCAAGTTGATCCTATTTTTACATAGCAACAAGCATGTGGAAAATATAATTTAAAAACAATATCATTTACGATCATTCCTAAAAATTAACACAGAGCTATGAATTTAACAACACAAATGCAATGCTTTGCTGCTGAAAACTAAATAATGCTGATGATAGACATTAAAGAATATAGCAATCAATAGAAACACAGATCATGCTCAGACTCAGAGGCAACATAGAAGGGGCTGAAGCAATAGTTCAGTGGGGAGGGTGGTTGGCTTGCATCAGCCAATCCGGGTTTAATCCCTGGTACCTCACATGGTCCCCTGACAGGAGTGTATTCCTGAGCACAGAACCAAGAGCAACCCACGAGCACCACAGTGTGTGCCCCCCAAATAAACAAGACAACATGGTAAAAAATGGGCATTTTTTTCAAATGAGTATACAGATTAAAAGTAATTTCTATCAAAATTCAAGCAGAGATTTTTTTTTATTGAATCACCATGCAGAAAGTTACAAAGCTTTCAGGCTTAAGTCCCAGTTACACAATGCTCAAACACCCATCCCTTCACCAGTGCAGATATTCCACCACCAAGAACCACAGTGAACCTCCCTCCCACCCCCCACCTTCCCAGCCCCCCACCCCACCTGTGTAGCTGATAAATTTCACTTTCCTTTCTCTTTATTTTGATTGCATTCAATATTTCAACAAAAAACTCACTATTATTGATTGGAGTCCCCCCCCCACCAAAGTCAGACCTGCTGGAAAGGAAGCATTTGATAATTTGTTTTCCATTGCAGAGAATGAAGAAATATGAGGTCGTGTGGCTACAATAGCAGCCACGAGGTTTTGGATTTCTATATTTTAGTATTTTAGGAACTAAGTCCAGAGAAATTTCTGCCAGAAGTTGCATCATTACAAGCTTGTACCTCTCTGCTACTTTATATTCCACATATAAGTACAATCTTTCTATGTCTGTCTCTTTCGTTCTGACTCGTTACACTCAACATGATACTTTCCATGTTGATCCACTTATATGCAAATTTCATGACTTCATCTCTCCTAAGAGCTGCATAGTATTCCATTGTGTAGATGTACCAGAATTTCTTTAACCAGTCATCTGTTTTTAAGCACTCCGGTTTTTTACAGATTGTGACTATTGTAAACAGTGCTGCAATGAACATAGAAATGCAAATGTCATTTCTACTATACCTTTTTGCCTCTCCAGGATATATTCCCAGGAGTGGTATTGCTGGGTCAAATGGGACCCCAATTTCTAATTTTTTTGAGAATCGTCCATATTGTTTTCCAAAAGGGCTGAACCAGTTGGCATTCCCACCAGCAGTGGAGAAGAGTACCTTTCTCCCCACAACCACACCAACACCAGTTGCTTTTGTTTTTCTGGATGTGGGCCAGTCTCTGTGGTCTGAGATGGTATCTCATTGTTTTGATCTGCATCTCCCTGATGGTTACTGATGTCAAGCATTTTCTCATGTGCCTCTCAGCCATTTGGATTTCTTCTTTAGGGAAGTTTCTGTTCATTTCCTCGCCCCATTTTTTTATTGGGTCGGCAGTTTTCTTCCTGTGGAGTTCAACCAGTGCCTTGTATATTCTTGATATCAACCCCTTATCGGATGGGTACTGCGTAAATATCCTTTCCCATTCTGTAGGCTGTCGTTGTACTTTGGTCACTGTATCTTTTGAGGTGCAGAAGCTTCTTAGTTTGAGGTAGTCCCATTTATTTATCTCTGTTTTCAATTGCTTGGCCAGTGGTGTGTCAGCTTTGAAGATACCATTGGCTACAGTGTCGTGGAGGGTTTTGCCGACCTTGTCTTCAACCTACCTTATGGATTCTGGTCTGATGTTGAGGTCTTTAATCTATTTTGATCTGACTTTTGTACATGGTGATAGGTGGAGATCTGAGTCCATTTTTTTGCATATAGCTGTCCAGTTTTGCCAGCACAATTTGTTAAACATGCTTTCCTTGCTCCACTTCACATTTCTTGCTCTCTTATCAAAGATTAGATGATCATATATTTGAGATTTTGTGTCAGAATATTCAACCCTGTTCCATTGGTCTTCAGCTCAAGCAGATAGTTTTTTGAATAAACATAGAGAATATGATGCTTACATTTTATGAAAAAGGAAGGGAGCCGGAAGAGTTAAAACGCTTTTTAAAGAGAAAAATAAGGTTGGAGGAATTACTCTGCTCGATAGAAAGGTTTGCTGTACAGCCACAGTCATCAGAACTGTGTGGTTTGGGCAGAAGGACAGCCACATAGATCAATGGGACAGAACAGAGAACAAAGGAATAGATCCACACAAATATATCTAACAGATTTTTGACAAGTTGCAAAATCAATTCAATAAGAAAGGATAGCATTTTCAAATGATAGTGTTAGAGAAATTGGATAGCCATAGGCAGAAAAACGTAGAATAAAGGAGGAGAAGGAAAAGAGAGAGGAAAAAACAGATACAGAGAGAGAAATCTAGAACTAATGTCTATATCTTATACAAAAATAAACTCCAAGTGGATGGCAGACTTTAAAGCAATCATTGGGACTTAGGACTTGATGAAGAATTTCTGGCCCTTCTACCAAAACCACAATCCATAAAAGGGAAAATAGATTAAATTGAATTACATCAAAACTAAATACTTTGCTTGCGAAAGACCATGTTAAGAAGAAAAGCACAAGTTACGGACTGGGAGAAAATTTCCAACTACATATATAACAAAGGATTTGTATCTCAATGGCCAAAAGGCACATGAAAAAAATGCTCCACATTGCTAGTCATCAGGGAGATGCAAATCAAAACAACAATGAGATATCATCTCACACCATAGAGACTGGCACACATTCAAAAGAACAAAAGCAACCAGTGTTGGTGTGGTTTGGGGGGAAAGGGGACGCTCTTTCACTGTTGGTGGGAATGCCGACTGGTCCAGCCTTTCTGGAAAACAATATAGACAGTGCTTCAAAAACTAGAAATTGAGCTTCCATATGACCCTGCAATATCACTTCTGGGAATATATCCCAAGGATGCAAAAAAGCACAGTAGAAATGACATCTGTACTTATATATTCATTGCAGCACTGTTCAAAATAGCCAAAATCTGGAAACAACCCAAGTGCCCTAGAACGGATGACTGGTTAAAGAAACTTCAGTACATCTACACAATGGAATACTATGCAGCTGTTAGGAGAGATGAAGTCATGAAATTTGCTTATAAATGGATAGACATGGAGAGTACCATGCTACTGCACTCATTTGTGGAGTATAGAATAACATCACATAAGGCTGACACCCAAGGACATTAGATACAAGGGCCAGCAGAATTGCCCCATAGCTGGAAGCTTGCTTCATGAGTGGAGGGGAGAAGGCAGATGGAATAGAGAAAGGATCACTAAGAAAATTATGGCTGGAGGAATCAGTCGGGATGGGAGATTCATGCTGAATGTAGATAATGGACCAAACATGATGACCTCTCAGTGTCTGTGTTGCAAGTCATGATGCCCAAAAATAGAGAGAATATGGGCAATATTGTCTGCCATGGAGGCAGGGGGAGGTGAGAAAGGGGGTTATACAGGGGATATTGGTGGTGGGGAATGTGCTCTGGTGGAGGGATGGGTGTTTGATCATTGTGAGATTGTAATCCAAACATGAAAGCTTGTAACTATCTCATGGTGATTCAATAAAATTTTAAAAATTAAAAAAAAAGAAATGGGGGGTATACTGGGGATATTGGTGATGGGGAATGTGCACTGGTGGAGGGATGGGTGTTTGATCATTGTGTGATTGTAACACAAACATGAAAGGTTAAAAATAAAAATAAACAATTGTTTTTAAAAAAGATTTGTATCTCAAATAAAGAAGTCTCAAATATCAACAGAGGGAAAAAAGTCCTATTAGAAAACAGGCAAAAGATTTGAAGAGACATTTCATAGAAGATAACCCACAGTTGGCAAAGAAGCACATGAAAAGAAGCTCAAGGAATGCAATTAGAACCACAATGAGATCATTGCACACCTATCAAAATGACTAGTACCAGAAAATAATGACAACCCCAAATGCAATGCTGCAGAGGACACTGAGAAACCTGATCACTCTACAATGTGGGTGAGAGGCAAAGGCGGCAGCCACCCTGGAAAACAATTGAGCACTTTTTTTTTTACCAAATGAAGTGAGCAGCTAATCCATGACCCAGCAACTGCTCCCTGGAGTATTTATCCCAAAGAAAATAAAGTCTATTTACACTGACACATACGCACATACACACACATACACACACTGAGAGAGACACCTGAACAATCAGAGCAGCAGCTTTATCTGCGATACTCCCAAACTGGAATCAACCCAGCTCTCCTTCAGAGGGTGAGTGCTTAAACAAACTGTGGTCCATCCTGACCATGAATTGCAGCTCAGTAATAACCAGAAACGAATTAATGATGCATGTAACAACTTGGATGGATCTCAAAGGCATTCTTCTAAGAGGGGAAAAAAACCAATTTATTTACATAACATCCTCAAAATGAAAAAATTATGGATTTGGAGAACAGACTCGTGGTTGCCAGGCCTCTGGGCTGGTGGGAGCGTGGATGCTTGCAAAGGAGCTGTACAAGGGAGGTCTTTGTAGTACCTAGCCCTCCCTCCACTCTCTCGTATCTAGATGGCTATGGCCCTTGACAGAGTAACCACTGCCATGTGATAAAATGGCCCAGCTAAACTCAAACCCGACCAATTCCAGCTTCCTGACTTTGCCAATAGACTGAAGTTCCAAAACAAGAAATAATTATGGGAAGGTGGTAAAAGGGACACACAACCTCTCTGTCCAATATCTTTACACGTTTCTGTAAATCTGATATTACTTGAAAATGATAAAGAAACTACGTGTGTTTGGAGCCCCCCGGACTTCTCCTAGCCTAACGGACTCTAGAACAGTTTACTTCAGTGCTGTGAGCCCTGTAATATCAGGCCAGTAACAGGATCCGAGGGACAACTCCAAACCAGGCGGCAGAAACGGGCAATCCAATGGCAGCCTGACGGTTGTGACTTCTTCCTAGTTTCATATGTTCTGGTCTGAGAGAGATTGCACGGTGGAGCCACCTGGGACCCCCAGGAGAGAGTCCACTGAAGGGCTGACTTGTTCCCCCTTCGGCCATGCTGAGGCAAGATCCAATAGGTAGCTGGAGCAGCGTCTGGCCTGGACGGCTCCCCTGACCTCCACTGTCTTCTAGTGGCTGGCCCTGCATCTCGCTCTGCAGCAGGAAGGCCGGGGCGGGCTCTGACGTAGGGACACCGCCTGGTAGGGGAGGTCGGGCTTTGCTGATTCCCTCCGAATCTGTGTGCCTCGTGGCTGGGGGCCCCATGAATCAAGGCAGCCTTTCGAATTGCTTGTTTGGAAGAGCACAGCACTAGCAGATGGTATCAAAGCGCTTTCAGGAAGGATGCTTGGGAGCCGAGCACGCTGCTGCTGTTTGATTACTCTGCCGGGGTTGCTCCCCGCATGTCAGCTTAGAAACGTCACTCACCCCTCTTCCCTCCACAGCCCTCCCTGGGCCTGGCTGGCCATCCCTGCCCGTGCCTCTCTCCTCTGGCCCTGCTTCCTTCCAGCCCGCCCACCTCCCCTCCGTGCCATTGACCTGATCACTTTCTCCACTTCCACTCTGCCCGAAGTGGAACCTTGCCCCTCCTAGGCCCTTTGCTGCCAGCTTCCTTCCCCTCCCCCTGCCCATCTTCTGGTGGAGTCTGTACCCCCCGCCCCCGAACGACTCCAGTCCACCTAGTTGTGCTAATGGCGGAGCCTCCCACTGCCCTCCACCCCACTCCCAGAACTGGTAAGCTCCTGGGCACGAGTGGCTTCTCAGTAAATGTTTGCTGAACCGGTGCCCAAAGCCCATGGCTGGCGTACAATGAAGAGTGGCCCCAATCCTGCCAGCCGGCAACTATGCTCGCAGTGTCCCCACTTACGTGGTGGAAGATGGAGGCTTTCCAGTCAATATGAAGCGGGGGGTGGGGGGGGCAAAGGCCGGAGAGTGTGAACTCTGTCATTGGCTTGGCAGTTACCCAGCATGCCCCTGGCCAGGAGGTGGCTGGGCAACCCTGGGCTCACAGACGGCCATTGAACAGGCCACATAAAGGGGGTCTGTGTCCACAGGCCTGACACATCTGGGCCGGGTGCTTGCAAAGCCAGTTGATATGCTGGATGGCACAGACAGTTTCCTGTGAGTTGTTGTGGCCAAAGGCCTGTCCCTCCCCCCACCCCTGCTCTATGGAAGCTTCAGCTGACTCACAGATATGCCATGGGGCTTCTGTGGGCTGAGAGGCAGCAGATGAGCAGGAGCACTGGACTAGGAGTCCAAAGCCTGCATTCAGTATACCTCTTGAGCTCATCAGGACTTTTCAGAAACCAAAAGAATTTTATGGAAGGAAATACCAGCTGGTCGGAGCTTTTACCACAGAGGAATGAAAACGGGGAAGCGAGCAGCTCTCCATCTCTGGAAAGGTTTAGCAAGCTGTGCCACATCCAGAGCCATGGAGCCTGTAGCCTCAGCTGCACAGAGAAGCTGCTGTGCAAAATCTCCTTGCATCTCCAGAAGATCATGCAGGGCAGAATCCTAAAGGATCTGTTCTGCATCATCCCATGATTCCATTCAGGCAACATTTGGAAATGGCAGACAGGAGTGATTGCCAGAAGTGGGAAGGGTATGGTGCAAGGCTGGGGAGGAGGTGATTATATAGGATATCCTGGTAGTGATGGGGTAGTTGAGTGTCTGGACCATGATGCTGGGTACAGCAACCTCCACATGAGCTGTGTTTGATTCAGATGGGCTATCCCTACATGTAGCAGGAGACGCAGGTAAAAGCCGAGAAGTAGGAACAAGACTGGCATCACTGCATCCGAGGTTGAAAGCAGTGGGAGTCTTCTTCAGTTATTAACAGAAATCCTTTTCATGGATAGACTATTCCTCACCGACTCGCTGCTACTCTGAAGTACTGCTTATACAGAAGAGGCAGGAGAAACACTTCATTCTTTTCCTCAATTTACCAATTTTCAAAATAAGGGGATGGTTTCCTAGTAGACTCAAAAGGTGAGGGCCAGTAAGGCCAAAATACCTTTGGGTTTTTGAATGTTGTTTTATTTAGGGGGAATATACCATGTGGCACTCAAGGAGCCTTGCGTGTTCAAGGCAGAAATTCAATAGCCTTAACCTCACACCTGGGCCACCAAGTCCTTTGTCAAATCATTTTGGTGTCAGTAGATTTTTTTAGATTCTCCTAGACTTGAATATACTTTAAATCTTCCTTGTTGATCCTCAAAACAATCTGGTTTGGCCGTGGGAGCAGATATAGATCGGCTTCTGGGCATTTCCACTGGTAGTTTTATCTTCCTGGAACATCACATGGGGAGAATCAAATCCCTTAGCCCCAACTTCGAATTCAGCTCTTTCCCCAAGGACTTATTGGTCCTTTAGTGGCAAATGAGATCGAGAAATTGGGGCTTGATCCTTCAAGGCATTCTGGTCAAGTGGAATCCCATTTGTGCCTAGGCCTTCTCAGAGACATGGTAGGAAATATTTGTAAAATAAAACAAATTACAGATTCTTACAATAGCTTCCAGTTTGGTTTCAGAAGTACAGGATTTTTATTGAATCTCTTCCATTCCATGACACCATCCCACCCCACCGATGCACCCCCAACCAAGGCTAGCAAGAACAGCACTCCCACTTACGCTCTGGTTTCCGCAAACGGTTGAAGAATTTCTCTGCAGTGCCTTTGCTTCTCTGTTTGTTTCTCCTGGGTGAAGTCGGTTTAGGAGATCTCAGTCAAATCTCGAGGCTTAAAGAACACTCAGAAGCATAGACACACAACTGGGCTAACATCTCTTTGGGGATTGGGTTTTCCTTTGACTTCTGATGCTCAGGGACTGCTGGTTTGGTATTTTAAGTGACTGTAATTGTGTGAAAGATAGGCTTAGCCCCCAAATCAGTCTTGGGCAATTTTGAAGTTGGGCCACTTTGGAGTGGCAGCCATGACCCTGGATTATTACAACTGCTTATGAACTCACTGGATTCCCCCAATCAGGTTGCCCGCTCCATGAGGCAGGAGCAGAAGGTGTCTTGCCCACTTTTGTGCCCCACTCGTCATTAGGAAAATTGGTACATGTTGATTGAGTGCATTTCGCTTCACTCAGGGATCTGAGAAGAAGGCAATCAGGTCAATTGTGGACCCCCTCACTGGTATCTTAAACCAGGTGCAGAGTCCCTAGTTTTGTAGCTGAGTGAACATTTCTGCCTGATCTGCCTACTTCCTCCAACCCTAAACCCTGTTCTGGAACTTTCTAAATGCCAGTGGAACCGAAAACCAAAGGAGTGGTCTTGCTGTTTGTCTCATGGCCTAGAAGACCTTAAGGAAAAAATTCCGGGTGGCAACTTCCAAATTTCCTAGCGGGGCTATGCAGACTCAGGCTCTTAAAGTGAGCACGTGGGTAACACAATAATCTCCCCCCACATCTCTGCTTGCTTCAAGAGAGAACATCTCTTAGAAAAGGAAAAAGCCTCTCATGCACATTTGCCACACATGACATTGGTAGATGGGATTCAAACCATCTTTATTTGCAGCTGATTGTGTGTACGTAGATGCATTTTGTTGGTTTCACACTATCACAGGAAGGGCTGGAGCAATAGCACAGCAGGTAGGGTGTTTGCCTTGCACGCAGCTCACCCGGGTTTGATTCCCAGCATCCCATAGGGTCCCCTAAGCACCACCAGGAGTAATTCTTGAGCGCAGGGCCAGGAGTAACCCCTGAGCATCGCTGGGTGTGACCCAAAAAGTAAAAAAAAAAAAAAACATTAGCACAGGATATACATACATAGGTCTCACTAAGCTGCCTTCAAGGCTTTGGTTGTATCCAGGGATAGAAACTGCATGATCTAGTCCAGGACAGATTTAAGGATCAGCCAGGAGTCCCAGTTCTGGCCTGCCCCTCATTCAGCGATCCTATTTATGCCCCAAGGAGAGCAGATGAGGTGTTTGCCAGATCCTTCTCATCTTTCCAGGCCTGGTCTGCTGAAGCCTTTGTGATGACCTATTTACCCTTAGAAATTCTACAGATGGGTGAAGTTAAAGACAGTCTGGGGGTGTGTGAACAAACTTCCCCATCACATGGCTGGTTATGGCCTGAGTGGCCTGCTCAGGGGTAAGCTCTCCTTAAGTTCTTGAAGATTCACTTGCTTCCTCCAATGCATGGAATTGCCAAATTCAAGGGGGTACCCCTCGACATCCCCCCTTCAAAGGAAAAAGGCATTATTTATCCTGAAAAGTCTTATCTTTGCTCCCACAGGGACTGCCCTTGTCCATGAGGAGCTGTAGTCAGGGAAATTAAAACATGCAAATGAAAAACGCAAATGAAAAAAGCAAGGCATTGCTCAACATGGTGTTCCCAGGGTTTTCTTGAATAGCAACAAATTAAAGAAATGCTATGTAATCAAAGTTTATATCGAGCCTTAAGAAAGAAAAACGCCATTATCTCTAAATATAGCAACATGTTTCAATGTGTGCCTTTGCATCTTGTGATTGTGTATGCCTCGCCGAGCCAGTGCGCACACTGAGCCCTGGGTTTCCACGAAATGGGAGGGGGGTGGAGGCTCTCCTGCCTCTTTTACTAATGTAATTAACAGATCACAATTAGCGGAGAAATGTAATTTGAGCTGCACCCCCTTTTGGCCCAGATTGGGTCCAGATATTTCTCTGTGTAACTCCACTGCCCAATTTTTAAATTGTAATCTGAGGGTGGGACTGTGGCAGGGACAGAGAGAGGACTAACCTCTCTCCTTGGTCCTTGCTTGCCAGGATTGGGTTCAGTAGTCATCTTCCTGGTATCACCCAGGCTTCTAGGAATCAGAGAGGGGTGGGATTATTGATTTTCTCCTTGGGCTTAGACTTTGCAGGTATTTCACCGAAAGTCTTTCCTGCGGATTCACAAGAATTTCTGCCCCTGATAGCTTGATAAGAGAAGGAGCCTGAGGCTTTGCTCAACACTGACTTTTCCCCTTCCCTTGAAGTAGGCATTTGTTTTGCGCATATGCTAGTGTCTGATATAAACAAAAGTGATGTTTTGACTGGGGCTGCAAATGTCTCGCAGTCTACAGAGGACTTTCAATATTGCCTTGTTCTGAAATGCTTTGGGAACAAGAGAATGGGAAGGAATCCCCTATGCAAGAGAAGCCTGGCAACATCTTTAAAGAAAAGGGAATCCAGAAAACGGCAAGGGAATCAAGATGGCAATCACCTTCCCATCTTCCTTAAACTGATGGCCCAGCTCTTCTGCAAGAGTTCAGTTTTCTTTTCTGACCAAACCCCGTGATCAGGAAAGCAAATGCTTTTGCACCTACAAATCCAAAGTGAAATCTTCAACCCATTTATCTCTGTTTTACCCAACCAACACTTATGCAGCACTTAGTGTGTGCATGGTACTCATCTCAAACCTATTCGAACACTTCTTGAAT
Source organism: Sorex araneus (assembly GCF_027595985.1). Classification (NCBI taxonomy): domain Eukaryota; kingdom Metazoa; phylum Chordata; class Mammalia; order Eulipotyphla; family Soricidae; genus Sorex; species Sorex araneus. The sequence continues at coordinate 61,953,519 of NC_073313.1, read as the reverse complement.
CACCAGCACAGTCCTATGGCATAAGCATATTATCGTCTAGATCTGCTGAGAGGAAATCAACCAAAAGGCTTGCCCTAACTGTGCTACATACACCCATTCCCTGTCTACAACTCTAATGAAAAGGAATCAGCTATGTATACACATAACAACCTGAATTTCCAGACGAGTACAGCAATGAATAGAACTATAACAATGAATAAAAGTATAGCAATGGAGACCAAATCAGCAGACTAGTTACCTGCAAGGGAGGGGATCAATAAGATGAGTCTGACGGTACCAGAACTGTTCCTATGTCCTGGCAGATCAATATCCTGGGTGTGACAGTGACCAGTGCCTTTTTAAAATGTTGGCATTTAAACCAATGGGATAGAGAGTATGCAGCTCTCTTAAAACTGCCCATCCCTCTATAATGGTGTCATTATGAGAGTTTAATTAAGAACACACTTCTTGTGTATTCGTATGTGTAAATTTTATCCATGAATTCTTGTCTCATTTTAGCTCTCTTGTGCCTCACTGGCCATATTTGTGAAATGGAGCTATGTGTAGGATGCTTGACTGCTGAGGTGTGGGGCAGGGCAATGGGAAAGGGCAGGGGTGATGGTTGAGAGAAATGGCTGGAAAGTCAGCCTTGGTTTCCATTCTTGACCCTATTTTTGCTGGGAGGATTGTAGAAGGACCCCCCTTTCTCTGGGCGGCAGTTTTTCTCTGTATTAACAACCACACGGGGAGTTCCTCACATACGATCTTACCTGAAGACCCTCTCCTGATGCCCAGTTGCTGCTGAGAAGCCTGAAGGTGTTCTGCTTGAAGATCTTTGGCAGTTGATCTCTCTATGTGCCTTGGGAAGACAGGTTTTTTTCTTTGTTCTGGTGTTTTGCAATCTCATAATGTTCCTTCACATAAAGTTTCTTGCTGTTTTGATTCGTTGTACTGGTCACTCAGTGGACCCTATAAAACTGGCAGCCACTGTACTTTCATTGCAGGAAGCTTCCTGCATTTCTTGAAAAATATTCTCCCCTTGTTCCTCTTCTTATCTTTTTTTGGAATTCTCATTAGTTGAAGATTGAACCTGAGTTTAACCTCAGTCAACAGCTTCTGTGCTTTCCTCAAATGTCCCTGGCTTGTTGATTTTGTTCTACGTTCTGGAATATTTCCTCCATTCTATATAACTTTTTAATCTATTCTCAAATTTTCTTCTATTGTATTTCCCAAGACCCCTGTCCATCCTGGCAATTAAAACAAAGACTGGATAACCTATCAAGAACTAATTGATATCTTACAGTTCTAGAGGAGGAAAGTCCAAGATCAGCATAACCAGAATGGTCTACGGGAGTCTTCCTCCAGGACTCTTGTCCTCACAAGGGGACAGGGCAAAGGATCTCTGTGGACCTCCTTTATCAGAGTTCTAACCCCATTCATGCAGGTCTGCCCTTCAATTTGCCACCAGAGGGTTTGAGAACCAATTCCAAAGGCCCACCCCCTCTTAAAGACTTTGAGTTTTCAATTTATAAATTTGGGAAGGACACATACATCCAAATCATATGAAGCCCTCTCTTGTCATAAGATTCGCTTCATTTTTTACAACCTTTTATTTTTAACAAACTGCTTTTAGAACAGTGTTAGGCTCACACAAAATTAAGTGGAAATTAGAGTTCTCATATGTTCCCTAGCACCCCTCCCCCTCCCCCTCCCCACACACAGAGAAACATGGCCTCTCCCACACTTGATAACCTTCACTACAATTGTGCATTTGTTAAAAATGGTGAAACCATATTGAAAACTCAGATTCATCCAGTCCATAGATTCCATGAGGGTTCTCTTGTATGGATATATAATGACACGTATCCATCATTACAGTACACAGAGTAGTTGCGCTGTCCTAAAAATCCTCTGCCATTCCCTCTATTCATCCCTCCCTCCTCTCTAATCCTTGGCAAACACTGATTTTACTGTTTCCATAGTTTTGCCCTTTCCCAGAATGTCACAGAGTTGGAATTTTGCACTATGCAATCGTCTTTGACATAATATTTCTCTACCTCTCAAAGGGTATTAATTTTAATCTTTCTGAAATTTTCTTTGGTTCCCTGCGTTAACTAGGCTTCCTTTATATTTTATTTTGTTTGTTAGTGATTGGTTTTAATATCTGTCTGTCCTGGAACAGGCTATCCTCAAAGCGCTGTTGGTCCTGGTCTATATATTCATAGAACCTCTTCCCTATCCGTTCACATTAATATGGGGAACAAACATGCTCCAAGGAGTCTGTGCCCTGGGAAGTCCTGATGGGGTAGACTGTAGGGTGGTCCAAATGAAACAAGCAGTTCTTTTTTAAATTTTTTAAAATTGTGCCCGCTCCAGCAAATCGATGAACAACGGGATGACAGTGATACAGTGACAGTGATTAGTGAATCACCGTGAGGTACAGTTACAAACTTACAAACTTTTGTGCTTGCATTTCAGTCATGCAATGGTCGAGTACCCATCCCTCCACCAGTGCCCATTCTCCACCACCAATGGTCCGAACATCCCTCCCAACACCCCCACCCCATTCCCTCCACCCCACCCCGCCTCTGTGGCAGGGCATTCCCTTTTGCTCTCTCTCCTTTTGGGTATTGTGGTTTGCAGCAGAGGTACTAAGTGGTCATCATAGTCTACTTTCAGCCTGCATCTCCCATCCCAAACAGGCCCTCTTAGCACCCTTTACTTGGTGGTCCCTTCTCTATCTGAGCTGCTTTTTCCCCCAGCATATGAGGCCGGCTTCTAAGCTGTGGAGTAATCTTCCTGGTACTTATCTCTACTATTCTTGGGTGTTAGTCTCCCATTCTGTTACTTTATATTCCACAAATGAGTGCAATTTTTCTATGTCTGTCCCTCTCTTTCTTTTTTTTTTTGTTTTTTGGGTCTCACCTGGCGATGCACAGGGGTTACTCCTGGCTTTCCACTCAGGAGTTACTCCTGGCGGTGCTCAGGGACCATATGAGATGCTGGAGATCGAACCCGGGTCGGCCGCGTGCAAGGCAAACGCCCTACCCACTGTGCTATCACTCCAGCCCCTGTCCCTCTCTTTCTGACTCATTTCACTTAACATGATATTCTTCATGTTAATCCACTTATATGCAAATTTTATGACTTCATCTTTTCCAATAGCTGCATAGTATTCCATTGTGTAGATGTACCAAAGTTTCTTTAACCAGTCATCTGTTCTCTGGCATTCGGGTTTTTTTCTGAAACAAGTAGTTCTTAGGAACTCCCAAGTCCTCCTTTTCTGGTTCTCTAGTGACCCTGTCTTCTGGTATTCTGGAGTCTATCTAGGGAGCAGCATGGGATCTTCCCAGTGAGCTGCTGGTCAGCTCTGTTGTCAGTAGATCCACTGTATGGTGTGCCCACATGGGCATGTCTCCAGTGCGGCAGCCCCTTCGCTTCTGTCAGAGTTATTGGGCCAGGTCTCGGGAACTACGAGTCCAGCTACTCCTGGTCCCCAAACTGATGGCCCCTGTCATCAGCCCTGCTCTGCAGATCCCAATGCCTTGATTCCCAACCCTCCTGTGGTTTGCTTTCCCTGATGTTGTTCCCCCACCTTCACTTCCCATTTCTCCCCCCTTCGGGTCTAGGAGACTTTTCTTGGTATGCCTAGAGTATGCATCTTCCAGTAAGTGTCACCTTGTCCACCGAGTCCCCGTGAGTCTCCAAGACCTGTGATTCTGGCTTTAAAGAAAACAGTTTTCTGAGCACAGACCATGAGAGGCCCAAAGTCTTGTCCTTATCTCAGTCCTTTTCCTTTTCCTTATCAGAGAAGCAATCATAGCTCCTCCTTTCTATGGCCTAGCAGAAGGTAGTTGGGGGATTATCCAGGTAGAAACGTGTCACCTCTCTTATTTTGACCTCAGAGTAAAGAGATTTGCCCAACTCATTGTATGTTGTCTCTCCTCCTTTCTTCTTGAAACCCCAGGCCTCTTGACATGGGATAAATATCACCAATTAGCCCCCACTTTTTCTCAGAACTGCCTTCAGGAACGTTCTCCATATGCCTGTCATGAAATTGTGTTTTCTCTTGCTAACCTGAGTGATGCTGTGAAGAGGACTTGGGCAACACGAGAGGAACCCAGAGGGGTGGACTTTCCTTTACATCAGAGGAAAACAGGCCTCCAGTTCTTTAGGGCCATCTAAGCCAGGTCCAAAGAGGCTGCAGAGAGAAATAGGGATACGCAACCAGCCATCCTCAAGAGACTCAGGGCCAACAGTTGTCTGGAAAAGGAAAAAATGATTCCTTTTGGTCTCCATCATTTCTCCTGCTGGTCTGACATCCTGTTGATCGAACAGAACATATTCAGGTCAGGCTGGTTAGTTAGAGGTGTCCGGCACCTTTGGGGCCTTCTAGACCACAGATCTGACTGGTCACGGAAGAATCACCAGGCTAGAGACCTGCAGCGAGCTGCAGGCACTGGGAGGCTTTCAATCAGGAAAAACAATGGTTTCTCTCGAGGGGTATTGATTCTCTTTCAATGCTAAGAAATAACTTTGACCTCAGTTGCCATGGAAGACAGAGGCCACAGGGGGATACGGTAAGAGGCATCTTACTGTGCTAACTCGGTTTGCTTCCCAGCAAAGTTGCCAGCCCTCTTGCCTGGTGTCACTGTGCCTTTGGGGCCCAGAGCCACCGCTGCCATAGCGATGAGAACACACAGCCATCTGGCATTTGAGAAGCGGAGACTGCCAGTAAATACCTGCCTCCCACGTGCCGCCGCCAGAGTGAATTTGGCGAACGGCATGAAGTTGGGCCTGGGGCCTGCACCTCATGGAGTGGAGGGCAAGGTGACCTGGTCATTGAGATCTATAAGCAGAACCATCCTCTCCCCACGCTCCCTTGATGCCTCTCCCCATCCCTGGGAGTCCCACTGCATAGAAAGGGCAGGAACCCCCACACACAGACAAAGGTATCCCCCCTTTCTGGCTGGCCCTGCAAACACACCTCAGTAATCACAGATCTGGTCCCCAAAACTCTGATACTCCCCCATCTCTGCCCCACTGCCCCTCAGTCTCTCATGCTGTCGATGCTGGCACACAGACACTAGTCCCATCCCAGTCTTCGGAAAGAACTTAGGAACTGGGGGAACCTACCCAGGCCATCACAGAATCTGGGTCCCAGGACAGGACACTCCAGAGCCAAATCAATGCCAAAGTTGTCAGACGGTGCCGTAAAGCAGGACAGTCTCAGCCATCGCTCACTATCTCAGCCCCCTGAGCACTATGGACCCTGGAGTCTCAACCTCCGGGTTGGATTGGTCGATACTCCAGACGGGAGTCAGATCTGTTCCAGGACCCTGAGAAGTAGCAGGTTAAGTTATAGGATTGCACTCTTTGGCAAAGAAAACTCCCAAATAGCCTCAAGGGACCCCGAGAAGCCTTATTGGAACTCACAGCAAGGGACCCCCACACAGAGGCTTCGCAACCTGCAGCTGCCCCCCTTGCCAAGGTCTGGCCTAGACAGTTCTGTGTCACTCTGTGGTCCTCCAAGGATCCTCAGAAAATTAAGCTACTGGGGTGGGTTTTCCCTTTGACATAAAACCTGGCCCTCTCTCTATCTCCCAGAAATGTTTCTGGCCAGCAAGGAGTGGGGGGTTATTTGTTACTTCTCTTCTGATGGGTGAGCAAGGCCTCCCTGAAAACGACAAGAGGTGGCTCCCTCCTAGGGGGTCAAACTTCGAAATGAAAAGAGGCAGGCTTCCCTGAGCCAGTTTCCCCACTTCAGGCAGTGCCCCCCACCCTGAAGGCAGGTGCACAGAGAATGGTCAGGCAGCTGGGTCAGCAGCTGGGCTCTCCCTCACTGCAGACAGTGGGTTCCAGCAGACAGCAACACCAGGGCCCGGGCAGCCTGGCCTATGTCACAGCTGCCAGTGCCGGACCAGGAACACCCAAGTGCAGGCCCGTGAGTGGGCACCATGCCAGGGGGCATTAGCATGCTTGCCAGCAAGGCCACCTAAGCTTCTCCAGCATTGGAAGCCAGGGACATAGCTCGCAAGAACACAAGGCTGGCAGCTCCTAACTCCTCCGAATTCCCCACCCAGCCTGAAGATGGGGGTCCCAGAAGGCCTCAGTGGGCGTGAGGTTCAGAGCCAATAGCAAAGGGCTGGCACAAGGGATGCTTGTGTTCCTCGGGGCTCCTGATGTGCACCGCCCTTGCCCCAAGTGCTAAGGGTGAGGAATTGAGCTCCATGCTCTCAGGAACGCTGTCACATCAGCCTCCCAGAGACAAACAGCAGGCGAGCCCAGGGAGAAATGAAACGGCCCGTGAGTTGGGCAGGACACGGGCAATGGGCTGGCAAGACAGGGCAGAGGGCAGTGGAAACTATTCCTCCCCTGGATCTTCTGCACCTCACTGGTCCTAATTGATGACATCAAATGTGCTCAATTTCCACAGAAGAGGCAATTACCTAGGCTTGTTCCACCCCAATCAGCAGAGCAAGCAGGAGCCTCTGGGGCCACACACTATTCACTTTTTTTTTTTTTGCTTTTTGGGTCACACCTGGCGATGCACAGGGTTTACTCCTGGCTCTGCACTCAGGAATAACCCCTGGCGGTGCTCAGGGGACCATATGGGATGCTGGGAATCGAACCCGGGTCGGCCGCGTGCAAGGCAAACGCCCTACCCGCTGTGCTATCGCTCCAGCCCCCACACTATTCACTTTTGTGAAAAGACCCCAAGCCATAAAATGAGGGCAATTATTTTGGTCTTATAACCTTTTTGCTTGCCAAAAATTATCTGGCACTGGTACAAGGCCTTGTGGGACAGGAGGAAGAGTGACCTGAGCCAGCCTGAAAGCCCCAAGCTCCTGCAGATGTTCCTGGTGATCAAACAGCACCGGTGGGGCGCAGTCCAATGGAGAATGAAGCAGTAAGATGGATGGTGGTGAGCTCCATCTAGTTCAGCCACGGCTACAGCCCATGTGGCCTCGAAAAGTAGCGCACTTCCCGCTCTAGGGCAGGGAGAGTTTTTTCCTTGCTTCCTTCCAAAGAAGGTTGTCGGAGTGTCGGGAAGATAGCTCAAGTGGTAAAGCACATCCTCTGAATGTGCAATGACCTGAGTTCTATAACCACAGTGCATGGTTGCCTCAATAAACACCATGAGTGGCCCTGATGACTGCCAAGCCACACTGGCTCAAATGTTTCGAGCTCTGCTGAGGAATGGCCCCAAAGGCCCCAAGTACTGCTGAGTATGTCACCTATTAAAAAGTAAAAGCAGGTTGTCAGACATCATAAGATCTTGGGGGTCAATTTGCTCTGGGAGAACAGTTGGGCATGCAGTATCTGTGGGACAAAGAGAGAGGCAGACAGGGCTGTCACAATGGTACAGCAGTTAAGGTGTTGCCTTGCACGTGACTAACTCGGGTTCTATCCCCAACATCCCATATGGTCCTCTGAGCCCGCCGGGTGTAACCCCTGAGCATTCTCGGGTGTGGCTCAAAACAAATAAAACACAGAGGAGCAGAGCTGATGGAAGAACTCTCAAGACCAATGGAGAAGCCACTGGAACTTGGGTCTGCAGTGGTGATGAGCGTGAGGTGTCCCCTCATACTTGAACACATGCAGATCATTCTGGAAGCATCTGGAGTGGGTCCTCCAGAAAACCCACTTCCTGCACACTCACTAGCCTTGCCTTGCCCCAGGCCTGCAGGGGTTCTAGCTTTCAGCCATCACAACTAGACATGGTTTGAGGAGATGTACATATGGAACCCTTGATTGTTCTAGAACTTCTTCAGGGAGGTTACAGTATTTCCATACTGAGCAGCAAATGACTTCTGGATTCCACTCTGTCGCTGACTCTCACTATTGCTGTGACAAAATCCACGTTCATGTGGTTTTCCAATGCTTTCAGATATGGCTGGGGTTTGACCCAATGTCTGTACCTAAGGGAGGGTTGGTCCCTAAGGTGCTGACTCAGCACTCTCATGAGCAAACAGATCAAACTACATCCTCCTGAGCCCCAGGCCTGGGCAGGATAGGGGAAGTCTCTAAAGGAAGGCATGACTAGGGTAGGCTCTGTACCAGAGGTCCCATATGATTGGCTGATCCATGACATACAATGCCACCCTGCTCTACCTTGGCCCAGCCAGAACCAAAAAGCCAATCCTCCCTCACCTCTAGCCTCTGTGGTCAGGAAAGACCCCAGTCGACTGCCCCCTTGGGTATGGAGGGCATCTTGTGCTGCCTGCTAAGTGGCATGAGTTTACCTCCCTGGAGGAATCACAGATACCAATGGGTAGCTGTGTTCCTCTAGTTTCTAGAAATTTCCCTGGTTGGTGCTTCTCCCTCCCTACAGGTCCTATGAGCCCTCTTTGGAAGCTGAGAGAGGTAGAGTAGATTGAATGTGGGCCACTGCAGATTTACCCCTGTACTAATCTCCAGAACCTATAGATATTGCCTTATATGGCACATGTGATGCTTTAGGTAAGTATGATGAGATGAGAAGATTATCCTGAGTTACCTGGATAGGCCCTAAAAGTGATCAGATACATACTAAAATGCCAGACACAGGAGGAAAGACAGAGGCAGATATTGGATGGGGGGATATAACCACAAGCCAAGGAATGCTTGGGGCCACCGGAAGTGGGAAGAGCTGAGGAAGCCTTCTCCTCTGAAGTTCCCAGCCAGCGCCTGGAAATGCAGACAGATTTGTTTCTAATTCCTGGCATCCAGAACTGAGAAAGAAGAGATTTCTGCTATACTCTGCTACCCCAGTTTGTGGTGCTTTATTACAGGAACTGCAAGAAACTAATTAAAAAATCCATGCCAAAGGGACTCAAACCTGGTCCCAGCTCAAAAGGCCTTGGGAAAAGACCCTACTCAAACCCAATCCTGACCAAAAGCTTTTAGCTCAGACAACTAGAAAATTTCTTTTCTTTACCAGAAAAAAAAAAGCATGACAGCAATCAATGAAAAAAAATAACCATTACTCTTTGGAGATGCACTTTGCAGCAATTTTGCTGGGAACTATCCGTTCCTCAAGACGTGGAGTCGGTGGGGAAAAGGCAGGGCTGGGGCAGAGTTTTCACGTAGCAGATGCACATTTTGGGTTTGGGGTCTCACATCAACGGGAGAGTAGACATCACTACAGAGGAGAAGATAGCAAAGATGAGTGGCAAGCATGGGTGATAGAGAGAGAAAGAGGAGCGAGTCATGTCTTCGATATTCGTCTCAGGGGTCCCAGGGGTTACGAGTCAAGCAGAATGAAGTCACAGGGAGAAATCTGAGATCCTGCATGAGCACACCCTCAACCAAATTCCCCAGTGCCTAGCAGGGCCCTGACAGCAGGCCCTGAGACTCCAGACCCTCAGGATGGCTTTAATAGAGCTTGAGGCCCTAGGCAAAGAAGACAAAAGTCCCTAAGATCTAGAGATCTCAGCTGCCCCTGAGCTCCATGTCGCATACCTAGAGATGAGTGTTCTGAGGGAGTAGGTCTCAGACGGAAAGGGAACACAAGACCGCCACATGGAGCTGGTTAAGGGGGGTTGTGAGAAATATTCTCAGGTGTCCAGAGCAGATCCGCACTCCCCACCCAGAGCAGCAGGCTCCCTGAGAGACGAAGGCTCCTGCCTGATGGTGAGTCACTTTCGGAACCAAGTCAGGCCTGGAATTTAATCAGGACTTGCCGCTTTAGGAAGAAAGGGCTTATCAATTTAGGACTAGATGTCTTGTTAGCCTTTACCAGAGTGGTAAAAGAGACGCACCAGGTGACAAGAGACTAGAAAGAGCTTGAACGGCCCGAGGCCCCTGAGTGCCTGGCTTGAAGCCCCTCCTAGTCCCATGGGAAAGCAGCTCAGCCTCTTTGAGGACAGAGAGGGCAGCCCTGACAGCCACACTGCCGCTGGGGAGGCTCTCCAGGGAGCTGGCACCAGGCCTCAGCCACAGACCCCCACGTGGACTGGTGGCTCAGTCAGTGGGTGAAAGCTACCTTCATGATCCAGCTTCTGGGTTTTGTGCTTCTACAGGTTTACTCCTTCCACTCCCGAGGAAGGATGGCGATTCTGAGCGGGAGCCTCGGTATTCCCTCAGTCAGGCCTGTCCCTCTCGGGCCCACGACAGGCTCTGCCCTGTGGAATGTGCCCTCCACAGGAACTCAGCTCGCTGCAGCTGTCAGAGTCCCTATCCAAACACACACGCTGCCGCCCTGCAGACATTCGGACAGCATGTTTGAGGGTGAGGCTTCTCTCAGTAAGTGTGTGTGGGTGTGTGCGCACATGCATGCGCTCAGGTTTATGCCCAGGACAGGGCAGATGGCCCCACCACTAAGCAGCTGGATCCAGTTGATCATTCCAGATGCTTCCAGCATGGTCAATTCACGATAGACAATACAGAGGATAAGGAGCTTGCCTAGCATGTGGCTGTCACAGGTCCGGAAAACCAAAAAAACCCCAAAACCAAAAGGTCAGTAATGGGGCCAGAGAGCTATTAAGGGGATCAGGTGTCTGTCTTGCCCGAGGATGACCCAGGTTCAATATCTGGCACTACATAGGGTTATGTGTCACTTACAGAAATGACCCCTCAGCACAGAGCCAGGGATGAGCCTTGAGCACAGCTGGGTGTGGCCCCCAAGCCAAAAGAATAATAATTAATGAGTCATTTTAGTTTTTTGAAATTGTCCCTGGGACCATGGCGAGAGAACATATCATAAACTGGGGGCTTGGGGTGGTGTTACAACAATGGAAACATTCTCTTGCAGTTCTGGAGGCTGGAAGTGCTACGCCAGTGGTAGTATCTCCTAGCTGGGAGATTGGCATTGGGAGAGCCTCCTCCTCGAGGAATTCTGGGGAAGTTTCCCTCTTCAAATCCTCGTGGTTGTCGATGCTCCTGGGACTGAGACATCATCCCTCCCACCTCTATCACCATCTTCCCATCACATGTCCCCTCTGTGTCTGGCATCTGTCCCTTTCCTTCCCTCCTATGAGGAGTCTAATAGCTGCATTTAGGGCCCCATTGAATAATATAGAGTAATCCCTCAACTCATGCTTCTTCCTGCTATCTACAGAGTCCTTTTATACCATTTAAGGTAATATTCACAGGTTCCAGGGATCCCAACATAGATCTCTTTGGGGGAACACTTTGGGGCCTACTAGACCACCATTTGGATCTTTCTTGACTATTTCCACATCCATCCCATGTTGACTTAAATATGTTCGCAGGATTCACTTGTCCTCAGCTGTCAAAAGTCAGTGGAAAAACATTCACAACTCCTCCCCCCCAATCCAACGCTTAGCCATGCCCTGGTATATTAAGACACAAGTTGCCTCTGGCCCACTTCAGACCTCACCCAGTGGAATGTGCCTTCCGCTATAACCCAGCTCATTGCAGCTGTCACTGAACGCCCATCCAAACACCCTGGAGGACTCAAAACATTCTTGTAAGCATTCTTGATGGCAGAGGCTTCTTATATGTGTGTGTTTGTATCTGTGTCTGTATGCACATGTGTATGCACGTACACACAGGTGTCGGTGTGCACATGTACATGCAGGGAATGGAGCACTGACCTAAAGAGACAGTTTTGAAACCTTGACCTCCCAAGCAACTGAGACATTCACACCCAGGCCAGGCACCTCTACTGGCATATGCTGAGAACAAGTAATACCACTTAGTGAGATTCTGACCATCTGTGGAAGGACCTGTTCCAAAGTTTAGGGGATATCCAGCCAAAGTGTCATCAAGGATAGGAGATGAGACAATTTGCAAGTGCCCAGCAGCTTAAGAGGCAAGAGAAACTTTGTGAAAGGGAAACATGGAGAATCTAAAAACTCACTTATTCTCCCACCTGCCTTATGGCCACCCACACCACTGAAAGGACCTGTGCAAGGTAGTTCAAAGTGTGAATGGGAACCAGCCTCCATCTTGTCTTGGCCTGTGATGAGGTGGCAGAAAGGCTCCCACAGATACCGTCATGATCTCATATCTGAAGTGCATCCCTAGACTCTGGATCAGAACACTGACTCTACCCAAAGCTTGTGAATAGTTGGCGATGTTGGGACAAAAGTTAAAATATCTGTGATGGTTTATTATAGTTGTTCATTTGGGTACATTATGGTGCTGCATGTTTGGTTAAACACCAGCTTAGATGTTGCTGAAAACGTTCTTTTCAGACATGGTTAGCTTTTTAATCAGTGGACCTATAGTAAATCAGATTCTACTCCGTAATGTTGTTGGGCCTCATCAAATCAGCCAAAGGTCCAAATATATTTTTTAAAGGCCTAAATACAACAAGTACTAAAGTTTCATGAAAAGAAACCCTTCCTGAGTTTCCAAACATTAGCCCCAAGACTCATTATCATTCTTACTGACAGCCCAGTCTGCTGGCCTGCCCTACAAATTCAGACTTTCCAGCCCTTACAGTCAGACACCAATTCTTTTAGATAGCTATCTAGATAAGATAGGTAAAGAGATCCATGAGATAAGTGACAGATATAGAAATATATAGATACATACTTAGATGATTGATAGATGACAGAAAAATGATAAAATAGATGTCTACAGTAAAAGAAAGAAGTATGTATGTAAATGTAGAATAGATGATAAATGGTTGGTAATAGATGGTGGGTGATAGATGATTAATAGACTGAGAGAAACATGCTAGGTAGAGGATAGAGAGAGATTCCAGAACTAGGGGGAGGTCTACATAGATAAGAGAACCCTGACTGGACATTACCCTTATGGTCTTGGAGGGTTTCTGAGTTCTGAGGAGTGAGGGAGCAGACACACACAACCAAAAAAGTCATTCTACAGGGAATGGAGGTGTCTTGGGGCATTTCTCTCTCTGTGCTTCTAAGGAGCCCTGGCCTAGCCTCTCTTTGTGAATGTATCTGTACCGTCCATGCTTGCTCACCAGAACTGGAACTCATACTCAATCAAGCTCCCTGGGGGACCCAGCCAGCCCCGGTGTCCTCAGGCTCATCCCTTTTCAAGTGGTAGAATTCAAGTTCTAGCCACTTCCATATCATAAAGCAGCAGAAGATGGATCTTTGGTCTATGCACCATTCTTTGGTCCAGGATCTCCTGCCCCCAGAGCCCTTCACTGATTCCCATTTCTCAATAGGCCTACAATCAGGGGCATACACGCCCCCACTTCCAGATGAGGAGTTGTGGGGAGTGCTCAGAGAGGTGATGTGGCTTGCCCAATATCACACAGCTAGCATAGGGAAGTACCGTCTATGACATATGAAGCTAAGGCTGTTATTCCCCACAGGTGCCACTTAAAATTATGGTGATAGCTCCTCAGGAGCTGCTCCCCAGACTGTTTGCCTTCCTGAGTCTTAAGACAGGCTCAGAAACTGGTCCAAAGTAGTTGTCAGGCCTGGAGGCTCTGGAAGTCCAGACATCTCTTCAGAAGCAGAGGCTACTAGCAGGAGGTTCATTTGATCAAATTGGGGAGGAGTCTAAAGAGAACTGAGCATTTGAGAATGAGAGAGACTTTCTTCCAGGGACAGTGTTGTCATTGAGCTTGGATTTCAATAGAGTCGGTGAGGGCTCCGTGGAGCCCGGGACATGCTCTTAGGAGGAGGGAGAGTGGGTGGAGAATAGACCGAATTCAGCTCCAGCCAGGACAGCAGCCACTCTGGAGTGAAATTCGAGAGGCTGGCAGAGGTCTTCCTGCCAGGCCTGTAGTCTTCTCTGCAGAAAAATCATTGTGGCCTGGTGGGGGATGGGGAGAGGTGTGCCTACGAGACAGATATAGTGTGGAGGGAGAGAGGAGGGCACTACTCAGCTGGCATCATATCTTCATCCTGGCCAGGCTGGTAAGCTGAGCTGAAAAGAGTGTTGATTGTACTTATAAAGGCATTTCAGCTCTGAATCAGAATCAACAAGTAGAGCAAATGATAAATATTGGACAGAAGGCAAAAGTTACCTTGCATGAGGGAGAAAACACACTCCAAAGACATATGTGCCAGGGAGATTGTGATTATGGCAGAAACAGGCTGAGCAGCCGAAGGTATGTAGGTGGGTCCTATTCATCGGTCCATTTGTCCACCTGCCCTTTGGTCCGTAATCCCATCCTTGATCCATCTACCATTCTTTAATCCATTCACTATTCTTTGGTGCAACCACCATCCTTTGGTCTAGCCACTCATCCTTTGGCTCATGCATCATGCCTTGCTCCATCTAAATTATTCCACTGATGCTTCATTTCAAGTCTCTTTATGTGGGTCTTTGGGTAAGAGGCATGAAGAATATGGCATGAAAGCTGACCCTACATCAGAGTACTCTTCCATTACACTCTACCCTAATCTGTTCCCTATGTCTCGACAATGTACAACTGTTCACTGCTCCAACATGGATGTAGAATGGCAATCCTAAAGGCATTCTTTTCTTTTCCCTCGTGGATACCGCTACTGCAAGCATGGTGAATGTACCGAAAAGCTGCCAGACTTTTTGTAAGAAATGTGGCAAACATCAATCCCACAAAGTCACACAGAATAAGAAGGGCAAGGATTCCCTGTATGCCCAGGAAAAGCGCCGTTATGACAGGAAGCAGAGTGGTTATGGAGGTCAGACTAAACCCATTTTCTGGAAAAAGGCTAAAACTACAAAGAAGATAGCGTTGAGACTTGAATATGTTGAGCCCAACTGGAGATCTGAGAGCATGCTGGCCATTATGAGATGCAAACATTTTTAACTGGGAGGCGATAAAAAAAGAAAGGGACAAGTGATCCAGTTCTAAGCTTCATCTTTTATTGTGAAGACAAAAATCCTGGGCTGTATTAGACTGATGGAATAATCCGTGTTTTAGGAGGGAAATTAAGTAGTGTCATGAAAAAACTCCCTGAGAGGAAAAAAAGGCATTCTGTCCCCACCCAAGCTCCAGAATAATGGGCATAATCATGATCCGTATGTGATGGGACATGGTGGAAAACGGTGTCCAAACATATCAGACACTAACCTTCATATTCTGAGAATGTTCCTTTATATGGTAAAGAAATGTGGCTAATTTTAGGATTTCAGGATAGGTAAAGGATTCTGAGTTCTTCCGAAGGACCATGAATATCATCAGAGTGTTCTGATAATAGGACATGTGAGGAAGAAAGTGAGCCATGGAGGTAGAGAGATGAGTGATGCAGCCACAAGAAACACCCAAAATCCCCACAAGGGGATGAAGACAGAACTTCCTCTGACTTCTGGAGGGAGTATGATCAGGACAGCACTCTGATTTAGCCCGGTGACACTAATTTTGGATGACTGCTTCCAGGCTGTGGGAGAATAAATTTCTGTTGTTTTAAGCCACCAAGTTTGTGGCCATTTGTTAAAGGAAACTAATACACCCTGGCAGGTTGGTTATGAGGGTTCAAGAGGCCCATGTATTTATATTCAGGCTCTAGCACATGGTATGTGCTCCGAGAGTGATAACTGAGCATTACCACAGTGTGCCCGGCCAGGGGTGATATATTAATAGTGCAATCAAAAATTACAAACCTTCCTCAGGCCTGGTTGCATTAAAACCCTCGTTCTTAGAGAAGAATTAAGAACCACAAAGTTGACTTTATTAGTAGCCTATTTTCTTCCTTCTATGTTCATCTTTTACACCAAACCTAAAAGTGCTGCAGTTCAGATAGGAAGAGCTCCTATCTGCATGGTTATATGCAGTGCCTTTGGGTGACAAGGGTCCTGATGTCATCATAGAGCCCCCCACCCCCAGAAGACATACTCAAGGCTCCCTGGGCCTACAACTCCTGTCTCTAGGCCTGACCCATTTATCCCACCTACCTTGTGCCAAAGCCAGAGTCTCCTGTTCTGCCCATCAGCCTCACTCACCCTCACTCCAGGACCCTCTTTCTAGAGCTCCAGCCTCAAGAAGTCATGACAAGGAGAGCATCAGGCATTGGCCGCACCCTCCATTCCGGGATTTTCTTCTTGCTTAGTGAACTTTCCAGAGCCTGGACAGTCCTCAGTGGCCAGTGAGGATGACCTCTCCCTCAGCATGGTGGCAGTCACCGGATCAGAGCCACTGTGATCCCCACAACCTACTGTCATCTTATATTGTCATAAAGTCTCTCCTCTTACACCTGGTCATGGAAAAAACAGCAGCCTCTGAGAACTGCTCTCTGTGTGCACTTGCACGTGCACAACAGCACCGTGTGCCTGTATGTGGACCAGATTGGTCCTGCTCACAGAATATTGGGTGGGGTTTGAGAGGGGCTTTTAAGGGCTTATCCACAAGAAGCGTTTCCTGAATCCTGAGGAGAAGGCAGCTCAAGAGATTCCGCTGTCTTATGAATCCCACTGCTATGCCAGCTGAACCTTTTGAGCTACAAGCCTTGGGTTACTCATCCCCTGGTCCTCCTACAATGGGAGGTCAGGGACCAGGCCTTAATAACCTTCTCTGGAGCTTGTTATCTATGCGACATCCTTGGACCTCAGTTGACTCATATATATAATGGAGATATAACAAGTTATTAACTTATAAGATGTTATGAGAATTATAGTAGGTGAATTCTACCACCAGATAAATAATACAGAGGTTTATGTACTTGCCTTGTATGTGACTGTGGCCACAACATTGGTTTGATCTCTAGCATCACTTATAATCCCCAGAGCACTACCAGGTGTGGCCTCTGAGCACAAAGCAAGGTGTGTACTCCAAGAAGAGAAAAGAAATGAATTCTAGGTGATGCAAGTTGGAGTAAATATACTATTCTCTATTCTTCTCACTAAATATAGCAACCACCCCCTGAAAATTATTTACAGAACAAATAACAAACACTGAAAGGTAGAGAGAGGAAAGTAAACTAAGGACCAGAGGGTCTAAGAACAACACAATGAAGGGGACTTTCTTTTTGTGTCAGACTTGAAGTGGAAAAATTCCAATAATCCAGAAATATTAATGGGAATAAATAAAAGAAGCCTCAACAGAAGTTTGCTCTCTAGCCAAGGGATCAAGCAAAGGGAAAGCATTACATGAAAGAAAACTTTAAGGAAATAGATGCTCTGCTGTAACCAGGCATCACAGAATACACTGTTTGTCTCACCTGCATAGCAAGTACTGAGTGTGAAGCAAATAATTCCGTCCCTTTCGGATTAGAACAGGGCACCCCTTGCAACATGGTAACCAAGGAGACCAGTACCAGAGATGCTTTTGCCCATCACAATATGGAGGCCACCTGGAGAGCAGTAAGAAGAAATCCCTTCCCCTTTCAGCCAATGAGTTGCCATCAGATGCCTATTAGAGAACCAGAACTCCTACCCCCAACTCAGCAGTAACACGGTGCTCCTACATTCCCTACTGGGTGTCAATAGAGAGTGGAGATGCTGAACTTCTGCCTCACCTGCCAAGAACAAAGCAGCATCCATGTCACCCACTCAGCAGGTTTAGATAAACTCCACTCCCTTCTACACAAGATTTCAGTCAGGGACTGGAGTGATAGCACCACGGGTAGGGCATTTGCTTTGCACGCAGCCAACCCAATTCCCAGCATCCCATATGGTCCCCCAAGCACTGCCAGGAGTAATTCCTGAGTGCATGAGCCAAGAGTAACCCCTGTGCATCACCGGGTGTGACCCAAAAGCCAAAAAATAAAAAGATTTCAGTCAATCCCACAACTCCCAACATGACTGAAAAGTGCCAGGGCACAGTCCAATTTACTTACCATACCATGAACTTGGAAAACCACAATTTCCATGGAAAAGACAAACAACCTCTTTAGTTGTCTCAGTTCTCTTGATGTTTGGTGCAAAAATTACAATATGAATTTCAATATACATACAGGAAATAGTTAAGTCAAACACCAACACTAAGAAAAGTCATATGATAGAATGATCTGACAGACATTTTAAAGCAACTGTCATCATACTCTAGCAATCGATTCCAAACATGCTTTAAACAAATGAAAATATAAAATCTTAGCAAAGAAATAAATGTAAAAATAACAATGAAATTTACATCTGAAAAATGCAGAAACTGAAGTAAACATTTCTCTGGATGGACTCAATAGTAGATTGGCAAGAATAGAATTGTCTGTAAACTTGAGGATAGAACAATAGGATTTACTCAATATGAACAATACAACAGTGGTTGGGAGGGATGAATAGCACCTCAGGGGCCTATGTGAATATAATGGAAGTTCATTATACTGAAAGATCATTAAAGATTCTTGTCACTAAAGTCCCAAGAGGAGAGAAAAAGACTAGATCTGGAAACATATTTGAAAAATTAATGACTGAAAAAATTTCCAAGATTCAAAAAGGTAAATGAACCCCAAACATGATAAATCCAAATAAATCTGTACCCTCCCCAGTTTGAAAATAATTACAAGGGGAAATATTTGATGTCTTGAGGGAGAATGAACCTTCTTTAAAAGAATGATGCAATTTGAATGACAGCAGATTTTTTTTCCATTCAAAGCCATGAAAGTCAGAAGGAAATGGCACAATAATTCAGAAATCTAAATCTCAAATAATATCTTTTTGAGGGAAAACTAAGAGAATTGTCTCCAGTAGTTGGGCTAAAGGAAATGTACTAAATAGAAGGAAATGATACAGGAAGGAATCTTAGAACATTAGGAAAGAAAAGAGTAAAAAAAATAAAAATATAAATATAAACGTATATTTGACTTTCCTCCTCTTTGGTTCTCTCAGTTATGTTGATGCTTAGTGCAGAAATTACAATACTCTCTGATATGAATTTTAATTTGTGTATAGGAAATAGTTAAGGCAATTATTAAAAATTAAGAGCCAGAATGTTGTTACAGAGTTAAGGTGTATGCCTTGTATGCAGCTGATTGTGGTTCAATCCCTGACACCACATGATCCACTGTGCAATTTTGGGTCCTGACCTGGATGCCCAACAGCTACCAGGTATGGTCCTGAAGTCCCTTGAGAACTGCTGGGGTGGCTCAGGTACTCCTTAGGATCTAGGTCCCAGGGAGCACTGCATCCTTGGACCCTTGTGTTGAATTGAATGCTAAATATATCCAGGCCTCCTGAATACCACTTGGGAAGCCCCATTAGTGTGAAAAATAAATGAATAAGTGAAAGAATTCTTCTCTTGGAAAACCGGCAAAATCTCATTTAACTCATCATAGTTTTTCTAGGTTCATTTCCCTTCTCTGATTATCCAAGCTAGATCTGGAACCAATCCAGGCAAACCCAGGAATCCAAGTGAAAAAGCCACCCAGAGTAACCTCTACAACAAACAAGTCTTGTTGAGTCCTTTTACATAGCTCTTTCTAGTTATATTTCTACATACACATTCGTTGTGGTACATAGAAATCTGTACCCTGCTTGTTTTTTATGAGCCTTTGTTTGGTGCCCTGGAGCAGAGCCTAAGGCAGTACTTGGAGGAAGGTAGTATATTTGGAAAGTGCAATGGCTCCTTTAGGTATAAAATGATTGAACTGTAGTACCCAGATATTTGTCAAATATTATTCTGCATTTTTCTGTGAAAGATGTTTCCTCTGATGTGATTGGCCTTTCATCCATGGACTTGGAGTAAAGTTGTTCAGAATGCTGTTGGGCCTCACCCAGTCAGTCAAACATGTTCCCTGAACAAAAGGGAGCTCAGCAAAGCAGATGGTCTTTCAGCTTAAACCACAAAATTCCTTCTTCTCTGTGTCCCCAGCCTGGTAGCCCTTCCTGCAGGTATTGCATATGCCATCATCCAGAAGTGTGTGAGCTGGTTCTTCAAAGAGAAATTTCTCTGTGGATGTACACACTCTTGTGGTTGTTTAGGAGAAGCCTGACACACAGGAGATGATCCCAGGAAGCAGGTGTGCAGGGGCAGGGTGCCTGAAGGAATTCAAGGAAAACTTCCTAGAACAGGTGGCATTCCACTTGTTAATTGGAAGAACGGGTGGGATGGAGAGGGTAGGAGAGAACATTCTGAGTTGAAGACTTAGTGTGAGGAAGACCACAAAGCAGATATCTGTGGACCTATTGAAGGACCCAGATGAGATCCTGCAACTACCAGAAGAATCTGTAGGTCTATTCGGTAAACCTCAGAGTAAAGGTCAGTGAGTACGAGTATTAGTAGCTTGAGAGGACCGTGGTACTTGTGTTGAGTATGACCACCATGCAATAAATGGACACTTGCTAATTACCCAGCCTTCTTTCACAAAAGGAACCAGGACATTAGAGGCTGCTCTCAACTGACTACCTTCTTCCTAATCTTCCTGCTCTTCAATCTCTGTTTTGTTTTGGGTTTGGGGGGCACATCCAGCAGGGCTCAACTTACTCTTGGCTCTGCATTCAGGGGTCTCTCTTGGTAGGGCTTGAGGGACCATATGGGGTGCCAGAAATCAAACCCAAGTCAGCCATGTGCAAGGCGAGTGCCTTACCTGCTATACTATCTCTCCAGCCTCCTTTTGACTCTTCTTTCTTTCTTTCTTTTTTTCTTTCTTTCTTTCTTTCTTTCTTTCTTTCTTTCTTTCTTTCTTTCTTTCTTTCTTTCTTTCTTTCTTTCTTTCTTTCTTTTTCCTTCTTTCTTTTTTCTTTCTTTCTTTCTTTCTTTCTTTCTTTCTTTCTTTCTTTCTTTCTTTCTTTCTTTCTTTCTTTCTTTCTTTCTTTCTTTCCTTCTTTCCTTCTTTCTTCCTCCTCCTGAAAATATGGGAGACCTTTGCAGGAGGATGACAGATGACTGAGTTTTTCTCCACATCAGCTTGCCTTGCCCATACCACAACACCACAACTGAACCCACGTATTTCCCTCTCTCCTTCACCACCTCACTCCAACGCCAGTTCTTAGTAGACTCACTTCCCTACCCTCCTATTGACACTCTTACAAACTCTCTCTCTGCACCCGTGTGTATCTGTGTGTCTCTGTCTCCCTTTCTCTCAGCACTATGGATATGGTCCAGATGAGATCCCAGAGTGAGTCTAAAGGCGCGGGAAGGAGTAAAAATGAGAAAAAGTAGGGGGCTGAAACGATAGTAGAGGATCAGGTGCTTGCCTTGCTTGTGGCTGACCCAGACACATGTCAGCTGACCCGACATCCAATATGGTCCCCTGAGCTATGCCAGGAGTAATTCCTGAGTTCAGAGCCAGGGTAGCCCTGAGCACCATAGGGTGTGATGTAAACCCCTTCAAAAAAGCCCCCAAAATCCTTAAATAATTAAGGAAAAAAACTTTTGAAAAAAGAATAGAGAAAGTATCAGAGATGCCCATTTGGCCCATAACAAGACTCTGGAACTGAAACTAAAGTGAAGGCAGCAGTCTACCCCTGCTCTGGAAGGAAGGAGTACAAAGGAGGAAAGGTCTTTCTCAGAGCTTGCCTTTGCCAGACGAAGCCCAAGGACACCTTCAGAAGAGATGTATGTGGACCTGGACAGTCCTTGTGCCATGCAGCAAAAGGATTCTGCACTGTGCTGGCAAGTAACCTCCCCAGCAAGTCATTCAACTGGAGTTGTCTCTTCAAGGAACCCAGCACAGCCTATGCTGGGGAGATGCTGCTAGCAGGAGACTGACAACAACCTCAGTGCCCAAGCTCTCAAAGCCAGCCCAGAGGATACCAGGTGCAACTGAGGCTTGGCTAGCCAAGAAGACACCCCTCCCCACACACAAAAATTACAGTAAAGGGGAAAGCAGCTATGGTTTGTGCATGGTGGCCAGGAATAAGGCAGCTTGAAGTATCCTATCTGCAAGCCAGAATTCTTGACCTAGGAGCCCAGGTCTGTGCCTGGAAATCTTCTACTGCATTTGCATCAAGGCCCCGGCTCATGCCTGGCTGACGGGAAACTGGGAGGGTCACCAAGGTGAGCTGAGGAGCCTCCTCTAGCCAGCCTGACCCTGCCTTCTCGTTGTTTCCACGCAGCCCTCTTCCTTGCTCTCCTTCACTTGGGTCCAGGTTTTTTCACGCAGGCCTTTCCAGGAGTAAAATTCTTGCATAATCATCTGAACCTGCTCTTCAAGTCTGCGCTCTCCCTTAAACATGCATCTCACTCGTCTCTAGGTTTCTTGGCTTGCCTACTTCCACTCCGGAGAAGCCTGCGTTCTCTCTTAAACACATACTTCTTTCTCTCCCCTCACATATTTCTAAATAAGTTTCAATAAAAAAATCTTGCTTCATCAAAAAGAAATAATAATAATAATAATAATGAGCTTGGCCTCTGCTTCATGAAGGCTCAGAGCTAAGGCAGTGTAGGAACTTTCCTTGGTGATATTACTGCCATCTGGAGCCCAGAGACCCCTGGGTTATATCCCTCCACTGGAATGGCTGGGTCTGTCTGCCCAGGCTGGATTTTTTTTTTTGCTTTTTGGGTCACACCAGGTGATGCACAAGGGTTACTCCTGGCTTTGCACTCAGGAATTACCCCTTGCAGTGCTTAGGGGACCATATGGGGTGTTGGGAATCGAACCTGGGTCGGCCGCGTGCAAGGCAAATGCCCTACCTGCTGTGCTATTGCTCCAGCCCCTGTCCAGGATGGATTTTCTGGAGAAACTGGGCAACATGAGATGAGAACCAAGTGAAGTGTGACCCCTCAGGTTGGCACAGTTCCCAGTCCAGGGGGATCGCCAGCCCCAAATGCCTCCCTCTTCCTAAACATGCAGAGTGCCTCAGTCAGTTTATCATTCCCCTGTCCCCTCTCCTTTCTCCCCACTGAACTTCTCCCTCCTGCTTTCTCCCCCAGAAAGACTCACCCCACACCGAGGGCCTCACCATCACAGACGTGACTCAGACTAAGTAAGAATGCCTTTTCTCCCACCAGCCCTATTACCTCCTGGCTATATCCATCACTGTCACCTCCACTTCCATCCCTATGTCTCCTTCCACCATCACCTCCACTCCCATCAGCATCTCCACTTCTGCCTCTCCCACTGCCAATTCTCCCACCACCTGCACCCTCCCCACACCATCTTCTCTCCTACTTCCTTTAAGACTCTAGGAAACACGGCATATGTGATGAGATAGCGTAGCCATCACTGGATCAACCTCTAAGCCTCAGCTTCCTGGTTTGTAAATTGGGAATAATAGCATCACTGTGACGCTTCCATGAAGCCATGCACACAAAAGGCTCAAATGAGTGAATCAGCCACCGTTACCACTACAACTAACAAACAATACTGGCATCATCATTCTCAGGCCAAAACAATAAAAGTGCAACTCCATGAGACTAGAGCCTTTCGTTCATCTCTTCTTCCCTGCATTCAGCATTCGCTGAGCACCCGCTCTGTGCTGAGCCCCTCTACTGTGGTAGGTGTCCAACAGCACGGAAGGTGAAGCCCCTGCAAGGCAGGGAGGCAGAGAGCAAAGCAAACCTCCAGAGGCCAGGGGGAAGCTCACATCTCTGGACCCAGCCAATCAGGAGGGGGTCAGAGGAGGTTTCTCAGGGATCCAGCTCTTTGGAGGGGTTCCACCCTGTGGTCCTCAGGGGGGCACACTGGGGGTGCCCGGGGAGCATATGGGGTGCCAGGATTCAAACCACTGTAACCACATGCAAAGCAAGTAACCTCTGTACGGCCTGTCCAGCCCTCCAGTTCCCCAGCGATAATGTGAGAGCGCAAAGAAGAGCAGATCAGGCAAAGGAAGCAAGCTACTCCGGGGGCGGAGGAGAAAGGGTTTCTATGGTTCCCTGGGTTTTCGCACAATGCCATACAGGACTCTCCTCTGTGCCACAGTGATTTTCAAAGCATTTCACCACCGGCAGCTAATTTAACTCTTAGAGCAGGCCTTACGGGTGAGAGTGGGTGTTCACCCCATTTCAGTCTTAAGGCCACAAAGACACAGAGCGGGAAAGCAGCCTGTAGTGGCTGCTGCCAGTGGACTGGCCTCTGAGTGGCCGAGGCTCGCCTCACCAATACTCCCTTGGTAGCCGGAAATGTTCAGTTTGGGGGAGGGGATGACCTTGTCCCTGGTCACTTGCCTTCAGTTTTTTTTTATTTTTTCACTTTTTGGGTCACACCCAGCGTTGCATAGAGGTTATTCCTGGCTCATGCACTCAGGAATGACTCCTGGCGGTGCTCAGGGGACCATATGGGATGCTGGTTATTGAACCCAGGTCAGCCACAGGCAAGGCAAACACTACGTGCTGCTCCAGCCCACTTGCCTTCAGTTTTTAGATCAACAATTAGATCAGGCCAAAGGCTGGCCAGCCCACACAATCACTCCCATTTTCCTCAGCATCTGAGATTTGGAATCCTGTCGGCCCCTCCAATCCTTCGCCACCTGAGGTCAGGTCTGGCCTGCAAGGGAGGGGGGCATGGGACACAGATCTGTGGGAGGAAGTGGCAGAGGCCCAGTCTCCGGAGCACCAAGAGCCTTTCTTGGGATATGCCTCAGGGCTATCCTGGGGTCTTGGGGGCTTGCCAGGCCTGAAGGCCAGGCACCTGGCAGGAGGGGACTCCTTCAGTGGGCTCACGGAAGCCAGTTTCCTGGGCCATCAATCTCCGACAGGGGGCCTTGCCACCGAAATGGTCATTACAGAGGGATCTAGGGAGGGCTTCCTGCTTCCGGCCATTGTCAGGGGTGCTTAAGATGGGAATCAAGGGGTGTCTGCTGGCTCCTGCCCAGCACCCATCCTTCCTAGGGACCTGGCTGATGGGACTCCACCCTGTGAGTTTTCCCCCACCCCCTTCCACCCACCACAGGCTCGGCAATTTGTAGCTTAATAGTATGACTAAGTGACAGTTACATAACTGGCCCGCTGGAGCAGAGAGAGAGCGTGTTGTGGCTGAGATATTTTTGTTCTTACTTTCCAAGCTCACTGGGGTGTCCGCATGTGAGCACTCTCACCCTATTTCGGGCCTGGCAGTTCATGAATAAAACAGGATTCTCTGCCTGGGGAGGTCAGGAGGACCTGCCCGCCCCCACCCCGCCCCGGCTCAGCCACAGACCTGTACCAGCCCAGGACAGGAGAGCTGTGTGCGCACCTACCTGTTTGTGCCTCCTAAGTCCCCTCCGGCAGGCAAACCTGCTCATCGGACCTGCAGCCTTCCCCATGGGCATCAAACGAGGGGCAGAGTCTGGGCTGTGGGCTGCCGCCTGCAGCGCCCTGGTCGAGCACTGGGGAGAACAAGGACTCCCCTAGGCACTGAAGCACTTCAACCAAGGGACCTCCAGCCACATCTCTATCTACGCTAGCCTGGCCACCCCGGGACGGGCCACAGGGGTGGAGGCCAGGGAATTCCTGGCTTCTCCTGAGGTGCTAATCTAGAGACCACTAGAGCCCCCGACCCCCTGGACCCCCTGGTGCTCACAGACTCAAACCCTTAACCCCCTGGACCCCCTGGTGCTCACAGACTCAAACCCTTAACCCCGGGCCTTAGCAGTGGAAAGCCCCAGGCGGTCTGTCTGTGGCTGGAAGCTGGCCTGAGGAAGGTTCCTATTGTTCTTGGCTGTGAGCCCGAGGCTCAAGGTGCTGGGCTGAGGCTGGGTGAGAAGAAACAGTAGATGTTTCTGCAGAGAGCAGAAGATTTCGGCAACCCCTCAGCACAGAATAAATTAGAGCTTTATTAAGAGGTGCTGTCAAGATACGGCTTGAATCATTCTAATTTGTTGGGTTTTTTTTAAACACCCACCACCATCCACTAGGCCGCCCTCCCCCCACTCGTGCCCAGCCCCCACTCTCCTCACCTTGGTTCTGTCGTCCAAGTCCAACTGGGTTTGTTGGTTTGGGTATCCTGGGGCGGGGGGCTCAGGGGCCACATCTGGCAATGCTTGAGGACTACTCTGTGCTGGGGCTTTCTCATGTAGTGCCCAGTAGAGCCCAGGGCTCCCGCACATAAAGCACGCGCTCCGGCCATTTGAACCAGCCGCCGCGGTCTCCTGGTCTGTTTTTTATTTTCTTTTTGGGTCATACCCGGTGACACACAGGGGTTACTCCTGGCAATGCTCAGGGGACCATATGGGATGCTGGGAATCGAACCCTGCTCCCACCGCCCCCCGGTCTGCTGCTCTGTTCTTCACTGTGCATTCTCCATTTACCTGCTTCGTTGCCTCTGTTGCACGTGTGGGTGAAACCGACCCGTGCTTGTCTTTCTCCTGAGCTATTCGCATCACACAGTCCCCTGCAGCCCCTTCCATTTTTTTTCAGCGAAAGGCAAGCTCTTTGCTCTTCACATGAATAGCAGTTCGCTGCATTTACCCGACAACTTTTTTTAAATCCCCTCGTCTGTCATGGGGCACTTGGTTTATGTCCTGGCGAGTGTGCTTAGCACTGCAATGCCCTGCAATGCACATAGAGTCCATGAAAGGTGACATGGGACACTGGGGAGCGGACCTCTAGCTAATAGGATGACAGGAGCAGCATGAAGGCAGGAGTCAGGAACTCAAGTCCCTGTTCTGGCCCCATCAGGACTTGCTAGGTGACCTTGGGCAAGTCCCTGCAGACCTCACAGCTCCAAGAATCTCAGCTGAAGAGGACAAAGAAGGGGCTGGCTGCTACTCCCCTGGCCTGGGAGTCAGGCAAGCCTCACTGGGCCTCAGCTTCCTCTCTGAAACCTGAAGAGCAAGGGAGGCGGGGCTTGTGTTAGAGAGGACCCTGGTGGAGTGTCAGTCTCATTCAGACCCGGAGCATGTCTTGGGGCTGCTAGAATGGCCTTCAGGGGGTCTTCCTGGAAGGGGAGAACGTCTTTCCGGGAAGCCTCTGTGTGGGGTTCAGTGGGAGGTTTGCCCTGTCACGTTTGCCCATTTGCGCTCTCTGAAAGGTGGGCCCCGCAGCCCATGCCAGTAGGGTAAGCCAGGGCACCTGATGAGGGAGCTGAGCTGCCAGCCCCTGAGAGTGAGTTGAGTGGGCTGGCAGGTGCCCAGACACAAGGCTCTTTACAACCAAGCAGCATAATCACACACACACACGCACACACACAAAACACAATAGCACATCGAAGACGGTACAAGGTACACCTGGGGAGGGGGAGTGTTCGGCAGTTCACGGGTGCAGATAAAATTCCAAAACCCATGCTTGGACAGGAGATGTGCAGTCCCCAGTTCAATAAATGGCATCTGGGTTGGGAGATAGTCGGTTCTTTCTCATTCCTGGCTGTTCCGCCATTTTTTTCTCAAACAGGTATTATTACTTTGAAAATGGAAATGCCTTAAGCAGCAGCGCTCGCCCTGGCATGAGCATCCACAAACCTTGGGGAGTTGGGAAACACAAGGGTGTCCTGGAGCAGGGTGCCAGCCGTGCCCGAGGGCCCTGTGTTTGGCTTAATGTTCAATCTGCTATCACTGCCCCCAAAGCCTTCGGAGTTTAGCAAGAAGGAACCCAGCGTTTCCACTTTGCCTGGAGCCCCACGAGAATTAGGCAGCTGTCCTGGCTGGAGAAAAAGTCCAGAATCTCTGCTCCAGGCCTTGCCCCTGCTAACCCTGCCCCTGAGAATTTGCATGGCAAGAAGCTTCAGGTAATCCCCGGCCTGTGGCTTGCTAACTCCACTTCCCAAACCACTGTATTTGAATCATAAAAAAAAAGATTGCTCTGAGGAAATTGCTCCCAGGTGCCTAACAGAATGTGTTTACAGACCATTAACTACTTGGAATAGAGAAGATCAATCAGAAATAAAGACAGTGCACTCCCAGATGAGAGGAGCAGCCCTCGAGAAGTCCCACCTTGTGGCTCCCTATGCGGTGGGCCCTGGCCTGGCCATGCTCCCCGGGACCCCTTTCTCTGGCCCATCCCTTTCTTTGTACCTGCTGATGGCAGGCACGCCACTTGCTGGCATTGCAGGACCAGGTCTCATCGCAACACCAGAGCACAAGATGGGTCGCCCAGAGTCCCGGGTGACTGTTGAAGGTCTTGGGGGCACTGTCATGATTCCTGGGGCACCTCAGCTCTCAAGTCTCTCCTTCAACAGGGTCTCAGCTCTGAGATGGTTTGGGGGACCTGAGACGGATCTGCTGTCCACTGTCTCGGGGCTGTCCCACCTAGAACCTAGCAGGAGTGCCCTTGAGATCCCGAGGAACCGGAGCCTGAAGACATCTTCTGGAGTGAGTGTCCCCAAAAGAAGACTCCTAGCTGGGAGAAAGCATGGCAGGACACAGACGTGGGGGGGGGGCTGGTGGAATTAGAAACACGCACACCTCTCCTCCACCTGGGACTGTCACGGCAAACAAATGGGAACCTCCAGAAGCGCTGGTCCCAAGCACGTGAATCCAAGCAGCTGGGAAGTGAGGTCTCCCGAGCAGCGGGAGAAATGGGTTCTACCTTGCAGGAGCCTGGCGCATGCTGGTGAAGAGGGCCACTCCCCCGGTGCCCACTATTAAATAGGGTGTGCTCTGGCCAAATATCAGGGCTAATGGTCATGGCCAGAAGGAAGAGCAATCTGAGTGACCATGGGCCCAGGCTGTGTCTCTCTCTGAGGCTCAGGGTCCTGATGTCGGAATCTCTGAGCACGGCTAGTTAAGGCTTTGCAGGGGTGTGAGGAGCAGAAACAGTGGCCTCCCAGGCCTGCCAGCATCTGACTGAAAGGGGGTCATCAGCCTCGACAAGGATCCTGAGGCCTCCGGGGCTGCTCGGTCTGGAGGGGGAGTCTGGCCTAACCCAGAGAACTCGGGGAAGGGATGAACTCAGTGGGTGGAAACAGAAAGCAGACCTGGGAACTGAATCTGTCATGGGGCTTGTATGGCACCCCCTTCAACACACCCAGAAGTCGAGGAGGAGCCAGGAACACCCACAAGGCCTGTCCAACCAACATTTCTGCTGGGCCACCCAGGACAGGCAGTCCTGGCAAATTTAATAAAAAAAAAAATGGGAGTCATGGTCAGCACTCTTGCGTCCCCAAGAGCCAGGTCACACTCTGAAAATGTGGGTGGGGTTCCCTGGTACATGAAAATGTGGGTGGGGTTCCCTGGTACAGTGTCTGTCCCAGTGCGATGGCCGAAGACCCATCGCCTTCTCTTGAAGCTGTTGCCTTTCCAACTTACAGGCTCACAACAGAACCCTTGCTACTCTAACTTTTGTGTTTGTTTAGAGAGTCCACACCCAGGGTTCTTATGACTTACTCCAGGCTCTGCACTCAGGGGTTACTCGTGGCAGTTTCATGGTACCCTATGGGGTGCTAGGGATCCAACCTGGGTCGGTTGCATGCAAGGAAAGAACCCTCCCCACTTTATGATCACTCCAGCCCCCCCCACACCATGGCTACCCTTACTGTTCTAGAAATCGGAAGTTGCAAGTGGATGGGCTGGAGATCAGGTGCAGTGAGGAGGGCACTTAACTTGCATGCGGCCGACACAGATTTGATCCCTGGTATCTCATATGGTCCCTTGAGCACCATCAGGAGTGATTATTGAATGCAGAGCCAGGTGTACCCCCTGAGCATCATTGGGTGTGGTCCCAAAACAAACAGAAAGAAGTTGGAAGTGGGTATCCCAGGACTGAAGCCAGGATGTCATTGGGCTGTGTTTCTTTCAGGTTGTCCCGGGGACCCCAGTCTCTGTCTTTTCCAGCTTCTCCAGGGCTCAATATTCCTGGATCACCTGGTCACCTGTCCTACTTCTGATTTGGAGCTTCTGTGAAGCAGCCTTCAAATGACCTTCCTGGTCTTTCTGGTCACTCAGGAAATCCCTCCCGCATCTCAAGAGCTTTGTTACAATTCAGGTTCTGGACCTTACATTGTCGTTATTTTCAAAGACCATTATCAGACCAAACTTGTCTTCTGTTTCTCTTTCAGGTTTCCCAGACTCCATGTTCTCTTGGGGGTCCCCACCCTGACCAGGAACTCTAGACCCCAAGCTAGCAGTCTTGGCCAGAAGTGCTGGGCTCAGAGACACAAGTTGAACTTGACTCTGTGCACAAAAGTCTTCTTAGCACTTGATAGATCCACAAGGTTGCCTGTTGAGGAAGGAGCTTAAAGTTCCTACACAAGCACTCCCTGAGCCTCAAAACTCACTCCTCCACCCCACTATCACAGGGAGAGGAACTTTCCCCATCATTTCTTTGTAGCAAACACCTAAGGTGGAGGGTTGGGGGCCCAGAAGGGAAATGGACTTCCTTAGCTCCACCCAGGAACTGAGATGTCACTGGCCCAGGCCGGCAGTGCCCCACATCAAGAGGACATCTGATGAGCAGATCTGGCAACTAGCCAAAAGGATTTGGGGACTGTTCCTCCGGCACAGGAACACATGCCAGTCTACCAGGGAGTTCCTACCACCCTCGGACCTTCCAATCCTGGAAGAAGGGTGACAGAGACAGTTCAAGGCCACTCCCCTGTCTGCAGCTTGCGCCCCATCCCCCACCCTGAGCTGTCCTCCCAGTAGCAGAGAGCTTGGTTCTCCTCTGAAAAGTGGGGGTGGGGGGCAATGTGTGTATCCTGTGTGATTCGGCATGCTGCCACATCTATATGGGTGCATCTCTGGGCCTGTGCACACATGTGCACACATGTGTTCATATGTGTGAGTACACGTGCATGTACCTGTGTGTATATGTGCACCTGTGTATGTCCCTCTCTATGGATGTGTGCATGATCTCTGGACACATGTGTCTCTGTGTGTGCAACCATGAGAACTCGTGTGCCTGTGTTTCTGTGTGTAAGCATGTGCACCTGTGGTAAGAGGCATAGGCCGCTATAACGAAATGCCACAGACAGCGGCACTGAAACCACAGACGTTCCTCCCTCGCTATTCTAGAAGGCAGAAGTCCAAGATGAGATGCTGGCAGACTCAGTTCCTGGTCCTGCCTCCCTTCCTGGCTCATAGTCAGAGATGTCTTTCTACTGTCTCCTTACTCGCTGGAGGCTTAGTCACTCCCTTGCCTGACTTCCCACAGTGCTTTGTGCACATTGCTCTTAGAGCACCTGCCAAGTGGTACTTTAGTCATTTCTGTCCCTGCAGTGAGCAAGGCAGGGCCTTGGCGCTGCTGGGCTCTGCTGTGGCCGGCATCATTCGCCAAGGGACTGAGTGTCTGCTATCATTCCCAAGGCTCACGGTTCTCTCCCTGTTTACGAAGTCTTGATATGCTCATGGGTGCTTTCGCTCCATCAACATCAGCACAGGGGACAGAAGCAGTTGAAGGGAGGGGTGAGTGTGAGCGTCCCCAGGTCCCTCTGAACAGAGTCCTCCACATACTAGCCCAGAGCCCTGCCGGGCCAGAAGTGCGGTCCCAAGCTCAGTGCAAGGGCCCCAAGGTCCGGGGGGACCTGAGCAGTGTTGCAGCACTGCGGCCCAAGAGTGATCACTCCATCAGCCCGGCCTGACCGCCGGGGACCCCTATTCCAGACACAGTGGCAGCAACGAACCAGGACAGCCAGGTCTGGGGTTGAAGGAGGGTCCCGGCAACCAGGGCATAAGGCTAAGGAGCCGTGCTGGCTCCAGCCCTGATGTCTCCTGGCAGAATCCTTGAGAACGAGGCTCTTGGAAACCACGATTGTCTATGCTAGGCAGGAACACCTCTGCCTGTCACCAGCCACATGACCTGGCACTGGGGATGCCGACAAAGTGCGACTTTCAGCAAGTGGGGAACCTCCAAATCCCCACTGCTAAAGTGGGGGAGCAGCCTCCTTTGGGATCCCCTGAACCGCCCACCCCCAGCACGGGGACCAAGCCCAGAATGGTAAGGCGGGGGTGGGGGTGGGGGAAGGAGCTCCTCAGAGGTTTTATTACTTTTGCTTTGTGATGACTGGCTTGGAGCCCACACATTTCTTGAATACATAATAGGGAGTTGGGCGAGACCGCAGAAATAAATTTTATTAACACGCACTCACTGCAGTCCCAGACTCGGCCCTTCTTTCACTGGGTCGGGTCAATTAGCAGGATAATGCAGGGCAGGTTTGCGTCTTAAAGGGTTTAATTAAAGTTTGGGTACAATGAACATGCAAGCCACCAATCTGCCTTTCAGGGCAGGTATTATCTGGAAATTGATTGTAACCTATGCTGGGTCTAGAAAGGCGATTCCTTGGAGGACTTTGAAAGTCCTCTGCCCCTAGTCCACACCACGGTCTTGCATGCCCTCAGTGAGTTCTGGGAGGCCTGGAGGGTCACACAGTTCTCAGGATCAAGGATGCCTTCGGGACCTGCCCCCCCCAACTTAAAGCTGAAGTTCTGAGTCAGGTCCCACCGTCCTGCCACACAGCAGTCACAAGTGCCCCTCTGAGCAGCCCCTGCAGTCAAGGTAACAGACTGGACCGGAAGCAGCCACAGTGCAGACCCAGGGTCCGAAAAGACATTCTGCCGGGTGCCAGAAAGCAGCCTGGTACCAGACTTGGTGCTGGGAGCTGGAGGCTGAGACCAGCCAGGGAGGGACAAGTGACCAGCGCTTCCCTAGAAGGGCCGCCTGAAGCCCATTTCTCAGGAAAAGGTGGGCATTCAAGGGAGTGATGGCCAGGGGCTGGCGCTAGCAGCTATGTTGGGAGAAACAAGGGCGTCTCCCCCACCCCCCACTGCTCCCCCCTCTTCCATTCCCAGGCTGTGGGGGCTGCAGGGACAAGAGTCCTGCCTGAGCCTCTATGACCCGCACAGCCCATGGCAACTGGTAAAAAAGGGAGGGCACTGCCCTGGCTGGCTGCACTTTCCAATGTCCCCTGTGTGGGCTCCCTGCAAAGCTGGGGTCCCCCGCACAACATGACCGCCATGGTGCTGTGCCCTGTAGGTCCCTCTGCCAGTGCTCAGTTGGCAGCCTGCTGAGTTGGGGGAGGTTACAGGGAGCAGTGTCCTGAGTGAATCGACAGGCCCCAGAGAAAGACAGAGCCCCCCAGAAGGGCCTGAGGAGGAAGGCAGGACAGCTTAGAGGAACCACAGGGCTGGCATCCTGGGCCCCACTGGGACAGTTCCCACAAGCGTTGGGCCAGAGGATGGGCCCAAGTCCCAGGCACAGGGCTCCAGGGCTCCAGAGAAAAGCACCCTGAGCCCCAAACCAGGGTGCCAGCATCTTTCCTCCTTCCCTTGGCTGCAGGGTCAGGCTTGAGTTTCACAGTTTCCGCCCCTTCTTTTCTCAACCCCAAAATAAAAAAGGTGGAATTCAAGCGCCTGAGGAATTCCTGGGATTCCTCCGCTGCCAAATTTAGCTCTGGAATGGGATGGACACCTCATGAGGGGCCCTGCTGACTTCCGGCTGATGTGCTAGGCCTCGAAGTTCTGGGTCTGTTAGCAAGTGGGCCCATGCTCTGAAAGAGGGAGGGAGCTGGTGGCCTAGTTGGGGTTGGGGGATGCTTCTGGGAGCTCAGAATGATGCAGCTTTAGGCAGATAGCTGTCCCGGAGGGCCAGATTTTTCATGGAAATTCAGTTTGCTTAGGCCAGTGGGGCCTCCTGTGGGAATTTGACTACCGTCTTGAAAGAGCTAAAGAGAACTTGACAGGGTAAATGGATCAGAGAGCTGAGCACGGGCTTGACATGCTGGAACCCCAGGTTCTCTCGCTGGCCCCACAGAGTACTCAGAGCACCAGGTAGAAGCGATCCCTGAGTACCTTGAGGTGTCACATAACAAAGAATATGAGAGGACCGCAGGGGCTGGGGCCACTGTGGTATGCACAGACACACAGACACACAGACACACACAGACACACACACACACCCCTGGGGATTCCATTAGTCTGTGCTCTCTGCACACACAGTCCCCCAAGCCCCATGGTTGCCAGCCTCAGAGAATCTTTAATGCCCTCCAGAGTTCCTTCAGCTGAGACCCCAGTCCTCTTCCCTGCCTCTAGAGAGCTAAGCCACAAGGCTGTGTAGGTCCCAGGGGTCCCCAGGTCTCAATAAGAGACGTGCAATTCCATCTCCCTGGCTTCCTATCCCAGTGACATTGGACAGGCCACACAGGCCGGCCTTAGCCTCCTCCTCCTGAAACGGAGGCCATGATACAGCCCAAAGTTGAGATTCCGTCTCCATCGGAAATACCCCCAGATGTAGACAGCTCAATTGTGCCCGGGTGGCTGACCCCTTCACAGCACTCCCAGGTGAACTGCAACCCCTTCAGCTGAGCCAGGCCCTGCCAATGAGGATGGGACACGGGGAAGGAGAGCGGGCTGGCTGCCCAGGGGCCCACAGCTTGGCCAGAACGTGGCTTGCCAAGTGCCTCTAGACCTGGTTCAGCCAAAGGAGGCCAACACAGGACTTTGTCACTGGCTAACTCCTAGATGGTTGAGAACACTGGCAGCAATTGGGGGTGCGGGAGAGGACCATGGGGAGGGAAGGTCAGGAAACAGAGGTGGGCCACCTTGCGCTGACACAGCATGCCCAGATCCATTGCCCCTGCCCAGCCCAGTTATGTCATGCTACTCTGTAGCCTTGGGAGCGGGACGGCGCCCTCGGGGCTGGGGAACCTGACTCCCCTGGCATTCTTTGATCCTATCTGTCTTTTCAGCCGGATGGCAGGCCTCTGACACTGTGAAGAAGCCCGCAGGCCCGAGGTAACCCACTGCTAGAAGCCCAGCGGGCAAAAGACACCGCCTCGAAGCCAGACATCGGGAGTCTTCCTCCTGACAGCCCAGCAAAGGGGACGCCCAGAACCTGAGCTCAGCATCTTTTCCTTCGAGACTTAGGGAGGAATCAAAGATGCCAAGGCCCAGGCTTGACCCCATCACTGCATGGTCCCCCAAACACTGGCATCCCAAAGCCTGCCCAGGAATTGCCCTGACACACTCCCCCACCAGGTCCCAGAAGGAACCAGGCCCAAGCAACAAACCCTCCAGCCTGGTTGAATGACTCTCATAGTGTGTGGAACCCGGGCCCCATGAACACCACATGGGAGGTCCCTCGAGAAGCACACAGACACACAAATAAGCAAACTTGGTGTTAGTCGGGGCTCCCTTCTGAGACCCGCCCGCATCCCTGCCGCTCTGGAGTTGGGGCTCTGAGACCAGTGCACATGGGGGGAACTTCCTGGAATCCCTTCATTCTCAGGAGTGTGTGTGCGTGTGTGTGTGTGCACACACACACATATGGTAAGCTGGAGAAGAATCTCACTCTCAGCCCCCTCTGTCAATATTCCCCTAGAACGTGCCTGCTGTCCTAGCACAGCTGTTCCCTGTCTGTACCCAGGCTCCAATGACACTGCGAGGTGAGCTTGGAGAATGTATCGCCTACAGGTCCAGGGGACGGACTTTAACTTGTCACAAGAAAACCATCCATTGCTCTGGAATGGGGTTTTCTACCGGTGTGAACCTAACAATGCAAAGCCATTAGCTCTAGAGGGCTAGCTGCTGAGACCACCTCAAGAAAGAGTCTTCCGGGATCCCGGGGGGCGGGTGGTACCGGCCCCGCCCTCAGCCAAGATTTAAGCGCAGCGGCTGCACGTGTGTGGCCTTTCCGCTTCTGCACGAGCATGATCCCAGAGGCCAACTAAACGTCTTTGGACACCAGCAGCTCGCAGAAATGCCTCTAGACTGAACTGAGCCAGGGCCCCATGTGGCGCCAGGGGGGAAGAGTTTCTCTCTCTCGGATTTTCCATCTTATGAGCTCCACAAAAGGGAAGTAAAAGCTTGCAGTGATGCAATTTCAGGCAGAATTTTCCCTGGACCTTATACAGAAATCCGAAACTGTGCGGCCACTAT
This sequence comes from Sorex araneus, assembly GCF_027595985.1. Classification (NCBI taxonomy): domain Eukaryota; kingdom Metazoa; phylum Chordata; class Mammalia; order Eulipotyphla; family Soricidae; genus Sorex; species Sorex araneus. The sequence continues at coordinate 61,918,143 of NC_073313.1, read as the reverse complement.
GGTGGCCATGCAACCTCATATCTCTTGACTGTCAGCAGTGTGAAATGGTTCCTGCCAGACCAAAGCAGGTCTGACTTTGGGGGGAAACTCCAAACAATAATAGTGAGTTTTTTGTTGAAATATTGAAGGCAATAAAAGTAAAGTGAAAACTATCAGTTACACAGGCGGGGGGCGGGGAGGCATACGGGGGCTTCTGGTGGTGGGAAATGTGCACTGGTGATGGGACGGGGGTGTTGAGCATTGTATAATGAGACTTAGACTGAAAGCTCTGTAACTTTCCACGTGGTGATTCAATAAAAAAAAGAAAGAAAGACAGAGTCCTCCGAGAAGCATCTGAGATGCCTCTATCTGAGAAAGAGAGGGAAGCAGCTTCAAGCTCAATCAAGGTGCCCATGTCAGACACTTGGGACAGCCTTTCTCAGCCTCGCCGTAGCCTCCTCAGTGCCCAGTGCCCCATCAGAGGAGCAACATGCAGCCTAGCACCAGGGCCAGCAGGAAAAGTGCTTTGAGGGTTAGAAGCATAGCACAGCAGGTCAGTCGTTTGCCTGGCGTGAGTTCAACCCAGGTTCGATACCCAGCACCACATGTAGTCCCCCGAGTTACATCAGGAGTAATCCCTGACTACAGAGCTGAGAGTAAGCCCTGGGCACCATCAATTTCCCACCCAGCCCCTGACAGACACCCAGAAAAAAAAAAGAAAAATGATTCTGGCTGATTCATGGCCGCAAGAAGCCCACATTCCCGGCCAGGCATCCTCACTGGGCGAGCAACTCAGCTTGAGCCTGGGGTGCCCATGTAGGGATGGCTCCTGGGACACCCTGGGATGTCAAAGCTCATGGACCCACTCATGCCTGCAGGCCTCTGCACACTTGCCCAGGAAACTCGAGCAGGGAATGTTGCCAGACACACATGCCCGCAAATAAAGCCCTGTAGACCTGGCCCAGGGGGGTACCAAGTTTCCAAGGCCTGTCCTCTGTGAGAACACCTCCTGGCAAGGGGTGCCACCCAGACCTCAGGGCCAGAGCCTATGGCTGGCCTTGGGCACAGGTCCCAAGAGGTCCTTAGCACCATATGTACCACTCACAGGTGTCCCCAGGGGAGAAGGCAGCCTGCCTAGGGACTGTAGCCACAGCTCGACCCTGTAGAATCCAGATTCGCCAGACATGCAATACAGGAGCCTTCATATATTCCTTCGATGTTTAAAGCCCCCTGCCTCAGTTTCTCTGCACAGGCCAGCCTCATACATTGAGTGACAGGAAAGCACATGGGAGAGCAAGAGGGTAAAGTCGCTCCCGAAGGTACCTGGAATGATATCTGGGAGCCTACCTTGGACAGGGGCTAGGGACAGGTAGGAGAAGGGGTTTGAGAATGATCAAACAGGGTTTGAGGAGTGATTGGGGGTGGCAGTGATGGAGTAAGGGTGGGGAAGCGGGGATTGGGGAGGAATGGGGTGAGTTTGAAAATGATTGGGATGGCTGGGAAATGACAGGGGTGAGGGTTGGGGAAAGCTAGGTGGGGGGTGTGATCATGGATTGGGGGTGAATGTGATGGAGAGGATTACTGTGGCTGGAACACATGAGCACTCACTAAATTGGGGGCGAATAGAGCTTGAGAATCTCACAAAGTGGATTATGGCCTAAACCTGGTCTATCATTTTGAATTTGTTTTTTATTTTGCGTTGAATCGCCTTAAATCACAAAGTTTAAAAGATATTTATGATTAAATTGTGGGCATACATTGGTTCAGCACCAATCTCTTCACCAGTGCCACTACCTTCCACTGATGTTCCCAGTTTCCCTCCCACCCCAGCTTACCTGTGTGGTAGGTACCTTTCCCTTCACCCACTGTCCTAGTGTTCCCTTCGCTAACTTACCCACCCCGCCCCCCAGCCCCATCCCAGCCTCAGTGGCAAGCTTCCTACTGAAGACCAATTCTACTGTTCTTCATTTATATTGTCTCTGGGTACTTGATATTCCCCTATAATTGTATGAACCTTTATATACCATCGTTCTTGTGCCAAGCCCTGCAGTTTTAAATATAGTAAGGCCACAATCCCTCCCTCCTAACAATTCAGAGACTCACCAAGTGAAGACTCGGAGATATCTGACTGGTAAGACAACCATTTCATTATGGTTGGGTTTTTTTTTTGGACCGCACCCAGTAGTTTTCTGGGCTTATTCCTGGCTCTGAGATCAGGGCACACTCCTGGTGGTGATCAAGGGAGCATATGAGGTGCCAGGAATCTAACTCAGGTCAGCTGTTGTGTGCAAGGCAAGCGCCTTCCTCAATGTACTATCTCTTTAGCCCCATTTCACCTTGTTGAGCCCACTAGCTCCCAAACATGTTAGAACTCAGCTGCCCTTCTCCTTCGACCGGAGTAAGCTGGGCTTGTACCTCATTTCTGAAACTACAGGATTCAACAGCCACTGAAGGACCTTCCAACATCAACAGGTTCATTATCATCATTATCATTATCATCATCCCATTGATTGTCGAATTTCTCAAGTGGTCTCAGTAATGTCTCCATTCGTCCTAACCCTGAGATTTTAGAAACCTCTTTTTACTTGTCCTTTCCAACAGTGCCGCATTGGAGGCTCTTTCAGGGTCAGGAGAATGAGACCCATCATTGTTACTGGTTTTGGCATATGAATATGCCATGGGGAGTTTGCGAGGCTCTCCCATGTGGGCAGGAAACTCTCAGTAGCTTGCCAGGTTCTCCCAGAGGGAGAACTAAGCTATAAGATGTCGGGCGGCCATGAAGCTCTCTTCCGGGAGCTTGGTTTTATAGTCTCTGGATGTTGGCCATTGGTGGGATTACATGGCGCCAGGGGCAGTCCCTGGGTGTGACCACCTAGCTACTAGAAAATGGGAAATCTGGGCGGAGGAGGCCCAGTCCCAATCCGAGCAGGCTTGGAGGTCTCAGTTCCGGGTCCCACACACCTGCGTTCCTCTGCAGAGTCTCTTGCCCCCGCACTTGGCTGTCTTCCCTGGGGCCCCTCAGAGGGGGTGGGCTTCAGTTTCCCTCCCTGCCCCAAGCAGAGCTCCCGAAGTCGAAGACCTCCAGAGCCTAGCCACAGCCATGCTCAAGGCCCCTCTCCACACATTTGGACAAGCCTCACGCGTGAAGGAAACGGCACAGGAACCCAGGTGTGTGGAATCAACAGGTTAAGGTTCTTAATTTCCGCAGGATCCATTAACCTGGTTGGTCCTTTATTCCCTGTTATCTCTGCATTGGGATGTCAGAGGAGGTGATGAGTCACAGGCGGATTCTGGCTGCGCGCAAATATCTGTGGCCTCAGCAGTTTTGGCAGTGGCCCAGGGCCTTGGCAGCAGCAGGCATTTGACTGTGGATTTGACACTGACGCAGATGCCCTGTGCAGTGATCCCTCTTAGCGCTGTGCTCAGAGAAGGCGCGTAAACTGCATCCTCCAGGAAAGACACGTGAGCGGTGTGTCTGGGCTTTTGCGGGTGTGCTGAGCTGTTTGAAGAGCTAGGTAGATTTAGGGATTTCTCTCCAGGGGAACACAGAAGTATAGACATAGGGGCTGAGCCAGTGTGAGGATACAGAGCTTATGATGCTTGTCTTGTACACTGCAAATCCAGGTTCAATCCCAGGCATCCCCTACGGCCCTGTGAGTACCCCAGGAGTGATTCCTGAGAACAGAGCAGTACTAAACCCTGAACACATCTGGGTGTGTCACCTGCCCCCCTCAAAAAAAATAAACACACACGACTACATATGCAGACACAACATTTGATGTCAAAGCTCAAGCAATTTGTCAAGGACCCACACCCTTCCCTGGACTTCTTAGCAGTGTCTAGATTGACTTCAGAACTCCTGGAATGGTTGCTGAGGCTCCAGGATGGTGAGCGGGATTTCACTTCTCATAATCTTCGACCTCCTGGGAAGTCTGCAAACTTCTTATTTGTCTAGGTGTGAAGGCGGGGGCTAGAGATTCAGGCCCTGCCCTTCAGACCTGGCACTGCAACATGGCCCGGAGCCAGGCACTGTGTCTCTTGGCTCTGGCTAAATTGGGCTGACAACAGGAGTTACAGGAGGCATGGCCCAGAGAGCCGCTCCAGGCTCCACAGACGGGTTTGAGAACGGTCGCTATTAATCACAAAGATAGCTCCTTCGAGGTGGGGCAAAAGCTGCGATGTGAAGAATGTGGGTTGGGGCTTGGGGGATGTAAGACCAGTTGTTGCTGGCAGGAGGGACTTCTTGGGCCAAAGTTTGGGGGTGGGTAAGGGGGACTTGACTTGAGAAAATAAAGTGGCCGGCAGGAGCGCCCAGCACCAGCCACGTGGAGGCTGAGTGAATCCACGAAAGGCAAAGTCCCATGCCTATTCAAGAAATACCCTTCTCCACACAGTTCTCCCCATACTGGCAGGTAGGTAGGGTGGGGGTGGGGGGGCTCCCGTCAGCAACTCAATCCTTCTGGAATTCCCCACAGCAGCTGTCCCTAGGCAAGCCACCAGCCCCACCCCAGACTGAGGCAGCAGCAGGCTCTGTGTAATTCACAGAGAACACCAAAGTGGTCCATCATGAGGGTCCCGTCATCTTTGCCACCTAAACCAGCCCATTCCTTCCTCTCGCTCTTCCTTCTTCCTCCTCAATTGCCTGGGGATAGGAGGACGGTTTCCTCATGGTAGCCGACTTATTTCTCCATCTGGGTCCTGAACCCCAAACTCCCCCTCTCCTCCAAAAACTCACTTCTGGGCTGCAGTGATAGCACAGAGGGTAGGGCATTTGTCTTGCACGTAGCTGACCCGGGTTTTTATTCCCAGTATCCCATATGGTCCCCTGAGCACCACCAGAAGTAATTCCTGAGTGCATGAGCCAGGAGTAACCCAGTGCATCGCTGGGTGTGACCCAAAAATAAAAAAAACTCACTTATTCCAGTAAGACTTCTTGCCTCTGTGTGTTCTATTTGCCCTGGACCCTGCTTCAACGGCTGTGACATCTGTACATCTTGGAGGTATGTACTCCATTCCTTGACTTGGCAAAAGCACTTCCCCTTACAGAGACACTGGTCCACAACACTGTCTCCTCAACAGTCTAGTCAGTGCTATGTCTACTGAAACACCCGAGATTATTTGGGGAGGGGGTCCCGGGATCCTTTGCACCCCAGCTGCACTTTGTGACAGGTTGCATCAGGTACAGAGAGTGCTATCACGAGCCTTAGTGAGCATGGGCCTGTGCCTCCTCACTGCCTGCACCCTCAGAAAGCTGAACCTGAGGCAGAAGCCTATGCGTGGGGGGTTGCACAGGACAGTGACCCAGAGGCTACAGTGAGGAGCAGGAGGAGTACTGTAGAGAAGGAAGGAAGTCAACCCTAGAACATGGTTCTAAAGCCGGCCACAGTGCAAGGAATCTACTAACTGGATCTCGGGAGCCACCGAAGATGCCACAGGAAACACACCCCAAGATTATCTGTAGTGAACATGATGGGAAGGAAAGGGACACAGTTTCCTCCTGGAGCCACCAAAGCCAGGGATGCATGCATGGGTGGGGAGAGATCCCACAATCTCCCACCCCTGGGCATCAGAGAAGCCCAAGGATGGAGGGAGGGAAGAAGCAGGCTTCACAGGTGGCACCAGGCACTGGCAGCTCTCACCCGCATCGGGGTCATCAGAAATGTCACAGACCCAGTCACGAGCACAGTGGCTAGACTTGGAGATGACAAGCCAAGAGACAAATGGGGCACAACGGTTGGGACTCTGTGTGTCTCTCAGAGTGTTCTCCCTACATTGACCCAGCTCTCATGGGTCTTCTTAGAAGACACAGGTCTTCTTATCTGAGAAAACAAAATAATCTTCCTTCTGCCTTTACATATGTGAAGCCCAAGATCCACTGTTTCAGAGGCCCTTTTGAGATGGTGGCCAGCAGCCATGCTCTGAAAACACCATTCACCTCTATTACTGGGCACAGAAGCATCAAGAGCTGCCCTCTGGTTAAGGGAACCAAGATGCTAACAGAAAAACTAGTCCAAAGTCACCAGGTCCTTGGGTCTCCCAGCTCAGCTGCCTCCTTTCTCCTGGATGGCCTGGCAAGTTTCCTTGGGAACGCCCACCCTCTGATTGGGGAGCTCCATTTCATGGCAGACAAGAGGTAATACAGATTATTGTGGCCTCTCCAGGGAGGCTCAGAATATGGTAAAAATGCAGTCTGGAATAAGTACTAGGAAGTTTGCTCCGTGGCTTGGAAGCCAGCCTCACATGCTGGGGAAAAAAGGCAGCTCAGATAGAGAAGGGACCACCACGTAAAGGATGCTTGGAGGACCCTCTCAGGATGGGAGATGCGTGCTGAAAGTAGACTATAGATTGAACACGATGGCCACTCAATACTTCTATTGCGAACCACAACACCCAAAAAGAGAGAGAGAACAAAAGGGAGTGCCCTGCCACAGAGGTGGGGTGGGATGGGGAGTATGGGATGGGGTTCATCTGTGGTGGAGAATGGGCACTGTTGGACGGATGGGTACTCAAGCACTGTATGACTGAAACACAAGCATGAAAATGTGTAAATCTATAACTGTATCCTCACGGTGATTCACCAATAAAAAATAATAATTTTTTTTTAAGATGCAGTCTGGGGTCTGGCACGGAGTGGGCAGGGACACCGATGGGGAATCTAGAAGCACAGAGGGTGCACTCAGAGCCTGCAACCCTACACTCACCCAACTTTGATGGTTGAGCTATGTCAACAGAGAACTTCAAAGGTGGTCCCTGTGACTCTGCGTGTCACCCAGATACACTGTCCTAATTGAAGGAGGGTGTTGGCTACACTCTTCTTCTCTGAAAGCAAGGCTAGGCCATTAGTTCTGATGACCCTTCAGCAAAATGATGGAGGAACAGGAGAGGAAATAACCCGAGTTCTTCAATAGAGGCTCTTCAGAAATGCTCCCATAGTTTCCAGATAATTCAAAGTAGAGGATTGCCTGATCTACAGGGAAACTAGGCTCCAGGAGAGTCCATAGCCCAGAATTAACCTGATCTTACACACCCACTGAACGCCTTTACACGTAACATGGAAGAGTAACCCTAACTCGCTCTTTTTTTTTTCAGCGTATCTACTGGCAAAAGAAACCCAAACTGACCAGGGCCTCATGACAACTTCAAGTTCAATAGAAACCTCACTGTGACATTTTTCCCTATCCAAACCAGAACTTCTAATCTGATGGAGACTTGGAAATAAGAAGGACAAATTCCACCAAGGGGTCACTGGGAGGAATGCGCAGGAGGCCCAGCTGTATGTCCACCACTTAATTTCCAGATTGTAGGCTCTAGCTATTGAGAACCAAACACTGGCTGTTGGCTACATGGAAATACTGCATCCTGGAGATCAGGGCCTCAACTTCACTGGGTATGGTTCTCAACGAGTATTTTATGTGCCACTCACAAAGCTTTCTATTACCGTAATGACACCGAGTGACTGGGCACATTCTAATCCCATTATCCATGTGTTTGTTGCTACATCTCTTTGCCATGAACATAATTTCCCAAGCATCTTTCTTGGAAGGTTTGCTAGGGCTGCCATAACAAAGTGCCACAAATGGGGTGGCTTAAGAGACAGAAATGTATAGTCTCAGTTTCAGAGTCTAGAAGGCCAGTGCACCAAGGTGGGTGAAGTTGGTTCCTTCTGAGGATTCTGAGAGGGGAGTCTGCTCCAGGACTCTCAATTATGCTTATAAGTGATATCTCTCCTTGTGTCTTTTGACTTGGTCTTCCCTCTGTATGTGACTCTGTCCTCATGTCCTCTTTTTGTAAGGATGCCCGTCATCTTGACTACTCCATCCTATGTCACGATGGTCTCATTTTGACCAATCATATCTGCAACAAGCCCATTTCCAAATGCGGACACAACTTCAAGCACCAGAGGTCAAGACCGAAATACACAAATTTGGGAAGAGAACAAAATCTAATGCATGACCACCAGCTAAGCCGGTTGTCACTGCCTGGAGGTCTGTGTATAAGCCACTTCTGCCTCCATGCCAAGTTGATGCACTACTTTGCCACTTGCAAGGCCACCTGCTACAAGTATTTCCTCCTTGCCGTGTTTTTTATGATATCACTGACTGGAGTTGGAATGAATGCAGCAACGAGTCATTATTTTGCATCTGAGAATGAGGCCCAAAGTATTTTACCCTTTATCTATTGATGAATGGAAAACTCTATAAGGCCATAGGCATGACCTGAGTGAAAGGCTGGTTAATGCAACAGATGCAGAAGACTCAAGAATATGCACCATCTGAGTATAACCTTCTTGAATATAAAGTCAAATAAATTACTGTTTTCCTCTTACAAAGAATGTCCTTGTCCAAGTACCTTAATGGGTTTGATAATACCTAGTTTATGATGGACAGCTGCAGTCTTATAGTTACTCGGGGTCTCAAGGTCAAGCACTGATTTTCTCCCAAGGCCCAATAACACTCCTAGACCTGTATTTTAAAAATAGAACAATATTTGACCAGAAGGCATGGCCTTGCTTCAAACCTTGGGATTTTATACAGTGTTGTGCATTCAAGCTGGTCAAAGACACCATACGGCCTTTTTGTCTACCAAAGATCCTCTGTCATCATTTGATCTGACTAGCTACCCAGCTGAAGAATTAGAATAGCCTATAGTGCACTTGGGCATACTACAGGGTGTTCTCTTATTCTAAACCCTAATCAAAATTGGCGAACTTCCAATCAATTGGATAAATATGCTGGAGGAAAATTCTCAAACGAATTCAAAATGTGTCATTTTCTTGAGTACACAGATAAAGGGTGTGGTGTTGGAATTATTTTCATGAGAAACCAATATTAATAGTATTGCAAAATACAGATCTCATTCATTAACATTTTTAAGTAAAATTCAGTTCAAAATGTGTCCTTTTCTTGGATGTCATGGAAAAGTTTCAATTAATAGACTCCTAAGAATGTCACTGATTCTCAAAGTTCATGGATAATACTTCAAGAAGACTGTAAGTGGTTCCCTTCTCCTAACCCAAATGGACAAATGGTCTAGCTCCATTTGCCCATGCTTGTAAGTATGTTGGAGGTACTCATCACTTGATTCCCACCAGGTTCTATTAGTATGATGTCCACAATTTCATCAATATGGTGGATGATAGTAATGTTCTGTGGGGTGTCAAGAAGGTCATAGGAAGGGCTGGAGAGATAGTACAACAGATAAGGTACTTGTCTTCCTTGCAACCGACCTGGATTTGATCCCCAACACCTCATATAGACCCCGATAAGAGTGATCTCTGAGTGTAGAGCCAGGAGTAATCACTGAGTACCACCAGGTGTGACCCAATAACAAAACAGAAGAAATATCACAAGGCCATTGGACAGAGCAGAGAACAGAAAATCCACCCATCCTGGGGTACAATAGAGAATATGTACTCCTAGCTGTATTGTGTGAAGGCAAGTGGCTTTCATTCCACTTATTGAGGGGGGTCAAATAATGTACTCTCCAGACCAAGGGTTACACTGGAAGGACCACAGGATAGTGTGGTCTACTTCTCCAAAGAGGCACATCTAGCTGTACAGACATATCAGAATCAAACACCTGGTAAAGTTTACAGTAAGCAGCTCAGTACCATATATCAGGTCTGTCTTTTTTCCTAGACCCTATTGGTGAATTGAATGAGCCTATGATGCACCAACCACCCTCTCACTCTTAACTCTTGATCTGGAGTTAATTTCTGCAACTCCTTCAGCAATGCTGCTGATTCACTATCTTGGTTGAGAGCTTCCATGATTTCCACCTAGTGGGTCTCAATCTGTGGGTTATTCTGGTTGTTAAAGCTATATATCTGTATACTGGGAATCCAGGGAAATGATTGAAGTGGGTCCCCAGATCCATTAGACCATTGGTCTAGGATTCCATTTATCACTTGGTTTCAGTAAATCTCTTCTCAAACAAGAAACCAGGGACAGCATTCATAGTTTTATAATACTAATACAAGCTCATATCCTGTGTCAATACTTTAAGACTGTAAGTGGTTCCCTTCTCCTAACACAGTTGCCTCACAAATGGATTTAGGTTATCTTGGGGTATAACTGGAACATAATTTTATTATAATTTTATTTTTAATTCTTCTTTGCTTTTTGGGGCTTATTCTTGGCTCTATCCACCTTCTGGTGGGTCTCGGCTGACCATATGGGGTGCCAGGGATTGAACTCAGGTTTGGTCGCATGCAAGGCAAGCACCCTACTGGCAATATTATCTCTACAGGCCTGAAGAACATATTTTCATATGGGATTCTAGTGGCTCTATAAGGTCTTCCAAAAGCATACCAGATTTCCATTCATGCTGATCTCTGGATTTGGGAAATCATACTCAACTTCAGATTTAGAAGTTGGGTATGAAACTTTTTGTGTGTGATAGCTAACAGGTTTATCTTCTGTTTCTGTGCTTTATATTCTTAAGTTATTTTTTGTATTGACTCCTAATATAAAATATTTATCTCTGTCCTGAGGACACAATGGCCTGTAACTCGTTATACATCCCTTCAGATATGATATACTAGACATTACCTGACCTCCCTTCCCATAATAAGAATGATTGTTTCCACCTCATCTATAGCATTCTAGTACCCCATCAACTTCACTGATACTCAGACAACCCAGTTCCATAGTGGTATCTCACACCATAAAAATCAATAAACAGAGGACATCTTCCAATAAAGAGTTCCAAATATGCTAATATCCCTGTTACCCTTTGCCTTGATGAAGACATTTCACCTATGGAATTTGGCTCACCCAAGGAATAAAGTAGTGTGCTAAGTTTTCTAGGATTACACAATAGTTCTTCCATGACACCTTTCCAAACATTGAGTCCTTCTTCAACTCTATACCCTCAAAGTTGCAGCATCTCCAACTCATTTGTCATAAGCTAATGCCATGTCCAAGCTCAAGTTACCCTTTCCACAGAGTATTAGGATCCATTTCTAATGTCCTACAACATTGAATTCCTGGGCACGAGGTCATACTACTATATCAGAAAATTCTTCCAAGCCATAGCCCCTGGGTTAGTCTCTACTTTTTCTTGGGTATCCATGTTCTTTACTTCCAGAAGCAAAATTGCACTTCCAGACTCAGACTCTACTGAGACCTCTGCCCAGTGATCATCCTGGTTCTGTGTAAAGTCCTTTTCTTCTTTGGCAGAAAGAAACAGGATGCCAACTTGGAAGATGATTCTGGAGATTATGGTCATTCAAGAGTCTTAGCAGTTTGTACCCAGGTACCCCCAGCCCAGGTCTCAACCTCCCACTGTTTCCCTATCAAACCCTTGTCATAGAAAATTCTTGAGTCTATCATCAATCTTCTTGCAACTGCCTAATCTTCAAACTTGGTGTTGGTTCTGATTTTCATCATAACCTGCAGGAGATATGGGACTCCTTTAAATGTTTACAGAGTCTCTCTAGCTTCCAAGGGGTGTTATGAATTGATGGTTGTCTGACTCAAGTCTGTAATTTTCTTTATTGCAAGTTTCTTATATGAAAAGCCAGACCTCCCCAATTCTTATGATTACCACGGACACCACGTTGTTCTTGTACTTCTATTGCCACACGCTACATGCTTCTCAGGTGTGTGTGTGAGAGTGACAGTAATGGTGCTGCTACTGCATGTCAGGGATCAACCACCTCTTTTTCCCTCAAAGTGGGATGCTTATTGTCATTCAACTAGTAAGAGCTCCAGCTCCAAACCCCATCCTCTAAATTTTGAAGACCTTTTCTAATGCCAACTCTCTAGTTCTCCAGAAAATCAGAGCAAGAGACAAAAGCCTATGTGCAAGTATCTTTACTTATAAATATGACCCAGAGGAGAAGAAGGGGGATGTTGAGGGGAGGAGCTGAAAAATAAGGAAGGAGGAGGAACCCAAGTGAAGAGAAACTGTTTAATAATGGGACTGGCTGCTTGATGCCATAGAGTAGCTCCAGAAGCTTGGGCAGAGCACAGAGGTATGAGGTAGAGAGAGAGGAGAGCAAGGAATTTTTTGCCTTGCACGCAGTCAACACATGTTCAATCATTGCTACCATATATGGTTCCCTACGTGCCTCTGTAGTGATCCTCAATTGCAGAACCAGGAGTAAGCCTTGAAAAATCTGGGTGTGGTGCCTATCCCCCCAAAAAAGTTACCTGCATGAACTGTATTGAACCACATACAGTAAAAGCTATATTTTGTCTTGAGCAACATGTGTTTGAACTGGACAGATTTTCTAGATAATGTGGACTTACATTCTTCATATGTACAGCACCTTAAGTAAATGTATTTTTTCTTCCTTGTGATTTCTGCAGTAACATTTTCTCTTCTCTAGCTGACTTAACTTACAAAAAGTAATAACAACACAAAACATACAAAATATGTGGGAATAGACTGTTCCTTCCATTAGGAAGCCTCCCGGTCAACAATAGCAGGGTGGTAGTAATAATTGTGTTTTGGGAGAGTCAAAGCAGACCTTCAACTTTATGGTGGGGAAGGAGGCACAGTGACTAATGACCCTAACCCTATCCTGTTCAAGAGGTAGCTGCAGTTCTTTCAGGGGTGACAAGAATAAGAGACATGAAGACTGCTCCAATTTTTCTTGTTTGGTTTGGTTTTGTTTTATTGGCCACACCAGGTGGTGCTCAGGGCTTACTCCTGACTCTGTACTCAGGGATCACCCTTAGCAGGCTCAGGGACCCACGATGGGTGCCAGAGATCAAACCCGGTTCTGTCACAGGCAAGGCAAGTGCCTTATTTGCTGTACTCGGGCGCTGGCCCAGGTTTTTGGTTTTAGATTTGGGTGCCATACTCTGCAGTGCTCAGGGCTTACTTCTGGTTCTGGACTCAGGAATTACTCCTGCTGACACTTGAGGGACCCTAAGAGAGGCACAAGACCAAATCCGGTCTTGAGTCTGCAGCAAGGCAAGTACCTGACGCACCGTACTATTTCTCATTTAACAGCTCTTTCTTCCATGAGTCTAGCAGTGCTGGAACTGTGTGCTCAACGATGCTTGGGAAAGAGATGCCTACTTAACCCTCCTCAGACTGGAGGCTGGAGGCTAGGCTTAAAAAAGAAGCTGGCTTTCACAAGAGCCTGATGATGGGTGGACCTAGGCCACCAGTCCACTGATCCAGAGACTTCTGAGTCCCTCCTGCTGGAGCACAGAGGCCACAAGTGCCCAAGCTGAGGGGCAAGGGACCATGAGGATGCAGGAAAGAAGGGAAGTCCATGGGAGCAGAAAAGAGGGGGGCATCTGTGCAGGGCCAGGAAGGGCATTCCACCTTGAGTCCCATCTGCCCCATCTGGAACTGGGGCATTAGCGGAAGGAGGTTTCTGGAGAGTTCCTTGGGAGCCAGTGAGTAGGAGCTGTGGCAGCGGGAAACAGCACGGGTTGCCATGCTAGAAGCGTTCGGCAATGGCTTTCGATTTGCTCCATCGCACAGTCCTAGGGAACCACAACTGAAAATCAATCCTCACTAATAAATGGCTGGGCAATGTTACCCTGGCAAAATAGCCCTTTCATTAGCAGGAACAAGGGCGGGGCGGGGCGTGCGAGGACTTAGTGTGGAGTTGGGCAGCGGACAGCTTGGGCTGGGAGGTGAAGTTCGGCTGCCTGCTCAGCATCTGAGGGAGAATCCCGGGTCCGCCAGCCCACAGAGGCATTGGGACTGTGGCACCTCCTCGCAGCATCTGAGCCCACAAAGGAGTTTTAAGTTGGCTCTTCAGAAAGCAGGCACCTACCTGTGGCTGGGACATCACAGCCAGGGTCTGGGGGCACTGTGGCTAGCTTCTTTCCCATGCCAACGCCACCCCAAGAGGGACTCTAGATCCATCCCAGCCGGCCAGGCAACTGCCACCAGTATGTGTGGACTCCATTCTTCAAACCATTTGCCCTGCGCCCAATGCCACGCAACGCCGGCACACAGGGACGAGATGGGAATTTGGCTTCACAAAAGGCTCCGATTCAGCCCTCTCTGAATCTCCCTTTTCTGAACGGCAGAGACGTTCAGGCCACTCTCCTCCTCCTGGCAGATGCCCAGTACTGTAATTTCCCACCTAGAGCCACCTTGGAAATGCTTTAGGCAGCCTCCCGAGGGCAAAACATGGCTGTGGATCTGAGACCTCTGATGGTCAGAGGTGGGGTTGGGGAACACAGAGTGGTGTAGAGGTGCCTGGTGAGGAGTTCATCAGGTGGTAGAGGATCTTCTGGCCTCGCTTGCCTCCAAGCTCAGAAGAGCTCGAGGCTCACTGCGAAGAGGCCTTGGTGTCCTTATTCAGTGTCGCAGCTTCTGGTTCCAGTGCCGGGCAGGACCGGTTGTTCACTTCCCTGCTAAATCGTGGGTGGAGAACTGACTGCGCAGCCCGGAGGCCAGCAGCTGGCCACCTCTCCCGTCTGCCCTGGAGCAGGCCTGAACCAGGAACCCCATGCCCTGCCTCCACAGCCAGAGTTCTTAGCACTGCCACCTCCCCAAATCTGGCATGACTGGCTTTGCGGACGCATCCCCTCTCTACAGTGCTCTGTGGGGTGGGTTCCTGGGCACGCTTAGGGACTAGAGAGGTGGCATATGGCCAGGCCCTGCCGCTGGGCTCAGGGGCAGGCTTTGCCCTGGCAAAGACCAGAGCAGTGGTGCTGGTGACCAAAGCTGACACTGGCTCTAGCCAAATAGTAGGTGACCAAAACTGACACTGGCTCTAGCCAAATAGTAGTTCCCATCAGACAAGAACACCCTGAATCCTCTCTCTTCCCACCCCACCAACCCCCCACACACCCATGATCTCTGTAGATGAGGCTGGCATCCAATTAGCCCCATTTTCTTTAAAAAAATGTTATTGACTCACCGTGAGATACAGGTACAAAGCTTTCATGTTTGAGTTTCAGTCATAGAATGTTGAACACCCATCCGTCCATCAGTGCACATTTCCCACCACCAATGTCCCCAATATACCACCCCCATCCCATCCCTCCCCCTGCCTCTGTGGCAGACAATTTCACCCATACTCTCTACTTTTAGGCATTATGGTTTGCAGCACAGATATTGAGATAACCCCATTTTCTAGATGAGAGAATGGAGACCCAGAGAGGGCGAGTAGAGAAGTAGCCAGGCCTGCCTGGGAGTCAGGCCAATGATGGTCTCCTGAGCTTGGCAAGTACCTGAGTCATCTCTGCATGGTCACTTCCTACAGATTGCTCTGTCAGGTATCTCTGTGCCACACCCTGTCAGCCCTCCAGTACAATAACTTGTCCCAAACGATGGCTATGAGGTGCTTTGTCCATGGCTCAGACACACACTGTGCCTGCAGTCCAAGTCAGGAAAAGCTTTACATGCAGTTGCCTGGGGACTCCAGGCACACAGACTCTGCATCCACCTGTTATGGGAAACAGCAAGAGCTGGGCTGTCCAGGCCTGTGGGGTGGCCCGGGAGATGCAGTTACAAGTGAGAGGGGGAGGGGAACAAAGATGATAGGAGTGAGTCGAGAAGGAGGAGCCAGCAGAGGCACAGAACCCAGATCCAAGACTTCAGGGAAGGGCTGCGGTGGTCAGGGACATGGGGAACAGTGTGCACGCGTCACAGAGGTGCGAAAGAACAAGGTGTTCAGGAACAGCTCGGGGGTTACTGTGTCCGCCACATGAGTTTCCTCTGGAGAACAAACCTGGAGAACAGAGGATTATCTCAGGCCTTGGAAACAAATGGACCTGGCCCCGCTATGGCTCACTCTTTCCTGCGACCCAGGATCCCAAGATCATGAATGGGGGTGTCTATCTTCCCCCTGACCCACTGTATTATTTAGAGTACAGGAAATAAAAAACAGAAGCTTTATAGACGGATAGACCAAGAGGCAGATAAATGCAGAGACACATAGAAAGAAAGAGAAGAGGGGCTGGAGCAATAGCACAGTGGGTAGGGCGTTTGCCTTGCATGCGGCCAACCTGGGTTCAATTTCCAGCATCCCATATGGTCCCCTGAGCACCGCCAGGGGTGATTCCTGAGCGCAGAGCCAGGAGTAATCCCTGTGCGTTGCCGGGTATGACCCAAAAAGAAAAAAAAAGAAAGAAAGAGAAGAAACGATAGAGATAAAATGTGAAAGAGAGAAGGAAGGAGGGAAGGAAAGAAGGAAGGAAGGAAGGAAGGAAGGAAGGAAGGAAGGAAGGAAGGAAGGAAGGAAGGAAGGAAGGAAGGAAGGAAGGAAGGAAGGAAGGAAGGAAAGGAGGGAGGGAGGGAGGGAGGAAGGGAGGAAGGAAGGAAGGGAGGGAGGGAGGGAGGGAGGGAGGGAGGGAGGGAGGGAGGGAGGGAGGAAGGAAGGAAGGAAGGAAGGAAGGAAGGAAGGAAGGAAGGAAGGAAGGAAGGAAGGAAGGAAGGAAGGAAGGAAGGAAGGAAGGGCTAACAGTTTTCCAAAGTCGGTGGTGCTGGGTCACCCCCAGGGGTGGTGGGAGTAACCTTGGTGCATTTGAAGGACTCTTTCAATTTGTTCACTGGCCAAAAATAGATTTCCATGGGGTGCTATGTGATATTTTTTCTGAAAAGGGGGCAGAAGGCCAAATAAGTTTGGGAATGTTTGAGATATTGACAGATGATCAGTAGGTGGATGGTGGGCAAATAGGTAAGTAAGTAGATACTAGAGAGATGGATCCATACATAGACCACTGTGGATGGATCAATAGAGACCTGAGTTTATTAGCAGAGTTGGCTCACATGGTCTGATGCCAAGAAGTCCTATTGTCAGCCCTCTGCAAGCTGAAGAGCCAGCAAAGCCAGTAGGATCATTCAGACCAAGCCCAATGACTTCAGAACAAGGGAAGCGCTGGTGGACGGAAGTTCAAGAGTCTGAAGGGTTATGAGCCAAGACACTCTGATGAGGCAACCCCACTCAAGGGGAGCGGGTGAATGGGCCTGGTTTCTGCCCCGTATCTTGGCACTGCTTTTGCCCCCCACCACAGGTGAACCTCATTACTCAGTCTATGATTCAAATGCCATCTCTCCTGCAAAAGTCCCATGGATATCCCAGAGATGAGGGTGCCCTAATTCTCTGGACCCCTGTTCTTGTCAAGTAGACACACAAAACTAACCATCACACCCAGCACTATATAGTTGGAAGAAGCAAACCTGTTCTCCACTTCACAGGGCCACGGAGGTATAGCTATCCTACTCTGGGGAGGCTCACCCATCTCTGCTTTGGGTGACATTTTGGTTAGGTTTTGGAGGGAGGGATGGTGTTGGAATGGATTAAGACTTTGGGGGTGTTGGGCTGAACTAAAGGGACTGGCCATGGTGCATTCCTGTTGCTTCATCCCCCTTTACAGGAGTTGGTTGAGGCACCCCAAGCAGACTAAGAAAGATTAGGGGATTTGGAAGAAGAAACTTTTCCTGAGGGCAGTATTCCATGAAAATATTTATACAGGACGAAAATGAGGTGAGATCTGGATTCTAGAATTTACTCTAATGCCTATAAAGGAAGATGCATTTGGATGGGACACGGCTGCAGATGAAGAGACTATTTGGGCCATGTTGCTGGAATCTTGCCAAAATGGATGGCTGCCTACTATAATAAGAATAGTAATAGTAGTTGTCAGTTCACTTATTTATACAACAGCCAACGCTAACTGATCATTTACACCATGCTGGGTTCTTTGTAAAGATATCTATATATTTATAAAGAATATGTATAACATATATATGGGGCACTCCTGACAGTGCTTACATGCCACCACAGCTATACCCAGTAGTGTTTGAGGGTGGGGAATATGACCCAAGACTGGAACTTCAGGCCTCACACATGCAAAACATGTAGTTCTACTCTGTCATCCACAACGCCAGCCCCTGGATCATTCCAGCAGCCCAACAGGGGTACTCGTTCTGTGCGCACTTCGCACACTAGGAAACTCGGTAAGCAGCGGGCCTGGATTAACCCTGTATTCTGGCTCTGACACATACCTGCATGCAGCGACCCTCAGGGAGGCATTAGACCACTTGTAACAGGCAGCACATCTTTGCCCATTTCTGCGGTCTGCAGATGTGGCAGACCTTTCTCCTGAGCTGGTGCCAGATGGAGAAATAGTGACATTCAAGTGTTACCTCTCTCCTGGCTTATGATTTATGTGTTCGTTGGATTCTGTCCAGGCTGTTGCGTTCCAAACTTCCAAAGCTTGGTTGTGCCACTGAATAGCTGTGTGATCTTAGACAAGTTGCTGGACCTCTCTGACCTCCCCGCCAACTGAACTGAGACATGCCTTCTGATTTCTTTTTTTTTCCTTTTGGGTCACACCCAACAATGCACAGGGATTACTCCTGGCTCTGCACTCAGGAATTACTCCTGGCGGTGCTCAGGGGACCATATGGGATGCTGGGAATCGAACCCGCGTAGGCCCCGTGCAAGGCAAATACCCTACCCTCTGTGCTATCCCTCCAGCTCCACATGCCTTCTTCTGAGGCTTCATTGAGTTCAGGGATGTGCAGCGTGAGGCCTGGCACACACTAGGTGTGGCCTGAGCTTTAGGTGTTTTGATGTGCATATGAGGGTGATTTTCTTTGGGGTGGGGGCAGGAGGAGGGCCACAGGAACATAGCTGTGCTCAGAGCTTATTCCTGGCTCTCTGCTCAGGGATCACGTCTGGTGGTACTCGGCTTTTTATGTAGTGCTCTGGATGTAGCTGGGTTCAGGGATGTGCAAGGCAAGTGCCCTAATCACCATACCAGCTCTCTTGCCGACAGTGTGATTTTTCTAACGCAGAAAGGGAAGCGTATTGTCTGGGTTTCTTAAGACGCTTGTCTGGATGTGGGCTGATTCCCTGGTGTTAGGTCATATTAACCTTCTAAACGGCACTAGTGCCGGAGCAGTCATGGCTGGCTGGTTGCTAGGACAGCCACTGGCCGTGGTTTTTCTGTTGTCGGTTCTTTAATCACAAAATTGCAAATGGTCTGAAGGGTCTTAGAACAGTGGATGGTGCCTCTTCCCATGTGGGGCCTGAGTCGTGCCTGTGCTGTTGGAAAAAATGTCTTTGCATGAAGAGTAATAATTAGCAAGCCATCTGCATACTTTTTTCTATATAAAAGCTTTGACGATGTCTTTCAGTTGTATGGATGGAGCAAGAGGGAAACTGGAAACCATCTGGATTTACGTTAATTTCTTAAATTATTTATCTATCTCTGTTTTAATAACCATTGCCCCCCCCCCTTATCACTGCTTTCATGCTATTACCTATGGCATCTGGAAAGTGGTATTGGTGGAAAGCAAGGAGCTGAGGTGGGAGGGGGGAATTGACTCGGAGCCACAGTTTTCTGGTTTCATGGTGAAATCGATGCCAGCCATTCTCCAGCACCTTAATTAACTGCTCGCTTGCTAATGAGGGCTTTTTTCTTAAAGGTCCCTATTTTTCACATCAGCGAAGTCGCCAGGAAATTACAATCAATATTTTAACAATTTCCCATTTGTTTCCATTGTGAGTCTTAAATATGCTCACCACCATGGGAGAAAATGAAACCAGCTGAAGAACACGGTGAAGGGAAATAATTCAACCTGTTTCCCAGCAACTCTTGAACCCCTGCCTCACGGGGAAATGCCACGTGTTCTCACTAGGTGCCCCATCCGGCTCCTTACATGATACCAATTTGCTTTTCTGCGGGGCACACCAAAGAACTCAGCAGCTGCCTTATTGTTCGGTTCGGGAGCCACACCCAGCCATGCTCAGGGCTTACTCATGGCTCTGCACTCGGGAATTACTCGTAGCAGTGCTCGGGGGACCCTATGGGATGCTGGGGATTGAACCCTGGTTGGCTGTGTACAAGGCAAATGCCCTTCTGCTGTACTATTTCTCCAGCCCTTCAGCATCTGCCTTTCCTCCAGCTTCCTGTGAGATTCAGCGCCCGCCTCCCATCTTTGGGGGTGCTCAGGAGAACAATCCTTACAGAGAACATATTGGATGAAGGACCAGAGGTTTCTCACACAGCGCCGAGTGGGGCTGCCCTAACTCCAGTGCTGCCAGGCAGGCAGAAAGGTACCATGCTGACCCTCATCTTACTGATGCCTCCTAGGAGGCTCAGGACTGCTCCGTGGAGATAGGTGGGGGTGCAGGCGCCCCACCTGGCTCTACGGCTTTCAGTTCACAGGTCCATATGCGTGTCCACGGCTCTGGCCTGACCTGGTTCCCTTGGGCTGGGACCTGCAGCCAGCAGTAAGCAGGGGACCCATCTTAGGATGCTTCAAGAGGAGTTTCAATCATCCAGGAACCTATGGGCTCAGACTCGCCCACGAAGTGTGATGCCTGGCTGTGGGGGTCAGGATGGGGGCAACTTTCTGCAGGTTCTGTGCAGTGGGAGAACACGAAGATGAGAGACCCAACGTGGAGCCCGACCATGTTCAGCATGGCCTTCCCTCTGAGTCTGGATTGTGGCATCTAGAGGACTCCGAGAACCCCTTCTCCAAGCCCAGGCAAGCGACAGGGAAAGGGGACCACAGAGCCTCGCAGAGTGGGGACTCCCTGTATGTGAAGGGACGTCCATCAGGCTGTCTAGAAGACGGGGTTTGGGAGACCAGCCCCGAGGCTGGTGGGGTTTGGTCACACGGCTGGCATTCCAAGCTGGGGAAGTGCATGAGCCCTGGTGGGGGACCAGGAAGACCAGAAAGGTTTGGAGCCTGATTCATAGCCCTGCCAGGCTGCGGCCCAAGGGCCAGGGTGACTGGTGGAATGAGGAGATGAATCTGGAAATGGAGGTTTGGGAATTAGAGCCACAGCAGAAGGGAACCATGGAAATCTTTGGAGCCAGGGGCTAAGAAGGCATGCGATCACTGGACATGTGTCTCCTTTGCAATCAGCAGGCCAGTGCTGTGCCTCCCACAGGCACGTTACAAACAGAGTTCCCAGGCTGCCCAGTTTCACTCCCAGGGTGACCACATGGACCTTGGGAACTGTACATGGCTCCGGGGATGATGGAAGGACAGGACGCTGCTCTTCCAAGCAGAAGCACTCAGGGCTCACACAACGTCCTAGCATGGGTTCCCTGGAGCCCCACAGCCCAAGTCCCACCCTCTCCTGGCAGGCTTCCAGCCATGGGGTAGGAGATTCCCAGAAGGGCAGTGTGGACCAGCACCAGGTCCCTATGGGTTTCCTTTCCTCACCAGGACTTCTCTTGCTAAACACGAGTGGCAGACATAAGCAGCACACCTGGAGGTCCAACGGCTTCCAGCTCTGCCTCCCCTTAGCCTCTCTGAGCTTCCAGTGCCTTCATCCAGAACATGGCTCAGCCCTGCCCTCCCTTCCACGGGACATGGGGGTCTGCAGGTGAAGCACCCAGAACATAGAAATTCTTCTTGCCCAAGACTTGTCCCTGACTTGGGAGTGATCCATGTCTCAGGGACGATCTACTCAGAGGCAAGAAAACTTCCACATCGCCATGGTCTCTCGTCTCTTCTTGCCCTTTCTCCACCAGCCTTGCAGGACCAGAGCTGACCAGCACCCAGAGTCTCTGCTGTAAACGAAGAGCCACTTGCTTTACAAAAAATTATTATTGAATCACCCTGAGATACACAGTTCCAAGGTTGTTCATGATTGGGTTTCAGTCACGCACGGTTCCGACACCAGCCGCCATCAATGTCCCCAGTTTCCCTCCTGTCCCTCCCTGGCCAGCCCCCAGAGCCTGCCTCTATGGCAGACACTTGTCTTCTCTCTTATTTTCTTTTCAAGCACTGTACTTTGCAAGACTGTTACTGAAAGGGTACCCTGCCTATCACTTCCCCTTCCCCTCCTTTCACTCTATGCCGTCCCCCACTGCGCCCATTGGGGCCATGGTGTTCTTTTGTTGTTGTTGTTTGTTTTTCGGCTTTGAGCCACACCCAGCCCAGCCTTGCTCAGGATTTACTCCTGGCTGGCAGGCTGGGGGAACCCTATGGAATGCCAGGGTCACGAGCAAGGCAGGCCCCCTACGGGCTGTACCATTGTTCTGGCCTGTCACCATGCTCTTGAAATGGCTCTCTGCCTGACCCCCATCCGTGGTGTGGTCATCTTTGTCCAGGTCTCAGGAACCTCATTCAGATATAATGGCAGCTCCAAGTTCCCACCCCACGTGGACCCAGCCTTCGCTAGAAGGTAAACCAAGCCTCATGGTCAACATGCAGATGCTCTGTGCAAGGCACACCAGGCAGGCATGCCATCATTTGCGTCCCTCTGGGGGATGTTCACCTATTCAGGCTGGCTAGCGGGAGGTGCCAAAGAGAAAACAAAGCAGAGAGGGGAGAGAAGGTGGCTGAGAGGGATGAGGGACTGTGAAAAGTGACTATCCCGGGTGCCCAGGTGACATTTGTGTTCCCAAGTCCCAAATAAGTGGATAAACAGTGGTAAATATGTACAATATACAGTGGAATACTACCTAGCTATATAAAAGAGGAAAATCACGCAATTTTCCCCTGCACGGAGGGAGCTAGAGGGCAGCATGGTGAGTGAAGTCAGCCAAAAGGAGAGAGAGAGAGAGAGAGAGAGAGAGAGAGAGAGAGAGAGAGAGAGAGAGAGAGAGAGAGAGAAGAGATCCCTGCCTGCTGTGTGGGACTTGAAAGCCCCAGAGTAAAAGAACAACAAATGGTCAAAAGCAACAGACTCAGAACTGCTCAATAGAATTTCGCTTACCAGGGCAGGGAGACTTCAGACGTGGGATGGGAATGGGGAGGGGGGAACTGAGAGGGGACCCCAGAGACAGTAATAAAGGAAAACAGGGCACTATGGTCAAGCGTCTGGGGTCTGAGCGTTGTATATATAAAATCCTACCACTGCGAGAATTGTCAGGCTGCTAATCATGGTTGTGAAAATAAAATTGAAAAATAAATGGGGGGCGAGGAGTGGAAGAAAAGGAGAGAGCGAGCTGGTGGGTCTCTGGGAAACTGTCATGGGGAGGAGACAGGCTTTGCACAGGGTACCAGTGAGCCTGGAATGCAGAGGGTCAGCCCCCACCCCACCCCCACCCCGTGAGCTCCCAGGAGGGTGAGGTGGAAGTTTCTGGAAGAAGTGTTTTCCAGGTGATCCAGAGCTCAGTTCTGTCTGGGCTGGGCAGTGGGGCAGCGGGACGCTGGGGTGGGGGCTGGGAAAGGTATGCCTCTCCCCCCACTCACACGCGCGCGCGCACACACGCACACACACACTGCAATAGCGTGGGGGGTGACTAGAGAGGGAGCGGGGGGGGGGTGTCTGGGAACCTCATCTTCCACCCTGACCATGACCACGCACTTGGAGAGAACCGTTCAGAAAACACTGGGAGAGGCTCAAGGAACAGGGCGTCCCCGGACGGGCTTCCTTTAATCCTATTCCTTCCCGTGACACTCGGTTCTCTTCGTGGAGTTGGGGGGGAGCGGCTCGAACGTCCCCCCCCGCTCCCCCCGCGTCTTGTACGAGCCAGAGCGGGGTCAGGCACCCACCGCCGCCCGCTTCGTCGTAAAGAAGGTAAGAACTGTCCCCCGTGCGAGCCCCTGTCTCGGCTGCCAGCCCTTTTGCGAGTGCCCAGGTGGAATCCTTCCCTACTGTCGCCACGGCGTGCACGGCCGTGCCCCTGGCACCAGGGTGCCGGGCAGGAAGCCACCACTTGCGCCTGCGGTGGGGCCCGCCGCTAGGGAACCTGGGGGACCCGCTGGGTGGCTAGCGCGCAGCCCTGCGTCACCTACGCAGCCCACGAAAGGACCGGCCGATTCCCTGCCGGGGCCCGCGCAGTGTTCGCGGGCAGGGCGCGTGGGCGTGGAGGGAAGGAGGGGCCCGGGTGGGCGGCGAACCCACCCCTTTATTGCTGGCCCCGAGCCGGGCGAAGTGCGACCAGATGTGCTGGTGACAGGTCGCTCCTCGGAGGTGCAAGGAAGGAGCCGGGGGAAGCGACAGAGCCTGCTCCCGGGCTGTGGCGAGCGAGGCTGCTGTCGGATCGGACGCAGCGTCCACGGACCGAGCTCAGCCGCGGCCGCCGCCTCCCGGTACCTCCAGGTTAGGAAGCGGGCTCCGACGGGCGGGAATCCTTCCCTAGGGGCCCTGCTAGTGCCCTCCGCTAGGGGTGGGGGGAGGGGAGCCGCCGGCCGCGGCGCCAGGTCAGAGGGCAGACGGCGCGCTCAGCGGGGCTCCCAGGAACCCAGGTTCCTGCTGAAGCCGCAGGTGTCTGCCCCGGGATTACCCCGGACAGAGACCGCCAGAGCCGCTCGTTTAGGTAAGGCTTTGGGGCCGGGGGACCGGGGCCGGTGGCGATGAGGGCCGGGAGGGTTAACAAGAGTCGCGGTGGGGTGTAGGGGGGGGCGCCTTGGCTCCCAGCCAAGGCCACCCTGCCAACCGCACCGCCAGGGGCCGCAGGCCCTCGAGAAGGGGAGTGGGAGGGGCGGGCGTGGGGGGAGGGGAAGCTAGACGAGAGGGGGCGGGGCCTTGCTGCCGCCGCCACCTGAGCGCACGACTCCGACGGTTGTTACATCAGGTCGCGTGTCTGTCCTGGTCAGAGCCAGTCTGCGAGCAGACGCGTCTGCAGCGGGACAGGCACTCCCCTCTCCCCCTCGCCGCGCGCCGAAGGTGAGCACCGTGGCGGGGAGAGTGGGAAACCCGCGCGATCTCGGGTGGGCTCCGGAGCGGAGCCGGGAGGGGGCGTGTTGCCGGGGCTCTGGGGCGCGGAGGCTCGGGCGCTCTGCACCCCGCTTTCGAGTCCTGCAGGGGTCGGTCGGGCGCTCCCTGGCTCTCGCCTTCGCATCCCCCAGTGGCGGGCCCCCGCCCTCGCCCCAGCCCGCTTCTCTCTGTTGCGCAGACGCTCCGTCGTTTGCACGAAGTGAGTGCGGGTGGCTCCGGGCTCCGGCCTCCCCACCCCGAGCGTCTGTGGCGCTGCGCACTCGCCAGGTCACGGCTGCTGAGTGCTGGTCCCCCTCCTCTCCGTGGCTCCGGGGTGCGCTCCTGTCCAGACGCGGGAAGTCTACCTGCGCGTGGGGCTTGCTCCAGCGCAGCGAAACCCCCTACGGCCCGGACCGAGCTCCGTCTGCGGCCCTCGGGCGAGTTCCAGCCACTCGTGACCCCGGGAGGCGGGGGGCACTGACGCGGTTGTCGCCTCTTCCCGCAGCGCACCGTCTAAGCGAGCCACCTGCCGCGGAGGACGCCGACCGTCTGGGACCGGGCGCCCGAACGACCAAGGTAAGTGCACCCGCGTCTCCGCCCGCGTCTCCGCCCCTTCCCGGGACCCTCCGACTCAAGCCCACCGACGAAGCGAGGCGAACACTCCGCAGCCCACCCACGGCCGCGTTCCATCCGCGAAAGGGCGAGGAACGGCGCGCTAGGCCCCGAGGAGGGCGGCCACGTTTTGGCGGCCTGGCGGCGACGCCACTCGGCGTTTCGGGGGCCCGGGGCCGGCGGGGTCGCTGGCCGGGCGGCGCGGCTTCCCCTTTAAGGCTGCAGCCGCTCGTCGCCGTGAGTGTGAGGGTGTGTGAGTGTGCGGCGTGCGTGTCTCCTCCTCCCCGAGTGACACAGCAGTGAGAAATGCCTATCAGTAACTTAAACCCCCGAAACTCCACCTTCCGGGCGCGCGGCGCGGAGCCGGTGGTGGGAATGGAGCGAGCAGATTGAGGCCGCCACTGCAGCGCCGCCGCCGGCATGAACTTGGCCGCGAGCTGAAGCGCCCGGCGGCGGGCGGGCGCAGGGGCACCGGCCACTCGCCAGGGGGGTGATCGCGAGCCGGGCCGGGTCACTCGGCGGGCGCCCGAGGCCAGGCTGCCCGCTCCCGCTGCCGCCCGCCCCTCGGGCACTGCCCCCGCCGCCGCCAGATCTCCGCAGCACGGTAAGGCTGAGGGCGGGCGCGAGCGGCTCTGCCTGCCCGGGCAGGGGGGGCCGCTCTCGGCGCACTTGTGCTCCCCACTTGTGGCCCCCTAGGAGAGAAGCCGAGGCCCAGGGCTGCTGAAAGCTGGGGGACCCCAAAGTTTGCTCCCGGCGCCTAGCCCACCTGGCACGGCGCGCGGCCGCCCCCCTGTCTCTCTCTCTCTCTCTCTCCCTCTCTCGGACCGGCCCGACCCGGCTGAGCGCTAGCCAGCTTTGCCTGGGACTGCGGCCTCTGCCTGCGCCCCGGCGTGCCCAGGGCGTCTGGGAACCGGCGGCGCCTGCCAGGGAGCAGAAGAGGGACGGCAGAGGGGCGCGAGCCCTGCAGGCTCCCAGTCGCTTCTCACTTCGTTGCGACGTCCCCCCCTCACTCCCCCGCCCCCGTGCCCGCTTGCAGCCTGGATGCCACCGGCGACGCTGTCTTCGCCTGCGGGCTCCGGGCGCTCGGGCCGGTCGGCTGTGGGCGCTGGGAGCAAGGTACCGCGCTCCCCCACAAACTCACACCCCTACGCCCCGACAGGGTTTGCAGCCGCCGAGCGGGAGTGTGGAGTGTGCGCGCGCCGAACCCGCCGCCTTGCGCTCCCTCCCCTGCCAAATCCTCTGGAGAGCGGCCCTGGGCAGAGCTGGCGGCTCGAGGCCGGCCCGGCTGGGCTCCCGGCCGGAGCTTTCGCGCCCCCGCGCTCCCTGCTCCCAGGCCCGGGGCGGCGGCAGAGCCCGGCGCCGGCCGGGGCCGGCGGGAAGCCCCCCGGAGCGCAGCCAAATACTTTTTGCGGCCAATTGGCGGGGCCCGGCCCCGTCCTGGTGCGATGTGTCCGAAGCCGCGCTCCCCGAGAGCCGGCCACCCCGGCTGGGTGTTTGAGTCGTGCGGAAATGCGGAGCGAGCAGACACCAATAGGGTTAGCCTGCCAGCGAACTGGCCTCAAGTCGCCCGAACGCGAGCAAACGGCCGCACCTCGGGCCGGGAGCTGCGCCCCGCCACGCGCCTGCAGCTGGGTGCGGCTGAGCGGGGGCACTCGAGTGGGGGTGTGCGTGTGTGCCGGCGGAGCGGGGGAGCACGGGCTGGCCGCGGGACTCGGGAGCAAGTCCACTTGCTGGGAGAGGCCGGCCCTTGTTGTTCGGCCGCAGGAGGAATCCCCTCCGGGGCGCCGTCCCAAGGCGGACATGCTGTGCCGTTTGCGGGTAGCCAACCGAGGCTGGCTCCCGGACATTGTCTAGGGCTGGGGAACCAGAGGCGGCCACGGCGGAACAAAGACGCAAAGTCCCCCCCTCGGGCCCCGGCAATTTGCAAAGAGTTGGCTGGGAAGAGGGCCCGGGTCTCCCGGGGGGCGGGGGCAGCCCCCCACGGGAGGGAATCGTGCCGGCCCTGGCTGGGGGGAATCGTGTTCCCCGGCAGCGGGGACCGTGAGGGGGGCGACATCGCCGCGGCACGGCCCCACCCGGGAGCCAGCGCCGATCACCGCTTGCGTGCCCATGGGCCGGGCGGGGCGGACCCACGGTCGCGGGGGGCTTCTCCGCCGCCGCCGCCGCCGCGCGGGGCTCCGGGAGGCCGCGCGGCTTCTTCCTCCACCCCACCTCTTGTCTTTATAGATCCCCCTCCTTCCCACCCCCGCCGCCGCCGCCAACAATCCGCTTTATAAAAAGCCCCTTTGTTTCCCTGGAGGCTGGAGAGAGGGAAGGGGAAAGGGACCAGAGGCAGGGGGCGGGGGCGGCTGCCTTCCAGTGGCTTCAGCCGCTCGGGACAGGAGGGCAAGTGTAGGCGGTGGGGGAGGGGGCTGCTTGGAAGCCTTCGCGGGAGCCCCGGAAGGAGCGGGGACCCCGGGCGCCGGCCGCCCGCCCGCCCAGCCTGCAGGAGATGGGCACCCCGGGGCCCGGCGGCCCGGACAGCCAGCCGCTGGGCGGCCGCGGAGGCCGAGCCGGCTCCCGCTCGCGGGGTGGGCAGCGGCCGGGTGCTGCTGCGCTCGTGGGGCGCGGGCCTAGGGGGCGCCCTTTCCTCGGTTTCGCTTTGCAGCCCGTGTACCCCTCGCCACGGCTCTCACAGCGGCTGTTGCGCCCCGCGGCGGGGCTGAGGGCCAGGCGGCGACCCAGCGCCTCTCGGCCACCGCGGCGGCTCGCGCTTCCCTCCTTCCCGCGCCCACCGGCCCCCTCCTGCTGCACCCCTCCACACGCAGAAGGCGGCTTCATGCCCTCCCGCTGCACCCCTGCACACGCACACGCACACAAGCACACGCACACGGCCTCGAAAGCGCCGGGGTCCCCTTTGTTCCGAGGCACCTGGGTGCTGCCCCGCAGGGACCAGGATGCACCTCGGAGCAGAGCGTGGACCCGCGTCTCGGCCGCGATCGCGCGCCTGGCACTTTCGACGCCCGGGCCGTGGGTGGGAGTTGACGGGGGCTGTCGCTGGCCTCTTTCCCGACACCTGCCCGGCCCCTGTCCAACCGGGAGAAGCTAGGCTCGCACGAGGAATGCTAATCGCCACGGTGGAAGTCACCTGTCGCTCGGACCCCCCGCTCATCACCCCACCCCCCGCCGCTTTCCGGCTGGTAAAGTTTGTTGGGAAAGGGGCGACTTTGGCAGGAAAAAAAAATTGACAAATAAGGAGAAGTGGGCGGGCCCCAAACTCAGCCCGAGACAGGCGGCGGGGAGCGCAGATTCCTCCCGGCCCGCGCCGCCTCCGCCCCCTCTTCTCATCCACTCTGATGGCGACATTTTATTTGTGCCTTTTGGAATATCTTCACCCTGCTCCATTCCCCTCTCATCTCTCGGGGTCACTCGTAAGTGCGGGTCGAATGTTTGTTCTCTGGTCTTCGGAAAATAGAAGGCGAAGCGTTAACTGCCGCCCCCCCCGCCCCGCCCCACCCCACCCCACACGCATCCCAAGTGCATCTAAAACCACAAAAAAGTACTCAAAGGGTAAACCACGGCCTCTACCTTCTCCTCCCCACCCCCCCTTTGTGCTTCCCTTCTGGAGCAAGATCATTGGAAAATAAAGCTGCTGATGTGCGAGATGGAACATATGGTGCCTCCATAAGAGAGAAGCTGAAATGGCCTTGAACCTGCCGGACAGACCAGCTGTTTGCTGCCAGCCCAAGCAGCTAATCAGCTTCTTCCCCTTAAAGTAACAGCCCTCTTTTCTCCTGATGACCGGTTTGCATATTAAACAGGATGTTCTCCAGAGGACAAAGTGATGGGCTCTTATATTGCTTTGTGTTTTGGTGATTCTCCAGCTTGGCCCTTGCCCCAAGGCTGCTTCGGCACCTCCGCGCCTGGGTCCAGTGTGTGAGTGGGTTTCCTTCAACTCTGATGTCAGAATGTGCTCCAAGTGGAACTTGGGAAGGAGGAGACAGGAAAAGGGAAAGAAAGAGAGGGACTGAGAAATTCCCAGTGCCTGGAAGGAAATCTGTTTTGTTCCTATTGACTTTTGAAAAACTAGCCATCCTTTCCCTCAACTCTTCCCCCGCCCCCACACACACCCCTTTTAAAATATCACAAAGAGCTACAGCTCTTCCTTATAAGATCTCCTCAAAATCCATCCTCTTCCGTCTGTGACCATTTGCAGTTTTCTTCCAGTACATTGTGTTTGAGGGGGGGGGGAACAGTTTGGCGTTGGAAGAAGGCTCGAGGAGATACAAGGAAATTCCATGTTAGGAAATCATTACCAAAGGGTGATTTTGTCTGTTTTCCTGCCACTGACGCTGACAGTGACACAGATGTGTGGGTTGCAAGAGGAACGTCACTGAAATTTTAAACTCAACCAGGAAGCAGCCTGTTGCTTCGGGGTGTGTGTGTAGGGGGGGGCTTCATTTTCACTGCATCTCCAGGGAGATTTCCTCAGGACCACGGTTTTGCTCATGACTGGGTTTTTTTCTAAGTGTGGCTGATGTGTTTACTCTCATTGCTTCTCTATGAAGTTAATCATCCAAAAGTTTAAAATGCACCTGTCAGTAGATCATCCCTAAGAAATTCAACTGCAGTGTAGGCGATGGAAATGCTAGGGACTGGTCAGTCATCGGAGAGTAGTTTAACTTCTCGCCTTCTTTAAAGGGACTTTCTTGCAGAGCAAACTTTTGTTGGGAAAAATCTGTTGTTCTTATTTTTTTTTTGTCTGCAGTGGTGCATTGGAGAAATAATTAGCTGAGAAACTGGGAAAGCACTGTTCTAGAAAACACTCCCCACTGATTAGCAGAATGAGTCGTGGGGAGTGTACCCTCCCTCCTCTCTCCTCCCCCACCCATTGCTTGGGTAGTAGAGGCTGGAGGACCACCCAGAGGGTACCCCTCCTGTGAAGCACCCCAGTCCAGTGACCTCGGGGCCTGTTGAAAATAGGTCTTCTAAGCATCGGTGGGTTTATAGAGCAAGTCCAAAACACTCTGAAATTCGATTGGCGGGTTGCCAGAGGATGCCTCTACTAGAAAGATTTGCTGCTTTGCAGTTATTTATTTTGCAAAGGTTTCAAGGACCCAAAAGGCCTTCCGCCTGCATTTGTGCCCCCTTGAGTATGAGCTCTGAAGTTGCTATCAAACCTTGCCTTTTCTTCGAGTCCAGTGGGTGGTTTTGAAAAATCCCATTTCCAACTTTGAGGACACGGCAGCCAGGCAGGAATCTGCCACTGTCCTCCTTGATGTTCATATTGATTTTTTTAAACGAATGGGTGGGGGGGGCACTACGAAGAAGGACCTTTTATCCTCTGAGCTCTTTGGCAATTATCTTGCTGCCATAAATGTTGATACACATATAATGGATGTAACTAGAAAATCTCCTTATCCAAGCAGAAAAGGCTGAGTGTTTGTGGGAGCAGATAGAATGCTGAGTGTAAATAGACCAACCCAGATGTGACTACAGAGGGGACTGATTCCCATCAGGCTCTTCACGAGACCACTGAGGCAGCACCAGCAAAGAGGCATCTTGAAGCTCAATAGAAGCTCAAGGAAGGGCTCGGACTGTTGTAAGCATTTGGCCCTTGAGCCAAGTAAGGATTTTAAGAAAGGGAGGAGGAGCGAGCATAAACCTGCAGGCACCAACTCACTGATTTTTTTCTTGGGGGGAAAGGATGAGTGCTGGACTTTGAACCCAAGACTTCCCATAGGCCACTTAGCTATGCTCCTGGGCTTTATTGTAACGGTTTAGGTCATTGTTCTTCTTTGGGTTGCAAATGTGTCACTGGAAGAAGGGGCCCCTCAGGCTAGCCCCGGGTTCCCTGGAGATGCAGGAGAACTTTATTTACTGTTTACTTGTATTTGCACAGTCCCTTGGTCCTGCTTCCAAAAGACCAGCTCAGGGCTGCATTTTTGGCCAAGGGAGGGGGGTGCACTGTCTCTTCCTTGCTTCTCTGGGTTTCCAGAGCTACCTCGATTCCCTTCAGACCCCCATCCCCCTCCTAAATGCTGCACTCTTAGTAAGTCCCAGGCTAATCAGATCTCTCACAACGCACCCCCTTCCAAAACTCCAGAGCAAGGCAAGGTGAGGGGCTCCCTGGAATATGGTTTTAGACATGACCTTGATGGAAAGACCATTACAAAAGCCTGCAAGGACTTTGCTTGCTCAAAGGGGTCTCTCTGAGCCTCCACAGAACCTAGCGCCAGACTTCCCCCGCTCTAAGGGGTCTGCTGACCCAGGGTGTCCCTCGCACCCAATTCCTCCTCTGGGGGTATCTGGCCTGTAGACCTGGGAGGGGGCATACTTATGCTAATTATAGCCAGGCCCTTTGAGCTAAGCTCACCAATGGCGTCCAGCCAGAAGGGTGCAGTGGTGAGCCCTCAATTCTTCCTTGGGTAGAAGGGCACTTGGGATCTTTGCGGGATGCCAAGTTCTCTACAAGAATGTCCTGAGCCCTGCCACCTGGTTCGAGCCCACAGCTGGCAGAAATGTACGGATCTGTCCAGCTCAGATGTGGGGGACTCTCAAAACTTGGGAAGTAAAACCCTAGAGCTTTACTAGTTTTTCACAGGCGAGAAAAGCAGTGTCCGGAGACAAGCCCCAGCTTTCCTGGGGCCCGGGTAGGCATAGTGAAGGGATCCCGATCGAGAGAAGGGCGTTTTGCTCTGTCTCAGGCAGGATCTCCATCGGAAAGGTCTCTTGGGCAACAGTGCCCTGGGCACACAGCCTTTCCTTGGGGGAGAGCCAGTCCCAGGAGAGGAACTGCGGCTTGTGGAGGGGGACCCTTTTTGTTGTTGTTGTTTAATTAGGACCTTTTCCTTTTTAATGCGGATCATTTTGAAAAACACTGGCAGTTTTTTTTATCTTCTGGTTTTGTTTTTTTGCATGGGGGCACCCCAGCGGGGGTGCCCAGGGCTCACTCCTGACTCTGCAATCAGGGCTCCCTGCTGCTGGTCTTGAGGGAACAAAAGGGGTGCCAGGGATCCAACCGCCATCAGTTGCGTGCAAGACAGTACCCTTCCCACTGTAGTATTGCTTGAGCCCTGACATTTTATCTTCTGAACTTGGTCATTTTTTATAAAATGAAACAAATCCACAGGAGGTGCATATATAGCTTTACCAGCCCGTGGCGTCAGGGAGAGGCCATGACCACCAGCATCTTTATATCCCTATTTCTCCGGACCACACCCATGATGTTTTCTGTTCCTTGCAGTGGAGGACAGAGGGCTGGAGGGCGGAGGATGAGGTCAGTGGTAGATACTCAGCTTTTTTTGTTCATTTGTTTTTGGGCCACACTCAGCGGCTTACTGCTGGCTCTGCCCGCAGGGATCACTCCTGCGGGGGTCTCAGGGGACCATAAGCAGTGCCAGGGATCGAACCCAGGTTAGCCATGTGCAAGGTAAGTGCCCTACCGGCTGTCCTCCAGCCCCCAGATACTCAGCTTTTTTAAGCCAGATGAAAAGCTGTCAGTTTTCTTGTTTCGAATTCTCTGGATTTTTGCTTTTTCACGACTTTATCATTAGTTTGCAATATTAGGGAGTGGCAGGGATATAGTCTTAGCCCTCTCTGTGTCAATGTCCCCCCTCCCATCCCCACATATACCCTCCTGCCGATTCTGCCCACCCCTCTCCCTCCGGTGGCCACCACCATTTCCAGAGTCTAGGAGTTAATTTAGCTGTGTTTTGACAGGCTGTTGGCTTTAGTTATTCATATTCCACACAGGAGTGAAACCATCTGATAATTGTCTCTCTCCTCTGGACTGATTTCACTGAGCATAACCTCCTCGGGTCCCATCCATTTTGTCCCAAAGGGCACAGTGTCAGAACTATTTGTTTAAAATATACTAAACCAAGCGAAAAAAACCTGCAGCGAACTGGGGAGCGGTGAGCAGAGAAGAAAGGGATTGAAATGGGTCCAGGGGATCTAGAGGTCCAAATTTCCAGTTAGATTCTACAGAAGTCTCCAGCCTGAGCTCCAGAGGCAATGGCAGGACATTGCTAATTGGGGGGAAGAGACTAAGCACAGAGGGGAAATAGACTCTCTCTGATGGTCAATTTGCACTGTGCACAAACATGTCCAATCCTTCTGTTGCGCACCCGAAACTAACCTGGTACATCCATTTCCGGTGGTACTCAGCTCCCAGGGGAGTTGGTCCGAGTGACCCTAGTGCCTTAGGCTCTGCCTTGCTGGCGTGCGTGCACCCTGCTGAGCATTGCAGTGGGCACTTAGGCGCACACTGGGTCCTAACTGGGGGGTCTGGAAGGAGGTGAAGATGGTGGGTGGCTGCAAGTTCATGATCAGGCTGGGCTGAGGCTCCAAAGGGACTGTGTCCCCTTTTGTTCTCAAGTTGCTGCTGGAGAGTTGGGCGGCCAGTCCCTCCGAGGGGCTTTCCTGGGTGGGCTCTGCTGGCGGCCACGGGATTGTTTGGGTTGGGTTCCTAATGAGATCTCGGTGTTAATATCTGCCTCTGGAAGTTCCAACGCAGACCTCGGAATTTTAAGTGGGACAGTCGTTTCGGTGCAGTTGCCAATGTCACATGCTTTGCGTGTCTAATTCTGAAAGACTGGCGTGCATTATGCTAGGTTTGGGGAGGAGGGCACGGCGTTTCTAAGCCGCTTGTCTGTCAAGGATTAATTTAACCTCTAATTACTACATTTTCTTCGCAGTTTGCTGCTCGAACATGTTGTAACAAAAGCTCAAAGAAGTATGCCATTTTATTTCGTCGCCACTCTCAAATTAATCTCAGGGAGAGGGAGTCAGATGTGACCCACTTGGTGTTAAAATAATGGTGCTGACATTCGCATGAAAGTGAACAACCGCCTGTTTCTAGTGTTCCCTCGGGGCAGGAGTAGAGAGCATTGTTGTGTTCATGGCAGCTCCAGCCCCAGCCCCCGCCCCCCAGTGAGCCCTGAGACCCTGGAGGGGCATCACGACACTCAGCCCCACACCTCACAGCCCAATACGGCCCCACATGCTACTGTGGAGCATGACAAACTCCCGTCCGCGCTGCTAGTAGGGTGGGTGGCGGGGAGGGCTTTTCCCCGCCTGGCGCAGGTGAGGCGGCATCAAATGGGAGCAATGATAAAGCATTGATGAAAGCCCGGGACTCATCTGCTGGGAAGCATCTTGGCCAAGCCCTCCTCGCGAGTTCCCGGGCAGCCCTCCAAATCCCTGTTCTCCCCAAATTCCTCGGCTTTGGGAGCCACGGGCCCATGCCTGCGCGGGGGTCACCGGGAGGCTGAGGTCATAGGCCCTGCACGAGGTTGGTTTCCTGCTTCCTGGAAAGAGCCGGGCGGGATGAGAGTGGCCAGCGCTTCTGCGGTGGGAATGCACGTCCTGGGCCCTCACGTCCCCACGCACCCCGATCTCTGGGAGTCAGGTTTGAAGCACTCCATCCGTGTCCTGCCTTGGGCTTGGTTCTTGGCAGAACTCAGAGTGCAGGGAGTTGAGGTTCAGTTTGGTCGCCGTCCCTTGCCCAGGCCCTAGACCTGCCCTGGCCCAGGCTCCGGCACTGGTCTCCACCCGCTCGGTCTTCCCCAGGGTGGTAAGGGCACTTTCGGGTTCCTGCTGGAAACCCGTGTAGGGGTTAAGAGGCGTGAGAGCATGTGTCTGGCAGGAGTGTGCTTAGCCTGAAGGAAGGGACTGCTGCGCTCCACTCCACAGCCCCCCCACTGCCCACAGCCAACCCTGGCAAGGTGGAGACTCCTCCAGGGAAGGCCAGGAAGGCGATCAAGGCAATCACGGATGGGCAACCTGAGGTCTGAGATGTACCAGTGCTCGCCCAATGGCGTGTGACTAGCCAGGAGGGCCTGGAGTGCACAGGTGAGTGTGTGAACAGACCCTCGGCCTCTGCTGAGCCTGCCTGCCCACCCAGCAGTGTGGCCCCTCCTGGCAATAGTGGCTCTTCACTTCTCAAAGCACAGTCCTGTCACTGCATTAACCTGGCCTAAAGATGCCCCAGGCTGGGGCTGGAGCAATAGCACAGCGGGTAGGGCATTTGCCTTGCACGCGGCCAAACCGGGTTCGATTCCCAGCATCCCATATGGTTTCCTGAGCACCACTAGGAGTAATTCCTGAGAGCAGAGCCAGAGTAACCCCTGTGCATGACCAGGTGTGACCCAAAAAAGCAAAAAAAAAAAAAAAGATGCCCCAGGCCCTTTAAGTCCTGGGGGCAGTATCAGCTGGGGAGGGGGTGGGAATCTTTTGTTTTTGTTTTTGTTTTTGTTGTTTATTTCAATTTGGGGCTCACTCCTGGCAGTGCCCAGGGAAGCCCGTTGACCCCTGGGGAGGTTGGCTGCTTCTCCCCACCCCCTCCAGTTGGCAGCTTTGGGAAATGGACCTTTGCTAGGAGCTGGCCTGTCATCTCCTTGAGAGACAACAGGTGTGATTTGCTCCAAACTGTCTTGCAAACAGATTGAGGTGACCCTCCCCACCCATCCCTCCTTCATTTTGTGAACCCAGCTAGATTTGCCAGGGCCAGGTAAGTGGGGGTCATGCTGGCAGCCAGGATAGGGCACCAAGCCATCACCCAGAGTGGTGCCCACAGTCTGTTGCTGTTAAGCTAGAGGGAAGAACTCGAATGTTTCAAGCTCTTGACTGGAGCGATAGCACAGTCATTTGCCTTGCACGCGGCCGACCCAGGTTCGATTCCTCCGTCCCTCTCAGAGAGCCCGGCAAGCTACTGAGAGTATCCCGCCTGCATCCCGCCTGAGAGTATCCCGCCTGGCAAGCTCCCCATGGCGTATTCGATATGCCAAAAACAGTCACAACAAGTCTCACAATGGAGACATTACTGGTGCCCGTTCGAGCAAATCAGTGAACAACAGGATGATGCTACAGTGCTGTAGTGCTAACCTACAGATGCCACTCCAGCTGTCAGTACACATACATGGGTCTCTTCAGTTGCTTCAGAAACTGGGCAATGGAAAATCCTAATTGGAATTTTTTTTTTCTGAAATGAGCAGCGATGAGATGTTTTGTTTTCCTTTGGTAGGCGGGACTGTGAGACATAAAGTGGAAGGGCTGGAAAGCAAAAGAGCTGATGGTCTTTCTGCAGGAGAGTGGAAGTGGAGAGCCTTAAAGGCCCCTTAGGGGCATGTGCTGCGACTTCTGGGAGCTGAGTCGCTGGGGACTGCTGTTCTGGCCCTGGGTCTGCCAACGCATTCAAACTGGCCCAGAGGATGCATCCAGGCCCCAGCTTAGGACAGCCCTGTGGTCAGCAGAACACAGGACTGAGCGGTTTTTGGTTTGTAGCTATCATATAGGACCTTATCAAAAAGGAATTTCTGTCCCCTATCCCTGCCAACATCCAAGAGTTGTTCTCAACTAAAGTAAATATTTAATTTCCTTGGTCTTGTCCCAATGCCTAATTTAAAATAAAACAGACTTTTTGTAATGATGGGGGTGGTCCTCAGAGGCTTGTTATTTGACATTCACTAGTGGGCTTTTGAGGCGCATTGACAGCAGCTCTGCTCAGAAACAAGGCCCGAATTTTGACTTGAAATGTTTGAGAACACCGGTTACCATCGTCTGCATACTGATGCGCCTCCTTTGTCTCTGCAAGACGCACCCGTCAACTCAGAGCACTTTTTACGGATTTCCCTGTGGGTCTCCGCTCTTTGCTCTGTACGCTTTGTCCCTGGAGGTGTAGTTGATCACTTCTTCTGAGTTGTTTTCATTTCATTTTTAAATTGGCATAAACTCAGGCTCAAGAAAACATTGCGAGAACAAGATAAATCACTTCTGAGTACCTTTCCCCGGATTCCCCAAACGTTAACTCTTTATCGCTTTTTAAAGAAATCTAATGCCTCCGCTCTTTGCTCTGCACACATTCTTCCTTTGCCAAACTGGGTGAGAATCAATCCTGGACAAACAGGCACAGTTCTCCTTTATCCCTAAATAGTTGAATGTTTATTTTCTGAAAACAAGGTCTTCTCTAGCATAAATACAGTCTATTGACCAAAAAATCAGGAAGTCAGCATTGGTAGCTGTTCAATCTACAAATTTTAATCTAAAGGCGTTCTTTAGGTTTTTCTCAGTGTTCCCCAAATGCCCTTTACAGAAAATGAAAATTTGGGGTCATTCAGTGCATATTTGGTCATTAATGTGTCTTACTTCTGCTTTAATCTGGAACAATTACTCAGCCTGTCTTTGGATTTCATAACATTGATATTTATGGATCTCTGGCCAGCTGTATTGTAGAATGTCCCTCACTTGGGGTTTGTTGATGTTTCCTCGATTAGATTCAGGTTCTGCACACTCGGCAGAAAGACCACTGGGGTGATGCCGTGTCCTGTTTCTGCTGTCGGGAGGCACATGATGTCAATATGTCTCATTGCTGGTGATGTCAACCTTGATCACTTGGTTCATGTGGTATCTGCCAGATTTTTTTCACTGCCAAGTTACTATGTTCCCTTTGTAATTAGTAAGTGCCTTATGGGAATATATTTTGAAGATATGTTAATATCCTGTTACTCTGAAAACTTTCACTCACTACTTGAGCATCCATTGAGGATCCTTGCCTGAGGCAAGTTTATGATGCTGGTTGCCAAATAATGAGTTTCCAATTCCATCATCCTTTCTGTATTTATTATTTGGCTTTCTACTGGAAGACTTTTCCCTCCCTCTTATATATTTATTCGCACCATTTGAACACATGGATTATTATTTTATTCAGTGAGTTTTAATTCTTTGCTGTAATTAGTTTGATACTCAAATTGCCCCAGGTTTGGCCAGTGGGAGCTCCTTTAATGCTGGCTCATCTGTCTTTTGGACATGTCCCTAATCATTCTCTGAGCAGGGCTTTAGTTTCTGGCACAGCAAGACGGTCCAGGTTTATCTTGCACAGTTCGGCCCTGTCCCGAAAATCAGTCATTTTTCTAAGAAGCGCTAGCTTTCCCTTAGTGGAGAACAGACTTTGGGGGGGGAATTGGTATTTGGAAAAGGAAATTATAGTTTTATTCTTATAAGAGTCATTGCTATTGGGCCCCCCTCACCTACAAATCCAGGAGTGACTGAACAAAGTCATCTGCATTGCTTTGCATTATTCTATTAATTCATAATATTGCGATAATTTTTCTACCTATCTATGTGTATATACACCATGAATCCACACTGGCTCATCTAAATTTCCATCTGACACCAAAGTACATCCCGTCTTTCCTTTATCTGCATTTGGATCTCCCTTCTATGACAGTATGAAATCATTCTACTATTATTCACAACATAAAACTCATTTGTTGAATCCTAGAACACACAGAAAGCAGTTTCACAATTGCTAACCCATGACTCCACTTTGGATAGAAATCTTTTTAACAACAGTACAATGCTTAGAATCAGTTTTGTCTTGAGCCTAAGAGTATATTATCCAATGACTGTATTTAAAAAATTAGCCATGGCTACTTCTCCGCCCGCTTGTGTTCCCAGCGTGGTCATTTGAATATGGTCCCGTTCACTTGTTTCCATTTAGATTCCTTTTGGGGGTTTTTGTTTCTCCATTTTTGTTCATTTTAATTCTTTCCTTTGAGCCTGTGAAATAATAATTCAGAAAATGAGAGCTGTGCAGAGAGCAACACCTCCCATTACGTCTGTTCTTTCCATCTCATTCCATTCATCTTCTCCAAGTAACCAACCTCATTAGTTTTCTGCGTTTCTTTTTGCACAAATGAGCAGACAATTGTGTCTCTTTACTCCTTTCAGGCTTAGAGGAAGGGTCACTTACTAGAGATTCTCTTTGGGGCATTGGATTCTCATTTGGCAGTACATTTCAGCAAATCCTAGCAATCATGGAGCACTTTCTCACTCTTTTATATAACAGCTGCATCATACAGGACTATGTGGATGATCTAGCTAACTGCCCTCCTAGGTATGAACCAGGAGTTTATTTAAAATATTTTGCAGTTGCAGTGAATGCTGCAGGAAACAGCGAGTGCCTAAATGTCATTTTGCTAGTGCCTAAATGTCATCCTGTCATTTGAGGGTTAGCTTCAGGGTTTGTTTCTGGAAGTGGAATTGCTGGGTCAAAAAGTAAACCTGCAGGTTGTTTGCTTGCTTTTTTTAAGTTTTCCTCTCGAAAGATACCATATTAGCAATATAAAGTGTTGTTTTCCTTAAAGTCTCAGCAACAGAGTGCTTGCTATGTACATCATTTTAGATGCTTTCCAGGCTTTCCCAGTTTTGTGTGTATGTGTGAGCTGTTTACTTCTTATCTCCCTTTTTCTGTTGGATTTGGGTCATTTTTTCTTAACATTAAGAGTGTCTATACATAATGGATACTAGCTTTTAAGTCTCTGATATAAGTTACATTCATTTCTCCCAGTTTTCCAGTTGTTTTTAATGCCATTTGTTATTTTTACTAGGTAAAACATTTTTCTGCAGTGTAACCTTATTTGCATCTCCATTTTTTAATCACATAAATATTTTCCTTAAAGATGAATTCACCCAGTTTCCTACCAGTATTTGTATGAGTTCCTATTTTACACTTAAGACTCGTAGCCCGTTTGGTATTTGTCCTTTGGGATGATATAAGCATGTACTTTACTTTGCCTATTTTCAAATAACTGCTCAAGTATCATAGTCCAATTTTTTACAATGCCCATCTTTGTCCTAGTGATTTGAAATGTCTCCTTTATCACGTATTCAATTTCCACAAACACTCGGATCTATTTCTAAGTGTAGACTTCATTTCCATTGGGGGTGGTGTCTTTTCCCTCCAATACCACACAGTGTTAATGAGAACATTTGTATGTTTTATTATTTATTCATGTGTTTATATATATTTTTGGTCTAGGGAGCACACCCATGATTCTTTGGGCTATTCTTGGTTCTGTGCTCAGGAGTGACTCCTGGTGGTGCTCAGGGGACCAGAGTGGTACTGGGAATTCAAACCAAGGTCTTTGTAGCCACAGTTGCATGCAGGCAAGCATCTTACATCCTATACTGTCACCTCCGCTGTATGTCTTTTAAAATCTTTAAAGATTTTTGATATCATTGTGGGTTCATATTTAGTTACAGGAAATGAGACAAAGTGACTGTACCACTTTCACTCCCCTCCCCGGACAGGTGAATTCTTCCATAGCAGAGTAGAGTCTCGCCACCAAGACACTGAAACTGAGACAGTCCATGGCCTTGATTTGGAGTTTGCCGTTTTCACATACACTTATTCTATGTGGCTGAGTATGCTTGTGTGTGTGTGTGTATTCACTTCAAATATATGAGTATATGTGTGTGTATACATACATATCTATGTGACTACTACCATGGTAAATATATATCACTACCATAAAGTAAATATATTTACTTCAAATAGTATTTATTTGGGACTGGAGCGATAGCACAGTGGGTAGGGCATTTGCCTTGCACGCGGCTGACCCGGGTTTGATTCCTCCGTCCCTCTCGGAGAGCCTGACAAGTTACTGAGAGTATCTTGCCCGAACGGCAGAGCCTGGCAAGCTACCTTGTGGTGTATTCAATATGCCAAAAACAGTAACAAGTCTCACAATGGAGACGTTACTGGTGCGTGCTCGATTAAATCGATGAACAACAGGATGACAGTGCCATTATTTATTTGAAGTAAACACACACACATATCCCTGCGACCACTACCATGGTCCAGATGTAGAACAGTACAAACATATGGGATAACTTCACTATGCCCTTTTCTAACTGAGTCCACCTCACTCCTATCCTGTTCCCGCACCAAGACCCCAAATTCCAGCAGCTACTCAACTTGTCTTATTTGAAGGAGGTATGAGGATCACACCCAGTGCTGCTCAGTGTTTACTCCTCTCTCTGCACTCAGGAATCACTCCTGGCAATGGCTTGGGGGTCTATATAGGATGCCAGAGATGGAAACCGGGTTGGC
Source organism: Sorex araneus (assembly GCF_027595985.1). Lineage (NCBI taxonomy): Eukaryota > Metazoa > Chordata > Mammalia > Eulipotyphla > Soricidae > Sorex > Sorex araneus. Next base: position 61,877,134 of record NC_073313.1, on the reverse strand, counting down.
CGCATGCAAGGCAAACATCCTACCTTCTGTACTATTGCTCCAGCCCCTTCATTTTCTTATTTTATCATTATTCAAGGTATGTTATCTGCACAAACTATCAGTCCGACCCTATGATACCTGCTTTACCTGGTTGGGGCTTTTTACACACACACAGAGCATAATTCTCCATAGTTGGGCTGCTGGAGAGACAGTACAGAGGTTAAGGATCTTGCTTTGCTGGCTTGAACCTCGGAACCACTGAGGATCCCCAAATCATCACCAGGATTAAGTTCTGAGCATTGCTGGACATGGCCCCCGAGCAAACAAAATCTCAGTTAGTGCAGCGTCCAGGGTCCTTTCTGAGAGGTGTGTGTTAATGGCTGGGTGTTGTTTTTTCGAATTGTCTTTCTCTCATGCTTCACCACAACAATGAAAAGATGTTTCTCTTTTCTCTATTTTAATTCCCATCTGTATCTTCACTTCCATGAAACTTGTTCATGACTTTGGCCCATTTTCTAATTGGACTATTTGCAGTGGTTTTGTTTTTACTATGGAGCTCTGGGAATTCGTCATGTATTTAATGTGCCACCCACTGTCCGATAGGTAATTTGAACATCTCTCCCTCTGTAGCTTGCCTTTTCATCCTCTTACCAGTGTCATTTGTTGAAAGATTCTTTCATGGCCAATCCTTTGGTTCTCCAGTCTCTGAACTCATCAAGTGCTGTGTCCTGCGGATTTTCTCCTTTCCTTTGTTCTTTTGTTTTTCAGTTTTGCAGTTACATATTTTACATTGAGGATGTTGATCTATTTTGAGTTCATTTCTGCAGAAGGTGTAAAGTTGGAGATTAGATTTGTCCAATTGCTCTAACTCTCCCTCCTCCGTAAATTGGCTTTTACACCAATTGTCTACAATTAGTGAGGCTATTTGTGGGGCTTGATTCCTGCTCCATTGATCTATATAACTGTCCCTCTGCTAGCATCACACTGTCCTGATTAATGGGACAGATAAATAGTCATACCAGGTAGAGTGATTTCTCCCATTATACTCTTGCTTTTTAAAATTGTTTTTGCACCCAGTCTTCCTCAACCCTTCTTTATGCATTTTCTGTTTTGTCTGAGGGCCACATCCGGGGGTGATCAGGGTTTACTCCTGGCTCTACACTCAGGGTTCACTTCTGTTGGGGCTTAGGGGACCATATGTGGGTCGGGAATCGAACCCAGTCGGCCACATGCAAGGCAAGTACCCTTCCCTATCTACTAAAGTTCTGGCCCCTCGTGACACATTTGAGATAAGCTTTTCTATATCTACGACAAACCTTACTGGAATTTTGAGAGGAATTCCATTATAACCATAGAGAATTTGAGGAGAGTTGAGATATGTACCATAATCAGTCTTCTAGTGAATAAATGGTATATGTCTTTTCATTTACTTAGGTCTTTACTTTTTCATAAGAATGTTGTCATCTTGGGATCATTTTTTGTTTGGGTGCTACACTTCGTGGTGCTCAGGGCTTACTTCTATGTCTGCTCAGGGATCACTCTGGCAGACTGAAAGAACCTTATGGGGGTGACAGTGATTGAACTCTGGTTGGCCATATGCAAGGCAAGACCCCTACCCGCTGTAGTAGCCCTCTGATCCTCCATTTTGGATCTTATTTTGCTGCAGATCCTAAGTAGTGCATTTTCTTTGGAGCAATTGTAAATGGAATTGTGTTTTTTAAACAGCTTTATTGCCATCATTCATATTCCATTAAGATCCATTTTGAAGTGTTCAGTTTTAAGTGTTTGTAGTATATTTACAGTTTTGCAGTTTTTAGTATGTTTACAGTTTCGCAGCTACCCCCAATATCTAATTCCATAAATTTTAGTAAGCACCCCCCCAAAAAATACTACATACCTATTATCCCTATGCCCCTGTTCTCTTGATCCTCAGTTTGGGGCACTCATCAGTATCTTTTTAAGTTCTATCAATTTGTAAGTTCTGAAAATTTACTATAAGTGAAATCTTAAGTAGATAGCTTTTTTCAAACAATATTTTCAGGTTCAGTTGATTTTTTTTGTTGTTTTTTGGGTCACACCCGGCGATGCACAGGGGTTACTCCTGGCTCTTCACTCAGGAATTACCCCTGGCGGTGCTCAGGGGACCATATGCGATGCTGGGATTAGAACCCGGGTCGGCTGCGTGCAAGGCAAACGCCCTACCCGCTGTACTATCGCTCCAACCCCCAGTTGATGTTTTAACATGTATTATAGCATAACCTTTTTTTTTCTTTTTTGGGTCACACTTGGCGATGCACAGGGGTTACTCCTGGCTCATGCACTCAGGAATTACTCCTGGCGGTGCTCAGGGGACCATATGGGATGCTGGGAATCTAACCTGAGTCGGCCGCGTGCAAGGCAAATGCCTTACCCGCTGTGCTATCACTCCAGCCCCAGTGCAACCTGTTTTATCATTCACCAGTTGATAGCAATTTGGGTTGTAACCACTTTTGCATCACTCCAGCCCCAGCGCAACCTGTTTTATCATTCACCAGTTGATAGCAATTTGGGTTGTAACCACTTTTGCTCTTATAAATATTGCTGCTCTGAAAATTCATGTATAGACATGATATCCATTTTTTTGTGTGTATACCCATGTGAAATTTCTACCTCTATGTTTAACATTTTGAGGATTTCCAAATAGTGTTTGCACAGGAGTTGTACCATTTTACAATCTTACCGACAAGGTGCGAGGTTTCCAAGACCTTCGTGTCTCCCTCAGCACATAATTATCTGTTTTTTATTTTAACTTAGGCCGTGGAATATCTCTTTATGTATGTATTGGTCACTTTCATATCTTTCTTTATGAAATGTTTATTGCACTGTCTTGCCCATTTTTTATAGGACTGTCTTCTGATTGTTGAGCTTTAGATCTATTCAGGATACTGAACTTTTGTCTGGGTTTAATGTGAATTAAATTTTGGAAGGTGTCCTCAGTGATGGTTGGGAACCCAGGGGCCACTGCTAGTAATGCTTCCACTCAGTCATATAGTGTTCCTGGGATCTTGTGGTGCTCTGGGCCATGAGAGGCATCCTGGAGTTGCTGAGTGGAGCCTTGTGGTCCTGAGGATAGAATCTGTGGCCTTGCCCGGGAAAGGCATGCTCAGCACATCTTTGAACTACATCCCTGGCCCCTAGCATTTTCCTACTGTCTGGATAGTGTTATTTTTAGCACAAAGTTTCAATTTTAAGGAAATCTTAAATTATCTGTTGGCATTGTTTTTAATCTACCTGTTTTTATGCCCAGTTCAAGATCACAGAGCTTTACTCCTGTTTTCTCTGTGATGTTGGTGGCTTAAACTTTTCCATCTGGGTTTTTCTTCCATCTTGAGTTCATCTTTCTATAGCCTGAAATAGATCCAACAATGTTCTTTTTTTTTTCTTTTGCTTCTTGGGGTCACATCCGGCAAGGCTCAGGGGTTACTCCTGGCTCTGTGCTCAGGAATTGCTCCTGGCAGTGCTTGGGGGTCCACATGGGACACTAGGGGTAGAACCTGGGTTGGCTGTGTGCAAGGCAAACGGCCTACCCACTGTATTATCGCTCCAGCCCCTAACTTCATCCTTTTGTATGTGGTATCTGGTTGACTCAGGACCATTTGGTGAAACTACCTGTTTTTGCCTTGGTACTTTTGTCAAAAATCAGTTGAACACAAATGTAAGATTTATTTCATGACTCTCATTTTTATGCCATTACTCTATACATAGCTGTACTTTAAACAAATTTAGAATTTTGATCATTTTAATTTGTTTCCATCTCTTGTTAGCATATAAAAATGTGATTGGATTTTGTGTGTTGATGCTGCAGTCCTACTGAATTCAATTGTTAATTCTAGGAGTCTTTTTATTATCAGTTTTCTGAGTTTTTCCATGTAGATAGTCATGTCATCTGCAGATAGGTACAGATGTACCTCCTTCTACTGGTCTGTATGTAGTGTTTTAAATTTCTTTCTTTCTTGCCTTATTATACTAGCTAGAATCCCAATCACTTTTTTTTTTTTTGGCTTTTTGGGTCACACCTGGCGATGCACAGGGGTTACTCCTGGCTCTGCACTCAGGAATTACCCCTGGCTGTGCTCAGGGGACCATATGGGATGCTGGGATTTGAACCCGGGTCGGCCGCGTGCAAGGCAAACGCCCTACCTGCTGTGCTATCTCTCCAGCCCCCCCAATCACTTTTTTGAATTGCAGTGATGAGAGCAGACATCCTTGCCTTGTTACTGACCTTAGAAGAAATCATTTGCTCCTTCACCATTAAATAAAAAGTTAGCTGTGGAATATTTTTGTAGTTGTTTGTCAAGTCGAGGAAGTTCTCCTTTATGCATCGGTTTATAACAATTTGTATTTATCATGAAGGAGTGTTAAGGCTGTTGAATAATTTCTACATCAATTGATATAATAAGGTGGATTTTATTATCATTTTAACCTATTAATATTGTGAATATAGTGGATTAATTTCCAAAAGATGAAATAATCTGGCAGTCCTGGGATAAGCTCCACTTGGTCACTGGGTATTTTTCTTTTCCCAATACTCCTACATTTGATTTGATAATGGCTTGTTAATTTTTGACAATCTAAGTTCATCAGAAATAGTGGTTTACCATTTAATTATTTTACTATGTCTGGTTCTGGTAGCTGAGTCATAAAATGAGCTGCAAAAGTTTCCTATCGTTTCTGTTTTCCTAAAAAGGTGGGATAAATATGGTATTAAGTCTTTAAATATCTAGTAAGGTTCTCCCATCAAATCAGCCTAGCTTTGGAGATATTTTTGAGAATTTTTGACTCTTCATAGCAATAGGTGGCTTAGGTTATATATTTCATATTGTGTGAGTTTTTATGGTTATTTAACTATTTCTTACAGATTTTTTTGCATCTATATTCATGATAGGTTTAGACTCTGATTTTCTTTTTTTCTCTCTTTATATGGTTTTCATATCAGGGTATCAACCACATAAAAGGAATCACAGAGTGTTCTCGCTTCTCATTTTCTGGAAGAGAATTGTAGAATCCGTATTAATTTTTTAATGTTTGGTAGATTTTTTCCCAATGAAGCCATCTGTGTCTAGAGTTAGGGGGAGATAGTGGGTTTTAAATTATTAATTCACTTTCCTTGATAGTGATAGGGCTACTCAAATAATCTATTTTTGGTAGTTTGTGCTTTGCAAGGAATTGGTTCATTTCATCTAAATTGTCAGATTTATGTGTATGGAGCTTTTCGTAATATTCCTTTATTATCCTTTTGATGTCTGCCCAGGCTGTAAGTGATATCTCCTGCTTCATTTCTGACATCAGTAATTTGTGTCTTTTCTATTTCTTTTCAGTTTTACTAGAGGTCAATTTTACTGATCTTTTCGAGGAAAAATAAAAGCAGCTTTTTGTTTCATTGATTTTTCTCTATTGTTTTTCTGTTTCCAATTTCGCTACTTATCTTTATCATTTTTGTGTGTTTGGGGGGCCACAACCGGCGATGCTTGGGCTTTACTCTTGGCCCCACATTCAGGTATCACTCCTGGCAGGACTTGTGGACCATATGGGGTGCCAAGGATTGAACCCCGGTCAGTTGCACCCAAGGCAGTTGCCCTACCCACTGTACTATCTCTCCAACCACTGTCTTTCTCATCTTTATTGTTCTTTCATTTATTTGTTGCATCTATTTCCCTGTTGTGATGACCGTGGGTCGCCCATACTTGTTTTCATGTTGCTTTTGCCCTGCCGTGGATTTTTTTCGCTGATCAGAACCATATTGAAAGGGGGAAAGCTGACCCTCTCCACCCTCCCTCCCTTCAGGACCCCAGCAGAGTGCACTCAGGCTCAAGCACTCCCGTGTGTGAAGGCTGAGGTGAGTGAGGGCCAATGACACTCACCCTACACGAATGGGCCTGGATTTCATGTCCCCACACCGGAGTGGGCAGTGAGTTAAGGCCCCACTGGCTCTGAACTCCAACCTCACCCATGGCCATGGTCGAAGCTCAAAGCCCTGGGCGACAGTCAACCATTGCCGGCCTGCTGTGGCCTTATTTTGCACTCCCCCCCTACGTTCTTGAGGTATAAACTTAGATTCTTAATTTGGCTTAGATGCTAACTTGACCTTTCCTCTTTTCTACGGTCTGCATTTTCCCTTCTGCACAAGGCTTATCTGTATTCTACACAAGCTCCTAAGTTGTGTTTTCATTTTCATTCAGTTCAGTGCATTTTAAAGTTTCCTTTGGGGTTTCCTTTTGGGCCTATGGATTATTTAGAAGTGTGATGTTTAATTTCTAAGTGTGTTAAGATTTTTCTGATTTTTTTTTGGGTTATTGATTTCTAGTTTGGTTTCTTTGTGATTACAGAACTTACTCCACGTGATTTCAATTATTTTACATTTGTGGAGGTGCATTTGGGGGTTTAGGATATGCTCTATCTTGGTATATATTCCCCAGGCACTGAAAATAATGCATAATCTGCAGTTACTGGGTGAAATATTTTAGAAATGTCATCTAGATCATTTTAGTTGGTGAAATATTGTTGAGAACTTCTTCGTTGATCCTAACTCTGGCTATATGGATTTCTGTAAATAAAGTGTTAAACCTACCAACTATAAAATGGATTTGATATGTTTCCTTTTAGCTCTCAGTTTTTGCTTCATGTATTTTGAGATTCTGTCACTTGATGTATACACATTAAAGATCATTGTGTCTTTTTACTGAATTGATTGTTTTATGACTATCTAATGTTTATCTCCAATAATTTGTTTTGCTCTGAATTCCATTTTAGGATAGTAATGCAAACACTACTACTTTTTAACTTTTCTTCAAAAAAAATACTGTTTGCAGGGTATGTCTTTCTAATTTTTTACTTTCAACCTATCTATGCTGTTGTATCCGGAGTATCTTGTGGGTAGAATGTAGATGAGCCATTTAGAAAATGCAATCTGCCAATCTTTGTCTTTTCATTGGTGTGTTTATACCGTATAAAAGTAAGGCAACTATTTGTATGTTCCAGGTTAAGTGTGCTTTTTGTTTGTTTTCTGTTCTCATCTTCTGATTTGTGTTCCAGTTTTTTTCCTTCTTTTACTTTTTACATTTAAACCCATTCCATTTGGGTTTCGTAAGTTTATGTAAGACTCCATTTTAATTATATTTAACTTTTTAGAATATAACAATGTACACATTTCCTTTTTTGGGGGGTCACACCCGGCGATGCACAGGGGTTACTCCTGGCTCATGCACTCAGGAATTACTCCTGGAGGTGCTCAGGGGACCATATGGGATGCTAGGAATTGAACCCAGGTCGACTGCGTGCAAGGCATATGCCCTACTCGCTGTGCTATTGCTCCAGCCCCACACATTTCTTAATGGGTGCCTTATAACCATTAATGATAGTACACATAAGTTATTTATAACCATCTGTAGTGTACGTTTTGTCCCTTCAAGAAAAACATAAAAATTTTACTTCCATCTTGATATCATTACCTTCCCTACTTTCGAACTATAATAGTTTTAAGCATTTCTTCTATATACACTAAGTATTAGATGAGAGGATGCTAATTTTTGTTTCATCCATCAATGGAATTTAAGAAATGTGTGATAAAAACTTACTGTACTTACTACTTTGAATTTTTTTTGAAAAATTTCTTTTAAATTACAGGTATATCTAATGTTATCATTTCTTTTTTGCTTAGAGAAATTCCTGCGACTGTTCTTTAATTAATGGGATCATAGCAATGACATCTCTTAGTTTTCTTTCATCTAAGAATTTCTTGATATCACCTTCATTTCTGAAGGATATTTTTTGTCAGATATATAATTTGGAGTTGACAGTTCTTTTCTTTCAGCACTTGAAAAAAATGTTCTGTGACTTCCTTGAGTACCCAATATACCTGAGGCAACATTCCTTGTAATTTGAATTGATACTTTTCTATAAGTAATATGTCATTATTATCTGATAGCTCTCAAGATTTTTTTCTTTGCCTTTCCGTTTTGTTTTCTTTTATGAATCATACTGGCAGTGTTCAGGGCTTACCCCTGACTTCTGCTCTCAGAGATCACTCCGAGAGGGGTCAGGGGGTTATGTAGGGTCCCGAGATCACATTCCAGGTCAGCCCTGTGCAAGACTTGTGCCCTACCTATCACATTGTCTCTCCAGCCCTGTGTCTTTGGCTTTCCAAAAGTGTAATTATGGGATGTCTTGACATGGATTTATTTGGATTTTTCCCGTTTGGTATTATCTCAGATTCCTGTGTGTGGAATTAGAAAGAGTATCACTGTCATCCCGTTGCTCATCAATTTGCTCGAGTGGGCACCAGTAATGTCTCCATTGTACTTTAATAAAAGAAAGTTTTTAAAAAATTAAAAGTAATAAGTACAGGGCTGGAGTGATAGCACAGCGGGTAGGGCATTTGCCTTGCATGCGGCCAACCCGGGTTCGAGTCCCAGCATCCCATATGGTCCCCTAAGCACTGCCAGGGGTAATTCCTGAGTGCAGAGCCAGGAGTGACCCCTGTGCATTGCTGGGTGTGACCTAAAAAAAGTAGTAAGTTCAGTGAGTTTTATCACAAATTTATTAAATTACAATGATGCATGAAACAAAAAAATCTAACATCCTCTCATCTAATGCTTAGTGTATATAGAAGAAATGGTTAAGACAGTTATAGTTCAAAAGTAGAGAAGTTAACAATATCAAGATGGAAGTAAAACTTTTATGTTTTACTTGAAGGGACAAGTGTACAATATAGATGGCAATAAATAACATTACTACCACTCATAGTAATGAGGCAAAACATTAGGAAATGCATATATTGTTATATTCTAAAGCAGTGCACTGTAGCACTGTTGTCCCGTTGTTCACCAATTTGCTCAATCGGGCACTAGTAATGTCTCCATTGTGAGACTTGTTATTGTTTTTGGCATATTGAATACGCCACGGGGAAGCTTGCCAGGCTCTGCTGTGTGGGCGGGATACTCTTGGTAGCTTGCCGGGATCTCCGAGAGGGACAGAGGAATCGAACCCAGGTTGGCCGTGTGCAAGGCAAATGCCCTACCCTCTGTGCTAATAAAATGGAGTCTTTCTTACTATGGTTTTGCTCAGTTTGGAAAAAATCACAGCTATTATCTTTGATTAATATTTCACTCTCATTTCTTCTTCTAGTTCTCCAATAATACAAATGTTGGATCTTCAGTTTGTTGTTTCAGAGGTTCCTGAAGAGTCCTACCTCTTTCTTTACTGCCTCCTCCTACTCCTCTTGACATTTTTTAGTTTCTTTTATTTTTTGAGGTGGGAGTAGTCCACACAAAGCAGTGCTTAGGGTTTACTCCTACTCTGTGCTCAGCTATCACTCCTGGCAGGCTCGGGGTACCATATGGAATGCCAAGGACTGAACCCAGGTGTGCTGTGTGCAAGGCCATAACCCTACCCACTGTACTGTGGATCCATCCTCTCGGTTTATTTTCTGTCTGTTGTTCAAATTGATTCCTTTTATCTTCTCATTGCCACACAACTGATTTTTCCCATTCAGTAGGTTTGATTTTTTTCAATTCTATAATTACTACTCAGCGCTTTTCTAGGGGGATGACCACAACTAGCCAGGCTCAGACATTGCTTCTGGCTCAGTGCTCAGAGGGGTTTTTGCTCCCTGCAGTGCTCAGATAATCATGCATAACTAAAGATCAAACCTGGGGTACATGCATACAAAACATGTGCTCTAAACCCTTGAGCTATCTCACTGGTCTGTCATTTGGTTCCTTTTACAGCTTGTTTCTTTGCTGAGATTTTCTATTTTATTAATGTTTTGGGAGTATTTACAGTTGCTTGTTGAACAGTTTTATTATGAACAGTTTTATTACTGCTTTAAAATCCTCAGGAACTGAGAGAAGATAGGTGCACATCCTTCCTCTGAGAAGGAGCTAATATCCAAAATATTCCTAGGGTTACACACAGCGGTTCTCAGGGGTTACGCCTGGCTCTGCACTCAGGGGTCACTCCTAGTGGTGCTTGGAGGGTCATCTAGAGTACCGGGGATCGAACCTGGCTCGGCTTCGTGCAAGGCAAGTGCCCTACCCACTGTACTATCTCTCTGGCCATCTAACATACAAAGTATTGAAAGGACACATACAATGCAACAACAGAAGTAAACAACTTAATAAAAATATAGTTTAAAAGACCAGAATAAACACTCCGAAAAGAAAACAGATGGTACACAGATCTGTGAAAATGTTCAGCATCACTTATTATCAGGGGAATGGACAGCACAACCACACTGAGATATTACTTTTCACACCTCTGAGAGTGACTTATATGAGAAAGATGGGAAGCAACAAGTGTTGGCAAGGAAGTGGAGGAAAAGAGAATTCTCATTCACTATTGGGAATGTAAATTTGTGTAATTTCTATGGAAAACGGTATACAGATTTTTTTTTAAAGATAAAAATGAAAGTTCCACACAATCCACTCCTTGGCATGTATCTGAAGGCTATAAAAACACACAAGAATAGTTCACCCCTATGTTGAAGTTGCATCATGTGCAATAGCCAAAACATGAACACAACCTCAATGCCCATCAACAGAGGGCTGGATAAAGAAGCTGTGAGATAATGACACTCACTTTATAATCATGTTGTGAGAGATAACATATATGAGTGTTTTTACTCTATCCTAAGGTAGCACTGCACTGTAGCACTGTCGTCCCGTTGTTCATCGATTTGTTCAAGTAGGTAACAGTAACATCTCCATTGTGAGACTTGTTGCTGTGTTTGGCATATCGAGTATGCCACGGGTACTTGCCAGGCTCTGCCTTGCAGGTGGGATACTCTCGGTAGCTTGCCGGGCTCTCCAAGAGGGGCGGAGGAATCAAACCCGGGTCAGCTGTATGCAAGGCAAACACCCTGTATTTTGCACCGTATAAGACATCAGATGGCACTCATGCTCATTTTAATCAGGCAGTCCTCCGACTGGCATATAATATGAATGACCGGAGAGTTGAGCAGTTTCAATCCCTGGCATCCCATATGGCCCCCTGAGCCCACGAGGGCTGAATCCTGAGCACTGCCAGGAGTAGCCCCCAAACAGCAGTTGAAAGAGCTAGAATGTGAGGGCACGTGATTGTGTACATTTATTTGCTGACTTTGTTCTGTGAGAGCCACCGTGGCCAAAGTAGAGAGCTAACTGCTACAGCCTTACTGCTGATGGATGGGCTGGAAGTCCAACTCAGCAGCTCTGGGGACCCCTTCCTGGGGAAAATTGCAGGGCACTGACTCGCCTGGTGTTGCTGCCTGAGCTGGAATCCAGTTGTCGGCTCCCCTCCTTGGCTCTGCCCGGGAAGCCGGGGTGTGGAGGCCTGATTCCCAGATTCTCCCTGCTGCAGGTGGAGGTGGAATGTCAGCTCCCCGCTGGGCTGCACAGCCATCAGGCCCAGGGTGAAGTCGAGCCCTGCCTCGCTGTGCAAGTGTGTGCTCATAGCAGCGCGTGCAGGTAAAGTGGAGTGCTGCCTGCCCCAACTGCCATGCCCCCGTGGAGCCTCTTTAATGCCAGTTGGAGGCAGAGGTGGACACTCAGCTCTGCTCAGGCCCTCCCTGGTGGGGAAATGGGAGCCTGTGCATGAAGCCACGCAGCACTGCTTCCTTGGGGTCCGGTGGCACCTTCACTTCCTGTTTGGGCTGGCATGGCCACAGCATGGCTCTGGCTTTCTGTTGGGGTTTGCTGGAGGAGGGCAGGGAGAGCTGTTTTTAAATGTCTTCTGACTTGTGGGGCTGGAGTGATAGCACAGCGGGTAGGGCGTTTGCCTTGCACGCGGCCGACCCGGGTTAGAATCCCAGCATCCCATATGGTCCCCTGAGCACTGCCAGGAATAATTCCTGAGTTCAGAGCCAGGAGTAATCCTTCTGCATCGCCGAGTGTGACTCAAAAATAAAGAAAAAAAAGGCTTCTAACTTGTGACAGAGATCTACGTCACTGTTGTATGTCACCATGTCTTACAGTAATATCTCTCTAGCTCTAGATACACAGAACCAATTTGATAATTAGGAGAAGGTTGATAACATGACAAATATAAAACATGTTGCTTGGGGGCCAGGTAGCAGGTGGGAGATGGAAGGATTTTGAGGACAGTGTCAGGAAAAAGATTAAAGAGCATTGAAAAGATTATTAGCTGCTCCGTGATGGCCCTCGGGGTTACTGTTAGAGCTTAAAGGACAGAAAGAAAATATCATTGAAAGTTAGAGAGAAAGGGATCCTTGGAAAAAGAATGTAACTGTTTTCCTTTGTGGAAGCTCGAGAATATACCCAATGAAATGCAATGCATGATTGAACTAGGGAGATTTCTAGGCAGAAATATTGAAGTTGTCACCTGGTTCCTTCTAATTAATTTTGATCAAATGAGAGAAATTTTAAAGTTATTTTTAGTGTACATTTAGTGAAATTGAAAGGAACTGTAAATTGCCAGGTCTTGCTGAGTTAGAAAAATAAAAATATTCATATCTTTTGGAAGAAGTCGGCTGTCACTGAGGTTACCTTTCTCAGAGACCCTTTGCCTAGAGAAGAATGGCATCCTCTTGGGGGTGTTTTGATTTTCTTTCTTGTTTCTTCGGCCTGTGCCTGTTGTTGGTTCCAGGTGGGAGACTTTCCAGCTTCCTGTCCGTGGCGTGTGGAGTCAGTCCGGAATGCCGAGGAGAGTCTTCTGCTTGTTATGTGATGCCAGGTTTTGCTTATTTGTCTCCACCGTTCACTTTCTTTTTCAGTTTCTCCTGGGGTTCCAGGACACACGGCATGCAATGCATCCTGGTCATTGCTTGCGAGTCCGGTATTGGGTACAGTCACATGACTGGGCAGGGTGCAGAGTTTGGAGGGAGAATCTGGGAAGAACGGGCCAGCTTCTTCTCGGTGGGAACCAGAAGTGCTCTGTAATAGCTTTTCCTGCCTCTTGTCTGTTTATTTTTTTCCCTATGAAATTTAGTAGCAACTTGTAGCCTGTACTAGCCTTTCCAAGCTTGTTTGTATGTTTTATGAGGATTCATTTTTCCATGTATAAATGAAGGTGGAGAGAACGGACAGCTCTGTGAGCTGAGTCATCCTATTCAAGTGCAAAGAGCACCTTTCCCTTTGTTCACTCTACCTCTGCCCTTTCCTTAACAGAGGCTTCGTGCTGGCTGACTATGCTTTACCCTAAGGCTAAGGCTCTCTTCCTGACGTCCCCACTGTGTGTGTCAGAGCTGGAAGTCCAGCCTGCCACCTGAGCCCTGGACCCAGCCTTTGACCAGCGTCTCCAGCTCTTGCCCCGTGCCAGACTCCTTGCCTTCCTACACTGGAAGTGGAACTTGCCTGCTCTGCCTGTTACCGTCCCTCACCGGCTCAGGGGTCCTTTCCGTGGTGATTCCCTGTCATCATGCGTACAGTCACTAGTCTAGCCACACCTCTGACGCCTAAGTTCTCTAGTCACGGTGTCTCTCCATGGTGTGCTTTGCTGGCATCTGCCTGATTCGACATTTTTAGGGACAGGAAGCTTACTCCCTTATGTGGCAATCCATTTTATTCTGGGCCCGTTATATATAGATATGTATAGATTTACATTTTACATATCACACATATATGTATATATATATATATCACTTCACATTCATATATAGAATCCCACTGAGTGATAAACACTCACAAATAACTCCAGTTCATCACCCCTGTTCCAAAGTCAACACCCTCCAACCCATACCCTTGTCTTGGTTCTTTCCCATCTCTGTAAATGTCAGACTTCTTTCTCTAAAATCCAGTGCACTTTCTGGGCTGACCCTGCCTTCCTATGCCATGTTATCTCCAACTCTTCTCCAGGGGTTGGGGAGAGTGAGAGGTGGGAGAATAAGTAAGGGGCAGTAGGAAGAGGACGGAGGGGAGAAGGGAAGAAGAGGATGCAGGAGAAGAACATGAAGGAGAGGAGAGAGGGGCAGGAGAGGAAAAGAGAGGGAGAGGAGGAGAGGGCAAGGAGGGAACAGAGGAAAGAGGAGGAAGAAGAGAAGGTAGAAGATGGAGAGGAGGAGGAGGTGCACAGCGGGGAGCGAGACTTGTGTCGCTCTCCTAAGCCCATAGCAACAGCCACGTGGTGATATCTTCTAGGCAGTCAAGACAGACCTGGCAGTGTGCGCCTCTGCAGTAGGCAGCCCGTCAGCAATCAGCACAGCCAGGCGCGCTGCATGTCCACTTGCTAAGCAGTGCCCGGCCACTATTTCTGCTTGCCTGACAGAGTATTGTGGCACACATCGGCTGCCATGGGGAGCATCCAAGGCCAACGATAGCCCTGCCTCCCGCATGTCCTGCCCTGGCCTCTTCTGCTGTGTAAAGGGCTGCTGCTTTCACTGTATATATATACACATAGATACATATATATTAACATTTTACATATCATATATACGTGTGTATGTATATATGTATGTAGCACTGTTGCACTGTTGTCCAGTTGTTCATCAATTTGCTCGAGCAGGCACCAGTAATGTCTTCATTGTGAGAATTGTTGTGACTGTTTTTGGCACATCGAATATGCCACAGGCAGCTTGCCAGGCTCTACGGTGCAGGCGGGATACTCTCGGTAGCTGGCCATGCTCTCCAAGAGGGATGGAGGAATCAAACCCGGGTCAGCCACGTGCAATGCAAACACCCTACCCGCTGTGCGATCACTCCAGTTTGTATATGTGTGCATGTGTGTGTGTATATATGTATATGTATATACGCATATATGTATATATATATATATACGTATATATGTATCACTTCAGTTTCATTTCTTTCAGGGTGTTCGCTCCCATAGTCCCGTTCTGTATCTCCCACATGGTCTTTCCCTCCCTGAGTCCCATTCACTCATGGGGGCCCTCTCACATGACACTTCATCTGGAAAGTTCTCTTAGGAACTTTCAGCATGAATTCTGCATCAGAATTCATCCACTGAGATAATCTGAGTACCAAGGCTGACATAGTGTGCCCTATTGGAGCTCAGTACCAGGGCAGGTTCCACACCCCACCTGCCCCCAAGCCCTTCCGTTCTGGTGCCAGCACGCTTAGAGGCAGGTCTTAGGTCTCTGTCACTGAGCTCCGAGCCCATGGCCCCTTCAGAGGAAGTTCACTGGACTAGATGAAAGGGTCCAGAGCATATGGTATTCAGGCCCAAGGAGGTGGTTCCTGGGTCATTGGAAATGAAGACGGGATCCAGGAGGCAGAGGATAGAGCATCACCTATGCAGTTAGGCCTTTGCTTGGGCCTTGAAGTGGTGAGTTTGGGAACATCAAGGCCCCAGAGCGCTATTGTTAGGACAGAGGAAGCCTGGCAGGCATGGAGGAATGTGGCACTGCCCATATTTCTGGACCAGAGCTACCATCAGACCCATCTTGGAAAGAAGTCTCTGTGATGGAGAGGTCACTTTGGAAGGCAGTAGCCAGAGGTAACTGGGGAGGAGTCCCTGGGGAGGAGGCCGTGGCGGTAGCCCAGGGGAAAGGTGATGAGCAGAAACCGGCCAGTGGAAAGAGGCAACTCTCACAGATTCTCAGAACCAGAATCAACAGATCGTTCCAACTGCATAGACAGGCCTGACTGACACCCCAGTCCTGCTGAGAGGTACCCTAGAATTGGATAGAAGCACAGTGAGCTACGAAGGTCTGGGGGAGGTGTTCAACTCAGAGACCTCCATGGTGAAGTGTGGTGAATTGTGCCCCCCCGCGAGAAGATAGGTTGAAGTCTTCCCTCATAATGCCCAGCACCTGCGCATGTGAATTTGGGAACAAGGGTCTTTGCAGATGTGGTAGAGGTGAGGCTATTTTAGTGGATCCCAGCCTAGCGTGAAGAAGGGAAGTTAGAGACATAGGGAGGGGTCGGCCGTGTGAAGAAGGAAGCAATGGAATGATGTGTCTCCAGCCTGTGTTGGGGCATATCTAATCTGCTGCACAGTGGACAGATTTCAAAACCCATTTCATTCGTTGTGAAGGATCTACATAGTATCATCATAGTCCAGCTCTTGACTAGTCAGGTGTCAATGACAGGAACACATTCGAAGAAATGCATCTGTCATTGACCACCCCCCCCTCCTTGTATGAATGTCAAGAAGGTCATTTCCAGTCTGCTGCACCTAGACCAGATGTCTGTTGGGGTCACAGTTGTTACAGGGACTCCATCGTTCAGTGATGCAGAACATCATTCTGTGACACGATGCCATAGAGCCATCACCCCATGGGTTTCCTTTGACCTCTTGATAATCCCTCCCTCTTGCTTCTTTCCACCACTCGGGTCAACCCTGATGTATTTTCTGTCAGTCCCTAGTTGTTTGCATTTTCTAGAGTTTCGTATAAATGGAATCCTATTATAAGCGCTTCCTGTAATTTGTCATAGTGACAGACACCTAGTTCTGTTATGGTACATACCTATTGTCCTATTCTCCGTATTGCTGACTGTAGTTTACTGTATGAATGATGCCACCATTTACTTCTTCATTCACCTCTTGATGAGCACTAGGCTGGTTTCCGGTTTTGGAAGACTATAAATACAGTCACTGCCAGCCTAAGAATACAAGCGTGTTTGTGTGGACCTCTTCTTTCATTGGCTTATAGGTTACAGACCCAGGAGAATGATTGGCTCAAAACCTCTGTGTTGAGGTTTTTTTTTTGCTTTGCTTTGTGATTTGTTTGGGGGAGGGGTTGGGCCACATCCTGTGGTGTTCTGGGCTTACTCCTGGCTCTGTGCTCAGGAATCATCACTCCTAGTGGGGCTCAAGGGAACCTATGTGGTGCCAGGAATTCAAACTGGAGTCGACTGTGTGCAAGGCAGCGCCTTAACCCCTGTACTATATTTCTAACCCATGTATTGAGTTTTTTACGAATTTCACAAACTTTTTTTTCAACTTAGTTGATAAGATTACATTCTCCACTGGTGTGATAAAAAAAAAACCCATAACTTTCTATGGGGTTGGTAGGGCTTTGTGGTTTCTCTATCTTCCACAGCAAATTAGTCATCAGGCTGGATCCAGAAATAACCTGTGGTCTAGTCCGGGGGCTGTATTATGAAACAAGATTGAATGTGGGGGACAGAAGCACATTGGGAATAGGGGAGTGTCTAGAAGCATCAAGCTGACCTTCCTGAATAAAGACTGCAGAGTGTGGGTAGCTGAGGGGACGGAGGGGATGGCCCAGTGTTTCAGAACCCTTCCCCTGGCAGCCTGCAGCGGAAATGGAAAGTCTCTGGAGACTGAACGTGCTGTTTTGCTGAACACCCAGTTCCAGGCCCTGAACCCATCTGTATGGCCATGTTACTGCCTGGCTCTGGGAATCCACTCCGGGCCGAAATCTTAGAAAAAGCCAGAAGGAAAAGGTGGTTTTATAATACTTGGTTTCTACTCTGAGTGATAGCTGTTTGGTACCCTGCTTGTCTCTCCTGTTACTGGACCATCCCATGCCTTCTCCAAGAAGTCTCCTGCCTTGGTTCTGACCATTCCCATGTGGGGCCAGAAGGGTGAAGGGGCCGGGAGGATGCTGGAATCAGAGGCAGGAACAGTGGGGCTTGCTCCCCTTCCTGGGCCTCCACTTTCCCGTGGACAGGATGTGGTGTCTCCCAGTCCTCTCATTCCCAAGGCCAAACCGAGAGCCAGCTCTGGCCTCTCATCCGTGCGCTTATGTTGCACAAGGGAGACAGTTGTGCTACTTTTCTCTGGGCTGCAGAGGGAGTATGGGGTGCCAATTATGCACCCACCGAGCCCTAGGGCCTTGAGGCCCCCCAGAACTGGGAGGGTGGTGCTGGGGGTCCTTGGCACTATAGGGCCTGAGCAGCCACAATCCTCAAACGTTCGCAGGAACCGCTGGCTTAGCCAGCTGTAAATCAGCAGGAGTGGACCATGAGGCCCTCTGGATACTACTCAGAAGACACCCCCCCCCCCGAAAAAGCCCTTCTGCGCCTTCCAGATCTTCACTAGGAGCATTTAATGGAAAGAAGGAGCACAGTGGGCAGGAGCCCAGAGAACCCAGAGCCTACTGTCTGCCCAGCCATCTGCCACCTCTTGGGCCTTGTCCTTGTTGGCACTGCCCTGCCTTGGCTCTAAAGCAGTGGCCGAGGAGGAGGAAAGTCTGGACTACCTGTCCTCTCCTCCGAGTGTGTGGTGGGGGCCTTGCATCTCCTGCAAAGAGCAATGAGGCAGACAGACTGCCCGGGCTGCTCCCTCCACAGTGCTCCCTCTGCGGCAGAGCTCAGTCCTCAGAACTCCAAGATGCGTCTGATGCGCCAACTCCCTTCTTTTGCAAGGGAGGGAGGGCACTTAGGCTCAGGAGGGAGCATGTCTGAGCTCCCAGTGTCTGAGATGCCAGTACTTGAACGCGCATCTCCTTCACCAGCACACGGAACCCCCGCATGCAAGTGAGGAGGGAAGCACCCCTTTCTCTTGGGTCCTGGCAGAACACGTTCTGTCAACTACACCTCCAGGTCACCTTCCCGCTTAGTGGGTTACAGTCCAGGTGCCCATGACCTCCTCTGGATCCCCAAGACAGTCCCTGATGCTTGGCCCAGAAACAGTGCAGTGCCCCCTCCTAGAAGACCCCACCGGCCAGATGGTTCCGTTTCTGCAACCACACAGTCACACTCGGGCTCTTCAATGTCTTCGTGGCCGCCATGGGCTGGGTTTGGGACCGTGGCGTGCGTGAGTCAGCCCCGAGGAGGGGGCAAGACAGCACCCCTTTATACAGAATAGGCTCTGAGGGCACCCCAGAAGAGTAGCGGGCAGAAGCTGACGCTGCCTCCCAGTACCACTCTCGCAGGCTCCCCTTTCAGTGCTCCTGCCTGAAAGCTGGAAGGATGCACTCATGGCCCCTGCCGTTTCCTTGGGGGAGAACGTTGCGTGTCCATCAGTGATTACTGACTGTGCCGATCAAAGGGGTTAGCCATGCAAAGGAAACTGGACAAGCTGTTCTGAGTCCCCCTCTAGACAGTCCTCTGAAGGAGCACGTACCCGCAAGCATCAGGGGAGACTGCAAAGTTTGGGGTTCTCAGGGCTATTGTGATGGGTGGTTTCTCAGTTCCCTGAGACGACTTCGTCAAGGGAAGATCAGTACTGGGTGGTGGTCAGTCACTCTTAGAACAGAACCCAGGGGTTTATTCACGTAAGCAAGGCAGGGCTTAACACTGATTAGCTCGGAACCGTGTTCCTGATGCCTTCACCCTTTTGGCACTCCCCAAACCACTGCCTTCTATTGAAAGGTTGAGCCTTGTCGTAGGGAAATGTGTTTTGAATGCATAAAGCAGTAGGGTCACAAAGGGTACCAATTAGATCAAAATAGTTATGCATATATTCTGCGAGCAAGTCAGTGAAATATTTTGATTAGTGCTTCTTTCTCCGCTTTATTTCTTTTTCTTTTTTCCTTCCCCTCTCCCATGATTTTTGTGTTTGTGAGCCACACCCAGCAGTCCTCCGGGGTTACTCCTGACTCTGTACTCAGAAATTACTCCTGGCAAGCTCAGGGAACCGCGTGGGTTACCCGCTGTACTATGGATCCATGCCCTATTAGTGCTTCTATTTTTATTTTTTTTGAAAGGCGGGGGTCACAGCCAGCGATGCTCAGGGCTTACTCCTGGTGCTGCACTCAGGAATTACTCCTAGCACTGCTCGGGGGACCTTCCTGGGTGCTGAGACTTGAACCCAGGTCGGCCACGTGCAAGGCAAATGCCCTCCCCGCCCTGCTATGGCTCTGGCCCCGATTAGTGCTTCTTAACACATTCGATGACACCCCGCAGTAGGTCTCATCACAGCTATAATCGCAAGGTGCTGCTCCGCGGACATCCCCGCCATGGCAGTAATGGGAAATGAAAACATCTGTGATTTCTCTTGGCAACAAAGTCACAGGTTCTGTAAATATCACAGTGGTTCGTTTCCAACATGAATAATTGAAGAAAATGCTAAATTTCAGTTAGAGTGCTATGAGAACAGAAATGTCATCCCCCCATCCCGAATGTCGGGACTCCCTCAGTCTCATCCGTGAACCCCAGCGTAAGAGCCCCTTCGGGAACATGGAGCGATAGTACAGCAGGGAGGGTGTTTGCCTTGCATGAGGCCAACCTGGGTTCGATCCCAGCAATCCCATATGGTCCCCTGAGCACCACCAGGAGTAATTCCTGAGTGCAGAGCCAGGAGTAACCCCTGAGCACCATTGGGTGTGACCCAAAAAGCAAAAAAAAAAAAAAAAAGAGAGAGAGAGAGCTCCCTTGGAGCAATGTTGAACCCTATTTGGTTGGCTGGAATCCCCCCTTTCCTAATTTCTTTACTAAGTCAGCTGTCACTGTAGCACTGTCATCCCATTGCTCATCGATTTGCTCGAGCGGGCACCAGTAATATCTCCATTGTGAGACTTGTTACTGTTTTTTGAGATATCAAATATGCCATGGGGTGCTTGCCAGGCTCTGCCGTGCGGGCGAGACACTCGGTACTTGCCAGGCTCTTCGAAAGGGACAGAGGAATCGAACCCGGGTTGGCTGCATGCAAGGCCTACTTGTGCTATCCTCCAGCTTGACTAAGTCAGCTACAAACTAACCTTTGTGTTAGTTGCGAAGGCTACTCCTGGCGATGCATGGCGAGGGCTTCCCGGACCACACTCAGACTCAGGGCCTGTGGCTATGGCTGACAGAAGCAACACGTGTGCTCTAGGACCTGCGCCTCTGGCCCTGGTGGCCATTCGCACATTCTAGGGCCCGGGGAGCTGCTTCAAGGGGCTGGAGCATGTGCTTTGAATGCCGGAGCCCCAGATTGGATCCTCCCCAACACAGGATGCCCAGAGCACCACAGCCCCGGTTGTAGCCCAGAATCCCAAAGAAAGAAAGAAAATCGGAATGTTGAAATCAAAGTTCAAGCACATAACTAGCTTACCCACTTCAAGCCGTGTGACTTTGGGCCAGTCACTGTCTTGTGAGTGGAGACTCGCCCGGATGTACTCAGGGCTTTTTCCTGGCTCAGCACTCAGAGGTCATTCCTGGAAGGGCTTGGGGAACCATATGGGCTGCCAGGGATCGAACCCAAGGCAAACACCCTCCCCGCTGGACCAGCTCTCCGCCCCCTGGGCGTGTCACTGAGCCTCCTCGACCATCTGTGCTCCCCTCTGACACACATGGTGGCCGCAGGGCTCCTAGGGCTGACTCGGGGATTCAGTGAGAGATTGAATGTTTGTACAACATCCTGGCACTCTATTCACCCTTAATAAAACCAGCTATTTTTCGTGACTTATTATTCCCATTAATAATAATTATTATTATTAGTGGGAAAGCATCTGAGCCCAGAGGCAGCGTGTGTGCGTGCGTGCGTACATGCGTGTGCGTGTGCGTGTGTGTGTTTGCCAGGATTGCAGTATGCCTTTTTTTCTGTGGTGATTTCCCTCTGTCATCTCTGAGGACCCCGAGTGGAAGGCAGATAGGCAGACAGAGGAGGGGCTGGAGTGGAGTCCAGCTGGCTCCTAGCAGCTCCTGAAAGCCAATTGTTACATTTGCAGGAATTTCGTGAGCTGGTTGCCATCATGTTGATTGCTTGCAATCAGCCACATGAGAGTATTTACAACACAGAAATCCTCATGCTACAAGGGACCTTTTAATCAGAGTTCTTTTCCCAGCACACCAGTGGCAGGGAAGGGGGGGTGCGCTGACCACACTGACCCAGGAGGCGACCTGTACCAAATCTGGGAGAAAAGGGACAGATCCCATGGATGGGGGAGAAGGAAAGGCAGAGTTCCTTGTGTTCCGAGTTCGTTCCATTTCCAGTTTATTGGTTCTTCCGTATAGTTTCGATCAAGGAAGAACAGGTTTTTCTTGACTGATGTTCACAGTTCTTGATAATTACTTCCAAGTCAGCAATTCTGCAACAGGATCTGTTTCCAGATAAGTCGGGGTGGGGGATGGGGGGGAATCTCCGTTCCTTTCTCTGCAGAGCACAAAATTTGTGTGACTTCAAATCCAATCACGGGCTTCTAATTTGCACGTCATCTTTTATCGGAGAGGCTCCAGTGCCTTCTTTCCAGAGACCGTGGCAAAAGCACCCGGCAGAAAAGTGAGTTTACTGATTATGCCACCCTGTCAACGTTACTTGAGTCCAAATGTTGGCGTAGATGGTGTTTTCAGAACTCCTAAGTGGATGTTTATGTCTGCAAATGGAAGCGCAGAGGAGCTAGACTTGCTGTCAGTGCGGGGGAGTCAGTCCTGGGGTGTTGCTTTACTCAAACATTGGCATTTGCTCGCATGAGCTGTTTTCAAATGCTTCTCTGCTAGCTTGCCACCATCTATGCACCACTCGTATATGCGTTCTCCACCTGCTAGGCTGGGGGTGTCAAGGAAAGGACTGGAAACCAGGGAAGAAGAAGAAGAATCTGGTAGGGAAGGGTTGCTATGGAGCCGAAGACCCCATCACTCTTGGCAGAGCCTAGGAGCCTCTTTTGTGAGGCTGCTTGGGGAGGTCCCCAGAGGGAAAGTGTGTTGCTAAACTACTTTGAGAAGCTCTCACATTGCGAAGCACCATGCAGATGCCTGCTGGGATCCTTACCCCCCCCCCCCACAGGGGTTCAGTTTCTCTCGGATCCTGCCAGCTTTTGTGAAATGCGCACACAAGCAAATTGGTGGTCTAAAACATTCCACGACTTCACTGGCCAGGGTGTCCGCGTTTGGGGTCATTCTTGCAATAGCGCACTTCTCCAGTTTCCCTCTTATTAAGTCTCCATTTGATTAGATAATATTTCTGGCCGGCTGTTGGCAGGAGGCACATAATCCAGTCTCCCCATCTGTGCTGGATGAGACCAGAACTGCCCAAAGACCACGACGAGTTAGAGATGGGAGGCTGCTTGATGCCAAGATGGGACTTGGTTTCTAGGAGCAAACGTGCACAGACTTAACCACCTAAACTATTGCGGGGCTCATCCTCTTCTGGGCTGCGGTGTGGTGTGTGCCTTTCAGAGGAGGCCGCTGATTCCACCTCTGTCTGAATGTTCTGGCTCTCAGAAACAAACCCAGTGGCAGGCTCGATCCCAGGTGGTTTCTGAGAGCTCCTGTCAAGATGTACCTGTTTGCCAAGGTGTCTTCTTTCACAAAAGTATTTATTTATTGGGGCACACTCAGCAGTGCTCAGGGCTTACTCTTGGCTCTGTGCTCAGGAGCACTCCCGGCAGACTTTGTGGGGGCAGGGATTGAATCCAGGTCAGCTGTGTGCGGGCAAGCACCCTACCCTCTGTACTATCTAATACCACAGAGCTCAGGCCCCCACTGACAAGAACCCATTGGGGGTAAGAAAGGCAAGATTCCTGGCTAACATTGTGGGGGGCACCCTGCCTGTGTCAACCAGTCTTCCTGGGCTCCTAACAGAAGACAGGCATTTTGGGTTTGTTTGTTTGTTTGTTTGTTTGTTTGTTTGTTTTAGTCCAATGCCACTGTTACACAATTCCAAGAGACACCTGTAGACTGCACCCACCAGGAAGTTCCGCTACCCTTCCCCTATTCCATTGCTACTATTCCCCCACCACACCCCTCACCTCCCACTCTCTTCCTTCCCTCTCTGATGTCATAGTTTTCACCAAATCTCAGCTCTTTTTGCCAGTTTGGTTTGCTTGAGTCATTCGTATTCCACATAGGGATGAAATCATCCAATCATTGTCTTTTCCTATTCTGACAGACTGTTTGTTCTAAGCATAATCACTCAGGTTTCTTCCACAATACCCCAACAGGCATGGGTCTATCTTTTTAACAACAGAGTAGTATTCCTTTGAGTTTATATGCCACAGCTTCTTTATCTAATCATCTGTCGACAGGCATTTAGGTTGATGACTAGTCAAGATGATGAAAGAGATGCACAGAGAGGACTAGTAACTTCCCTGGAACCACATAGCTATTCAGTTGGCAGAGCTAGGATCCTAACGCAGACTGGTGGGCACCAGGGTCTGCTTCAAATGCTCAGCTACTACAGGACACAGAATCCGAAGTCCAAACCCATCTAAGTCCAAGGAAGTGCCAATATCAAACCAGTGTTCAGCCTTGGACTGTCCCGGCTCAGTCAGTGAACACCGGCACCCCGAAAGGAACCCCAAAGCAGCCACGTGCCACGTAGACCTCACTGGACCTGGCAGGTGTTCCATACTCCTCCTCTGATCAAACCTGAACCCCCCAAAGCCCCACCCCACTCTGGGTTCTTCTAACTGTTATTTGACCGAGCAAGCTGACCACTGCCGGTCTGTATGTTGACACAGTCTTGTCAGCTGCAGGGCCATTTCAGTCTTTGGCGTGCACTGTGCTGCTTGGATTTGGCCTCCGAAGCAGCTGCCAAAGCTGTAACAGGCCACTGTGATGAGAGCAAACCGGAGGCCATGGAGCGGCCTTCTGTCTGTGTGCCTTGGACGCTGTCACCACATCCCACACAGCCCTGATCACCAATTGCCCTATCAACCCACCCAAAGGCCTCATGCTGCTGCGGGGCTGTCTCAGGCCTGCTCCTTCTTCCCCGTGTCCCAGGAAGCCAGCTGTCAGCAGCTGTTAGAACTCCAGGAGCAGAAACTCTGATACTGGGTGGGTGGGAGAAGCAGTCAGGCTACTGGTGGGTCAAGATTCACTGTATTCTACTGACGGGTTTGCTTTGCAGATCGCACCATTTTCTGTCAAGTTTAGGAATGCAAATCCTGTGATCTAGAACCATAGGAAGAGTTAAGGAGCTAAGGGGATGCTCATTACATGTTCTCAAGCTAAAGTGGTACTCATGTGATGGGGCAGATTGTCACAGAAATAGTCACTCATTAGGTAAAGTCCAGTGGGAGCAAAGCCCCAACCCCAGGGCTTCTCTTGGGAACTCTCCGAGACCGACCATAATGGGAATCTGAGACCCACGAGTGCACATCACAAGCAGCACAACTTTTCTGAGCGTGAGGAGTTAGAGAGCGAGTGCAGGGTTAAGGCATTTGCCTTATGCCAGCAACCCCAATTCAAATCCCTGGCACCACAGATCTAAGCACCGCTAGGAGTCACTCCAGAGCACAGAGCCACGACTAGCTAGCCCTGACCACCGGTGGGTAATTACCCAACCCTCCTAACACCCCTCTCCCAAAAAACACCATCCTGAGGGTGAGAGATCAAGGGTTCAGTTCTGTCCACTACTTCATGACTATTGCTCCCGTCTGTGCGGGTAGGGCGTTTGCCTTGCACGCAGCCAACCCAGGTTCAATTCCTCTGTCCCTCTTGGAGAGACTGTCAAGCTACCGAGTGTATATCGCCCTCACGGCAGAGCCTGGCAAGCTCCCCGTGATGTATTTGTTATGCCAAAAACAGTCACAACAAGTTTCACAATGGAGACGTTACTGGTGCCCACTCGAGCAAATCGATGAACAAAGGGACAACAGTGCTACAGTGCTACTTCATGACTAACTCGGGTGCATAGCTCAGGCAGGTTTGTGCTAGCAGCACACACAGAGATCACACAGATGGGCATCATCCCCCTTACCGCATACTCCACCTCTCTAGTTTTCCTGTATAACCAACTTCCTGCCAGCCCCCACTGTCTCTGGTCCTCTAGCCAGCAGGACCGCTAGACTAGCCGTTCAGCTCCGTGGTTCAAGCCTCACGCAGTGGATGCCTCATGATTCGTGGGTGTATGGCCTTGACCTCAAGTCTCTAGAAAGTTGACAGTTTACCCTACTCCTTGCCCTATGGCCGCGTTTCATTCTTTCTCGTAAAGAGCCTTGTGGGTGTGTTTTGAAACGAAAGTGAAGAGTATTTCATCCAAATCAAAACAAATCTTTAGCTCCCTGGGGCCTCACAAATCTGATTTTGGCCCTTGGGAAGCTGCTTAATGGCCAGTCCTTCTGTCTGTAGGTGCTGAGGGGTGACCAGATGACTTCATCATCAGTCTTGCAAAGTTCTCCCAGGTATCTTTTTGGTCCCCGAGTGCTCATTTCCGTTCTGCTGTCCTTCCGGCTTCGCTGTTTCTGTGGTGTGTGATGTCCAGGGGTGCACACACTCGGCTGTGGCGCCGTTGGGGGCTCTGCCTTTGCCTCGTGGGTCTTTTGCGCATTCTGCTTTTTGAGTTGTGGTGCCCGCACAGACCTGGCTGCAGAGCTGCCGGTCCCAGGGAGCGAAGCTGGTGCCGGGGAGCGCACTGATCTCAGCCTTGCAGGGCAAGTGCTTTGACCCTGGCGCCAGTCCAGAGGCATCACTCTTGATGCTCAGCCATCCCTGGAAGTTTGTGAGCCTAGGACAGTTCATGGTCAGCCGGGTCTGGACACTCGTGAGTTCGTTCCAGGGTGTCTCACCTTCCCCTGTTGCCCAGAAACCAGCAAGAAACCTTTTCTGCTCACCAGGAGCAAGCACAGGTTCATTCCACCCAAAGGGACAATTGGGATCTTGTGGTGAGGCTGATGGAGGGATCTGATGGAGCAACGAGGGGCGTCAGAGTGGGGGGATTGGCAGAGAGCTGAGGGGATATGCCTGGGTGGGGGGGGCGAAGAGAGTGTACAGAAGGAGCAGTCAGACGCTACAGAATGTTGCAGGCTTTCTCGTAAGACTGATGGGCAGTGACGGCCAAGGGCACCGCCAGAGCAGGGCATCTGCTAACAAGCCCCTGAACCTTACCAGGGGCTGTAAGCAACCACACAGAACTGTGAAAAGAACCCTGAAGCCACCAGCTGGGCATGGACTTCCCGAAAAGAAATTCCAGAAACTGGGTATCTTACGTAACCCTAGTTAGCTGGCCACAGTTCCCTGGAAAATTTGGAGAAGATGCTGTTTGGAGAAATTGCTCTTAGCGAGGGCTTAGTAACGGAAACCAGTCCAAAGTGAGTCTGAAATGAAATCAGGAGTGGAGAGCCCTCCCTGCCACCCCAAATCCATGAGGCATAGCTTGCAGTGTTAGTGCTGCCTCCTTCTCTGTTAGCAAAACAGCCGCGCTCATGGGGCAGGTAGGTCAGAGAGAAGCGGGCGAGTGGGTTTGGACCTCACCAAAGCACTTGGCAGCGTTTGTTGTGAAACCCTCATTTACAGCCCAGTTATGTGATTGTGTAACCAATTAAAGAACTGACTCCAAAGGCCGTGGATAATGGATTAATGTCCTCCCTTAGACAGCGAGGTCTCCAGGCAAATCCCGGGACCCCCCTCTTGGCCCGCTTCCCTTTTTCTCAATGATCTGGACGAGAAGAGAGAAGGCGCTCTGAACGGATTGGCCCTCGACCCAGCGCCAGAGGCTGAGGAATTCTCTGTAGCATGAAATTGGGAGCCAAAGAGATCTTGACGAGCTCAAGATTGTCACGGGAAATTTAACAAGGACAAATGGCAGCTCCTACATTTGGGTCCTGAACCCATGTGCCCCCGTGTGGGATGGAGGAGCAGTTGCTAGAGGAAAAAAAAAAGAGACTTCATCAGGGGCAGGGGCAGGATCTTGGCGTGGCTCGGCAGGGAGCAGCTCTGACAGCAGCCTGGCTAGAGTCTTGGGCACGGGGAGGAGGCAGCTGCCCTGGCCCGCCCTGGAGTCTGCGCATAATACACGTGGGCTCAGGAGGGGGCAGCCGGTGTGCCTCTGAGCAAGGACTTGAACCCAGGGCTCTATGTGCTTATTTTAGAGTTCTGCTTTGTTTTGCTTCATTTGGGGGCCACACCCGCCAATGCTCTGTGCCCAGGAGCCATTCCTGGTGGGTTCAGGGGACCGTATGGGGTGCTGTTAATCGTACCTGTTGGCTGTGTGCGAAGCAAGCACCCAACCCTCTGTACTGTCCCTCTAGCCCCTTCTTAAACTTTCTACTCTCCATCCCTCTCTGCCTGAGCAATTTTCACATGACTCCAGGCATAGGTTTACATATTTTATTTGTATAGCTTTATTTGTATAAGCTAGGTATACAAATAAAACATTTCCTGGTCATAAATCATTAAGAAATTCTATTTAAAATGGCTTTCACATAGACAGTGGTTCTCAAACGGGAGCCATATGGCCCCCATAAACTCCCAAGGGAACCACGGGTGACAATCACATTAAGGGTGGGAGATGGGCACCGAATGCGGCTAGCGAGGTCTCAGAGATAGAGTAGGGGCCTCAGTCCGGAAATAATGCTCAGAAAGTGGGCGGAGTCGGGAAGAGGTAGACAAACGCTGACTTATGTGATCAGGGTCCCGAGCTGAAGAAACAGGTTTCCGTGCAAGCCCCTGGGACAGGCTGTCTGTCTCCCAAGGCCGAGCCTTGCAAGCATTTCACCCAGAGCCGTCCGAACCCACTGACAATGCTTTTGAGAGCTGGAATTTTTTTTGTAATGAAAAGCAGAAATCCCATCAGCCTTTGTAAATACAGAGATATACCTTCCAGTGCCTGAGATAAACTCACAGAAATGAAGTAACATTTTTTTTGGCTTTTTGGGTCACACCTGGTGATGCACAGGGGTTACTCCTAGCTTTGCACTCAGGAATTGCTCCTGGCGGTGCTTAGGGGACCATATGAGATGCTGGAAATTGAACTCAGGTCGACCACATGCAAGGGAAGCACCCTCCCCTCTGTGCTATCACTCCAGCTCCAAACTTCCTTAATAAATAGGACCTTAGGTAAAGTTCTGGAGGCTTCTTGCCACTTAAAAGGCAAAACAATACTCTCGGGGACCGGGGAGAGAGCTCAACCGGCTGGCTCTCAAGCTTTGCATGTGGTGGCCCTGGATTTGCTCCCCAGCACTGCATGGTCCCCTGAGCACCACTGCGAGTGCCCACCCCCCCCCCAAGCAAACCACACCCTTGGGAGGTACCAAGGTTGTGTGACTGCAAGAAAGAAGATGTTTGGTTGCGTCATTCTTAATCCGCCGTCTCTCTAGGACTGTAACTCACTCAGATTTGGCTTTGGAGAAGCAAGAAAAGAGGAAGGGATGACACCACATGACACAGGCATCTTGACGGGATGACTGCATGGATGGCTGCACAGATGAATGAGCTGCAAAGTCTTGGCACGTAGGACTTCTTCGACGTGTCTCTGGTTCCTTAGTTGGCCATGTGCACAGCTGAGGGATGGGGACGGCTGCCACTCCACTGGAGGGCCTGGTGCTCCGTGGTCTGTGGTGTTTCTCCGAGACACACCTTGCAGTCTAGCTGTGCCACTAAGTTTTTTAAACCCCCAAATACACATTCCATGAAGGCTTCTGTAAGACTCAGGAAAGAAATAAATCTCCTTTAAAAGAAAAAGAAGAAGGGACCATGGGGAGATAGCTCAAGGGGTAGAGCACAGGCCTTGTACGTCCAAGCCCTGGCTTCATCCCAGCACCTATGCTCCAACCTCCATGCCACAGACCCCCAAACACTGCCACTGAGTCTAACCCCCACGAGAATTAAAAACAAAAAGAAAAGCACATTCGTACTTGACCCCAAATTGGAATTAAATATTTGTCCTGGGAGGATTTCGAGCTGGAAGGCCTCTTGAAGTTGTGGAGGCGGTACTGATGGGATTTTGAGAATGTCCATCTAGAAGAAATTAGTCCAGGGATCAAGTCAGACTGGGGGAACGTGGCGCGCCATGCTTCCTGGCTGGCTCAGAACGCCTCCACAGGTGAGCAGAGCTGGCTGGCAGGGGCTTGGAGTTGGCAGAGGATGAGCCTCAGGCAGGACTTTGGTGACTTTTCTGGAAATTTCCTACTCCTGTGAGCTAACCCGCTGTGCATGCGTCCCCCACAGTTTGCAGCTCTGGCCAACAGCATTGTTGTTTTCTGAGTCAGGGAAGACAGTGTTGATGAGGAAAAGATGTCTTATTCGGCCAGTCTCAGCATTTGGGTGGCCTGAGGGTTCAGAGCCGTGGGTCTAGGGCCTTGGCAGGTTGTCGATAAAACAGTGGCGTTGCTTCCCACTTCTGTAGAAGCCCAAAGCTGACTGGCTGCCTCCCCTTGGCCTTGATGCCAGGACTCTCGCCTCCCAGCTGAGTGGCGGCCTGCTAATTGCTGTTGGTCTTAAAGACTGGCACATAGGCGCTTTGCTGGCCTTGCTGGTATCTCCTTAGGGGGGGTCAGTCACCTTCTCCTGACCTTTCTGTGCATCCTAGAGCCAAGGGACAGACCTTGAAGATTTGTTTTCTCCAAAGCTATTGAGAGTAACCCTGTCTGTTTTCTTTCTTTTGAGAAATCATATCCAGAATGTGGGCAAAGAAGCAGTCCCTTGAACCATGAGAGGGTGGATTCCGTGCCAACAAGTCCTGAAAGTGCTTTTTCGTCCCGTGTAATGAGATTTCTCATGGAGTCTCTGAGTGTGACCCAGTGGGTCCTAAAGACAAGGGGACAGTTGTTATCACTGGCTCTTCTCTAACCTCTGAACCAGTGCCCTGATACTGCTTCACATTTCCCCTGTTTCTCCCCTAACCCACCCTCTCAGGTTCTTTAATCTATTGTGCATGCTACCATGCCACACCACCACCCCACACCACCATGCAACACCACCAGACACTCAAGACCAAGCTGGGGGCAAAGACCCCTGGGGACACATCCAGGCAGTGGCCCAGTGACAACTGCCCGCATTTCTCTCCCTTCTCTGAGCTGAGTGGGTCCCACATGTTTGGATTATTTTTTGTTGTTGTTTTGTGTGTGCTATGCAAAGCTTCCCTCTGGCTCTGTGCTCAGATATCACTCGTGGTGGAGTTCAGGGCACCATGTGGGATGCCAGGAATCCACCCCAGGTCATGCAAGGCAAGTGCCCTATTCACTGCGCTCTCATTTCAGTCCCAACATCTTTGGTCTGAAAGTGGAAGCAGAACCCCCGCAAACCACACCCAGCTTCCATTTGGAATCTGGGCCCAGTGCAGATACTTACTAGCTGCCAGGGGTGGACATACAGTCATAAGCTCGGGATTGACTGGCAAGAGTCTGCTACTAGAGCGCCCTGAGTGCCAGAGAGAGCCAGTTGCCACAAAGCTAACTGGAGGGGACTGTGGCGGTCTGTTTTGATGCCTGACCCATGTGGAATCTAGATGTTTTGACCAGGGATAGGGCGTTTGCCTTGCATGCGGTTGTCCCAGGTTCGATCCCCAGCATCCCATATGGTCCCCCAAGCACCACCAGGAGTAATTCCTGAGTGCAGAACCAGGAGTAACCCCTGAACATCGCTGGGTGTGGCCCAAACAGCAAAAAAAAAGTAACCTGTCTGACTGAGAGGGCAGGATAGGCTTAGGTTCTTACCAACTTAAAACATGTTTCTCTTGACTTACTCCAGAAGGAACATCTATTGTAAACCCCTCCCCCATTACATTGAGGAGTGATGCGGGATTTAGAGGGAGCAGAGAGCGTTCTTTATGTATAATGCAAATATCACACAATTAAATCTTTGGAAGTGTGTTTTAGAACAGTGTTTCTTTCTTTTTATTTATTTATTTATTTTTTGCTTTTTGGGTCATACCCGGCGATGCTCAGGGGTTACTCCTGGCTCATACACTCAGGACCTGGCGGTGCTCCGGGGACTCTATGGGATGCTGGGAATCAAGCCCAGGTCCGCCGTGTGCAAGGCAAACGCCCTACCCACTGTGCTATTGCTCCAGCCCCAGAACAGTGTTTCTTAACCATTTTCTGACTGTGATTCCCTTCTGACCTGGTTTCACTCCCATGCTCCCCCCAGTCTTACCAGCTGACCCTCTAGTGTGTTCTATGACTCCCATTCATACAATTTTCACCTGTTGTTCCTTTGGGATCTCTTGGTAGCCCACCTGGGGCCATATGACCCCTGTCTGAGAAACAGTTTTTGAATATTCACAGAAATGTTTAACCATATTTAAGTCTAGAATATACTTAGCACACTTCAAAGAAACCCTGTCCCCATCAGTAGTCAGCTCGCATGCCCCCCTACTCTGGGCAACCACAACTCTACTTTCTGTCTGTAAGGATTTGTCACTGCTTTACATCTGACATAAATGGACCCGTGTACTAGATGGTCTGTGCGCCTGGTATCCTTCACTTAGCATAACCAGTACTTCATTCTTTGTTCCGGATGATCGATTTTGCATTGTGTAGATATACCACACTTGGCTTACCCACGCACCAGTTGATGGCCATTTAGGTTATTTCCACCGTTTGGCCATGCTGAAGAATGCTGTGCATGAACATTCACATACAAGATTGTGTGTAGCTAGGTTTTCACTTCCCTTAGCTGCAGATCCAGGAGTGCATTATTCCCTGAGGCTCTCTGTGTTTGACGAGCTGAGGAGCCCCAGATTCTTTCCCACGGTGGGCATGCTGCCACTAGCTATATAGGGTTCTGATTCTTCATCACTTTGGACTCTTCGAAGGCCACTTGTGTGTGTTTTTTTTAAATTTTATTGAATCACCATGAGATAGTTACAAGCTTTCATGTGTGGGTTACAATCTCACAGTGATCAAACACCCATCCCTCCACCAGGGCACATTCCCCACCACCAACATCTCCCGTATACCCCCCTTTCCCACCCTCCCCCTGCCTCCATGGCAGACAATATTCCCCATACTCTCTCTCTACTTTTGGGCATTATGGCTTGCAACACAGACACCGAGAGGTCATCATGTTTGGTCCATAATCTACTTTCGGCATGCATCTCCCATCCCAACTGGTTCCTCCAGCCATCATTTTCTTAGTGATCCCTTCTCTATTCCATCTGCGAAGGCCACTTGTAAGAGAAAGTGACACACTGCAATACAGGGCTGTTATTACACGTGTTAGAGCTCATGCCATGTGCAAATTCCTTTCAAATGCACAGTAACAGCAGCCAGCAGAGGCTCCAGCATCCCGGGTCAGCAAAGCTTCTGAAGCCAGCACTCCAACTGGCTTGGGGTTCTCTTTGTGGATCCTTCAGCGGGGAGCTCCAGATCTTCTAGTGTGTGCGCTGAGCACCAGGCCGGGAAGGGTTCCAGCTCATTCTTCTGGGACAGTGTTTCCCTGAGGAGTGCTGGATGGATCCAGTAGGCCACTAGTAGCCTCAGTTGCAACGGGTCAGGGAGAGCATGTCACACTGGGAACCTTTGGTGGAGCGCTTGCTGGTTCCTTGGCTTTTGATGGCATAAGCTCACGTGGTGGGCCCCAGTGTGGCCCTCTGTACCTCAGGCTCCACTTTCAAAACGGCACAGCCAGACCAGACCAGGAGCTGGCCCACCCTATAACATCAGTTAGTGGCTATTTCCAATCCCTGACACCTTTTGTAACAGCGGGGCTTGGGAGCCCCACACAGAAAGCTGGAGCAGGGGGAGCAGGGGACAATGTAACACGTAACCGTGTATGCGCTGAGGGCAGATGGCTGCTCCTTTGGCTTCAGCTTCTCCACTGCACTGCACGTCTTGAGTTACTCTGCAGGCCGTTGGCGGAAGCCCTTTTCTTTGCCAAGGGAACTGGCTTTCATGCTTGAGAATGAAGTGGGGGCATCCAGGAAGAACCATCTTCTCTCCTGCCCCAGCGTCTGCCTGCCAGAGTTGGACCGTGAGCGGGGACGCTGGCCTGGCACCCATCCACATGTTGTGGTGAGAGCTGAAGGCAGGGGCGTGGTGGAGCTCGGCCACTCACTGTCCCTGGACTTTCTGCCTTCCAGTCTGATACCCCAGGTGGTCTCTACTCTTGCCTTTCTCTCTTCCGCCTGACCGGTGTGCTGAGTGTTAGGGTCCTGGCACAGCTGAAGCTCCTGGTGCTTTATTTCTTTTGAAATGTTACTATATGTACTTTTATACTTCAGGAGGACTTAGTTTGCTTTTCAGTTAGGAGGATGACAGGGCTGGAACCCAGAGGCATCCACTATCACTGAGCCACACCTCCAGCCTATACCCCGATGATGAAAGATGGTGGCCGTCTCTCGTGCACACTCTTGACAGTTCCTGCCCCGCTCCTTTTTTGTCATTGGCCTGTGCTGGGCTTCTTCCTCTGATGATGCCCAGAGTCGGGTGCCTGTAAGGTAGAGCTGGTACCTGGGTGGCAGGACTCTGACAGAGTTCTGAATAAAAAAAAAAGCAAGAGGGTGAGACTGCAGGCCGTGGTGTACACAGGGAGCAGGTGAGATCCCCTGGGGCCCTGAGCGTTCATGACAGGAGACCACTGAGGTCTATCTTCTTTTATTTTTCTTTTGGGGTCATACCCGGCGATGCTCAGGGGTTCCTCCTGACTCTGCACTCAGTAATTACCCCTGGTGGTGCTTAGGGGGCCATATGGGATGCTGGGAATCGAACCCGGGTCGGCCACCTGTAAGGCAAACACCCTACCCACTTTGCTATCACTTCAGCCCCATCTTTTTGGGTCACACCTGGCGATGCAGAGGGGTTACTCCTGGCTCTGCACTCAGGAATTACCCTGGCAGTCTCTGTATCTTCTGACTGGGTAAGGAGGAGCTTGTGAGTTGTAAGCTGTCTCCTGGAGATTCTAGAGCAACTTAAAGTGGCATTTAGAAGTATATTTTAAAAATCAATTTCTTTATGTTTTATTCTCAGTTAATGTTTGATTTCTATACCTACTTTATATATCTAGATACTCAAGGGCAAACAAACATTTCTTGGGAGAAAGGGTCACGAGTGGAAAAGGCTTAAGAGACCTTGCTCTTGAGGGACAGTGAGGTCTGGGGGACAGCGAGAGCACAGTGGGGAGGGCATTTGCTTTGCATGAGGCCGACCTGGGTTTGATCCCTGGCAACCCTTATGGTCCCCCAAGCACACCAAGAGTAATTCTTGAGTGCGAGAGCCAGGAGTAACCCCTGAGCACCGCTGGGAATGACCCAAAAACTGAAAAATGAGAAGTTGAAATATGCCCAGCACTGGAGGCCAAAATGGAGAGACCCTCCTCTGACTTGGGCCAAGGTCAATTTCCAGGCAATGGTGTCCGGAAGGCATCCACTCCCCGGGCCTCTGTCACTCACCTCGCCTGTCTGCCCTCTTTAACTAGACAACTGAGGATTGCAGACAGACAGCATCAGAAATCTGTGGAGTCTTGAAAAACTGCTGCAATATTTGGGAGCCCTTTTTCCTTTAGGACTGATAGGGTAGCTTATCCTATGTCATTAAGTTTTGTCTTCCAAACCCTGAAATGAAATCTGGGCCTGTATGTCCACCCCTATTCAAGATGCTAGGGCAGGGTCACTTAGTGATGGCTCTAGGAGTAACTGCGGTTTCTCGTGGATTGGGGTGTGTTGTATAATGTACACAATTTTGTCCTCATTGTGGGTGTCTCCAGACCCTACTGTTTTGAATGGAGTTACTGTCAAGGCCTGACATGAGTCCCTGAAACATGGAAAGATGTGGGTGGAAACTTGATGAAGATCTTTACAAACATCTCTAAATTACTTAAGAAAAGGATGTGATTTCAGATATTCCTATCAATATACAATATTATTTGATGTTCCCTGAATCTGGACACAGGCATCTTTTTTTTTAAAGTAGCAGTTAGCTTGTCATTTTGAAGTAATTATAAAGTTACTGGAACTTGCAAAAATGATAGGTTCAGAAAATCACTCACCCCATAGTTTTATGAAGACATTGATCTTGCAACAGGCTTTTGCATGGACATGCATTGCATTCCTCTGGGATGAATTCCTTAGAGTGCAATTGTATGAATGCAATTCCTTCTAATGTAATTTTATTCCTTAGAACAATAGTTGCACATTCAGTTTTATGAAATAGCACCCAGTGCTTTTCCAGATCACTGCACCATTTTATATGTACACCAGTCACATGCAAGCATCCACTCAATCCTCATCCTGATCAGCATTTGATGTCATCTTTTTTGTTTTCTCTATCTTCCGGATGTGTGCTCTCTCCCTGTGGTTTTGATTTGCATTTCCCTAAAGCCTAATGATAACTGAACACCCATATATGTGCTTAGGTACTCTCTGGGAAAGTGAAATATTTGGTGCAATATATTTTCATGGTCTCAGTGCATTTTCTAACTCGATAGTTTGTTTTCTTACTATTGAGTTGTGAGAGTCTTTATGTATTATACATACTAGTCCTTTTTCAGCTCTGAGGTTTGCAGATTTTTTCTTCCAATATATAGTTTTGAGGTTTTTTTTCACCCCTGTCAAAGAGCAAAAGATGATTTTTTACTTTTGATAAGGCCTAGTTTATCAATCTTTCCCTTTATGAATCTTGCTTTCAGAGGTCATATATCTAAGAAACACCTTTAAGCTTGATCTATATTCAAGAGATTTTCTTCCACTTTTGTGGGAGGAACTTTTACAGTTTTATGTCTGACGTTGAACTTTCTAGTCTGTTTTGAGTTCATTTTTATGTAAGACATAAGTTTTAGGTAGAGATTTATTTTTTCCCTATAGATGTTCAATTGCTAAAGAATCGTGTTTAAAAAAATGCTGTCGTTCCTCCACTGAATTGCTTTCACACTTCTGTCAAAAATCAGTTGGGCATATTTGTGTGGGTTTATTTTGGGGTTCTCTGTTCTGTTCCAATGATCTGTGTGTCTGTCCCTCTGCCAATACCACACAATCTTGATTAATGTAGTCATATAATAAATCTTAAAACTGGGCAGACTGATTCCTTCCATTTTATTCTTAGTCAGAATTCTTTCAGTCCTTCTAATTCTGCTGACATTTTATATAATCTTTAGAAAGATTTTGTCTATATTTACAGAAGTATGATTTCTGATCAGATTCTGATTGAACTTGGCTAACCATAGATGGTTTTGGGAAAATTCTTATCGTTATTATGTCAGACTGGAGCGATAGCACAGCAGGTATGGCGTTTGCCTTATGTGCAGCCGACCCAGGTTCCATTCCTCTATCCCTCTCGGAGAGCCTGGCAATGTACCAAGAGTATCCTGCCCACATGGCATGACAGAACCTGGCAAGTTACCCGTGTTGTATTCAATATGCCAAAAGCAGTAACAAGTCTCACAATGGAGACGTTACTGGTGCCCACTTGAGCAAATTGATGAATACAACAACAGTGCTACAGTGCAGTGCTGTTATGTCAAGTCTTCCAGTCTGTCAACATGGAATTATCTGTCCATCCCATGTTATTA
This sequence comes from Sorex araneus, assembly GCF_027595985.1. Classification (NCBI taxonomy): domain Eukaryota; kingdom Metazoa; phylum Chordata; class Mammalia; order Eulipotyphla; family Soricidae; genus Sorex; species Sorex araneus. The sequence goes on along the minus strand of NC_073313.1, from coordinate 61,840,235 downwards.
GATCTTCTTTTCAGCATACAAGTATTCTGTTCAGCATACAAGTCTTCTTCAGACTTTGCTTGGGTTGTACCTAAGAATTTTTTGTGCAATAGGAAATGGCATTGTAGTTTAAATTCTACTGTCTATCTGCCCATTGCTAGTACATATTAGTGATATTGGTTTTAAATGTTCTATTGTCGATCACTTTAAATTGTCTGAGCAGCTAATCTTGTCAACTGCAATCACAGATAGTTTTACTTTCTGTTTTCCCCACTTAAATGCTGGTTTACAAAGTTGTTCGTGATAATTTGTTACACGCATTCATTATTCCAACACCAATCCTAACACCAGTGTCACTTCCCTCCACCATCGTCTCCATTTTCCCTACCACTTCTCAAGCCTGCTCTGGGTCAGGCTCACAATAATCTGTTTTATATTGCTTGTTACTACTAAATGGCCAATGGAATGATCAACAAATACTTCAATAAAAGAAAATTTATGAAAATTGCTATGTCTCACCATGAGGACATTAAGTCCTTGTCTGAGGGTTTATTAAGCTTTTGTTGCAAGTTAAGCCTTCTGTGTTAACGTATTTGTTAGTCGAGATTAGTTAGCTTCCACATTTTATTCCCATCCAATCTGCTGTGCTCCTACTGGGATGTGTTGTGGAGTGTGGAGATGTCACTCCAGAAAATGCGGAATATTTAGCTGGGGAGTCTGGTCGGAGGCATGGAGGCAGCTGTTGGGGTGTGAGTGAGGCTCCGGGACTTTGGTAGAGTGGGAAATTGGCCCACCCCCTCCCAAGATTGCCCAGAGGTCTCAGTCAGGACAGGATACCCGAGAAATTTTTGCAGCTAGTTTTAATTTTACCGGTGTTTTATAGGTATGCCTTTTATTTAATTTTCTTGCACTTATAACTGGCCAGAAAATTTTGCGCTGTTTGAATAGCAGCATAGAAAGTAATCTTAGAGGTATTAGACATCGAGTGTGGTGCTATTGTAGGTATGTTTTAGATGTTCTTTATCAAATTGAGAAAGTTCCCCTCTATTCGTGGTTTTCTTGAATTTTAGTCATGATCATAGGTATGTCATCTTGAGGAACTCATATAAAAGTACAACATTATAGGGGCTGGAGTGATAGCACAGCGGGTAGGGCCTTGCATATGGCCGACCCGGGTTCGATTCCCAGCATCTCATTTTGTCCCCTGAGCACCGCCAGGGGTAATTCCCGAGTGCAGAACCAGGAGTGACCCCTGAGCATCGCCAGGTGTGACCCAAAAAGCAAAAAAAAAATAAAAAGAGTACAACATTATTTTCAGGAGACTGAAATTGGCACTGTCAGGTATAAAACACTTCCATCACCACTTGTATTCTTGATACTCATTTGTGGACTCATTTCTTCCTACACTCACCCACTCCTAATCCTTGGCACCAAGGATTTGTGGGCATCTGTGCCCATTTCGATTGTTTTATCATTTCCTGAAAGCTATTTAAGTGGAATCGTCCATTGTACACATTTTTGTCATTGCTTTTTTTCCAGTTGGCATAATTTTCTGTATAATTATCTAGCTCATTATATATATCAAGAGTTCTATCCTTTTACTATTGCAGAGTATTTCAAGGTATACCAGTTTCTTTAGTCATTTATCTATTTAGGGATTTTTGGGTTATTTCCAGTATTTGACTACTATAAACATTCACTTGCAAAATCGTGATTCCTCTGTGATAAATACTCCGGAGTGTCCTTGCTAGGTCAGAGAGTAATTACATGTTTAGTTTCTTAAGAACCTGCCAAACTGTTTTCCAGAGTGGCTACAACATTTCACATCCCTATCATTATCAGCATTTAGTGTTGTCAACATTTTTAAAAATAAAGATGAAATTCACATAGCAATTCAGTGACATTTAATACATCATAATCTACGAGTCACCATAGTCATTTAGCTCTTTAGCATTTGCATCACACCAAAATAAAGCCTCATACTTATTAAGAAATCATACCCCATTGTCCTTTTGCTCCTTCCAACAAAAACCTGCTTTGTCTCTATGGATTTACCTATTCTGAATATTTCACATGTGTGGAATTATAAGGTGTTTTGAAGCAATACTGCTTTGACCGTTTTTGTGTTTCAGCACCTATTTTCAACTCCTGGGTAAAAACCTAGGAGCGAAGTTGTAGGGTCACAAGCTATTTCTGCATTTAACTTTTTGAGGATCTGTCAAATGCTTTTCTGCAGCAACCATAACATTTTTGCATTTCTGCCAGAAATGTGTGAGACTTCTAGTTTGTCTACATTTTCAGCAGCACTATTTTCCTTTATTTTTTTGTAAATTAAAAAAATCAGCGAGATACCAGAGATCGAATCAGGACCTCATATCTACAACGCATTTGCTCTACTGCCAAGTGGCATCCCACAACACAGAAATAAAGCTAGCTATTCTAGTGTGGGGAGCGGGGGACAGACTGTCATGGTTTTGACTTGCATTAGCCTATCACCTACTATATCAAGCATCTTCAACCTGTGCATCTTGCCCATAAATAAATCTTCACTGGAAAAATGCTTATAGCTCAGTTTTTATTGTATTATGTTCTTTTTATTGTTGATTTCTTAGAATTCTTTATGCATTCTCTACACTGAGCACTTAGCTGACATTATCATTTGGAGATGTTTTCTCACATTCTGCAAGCTGCCTGTTCACTTTCTTGATAACGATGCCCTTTGAGTCAAAAAGTTGTTAATTTTGATGAAGTCCAACTTACATATTTTTGTTAGTGTTGTCCACACTTCTGTTATCAGACCAAAGAACCTATGATCAAATCCGATGTCATGAAGATTTTTTTCCCTTGGCTTCTTTAAGAGTTTTATTGCTTTAGTTCCTATGATCATTATTCCATTTTGAATTAATTTTTGCATACACGAAAGGTATAGGGATCCAATTCCATTCTTTGACATGTGGCTATCTAGTTGGTCCTTCAATTAGGTATTTTCCCCTTGGGGCCAAAGCAGTGATACAGCTGATAGGGCTCTTACCTCGCATATGGCCAATCGGGGTTCATTCCCTTTCCACCATGTACAGTCTCCTGAGCTCCACCAGGAGTGATCCCTGAGCACACAGCCTGGAGTAAGCCCTGAGCACTGCAGGTGTGGCCTCAAAATCTAACGCAAATAACTTTTACCCAGGTTATTTTTTTTTGTTGTTTTTTGGGTCACACCTGGCGATGCACAGGGGTTCCTCCTGGCTCTGCACTCAGGAATTATCCCTGGCGGTGCTCAGGGGACCATATGGGATGCTGGGAATCGAACCTGGGCCGGCCGCATGCAAGGCAAACGCCCTACCCTCTGTACTATTGTTCCAGCCCCCAAGTTAAATTTTTCTTAATTTTCTTCACTCTAACCAAATTTTACATTTTTAGGATTTACTCACTTATGTAAATTTTTAAAAGTGTCAACACAAGTCTTTTCATACATAATGTTCATTTTTAAGTTGATATGCCTATAAAAAAGAAAAATTGTTTTTGGAAAAATATTACTTTATCAGCTTATCATTGATTTGTTATTTTGTGGAATTTCAGGAGTTTATCTCTGTTCATGCTTGTGTGTGTGGATATCACCATTTTCACAGTAACTCTCCCATATGTGGTAAAAAATAGTAAGGAGCAATAAATGGTCAGTCATAGGGACTAAAGATTTTGTCTGTTGAAATGAGCTTACATGGGAAGTGGGGAAAAGGGGACTGAGAGTAGCCCTTGAGATACGGGTGGATTGGAGGTAGACTCTTGTCATGGTATCTAGTATCTAGTATCTCAATTAAAATAGTTTAAAATAAAAAATAAACAAACTCATTTCCTCCACTAAATAGTTGTGACTTTTTATTTAAAAAATCTTAAAGCCAGTGGCCAGAGCAATAATACAGCAGGTAGCCTTGAACACCTCTGACGCGGGTTCAGTCTCCGGCACCTCACATGGTCCCCCAAGCCAGTCAAGAGTGATCTCTGAGCACAGAATCAGGACTAAGCCCTGAGCACAGCTGGGTGTGACCCTCCCCCAAAATTTAAAAAATAATTAGTGCTGGAAGGTATAGTACATGGGATAAGGTGCTTGCCTTGCATGCAGCCAGCCCTGATTTGAACCTCATAATCACATTAAGTCTCTCAAATACCACCACAGGTCACTCCTGAGGACAGAGCCAGGAATAGCCCCTGAGTACTACTGGGTATGACTCAAAAATCTAAAACAGAAAAAAAAATCTATTTCCACTAGGTTTGTAGGTTTGTTTCTTGAATTTCAACCTTATTTTATGATTTGCATGGCTCTCATCAGGCCAGCACCATGTTGATGTGATTACTGAAGGTTTGTAATATATTTCAAATTGGAAAGTGAGTTCTCCAACTTGGTTTTTCTTTTTCTATATTATTCTGACGTGATCATGTGAGTATTACTCTTTTGTCTGTTGCAATGTGGATTATGTGGATGGATTTTCAAATACTGAGCCAGCATCATATGTAGCACTGTAGCACTGTCTTCCCGTTGTTCATCAATTTGCTCGAGCAGGCACCAGTAATGTCTCCATTGTGAGAGTTGTTGTTACTGTTTTTGGCATGTCAAATACGTCACGGGTAGCTTGCCAGGCTCTGCCGTGTGGGCAGGATACTCTTGGTAGCTTCCCAGGCTCTCGAGAGGGTCGAAGGAATCGAACCTGGGTCGACCTCGTGCAAGGCAAACACCCTACCTACTGTGCTATCACTCCAGTCCAGTATTATATACCTAGAATAAACCCAATTTGATCGTGGTGGTAAATTTCATACATTGCTCAAAGTTTATTAAGAATTTATTAAGTATTTTTGTGTTTATGTACCTGAAAAATATTGGTTTGTAGTTTTCCTTTTTGTTTTTGTCTTTGCTTGTCAGGATAATGCTTTGAGTTGAGAAGTGTTCTTCTTCCGTGTTCTGAAGGAAATTACATAGAATTGGTGCTAATTCTTCTTAAAACAATTAGTATAATTATCTAATTGAAAGCAGCAAGTTCAGGAGTTTTCGTTTTCTAGAGATTTTAAATTATGCATTTAATCTATTGAATATTTATAAGACTATTACCATTTCACAGTGGGTGAACATTGATAATGTGTTTTTAAATTATGGTTTGTTTCTTCTCATTTCATTTTATATATGTAAGATTGTTTGTGATATTCTCTATTTGTCCTGTGCATGCCTACAAGGTCGGTAGTAATGCCTCTTTTTTCATTCACGGTATTAGCAATTTGTGTCTTTCCTCTTTGGAGGCAATCTTGCTTAAGGGATTGTAATATTTTTAAAAAACTAGATTTTTTCCATGAAGTTTAGTATATTTTCCAGTTTTTTACATAATTTCACCATCTCTTGATATCCATTGTTAATTCTTTTTACTGTTTGGCTTTAATTTAGCTTTTTTCTTGGTTGTTTATGTGGAAATTTTGATGATCAATTTTAGATTTTTTTCACTTCTATTACAAGCATTTAATGCTATAAGTTTTCCTTTCAGTATAGCTTTACCAGTGTTCTAGATATTTTTATATAGTTAATTTTAACTTAGTCTTAAGTGTTTTTAAAATTTCTATTGAGGCCTCCTGCTCTACCATTTAAGTGTGTTGCATACTTTTCAAGTGTTTGGAGATTTCTCTGTTGCCTTTCTATCATTGTCTCCTAAGTTGAGTCCATAAAAGAGAAAATAGAATATAGTATTCAGTTATTTAAAAATATTTATATATTGTTTTATAGCTCAGATTATGTCTTTCTTGGAAATTTTCCTTGGGGATTGATCTTTTAAAGAAGCTAAATTTGGTGTCTGAAGACACAGTAAAAGGGTTAAGGTCCATGTCTTGCATGTAGTTAACCCTAGTTAGAACCCTTGCATCCCTGACCACCCCTGGGTGCAGTCCTTGAGGTCCTGAGCACTGCCAGGTAATGCCAGAATACCCTGGTTCCAAGCAGCACTTGCTGCTCAGGCTCTTGAACCATCATCCAGTTCATCAATAATCACTGGAAGAGATTCCCAGACCTCCTGAGCATTGAGTATAAGCTCCAATATTTAAATTTTACCTGGTTTTAGTGGAATGGTCTATAAATATGTATTTGGTCCTGATTGTTAGTGTTGTTGACTTCTTTTATACCTTACACATTTTCTGTTTTGTTGTTTCATGAATTATTGAAGTCTTCATGGTAAATGTCATTTTTTCCTAAGGCTTTTTGAAGTTATTTTAATTTTCATTTCAGACATCCTGTAACTCTGTTCTTGTACATGCACATTTGATAATTGCAGTCATCTTGGTGGATTGACTTTTATCATTTTTGATGTCTCTCTCTGATCTAAATTTTATTTTATTTATTTGTTCTAAATTTGAGTGTAATACTGCTAGAGTCATCCCAAGACTTTTTAAAAATTGATGTTTATATGAAATTTCTTCTCCACCCTTTTATCTTTTAAACTCGCCACATCATTACATCTGAAGTGAGCATCTTGCAAGCAACATGTAGTTGAGTCATGAACAATCTCATGTATTAATATTCATCATTTCAATGGTATATTGAAAACATTTTTACTAAATATAAATGCTGATAAGCTAGAGCTTATTATGTCAATTTACTTTTACTTTCTGTTTGTTCTCTGTTTTTGTTCTTATACTTTTTCCTGATGTCTTATGTGTTAGGATGTTTTAGAATATTATTCAATAACTCATGCATGGAATTTTGAGCAGATTTTCCTGTGTGCTATTTTAGTTATTGCTCTAGGTAATGCCTATGTATACATAACATATAATCATCCTGTGCTGTCAACATTTTAACAGTTTGAAGTATAGAAGAAACAGCATTCCTCTTTTCACTCACTTGTCTTTCACGTGTAATATCAATTGTTAAAACTTTCCTCCTCATGTCTTTAGAGCCACAGTATGCAATGTTAATCATTGGTGCTCCAACCATCAAACAAAATTCAGACAATTTGAGCAAAGCAAAAAGAGATCTATTATATTTATCCAGTTATGCTCTTAAGGCAGGAGGGTGGGTTTTGGGCTACACCCAGAAATTATCAGGAGCTACTCTTGGCTCTGTGTTCAGAGGTGATTCCTGGTTCTGTTCAGGGGACCATTTGAGATGTTGGGGATCAAAGCAGGCTTGGCTTCATACAAGGCAAGTGCCTTACCCACTGTACTATCTGTCTGGTCCCCTCACGTTTTTTCTCTTTCCATTGTTCTTTGTTCCTTAATGGTGTTTGCGATTATTTTCTTTATCATTTTATTTCTGCTTAAAGAAGTCTTTTTGGCAGATTCTTTGATTTTTTTTCCATATCTGGAATGACTCTCACTGGGATATACCCAGTAATTCTGGATTCTGGATTAGTGGATATTTTATTCTGACACTTGTAAATGATTGTGCTACCTTCTGGCTTCCATAATTTCTGATTAAATTTTAAAAAGTCATTGTCATTCAAAAAATCCCCTCTATAGGTAAGTTGTCATTTCTTTTTCCTTGCTTTTTAGACTTTATTTAGTAGGGTTTCTTTGTTTTAGACTGTTAGGGATTTACTTAGATTCCTGAATTTTAGATTAATGCCTCTTGCCATATTTAGGGAAGTTTTCAGCCATTATTTCTTTCCATGTATTTTCTGCCCTATTTGATCTCTGTTTCTGGGATTCTAATAACATAAACTTAGGTCATTTGTTACATTTCCATATGAATCTATAATGCTTTTCATTTTTTCCCAGTTTATTTTCCCATTTATTTTCCCAGTTCAGATTGGGTAACTGCTATTCTATTTTTTTCTCTCTTCCCTCCGTTATCATCTTACTTGCTCCCATCCATTAAATTTCTTTTTATTTCAGTGATTTGATTTTTAGTTCTAGAATTTCCACTTGGTTTTCCTTTGTGTATTCTGTTTCTTTGCTGAGGCTTATCATTTTCTTTTGTTCCACGCTTGATTATAATTGTTGATTGAAACACTTTAATTGTTATGTTTTTAAAAATTGTCCAATGTTCTAATGTCCATGTAGTCTCAGTGCCAGCATCTGTGGATTTTCTTTTTCATACATGAGATTTCCTGATTCTAGGTATGAAGAGATTTTTTCCATTGAAATCTGGGTACTCCCAAGTATTATAGTAACAGTTTTTTTGTTTCTTTTGGTTTGTTTTATTTTTATTTGGGTTTATTTTGGTGTTGGGGCTACACCCAGCGATGCTCAATGTTTCCTCCTGGCTCTGGACTCAATAATTAGTCGTAACAGGGCTCGGAGGACCACATCTGATGCCAGGGATCAAACCTGGGTCATCTGAGTGCAAGGCAAGTGCCTTAACTGCTGTATGATCCAGCCCCATAGTACTGGCTTTTATTTAAAATTCCTGTTGTAGCTGACTTTCTCTGACAATACTGTGGCCAGGAAAGTGGAAGGCACTATCATATTTCCACCTGTGGCTGTGGCAGCTGGGTTCCCCACTTGGCCTCCTCTGAAACCAGGGAGTCTGGACTCTGGAGTCTTATTGTACCAGCTCCCCACTGGGTTTCCATTGATGTAACCTAATCTGGCATGGGTGGGAACACTTGGTCTAGCTGACCACCCCTGACACAGCTCAGGGTGGGATGCAGCCTCATTCCTGCTGTGCAGGGATCGGTCCTCACTGCCCTCTGACACCACCCTAGTGGGAAGAAGCAGAGACAAGCCAAAACGGCCAGGTGGAGGTGGAGTCTATGCTGGCCTGCACCTTTCCTGATGGGATAGAGTGGAACCACGACTTTTCTGTCACACTCAGCTGAATTAGAGGAGCTGTAGTATAAAATTTGTCTCTCTTGATAAGCTGCAAATTTCTGGATCCTTAGACCAAAGGCTTTGGTTGGGAACTTTTGGCCCGTGCCCATTGGCATTAGGGCTACCAGCTTCTTCAGTTTTATGTCTGAGGCCCATAAGGCAAAAAGAGCACCCAGGCAACTTCATTCAAGGAATGAACACCCACCAGTTCATTCCTTGAGATTTAGGATCCCTCTCTCTCTACCTTCCTTCCCTCTTTCAGTGTCTTATGTAAGTTTTATAACTAATGTTCAGAGGTTTAAGTTGTTCTTTGGGGAAAGGGGGCAAGTACTCTTCTTATTCCAAGAGATATGAATGTGAACACTCACAGCCTGATTTTCTATTGCTGAAGGTTGTACGGGGTGGGTTGGGGGGTGTGGAGAGCTCCCCTCGTGTATGAAGAGCTTCACAGAGCCTTCGCTATGTGTCCAAGCCATGAAAAAAACAAGGCTTATGGGTGTGCACGGGGTGCAAATATCGCAAATCACAGGCTGCTTGCTTTTATAAGCCACTCTACTCGCATTTCATGAGCTCCTTCCAACATCCATTGCTTCGTTGCATTGTCTCTCAGGCTTTGAACTGCTAGCTTATTTGGCTAGGGGCGGCCATGTGCATAGCCATCATTTGGCTCCAGTAGCACTGAAGGGGTAGAAGCTCTCTCCTGATTCAACGAAATGGACTGGCATGGAAGGCCAGAGAGTTTCCTAGGTCTGCCACATGAAAACAATGTCAGACCTAGGACCCACAGTCCCAGCCTTGGAGCCCAATGACATGCCAAGGCAGTCATGTCAGGTTGTTTCTGCACCCATCTGAACCCAGGCCTGGCTTCGAACCAGCCAGCTGCCTCCCAGCCATGTCCCAGCCCCCTGGGATGAGAATAAGGTGGTGGTGGGGAGACAGAAAAAGAAATGTGCAGACCCAACCCAAACCTGTCCTCAGAGTGAAAGTCTGTAATTCATGGGATTGATGGTCTGGTCTTCGAATCTGAAGACAGTGTACTTTTTGTCTCCCTAAGCCCTGTGTCTAGGTCGTTTGGGAAACGCCTTGGAGAGTCAAGAATAAAATTGCAGGTCAAACAATGGATGACTGGAAAAATCGGCTTGTAATCAAGAACATGCTTCCCAATTACTCCATGGTGGGAAATCATCAGGAACACAGAAAGCTCCAGGAATCGGTCAGACAATGGGCAATGGGGGGAGGGGGGATTGAATGCTCTTCATCTGAAACTTGAATGTAAGGTGTATTATTGACATGTGCTGTGAAAAACTTCATGGTGGGGGACCAACCCAGAGTGTCAGGAATTGCCACTGGACCTGGGAAACGTCTAGGAGATGAGCAGTCCAGGCTCGTGTGAGTCTCTGGGAGAACAGGAAGTATGGTTCCAGGCTCCACCTGCGTTCCCAGTCCAGTCATCTCCCCTGCTTCCAACTAGAAAGAGGGATGAAAAGGCCTACCCCTCCCTCCGCCCTGCAGAAACCAAGAAGGTGGGAATGACAGGCACTAGATGTATTACAGTAGCTTCCTCGCGCCACTGAGAACCGGAAGCCAGGGAGGAGGCTCTGAAAGAGATCCCCATTCAATTCTCTGTCGAGCGGGCGGGGGAGGGGGTGCTTTTGAGAAATCCTTTCAGAAGTGTGTGCTTCCCCCAGCCACCTCGAACACAGCATTTGTGTGTCCCAAGCGATAGTTCCTGAAGCCAGGATGGGCCGTGAGAGTCACCGGTCAGTAGAATGTGACAGTGAAAACCTGTACCATAGCCAGTCGAGCCAGATGAGCTCAGTTAGTAGCAGTCCCAGCAAACACAATGGCTGTTATCTCAGTGTATTAGGCCCGCAGAGGAGTGGCCTGCTTAATCTCTGAAATTAATAGAGCAGAGAGGAAATGGCTCTTCTAGAGCCGTGGTCCGCTTCCTTCCTGTACAGAGAGCTGGGACTCTGGGCTCTGCAGAAATGTCATTGCACATAACTGAGGGCCCGGCCTCTCTGATCCCGAGGGCAACCTGCTTTCACTTGATGCGAGGATTCTGATAGGGGCACAGGTCTGCAAGGACTGTTGTCATATTTCTCCCTCCCCCTCCTTCCTGATCACCAGCCGTGTGTCTGAATGTGTTATGGAGTCGTGAGGATGAACGTTGAACACCCAAAACGTCCCAGTTCCCAGAGATGGCAAGGATGGGGTTAGACTTGCCAGCAGCCTGCCCTCAAGTTTCTGACACTGGGCTTTGTCTAGGAGACTATCTCGAGGCTCCATTCTAGTTGCCTTTTTGATTGATTGCTTCCCTTTCATCATTAGGAATGAAGACCTTGCAGGCAGCTCTCTTTGCAATGCCTCCAAGGGTTACATTAGGTCTCGGCTTTCTCTCCTCCTTTACATCCTTGCGGAAGCATTTCCTGGAAGACTCGGTGACTGGGTGATTGAAGTTGTAGGGTCCTCCTCACCTTTCCTCACTCACCAGCGTTCTTTCCTGAAGTGTGACCAATGAGTCATCACATGGGTCTGAGTCAGTGTAGACTGGTGCCACTCTGGCCCTCACAAGAGAGGTCTCCACTGCCCGGGCCATTTTCAGCCTTGGCTTCTCTCTACAGATTTGGAGCCATTTGTGAGCCCTGCCAAAAATTCCAGTCATGCACCACTTTAGATTCATGCCTTGGACTTGATCAAAATCAGCCCTTCTCTCTCTTAAAGGGTACACCTTGTTCTCTGTCCTTGGCTCTGTGAGTGCCCTGCTTCCCAAACAGCAAGCTTCCCTGAACACTAGGGTACCCCGTACCGTAATTGATGGAGTCCTCCCACCCTGCAAAGAGGCCTTGGGCTTTGCTCTCTTGGCATCGCAGCTCCCCCTCTGGCACAGTGGGGGCAACCCCCTTTGCCAACACTCTAGTTCCAGGAGATTCTGGAAGCTGGAAGCAGCTCTCTGGAGCCCCCGCTCACCCGCATCCTGCCTGCCGCCTTGCAGTGGGGGTATTTTCAGAGTTTTAGCTTTCCTAGTTTCCTCATCCTTTCCCCAGTCCACCGACCCAAAACATCCTGTCAAGCTGCTGTCCCTACACCTGGTGTCGTCTCAGTCCCAAATGAGAATGCTCTAAGAGACCCCTGGGGCTCCCCTGGAGCACTGTAAGCCCCTTGCAAGGAAGTGGCATCAGATGTCATCATTGTAGGGCTCAGCCTTCCCTAAGGACAAAGGTCTATCAAGAGGAATAACGGCACTGGAGGGATAATACAGTGGGTGGGGCACTTGGCACCTGCCTTTCCTGAGACTGATCTAGGTCCTATCCCCAACACCATATAGTGTCGCCCAACCCCTGGCAGGAGTGAGCCCTGAGCTCTGGGATCGGCCCCCAGACAACAGTACAGTGAGTAGTAATGGCTGCTCATCATGGAGCACTGACTCGGTACCAGGCCCTTTGCTAATTGTCATTTCCTCGGGACCCTAGGGGAGGGGGCAGGATTAGCTCCTGACCCCTAGGGGTCACCCCATGAAATGGAGACTCAGAGAGAGCAAAAGACCTGACCAGAGACACAGAGCTAAGTGGTGCAGCGCTGCCCCCTCTGGGTGCTCCTCCTTCTGCCCTCTAGCTGCCTGAGGGCGCAAGTGCCTTACCCAGTGGTTCCTGCGCTCAGCAATGAGTCCCTACTGCCCCTGCCTCCCTCCACCGCTACTCTTTTTATTTTGTACTTTGGACCTCTGTGCCTGGAGGAAGGCATCGGGTCTCTGCACATATTCCTGGACAGGAGGTGGGCCTGACCTTTGACATGAAGCTCCCTCCGTGTTCCCCATCCTCACTGGTGGGTGGGTTGATTCCTGGTGTGAGAATCTCACGATGGGCATCTCGCAGAGCCTGGATGGAATTGGCGTTCGGTGTGCTTGGCCCCTGTCCTTGGTCCCAGCCCAGATCCTACCAGGAGCCGCAGAGTTCTGAGACTGTGGGGGTTTCAGACATGCAGGGGAGCACTCGGGACCAGAGCTCTTCAGGCTGCATGGCCCAGTTTCCTTCCAAGCTCTGCGGAGGAGGAAGCTGGTGGTTGTGAGTCCCCTTGAGTGCAGCAAGTGGAGAACTGGATCTGAGGGGCCCAGTCAGGGTGGTCCTGAGTATAATAGGCTCTGTGCCCATATTTACCTCACCTACAGGTCCCAGGTTCACTCCAGAGAATGAGATGTGACCCCAGAGTTGTCACTAATTTGGTGAGACCTGGAGGTCAGAGGATGTGAGTGTCATCCCACAGGACCTGTCTCTCTGCTTGGCTTCCTGCCACGTTCCTGAGGGCCCTCCTGGTACCTTGTGCTAGACACCCCGGGTTACCCCACTTCACCATCGAGCAGCACATTCGCCCCCATGTCTGGCCCGCTCTGCAGCCAGAAGAACAAAGGAGGGGGTCTCGCGAGAGGTCCTTTGTAGCCATGAGCTCGTCCGCTTCCGCCCTCTGACCAGTGAACAGCCTAGACTAAGGAGGGCTCGGGCTTTCCCGGAGTTGCAGTCTGTGAGTTGGACATCGAGAGCTCAAACCCAAGCCTGCCCTCCTGAGTGCCATCGGGGGCCCAGCTTAGGAATTCTCACAGCTTTCCACCCTGGAAGCTCAAGGGGCAGTGCTCAGAACTGGGTTCCAGATTACCCGCAGGCTATGTCAGAGCTGACCCATTGACAGAGAAGAGGGGCTCCTGAGAACATTCCGCTCAGCATCACCCCCAGCCTAGCCTGTGAGTCAGGCCGGGGCAGCCCCAGGCTCTGGGCTGAGCTGTCTTGGCAAACTGTTGGGGGGTGAAGGAGGTGGCAAGGTGCAAGACCACTGGGAGCCTCCCGCTTCAGGCCTGCCCAGGAGAGGGGGCCCTGTGCAGAACCCCGGGGACCGACTTCCCAGGCAGGCAGCTGGGCCCGACACTCACTGAGACCTTTCCCACCGGGAAACGGCCGTGCGTGCTCCTCGTGGTGCCGGGAGGGCAGTGACCCCAGGGCGCAGGGAATATCCCAGCCACCAAGGGCCCTTTTTGGAATGCCTAGCGTCCGGCAGGAGCTCTGAGGTTTCCTCCCTGAGAAGGGCCAGGGGACGCGCGTGTCCTTGGAGCTACACGGGGCCCCTGGAGGTGGGGGGCTCAGCGCCAACAGCCTCCCCGCTTCCCCGTGAGCGGGATTGATGGGAAGGCTGTGCGCATTCTGGGTCAGGGCCTGCAGTGCGTCTGTGCCTTTCTATTTTGGGGATCCTCCCCATGGAGCACACAGCTGTTCTCTCCCTCCTTCTCCTGCAGTCAGGGCGCTTTCCCGTGACAGCCACCCCGTGCGGCAGGCCGCCAGGCAGAGGCCCTTCTTCAGCAGGCCCTCCTTGTCGCCGGCCCAGCGGGCTTCAACTCCGGGGCCTCTCTGGGGGAGTGGGGGGGCTGTTCTAGCCAACCTATGCCCTGAGACCCACAGGTGCAAGTGAAGTGGAGTTTCTTTGGCACTTGGTTTCTGCTGGCATCTGGGAGCTTGGCACTGAGCCGCCGAGAGCTCATGCCAGCCTGCCCGCCTACCCTCCTGCCTGGCCCTGCCCCAGGCTCCTCGGGACCCAGGGACGAGGCGTCTGGATGAGAGGCCACACAGTTGGAGCCGGGCTTGGGGTGGCAGGAGAGCTTGGGACGTTCATGCACAGCTGACCCCGCACCCCCACTTCAGGCCGCTTGCACCCGGGGGGGGGGAGGCAGCCTTGTGACTCCCCCAGACTCAGACCTGCCACCAGGCTCCAGAGATGAGGAACAGGCCACCTGACCACCCGGCTGGCTACCCTGTAACAGCACTGGGTAACGCTGCTCACACACCCTAGTCCTGCTGGCTTGGCTCACTTCCTGCCTGTTCCGAGAACTATAGCTCCCTCTCCATCAGGCTGGCGCGTCTCTCTTTTTTGAACTCCTTCTCGGACTGAGGGGTCTGTGCTGGAGCTACCTGGAAGGCCCAGTTTTGTACAGTTCGAACCTTCACCTTCCTTTCTGCTATGGCTAGGAGTTCAGGGCCAGCCTCTCCCGGCCTTCTTTTCTAGAAGTTTCTGCGATCGAATGGACGGCTTCAAAGATCTAAATGGAGAGTAGCTCACACTGCTAGCTGTCCAATTCTGTTAGCCAGAAGACAGCTAAGGAACTTCAAAATGACTTGCCCTTTCCTGTAGTTAAATCTGACATGAAATTACTTCTTTGGCAGCATTTTAGCAAACAATAAAATCTCCCTTATTTTCGCCGGCAATGCAACTTTAATTTTCTAGGTGAGAAAGGATAATTATGCACAACTGCAAGGAGACAGATTTGAGGGTTCTGTTAATGACGCATTCAGTGTGAGCCTTCTGATGCTGCCAGGGTCAGTGGCCTTTCTTAAGAAGGGCACGAGCAGAAGGAAGGTTGCTATGGCACCACCTCCTGTCAGCACTACCTCCAGCGTGCCACCACCGTCACCTCCACCATGTCCATCCACTTCTACTACCTCCACCATTACTGTTTCCACCTCCATACTGCCACTCCTGCCCCAGTAGCAACCCCACCTGCCCCCGCCCTCACCACCACCTCCACATCTCTCTCATCACCCATCTAACCACTTCCTCCATCACCTGCACCGTCACTTAGCACTTTCAACTCCACCTCCTGTTACCCCTTCCACCTGTACTTCCTCACTCTCACCACCTCTACACCATCTCACCTCCATCAATCACTGCCGCTCCTACCACCGCCACACGCCGACCACCATCACATCCATCAGCTACACCCACGTTGATTCCCCCGCCTCTGCCACCACTGTCATCACTACCACTACAGGCGCAGGGTAGATGACACAGAGCACAATGCAGTCGCAGACACTTTCCGCACAGAGAGAGTGCGATCAATATGTGCGGATCATCGTCGTTTGAATATGTAGTCCTGTCGTGTTGCGGTATGCTCCGGGGATCCGGAGCATTGGCATATGCTGGCGATCAATATTAAATTAGGATTCATGACAGGAACCTTCGCGACTACACACCTTAGGAGCAGTGCTGTTTCAATGACGGATCTCTCCCCTCACAAAGCGATATGCTGAGACTTTCCTCTTGAAGGCACATTCTCATCCCACTTTTTTCTGGGGGAGCTTCCAGAAGTTACCCTTGCACACAGCTGTGCAGGAGTGCAGCCAATGAGTCAAGGCTCATCTGCCTCGGAAGGCAAAAACTGCTGAATCACCAAATTCGAGGCTATCTTCAGACCACCAGGAAAGACTTGCTGAGCCGAGAGAAGAATATTCAGCCTGCACCATGCCAGGCCCCGGACTAGCTTTACATCATGGGGCTCATGAACACGACAGAACGGAGGCCTAGAGTAGCCATCACCTTGTCCACACTCCAGAAGTACCTGCTACAACAGAGAGGGACCCGATTTTCTTTGTCAACATGGGGAGAGTCTGGGACTGTCCCGCTACTCCATATCCCACCTACTAGTTCTCCGGCGACAGGGTCCAGCCAGCCTCTCAGCTGCTGGCTGTATTGGTCCGTCTGCAGACAGTTCCATTTTAGAGCTGGAAGTTGGCTCTCAGCAGCTGAAAGATGCTGATTCAGTGCGCATGTGACCTCTAGAAGGCCCTGGACAGACCAGGTGCCTCTGACTCTTGGCTTCCTGCTGCAGGGCAGTCTCTGGCCTGCTCTCAAGCCCAGGCCAAGCCACGGGCCCTTGGTGGGGAGACAGGCAGATGCAGCATCCCCTTGGCCTAAGCTTTAAGACTCATTATTCTCGGAACGTCTCTAGACCTGCTAGCTAACCCTGGGCCTTGAAGCTTCCATTCTCTGTTGTAAAGAGCCCCCCCCCCCCAGTTGGAGAAGTATAGGTCCCCACAAAGCACAGCTTGTGCGTATGACTGCAGCAGAGACAGTATATAGCTATGAGGAGCTATTTCTCTTCTGTCCGTTTCAGCTCATCACGCTGGTTATGAGTGGGGAAGTTATGCATAACATGGAGACAGTTATGCATCCAGGAAGGCAGGACCGTGTCGTGCCCTCAACCCACAGTGCTGTAAGGAGCACTATTGGCTCCTGTCCTCACCTGAGCAGGCTAAAGTCTGTAGGAAGGGGAGCCACTGGCTCTCCACACTGCATGGGATTTCCACATAGCTCACTCTGCCCTCATAGCAGACGCCCCAACACTCGATTCTTCACAGCTCATGGATTAACTGGGGCTCCTGGTTGCCCCCAGCATATGTTGGCCAGAAGCTGCGTCTCCAAAATGCACTAACAGCCCTTCTCAAACCTCAATTTACCCATCAGGCCCTCTCGCTGACTCTCCAGCCCCGCTGGGTGTCTGGCAGAACTCCTGACGCGTGTTTTCCGTGGGCAGTGTCACCCCACAGATGAAGAGAAAGCTGAGGGGAACCTCTGAGTTCTTCCACTCTCTGAAGCACTCCTGAAAGGGGTGTTCTCTTAGGATTCCCTTGGTGGGCTGTACAAAGATGGATTCCTCTGAATCATGGAACAGTGTCACAGATGACCGAGTCCAGGATATGTTACTTGAGGGCCAACACTAAGGAGCGAGGGTGGAAAATCCCTGAGCTTACCACGGTGATTGGCATGCTCCTTGAAAGAGAGAGAGGGGTGTTTAAGTAATTTCTTCTTAAAAAGCCAGGGCCCACCTGTGTGTGCCCCCGCTACCACCAGTGGGTTTGTGTGAAGACTGCCTGCAGGGTCAATGATGGCCCCACCCTGGTCTCCCTGTGGGACAGAGCCCCGCCTGTCCCAAGGGACCCCTGGGCAGAATCAGCCTGAGCTCAGTCATCCCGGCACCCATGCACTTTCCAGAGGGGTAGACTGAGGCCCAATGCTCGCCCCCACCGGGAAACCCAGGCCTGTAGATTCCAACCTTGACTGTGTCCCTGCCTTAATTAGCCCCTTCCCCTTTCTCAGTGCCATTCAAAATCCCTTAGGCTCATTCTGGGGAAGGAGGTGAAGATAGTCTGCCTGAATCACACACACACACAGGTTCTCTGTACAGGGACAATGCCCCCCTTCCTTAAGCAATCCCCACTTAACCTTCCAGGCTGGCCTGGGCTATTCCACATGGCCCTTTTACCCGCTGCACTCCTGGGCGTCCACGGAGACCCGACCCATGACAGCGCCTGGGACTGTGTTTAGAGCAGACCCGGCTCTGGGTCTCCCCAACCTGTCCCTCAGGGCCTGGCAGCCTTCTTCCAGGGTGGCATGCTCTGATTCCACTCAGAGGATGGGACCCTGGGGACTCTGGGTGCCTGAAAGCCACACACTCCCGGAGGTGCAGGGCTGTTTTTCGAGCAGCCAGCTCTTCCAAGTGCTGCCTCTACACTCCACAAAGAGAAGGGAGCTTGAGAAAATTGCACGCCCTTCCCCCAGCTTTGGGTGCAGCTGCTTACAACCAGCCACCAGTCGGAAGGGAAGGCAGGGGGTCGCGGGCAGTGTGATGGAACTCAGGATACTGGCTTGTGGCAAGCAGCTGACGGGGGCATTTGAAATGCCACCTCTCTTCCTGAGAACCAGGCAACTCTGCCGGCTGCTGGCACAGGGCTGTCGGGGCCAAGTGGGTGGCCTCTGTCCTTTCCTGCCAGTGCCCCAATCCTGGTGGCCATGGCCTTGTTTGTTAAAGAGCCAGCAGGCAGCTTGGCGACCCAGGGCTTAACACAGGGTGTCAGTAAAGAGTGTGTTCCCAGCTGGGCACCATCCCCAAAGGCCCTGAGGCTCACGGGGCAGACCAAAAGCCCATTGTACAGAAAGTGTCACTGAGGGCCAAAGAGAGGCCAGTGACTTGCCCCCAGTCACACACTGCATAGAGGAGAGAGAAGGGAGCTGAAAGGCTTAGGGTCACTCCTCCAGCGCTGGCCTCCTGCTCCGTCATCAGCTGCTGCTTGAGCAAATAGCGGCACCAAGACTTTGCCTGTCATAGGACGAGGTTCTTGCTGCTCAGTGGCTGGGAGCAGAGATTCCTGAGACAGACTCCTGGAAGTCACTTGGCTTTGAGGGTTCCCTGACCTTCCCACCTCTTCTGGCATGCCCGCCGCAGAGACACGTACCCTGCTCTGCTGGCAAGACTGAAAACCCTGTACGGACTTGTCAAAGATCGCTTCAGTCAACGGGCAACTGTCGTGAGAAAGGGACAAGCCGAGGACCGTGCGGCCAGCCAAGCATGGCCTTCCTCCTCCCTACAGCCCAGCTCTTCCTTCTTTCTCCCTT
This sequence comes from Sorex araneus, assembly GCF_027595985.1. NCBI lineage: Eukaryota > Metazoa > Chordata > Mammalia > Eulipotyphla > Soricidae > Sorex > Sorex araneus. The sequence continues at coordinate 61,821,275 of NC_073313.1, read as the reverse complement.
TGTCCTGAAAACCTGCTCTCTTAAACCTAGGGATGCTCACTTTACTCGGAGTCTTCTTCCCCGCCCTCCCATCTTCTCACTGCTCTCTGCCGAGCCAGTTTACAGAGGAACCCCATCATCACAGAGGCCTGCAGTCCAATCTGCATGCTGTTGTAAATGCCGAGGGAAGTTTACCGGGACGGGTCTCCCCGTAAGAGACGAAGAGGCCAGGAAGCAAACTGGCATCCAGGAGACTGAAGCAGCCATGAGCCTTTGCTACCTGCTTCCCAGTCCCTTCCAGGGCCCTCTGGAGGGACAATGACATCTCCGAACCCGCCCCTCCCGGACACCTGCAGCCTCCGACACTCCCCACAACAGGATCTGAGCCCATTTTTCTGGTCTTTTGTGGGTGTTAAAGCTTCCAGCTGGGCTGTCCAAAATGCAGCCAAACTCCTGTGAGGCGAGTTTTCTGTGCCTGCACCATTGCTGAGATCCTCCGGATTCCTGCTTTACGAACCTGAATGGAACTCACAAGCTCTTGATCTTTTCAAGAAATCTCTGCCTTTTGTGCCATGCCGGACTGAAAATGTCGAAAAGGAAGAATGGCTGTATGTCAATGCCCAGACAGACGCAGGAAGAATGTGGACTTCAGAGCTGAACTTGGCCCCCATCAGAAGGGTTGCCTTTGTTTTCTCGTTATTTAGGGGGTGGGGAAGCCATCACATGCTCCCAGATGCATTTTCATGAATGTTTAGAAGGTCGTGGGGATCACATTGCTGCCTTTGTCTGCCCAATTATGAAATGGGGCTCTACAGGCATTGGTGAATAGAGCGAAATTCACTTCTTTCTAAAAGATGCCTGGTGACTAGCCTCCTCCCCCACCAAAGGCCACTGCTAAGGATTCAGGGAGCTGGGACACCTGGGGTCTAAGTGTCCTGGTTATTCCCTAACTGTGGGACTATAGACAAGTCAGACTCAGTTATGTTTTCTGGAAGAAGAGAAAAGGGCTGGAACAATAAAACAGCAAGTAAGGCACTTGCCTTACACGCAGCTGACCTGGTTTCTATTCCCGCAACCTCATATTGTCCTCTGAGCCCACTAGAAGTGATCCTTGAGCACAGAGCCAAGAGTAAACCCTGAGCACTGACAGGTGTGGCCCACACAACAATAACCAAAACAGAAAGAAATGAAAGAAGATTGATGTAGACTATAGAAACCACGCCAGCTTCTACTATTCACCCACTGTTTATATTTTTTAAAATAGAAGAAAGAAGTGGCGCAGTGGGTGAGTCAGATTGGGAGCGAGAGCTGGCCTAAGAGCTGCCTGTCACTGAGCCATAGGCTAGAGAATGGCCTGTGCGTGGAGTGGCACTGTTACTTCAGAAAGTTCTGGAGACTAGGTGAGGGGCCTGACATTCCCAGTGGCATGTCAACAGGGTGTTCTGCCAGTTATCCCCCAAATTGTGCAGAGTGACCTCATCAATAGCAAGTACTGGCCATGGGAAGCAAAGAAGGTACTAGAATGGCCCTGGGCAGCGGGAAAGCACAGCCAGTCTCAGTTGGAATGCAATGAAGGGGCCCTTTAGAGGCGGACGCTTGAGGCTGTCTGAGGGAAGCTGGCACCATCCAATTCCCAACCTGAAGCTGTGCGGCTATGAAACCCCTTGAGGCCGGGCTCAACTCCCTCCTACAGAAGCACCCCCAAGCATCAGCAACTCAGCCTGCCTCCTGCAACAGGGGTCCCAAGTTAGGTCCAACTGCAATGGACATTCCGCAGCACACCACATGGCATCCAGGAGCCTGCTTGGTTATGGAAGAGCCAGTGGTGTGCTCTCACTGGAATGGAGTGGGCATATTAGCATGTATGCAGTTGGCCAGCGGGGAAGTCAGCACAAGCTACAGATGGGCACAGGGCACCCCTGGAGCTCTTTAGTGAACTCCGCATTACCTGTCAGGTACCCCATTACACTCCCCTTCCCGGCATTCCTGCCCCCCCCCCGCCCATTGGTGCCTTCCTGCTGACCTCATGAATATCATCCTGGGCTGCATGTGGCCATCCCTGCCTGGGGCAGGGAGCCTATGGCATCTCTGCCCCTACAGGCATGTTACTCCTCCTTCTCATCCACTTCTCTATACATACTGGATTTCTTTTAAGTTTTTCGGGGTATGTAGTGCAAGATCGCACTGGTTTGGGCAAAAGTGGCTCATTTGCTAGCTGACACAGAGTTGATGGAACTGCAGGAAGCCACAGAAGAAAACTCCCAGTCTCCTCATCCTCATTTGTCCCGATTCCTTCACCTGCTGTGGCCTGAGAGCAACGAGAAACAGAAGTCAACCAGTGGTTGGGCACGGCAGGGAGGGTGCAGACGGCTGAGTGGTCGTGACAAGGCTGCTGTGTGCCTTGGCAAGCACTGACTCTGCCCCAGGCCTCTGGGTACCCATCTTTAGTATCACAAGGTTAGGATCCATGATCCCGTTAGACCCAACCCACGTTGTCTATTGCCTGCTGTGAGTCCCAGGGGTCCCAGGGGACCACAGACCGGGCCCCACAGCTTCAGCTCCCAGTGGTCTAGCTGTGCACAGCAGAACAGGGACCTCGAATGTACAATACCTGGACTCCATACCCGCATTCCCGGACCCCTTCCAGAAAGGGCTTTCTTACACGAAAATGCGGCCAGAGAAATGTCTCTAGTGGACTGTTGGCATAGAGGACACTCCCCACCCCTCTCTCCCTGTCCTTTTTTTTCTTTTTGAGTCACACCCGACGATTCACAGGAGTTACTCCTGGCTCATGCACTCAGGAATTACTCCTGATCGTGCTCGTGCTCGGGGGTCGATATGGGATGTTGGGAATCAAACCCGGCTCGGCAAGGCAAACGCCCTACCCGCTGTGCTGTCGCTCCAGGCCCACTCTTCCTGTCCTTAAGGCGCCGATTGCCACACAGTGTCCCCACCCCACCCTATGTCTCCAGTCCTTGAAGGCCTTAGGCCTTGGTGTGTGACTGCCTCTGAGCACCGTGTGAAGCCCAGGGAGCGTAGGAAGCCCGGCATGACTAAGAGCCCTGCTTTGATCCCGGAGGCGGGCTCTGTTAGCTGGTGGTCAGCTCCCCCACGTTGCAGGCTGTGCCCTTTTCCCGTTGTTTTCTATCTTTCAGCCCGAGGATGCATCTGCAGAGAGGAATTTCTCCTTCTTTAGGGAGCTTTCACCTGGGGAGGGGGGTGGGGCAGTGGATTACAAATCATTCCCATGAAAAATAAACAAGAAAAAAGGGAACTACCAGCCATCCCTAAGAGAGGACTACTCTGAGAGAGAGAGAGAGAGAGAATTGATTGGAGAGAGAATTAATTGAGTCACTGCTCCACGTTGTGTTCCCGCCCTCAACTCTGCAGCTTCAACAGCTGCCCCAGACTCCATATCCTCCTCTGCTGATTTCCTTAAAGGCTTGGATATGGTCCATGGTCTCAACTGCAGCCTGATGCATGGAAGCAAGACAGAGAGGCCATCAGACACAACTGTCTATGATACACTTGTCTTTCTTTCGAGATCACATGGTGACTCTTGTCACTCTTGTTCTTTACAAATCACACGCTCCATAGACGGGAATCACCACCCTGCTCTGCCTCTGGTTAGTTCTGCAATACTGCCGGTCTCTGACCAAAGGGTTCCTTCGTGGCTTCCTCAGTTTCCTCTAAATGGGCATAGAACCTCCTATCCGTGACTTTCTGGCATATAGAGTATACAGACAGCGTAATGACTCCTTTGAGATATAACAAGAGAGTTTAAATGAAACACAGCAACAAAGAAACAAGCATTAGCAGTGCCCAAAATAGGCTGTATTGTATAGTTTTGACAACTAGAAGTCTTTCAACTGAGAAATCTGTTTTATCTTGTAAGTTTCATGTTCATTAGCTATAATGCGTCTTTATACCAATCTCTCTCCCTCTCCCCCCACACCTCTCCACCCACAGGGAGCCACTAAGAGGAGACAGGAAGAAGAGAGCTACCAATATCCAGGCATGGCTGAAGGGGGTTACCCTAGTAAAAGCAAGAGGCCTTGCCTTGAAGATGTCACTCTCTCGATGGGAGTGCCCCGGGCCCATGCCAGCGCAGCATGTACCGAGCTGCAGCCTCCTCCCATGCCCATGAATCCCAGCTCCGTAGCCATGGGAGTCACTGGCCATTCTCTGATGCTGGAAAATAATCCCATGAATGGTGGCAATGTCATGGGAACCCCGTACGCAGTGGTGCAGCCCACAGACATGAGCCTGAAGGGGGCGCCCCACCTTGTTCCTTACTGCGACAAAAGTAACAACAACAGCAGCAACATGCAGGCCGCTGTGGACCAAGAGCTTCAGGAGCTGCTGGATGAACTGACCAAGATTCAAGAACCGGGATCGGCTGAGCTCGATCTGGAGAAGATCCTTGGAAACAAGCCGGAGGAGCCGCTGCTCTTGGATCATCCGCAGGCGAGCCTGGCAGCCCCGTCCAAGCCCACCGTTCAGATGCCACACCTGGAGAGCCTGGGGCCCAGCAAAGAGTTTCCTCCGAGTTGCAGCCAGGTGCCTGGCATAGCACTGCCAATGCCATCCTCTTCCGCAGGGGTCAGCTATGGACTGCCCCCCACCAGTAAACAGATGATGTCTCCTACCACTTCTGGCATGCAGGTCAAGAATCCGGCACAGGCGAGGCCCCCGGTGGCCATGCCTCAGATCCCGGTGCCGCAGTGGCATCACGCCCACCAGTTGAAGGTGCTGGCAGCCAGCAAGCAGGGCTCGGCCACAAAGCAGCAGCAGACACCGGCCCCCACCTGGTCCGGTCTGCCTGCCCCGGGGGTCTCACCCCCCTACCGCCCCGTGCCATCACCTCACCCACCGCCAGCCTTCAGCTCGCAGAGCCTCCTGGTGTCGTGCATGTCATCAGGCACCATGCAGGCCTCCTCCAGCGCCTTGCTCCCTAGCATGCCCTATGTGCCGAGCCCGGCAATCAGCCAGCAGCAGTCGCAGTTCACCCAGCAGAGCTCCATCCTCGCGCACCTGGTGTCATCCACCATCAAGCACCCTCAAGGCCACATGCTGACCGCGCTGCCCACCAGCACCCCGGGCCCATCGCCGCCCTATCGCCCGGAGAAGCTGGCCAGCCCCGGCTTGCCGCAACAGTCCTTCACCCCTCAGTGCTCGCTGGTCCGGAGCCTGCCAACCAGCAGCAATGCGCTGGGGCAGCAGCAGCAGCAGCAGCAGCAGCAGCAGATGGCCAATGCCATGTTCAAGCCCATGAGCACCAACGCATCCAAAGCCCCCTTCAACATGCTCATGCCGCAGGCCATGGCCAGCGGCAGCCACGGCGTCCCCGAGCCTCTGTCGTTTGGCAACACCAAACCACTATCACATTTCATGTCGGAGCCGGGCCCCTCCAAGATGCCACCCATGCCAGCGCCATCACGCCATGCCAGCCTGCTCCACTACCTGCAGCAGCCGCCGTCCATGCCGTCCTCGGCCACTGCCTCGTCCACCGCCACGGCCACGCTGCAGCTGCAGCAGCACGACCCCTCGACGTTCCTGCTGCAGCAGGTGATGCAGCAGCCACAGCGCTACCAGCAGCGTGCCCTGGGCTCCGAGGCGCTGCCCACTCTGCCAAGACAGGTAAGGACACCCCCGTGCCACTGGCCGGTCGTCCTCCCATGGGGCAAGCAAAGAGGTGGTTCACACTAGTCATGCCCAGCTCTGGCCTTCCTTTCCAGAAAAGCCGACTTCCGCCCTGTGCAGTGAGAATGCTGCAGCGGGCCAGTGGTATGTTGCCTGTTGCGGGTGCAGGGGCTAAACTCCCCTGAGTGGGGGATGGCATCCGCCAGGCACTCCAGGGAAGGAAGCAGGGACCCCAGACCCCAAGCTCCTGAGGTGCCAGGTAGTGTGTCCCCACCTCAGCCCCACTCCTCACTGGCAGGACCGGTCACAACACGTAGGGGGTAAGTCCATGGCCCTGAGGCATTTCAATCTGTGCCATGCGGATCGAGGCCCGTGGAGTGTTCTGGAAATGTGCTGGTAGATTTCTGCTGAGCAGCATCAGTGCCGCTCATCCCCGGGCACTGCCGAAGCACAGCCTCCAATGACGTTGTCCTGTTCGGTGTCGCCATGTTGGTGCACAGGCACTGTGGCCGGGCCCCTCCCAGCAGTGCTTTGTGAGGAGCGATGCTTCCTACTGCCAGCTTACAGGCTGAGAAACTGAGGCTCAGAGTTGAGATGTTGCACAGAGTCACACACTGGGCAAAGGGCAGCTGCGCAGCCACTGGGCCTTCCCTGATGCAGGTTCTCACCCTCCTGCCTGGTACCTCGCCAGGCTGGTTCCTACTTTCTGGGGCTTGGGGCTTTTCTCGCCGTCTGGTGTGTGTCCATGTAAACCACCTTCCATGTGGCCTCCAAGAGGCCCACCTCTCTCACACTGCTGGCAGGACCCTGGCAGGCAGGCAGATGGAGGCTTCCCCCAGTTGCTGACCCCGTGTCCTCTTCAGAGCAGATCTGATGACCTAGCACTAAGTGTCACCTGTGATAGGACTGGGTGGCTCGGCGTGGGGGTTGCCCTTTAGAGCCGTCTTCCTTCTCACCGCGGCTCCTCATGTGTTGGGAAAACTAAGAAGCACTCCTGCAGCCTGGACACACATGGAGACAACATCGAGCATAGGGGTACCCCAGGCCTTGTCAGGGCACCAGCCCAGAAGGGCCAACTTGAGTGCAGGTATAAGAGAGACCAAGCTTGGGATCACTTGGGTCAAGTCTCCTGTCTGACCCTTTTCCAACTGGCTAGGGTTCTGCCCACTCCAGACCCCGGGGTCCTTGTGTGTATGATGGGGAGTCTGGGGGATAGGATGAATCACGGTCACAATGCTGAGACCTGGCCCATGGTATCCCCACTGATGTCCAGAAAGTCCCTTAGCTGACACAGCTGTGACCTAAGTAAATGGACCTAGGCGGCCTCTGCATCTACTTCCTCTCCATCTCCCGAGGCCAGAAGATGATCTGGAGCAGAGGGACCTGGAGTGTTCCCTGGGCAGGGGCTGTGCCTGGGTTCCCTGGGTCCGGGAGCTGAGGGAGGCCAGTACACAGGATGATGAGTCCCGAGGAGCTGAACAGCAGCCCGGAGGGAGGCGAGTGTGGACCACCGTGTCCCTGCCCGTGTACCCAGAAGCCAGTGAAACCAGGATAGGTGGGAGGTGGGAAGAGATGAGGGATTCAGGTGAGTCCTGTCCACCAATAATCCGTTGCCTTGAGCTCTCTATAGCTTGTCACCAGCTCAGGTTCCCTGTATCTTCTGTAGCCACACCGAGAACCCGAGAGGAACCAGTGGGGGAACAGCGAGGCCCAGAGCAGTGTCAGTGGTGAAAGAACTGGTTAGGCTCTGTCCTTGTCACTGGGGAAGGGAGGCAGTGTAATGTGTCTGTGTTTCAGGTTTGGGAGGTTTGCTCAAATAGGGTTGAGATGGATGCCAAAGCACGCAATGTGGTTCCTTAAGGAGCGCCTACCCCCTTTCCATTCCACCCTCCTCCCCTCAAAGCCTCTGCAAAGCACCTTGGCAGAAACCCAAGACTCCTTTACGATTGGATTTCCAAGGTGGACCTACCTGCTGAGCAGAGCAGAACTTTTCCGTGACTGTGACTGCCAGGTTCATTAGCACAGCCAAATCAAATATGCGCATGCGTGCCAGGCACTGCTCCACACCCCTCCACCACCCCCTGCCACAAGGCACACCAGCAGGATAAACTCAGAGGCATAGGCCAAGGAAACCTTCTTGTCAAAGGCAGTGGCATGGGCTCCATTTGCTCTGCCTACTTCTGCCAGGGCACCTTCTTCTGCTCTCAGCATTGTCCATTAGCCTTTAAATCAAGTGATGGAGATCTTGCTGAAACACTCCCCTTCTCCAGCCCCAGTAAGGCAGTCTGTGACCTTGGCTTTCACTGGCTTTCCTTGATTCTGTTGTACCAGGGTTAAGGAGAGGCCAGGGTTAAGGAGAGAAGCCCACTGCCCTAAGTTCTAAGAAATGTTTCTTTCGTGCACATCTTTTGCAGAGTCTGGTGGGAAGGCTTGTATGTGAAATGAGGCTGGCTGAATGCAAGCACAGAGCTTGGAGGAACCTCTGAGGGTGCTCAGGAAGGATGGGGGCAGCCTGGTCTCAGAGCCGGGCTTGCCCCACACGTGTCTTGGCCACTAGACTCAAGAATATTTTCCCAAATGAGTATTTTAATGTTGTCTTGGCACCCGATTGCACATTCAGGCCGCATTTTTTCTTCCTTTCTAAACTGCCATTTTGTTTGGAAGAAAACTTTTTTTTAAAGCTACTCTGAGAACAAATATAATTCCACCCAGCATAAAGACCTTTTGAAAGTTTGGGCTCACTCTCTGAGAGTTAACTAAGTTTTATTTCAACTGCTCTGTATTGCCAGGAACTTCAGACAGAATTTGGGAAATGCACACTCAGAATGGGGCGCTAATGTTACCAAGAATTTAGTTTATTTTTTGGTTGATAATCATTACTGATCTCCCACGTCCTGGCTCAGCTTCTTTTTTTTTTCTAAGAGCAGAACTTTAGGAGTCATTTGTCTGATGTTAATCTTTGAAGCAAGCATCCCCTATTCGGCGACGCCCCACTAAACAGTGCCCCCAAAACATTCCCTCAGAAGAAAGACCTGTGCTGGAAATGATTTTAGTCTCCTAGTAACTGACTTCAGAAAGCTTTGTGTTGTTTTTAGCAGTGACATTTGGAGAGGAGAACAGGGTGCTCCAAATGAGACTTTGGGGGGCTTGAAAACAGTGTGTAGGGGGCCCTGGGGCCTCTGCCATGCTACTTAGCCAATAAAGCTGGACTGTTCAATGCTCAGTTCGAATAATGTGGTGCTGCTTGGCCCACAAGTATCGGGATCACGGGGCCACCAGAAGTGCTTGAAGATATTTTTAAAAATCAAAAGCAAGCATTGGGCTGGGAGAGAGCTCAAAGGGAGGAAGCATGAACTCTGCATCCCTGGCCCGCACAGTCCCCCCGACACCGCATCAGGAGTAGCCCCGAGGCCTTGCTGGGTGTGCCCCCCATCAACACAAAGATTAACAAAAAGGGTCAAAATAATGCCGTCATTAGTTCAGCTTAGTGGAAGGCATCTGGCTTCCGTTTTCTGAGAGTGCCAAAGCAGTAATGATGGTGTGTTCCTTTCCACGGTGCCACCTCGGGAATCTCCATGGACCATGTGTGTGAGACCCACAAAGAGAGGAGGCCCTCTTGAGACATGCTGCGGGTTCTAAAGTCAGAGGCGGAGCCACAGGTGCCACTTGCAGTAAAATGCCAGCCAAAGAGGAGGGTCTCAGCTGCAGGCCAAGACACTGACCCAAGGTGGCTAGCACCCACTATGGCCCTCGGGGCCCCAACCAGCACAGCACCCCAAGGCCGGGGGTGGGGCGGAGGCAGACTTGGGAAAGCAAAGAACACTGGAGTTGGCATGTTCTGGCACCTCATGAAGTTGAAGGGACAGTGCCGCAGTGAGTTGGCATTTGCCTAAGGGGCAAGCGAAACGTGGTAATTTTCCCTTGATCTGACCCATTTGGCCCCCACTGGCCAGTCCTGTCTCATAGGGTCACGTTGTTGGTAGAGAGGGCCCTGCCTATTTGGTGCTCCCCTTCAAAACACTGAGGCGGGGGCCAGGGGTATGGCTTAGGTGGTCGAGCACCATGCCTGCCCTGAACCCCAGCACCAGGCAGCACTCGCCGTCAGCACCACCAGAAGCAGCCCCGGGGTTCCCCTGAGCACCACCAGTGTGGTCCATATGTGCAAAGCAAAGCTCTACTGAGGCCCAAGAGACCCCTCCAGACTTAGGTCCACTCAGACCCTCCTGAACACCTCGAAGCTCCCGGGGAGTGTTCTAGCAGAGGCTTGCCCGCCGCTGTTGCCCCCGTGGGGTACCGGCTGGTAGGCCCGGGTGGGATACGGGGGAAGCACATCCTCTTGTCTTCCAAATTTTGTTCCCTCTCCCAGTTAATCAGCTTGCATGTTAGATCAGCAAAAGTCAGGCTGGACTCAGCATGCCAGGGCCAGCTGCCGGGACCAAGGCAGGCCTACCCGTGTCCTGGAAGTGCTGTGAGAAATGACTCCAAATAGAGCTGTGCTGAGGGGTGCTTTGGATTGCAAACCCGGCACACATGCTGTGTGCCTGTCCCCTGAAGCATGTTGCCAAGTTTGAGGAAGAGGCGCATAGGAGTGGGGGACCCCGGCTTTTTGGCAGGCCGCAGTTTGGGTGGCACAGGAGGAGGATTTGCGAGAACCAGCTGATTCTCTTGGTCCAGGGTCTGAAAGGGGGCTGTTTGTTTGTGATCCCAAATAATGACCGTTGATTTGCAAGAGCCAGAGTTCGGGAAAATATTGGAGCCACACCCCGTCCCAGGGGAAGGAATGGGGACAAGCCCATGATCCTTTCCCGCAATTGGGCAAACCCTCCTAAAGTCGAGCTCTGGAATTTGGGGGAGAAACAGCGACTCACACGAGGTTTTCTAACTTCAAGCCAAAATCTGGACACCCATTAGGAAGGTTCTTTTTTTCATCTCAGAAAAGAACAAGTGTTGGAGAGGATGCAGAGAAATCAGAAACCGCGTGTGCTTTCGGTAGGAATGTGAAATGGCGCAGCTGCTGTGGAAAACAGTGTAGAGGCATCGTAACGAGGCATCGAATTCCCGTGTGCTCCCACATCCACTCCTAAGAATAGACTCGGAAGCAGGGTCTTGAACAGCCCTCTGGCCACCCGTGATCATAACAGCTCTCTCCAAAATAGCCAACAGGTGAAAACATCCCAAATGCCCAGCAACTGGAGAAGGGATCAACAAAATGGGATCTGTCCATCTAATGGACAATTACTTAGCCTTCAAAAGGAAGGTCTTGGTGCCAGGGACGTAGCTCCATGGTAGATCAGTGCCTTGCATGTCACTTCCCAGCACTGCACACAGTTTTAATGCAAGGAATCCTTGGCACATATTAGCACAGATGATTCTTGCAGAGTCTGTGTTCAGTGTTACCAGTGTGACACACACAGACGTGTGGGGCCATTGATGCCACTACTTTGAGGGGGACCTTAGAATAGCCCAGTTCGTTGAGACAGGGAGTGGAAGAGAGAGTGTCTGGGACTTGAGAGCAAGGAGGGGCAATCTGGAGGTGCTAAGCCCAGGTGAAGTTGGGGGCGATGCACAAGGGGCAGAAGGAGACACCAGCAGGAGGCTCTGTGAATGTGTTAACGGCACAGGACTGGGCTGATGAAGGGCAAGATCCAGAGATTCGGTAAGAAAAGAGGAGATAGAAAGTGGGCAGTTAAGGCTCATACTGTGTTTCCGCCAGGGACCCACAGCAGGGAAAGGTAGCCATGGGCATGGACATCTGGGCTGTCAGGGTTCCAACAAGCAGCCATGTGGGACGGGATCCACGGACATGGCCAGTGCTTAGAAATCACCTTCCTGGCTAGTTTCCCTTCCAGGCACTTAGGAGAGATGCCCGCTTGGGCAAATGTGGGCGGGAAGGGCGGCCATTGTCTGTGCTCCTGAAGGTGGGGAAGAGTCCCCTGCTACCGGGAAACCAACCTGCAGCCCTGCAGCAGGATGCTGGGTCGCCACTCGCTGGCTCCTTCAGCTGTTTGGAGACAGGGCCTGGCCGAATGACTGGCCGTCTGTGTGGGGTTCCCGATGGCGACTCCGGCAGGCCTTGCCACTGTCATGCCAAGCCGGAAGTGAGAGCCCCTGAGTAGGTGCCCTAACGTCTTGGAGAAGTCTTGCTACCCAGCTGGACTCCCAGTCCACCCTGCAGTGCCTTCCGGTTCTGCCTTGGGGATCACTTTGGAATCCGAGTCTGTGAATCTTGCCCTCTCCACCCCCAACACACACGCGCACGTGCGCACATAAACACACACACACACACACACACACACAGTGGTGGGCTCTGCAGGCATAGGGAAGGTCTGGCTCTGTCAATGGGAAGCTGGATGACAGCAGACAGACGAGCAGGAGCCCACACATGAATCGCATCTTCTAGCCTTTACAGGATTAAGCTCTTGAGACTATTTTGAGGATTTTAGAGCAAATATTAATAGCAATGCACAGCCTACAAGGCCTTTGAGACCAAGGAACGCCTTGCCTCTGCATGGACATGTATGGGCCACTGCTCCCACCCCAGCCAAGGTGCATTTTTGAGGTGCAGTCGGGCTTTTGCTCTCCTGTAGCCCACAGCACATGCTCATCAGCCCCCCACAAAGCACCAGGCCTGCCACTGTGCAGCTTCTTCCCCTAGCCTGGTCACAGCTACAGCCCCTGTGTCAGTCCACACTGGTAGTTCCCTAGGGATGATGGCGGTGGGGTTCCTGCTGTTGAGGGCTTAGACATCCAGACATTCATGCAGTCTCCAGAGGAATGATTCCTTGCCCAGATTCAGTGAGCAGTTTTTTTTTTGGGGGGGGGATGTTATTAGGCAGAAATTTGTTCTTCTGGGAAAACTACCAATGTAATAGCTTTTGTGTTTTCAGTTCAAGGTTTTCTTTTGAGCTGGGGTCACGTGCAATTTTAAGAAATAATATAGAGCTCTTCGTATGGTATGTACCCTCTCCCCAGTTTCTTCCATAACTATAGTGTCATTGCACACCAGCGATTGCCCTGATATGAGTACCATTGGCAGCTTAAGTTCTAAGAACATTTGGTTGTCTTTGAGGAAGCTTCAAACCACTGATTTCAAACCTTTTTTATCTTTAATAGTAGGTGTTGTATTGACTTGTATTACTTTTGTGGAAGTGTTCCTTGTTGGGGAAGGGTGTTTGGATTTCATTGCTCTATTAGTTAGCTGCTTTTATTTCCTTTATTGCCTTTTCCTTTGCAACTATCTTCTTTGGCATACTGGGGATGTCAGGGGCTGGAGCGATAGCTCCACAGGTAGGGTGCCTGCCTTGCACACGACCGACCCAGGTTCGATTCCCAGCATCCCACATGGTCCCCTGAGCACCGCCAGGGGTAATTGCTGAGTGCAGAGCCAGGAGGAACCTCTGTGCATCGTCGGGTGAGAACCAAAAAGGAAAAAAAAAAGAATAGGGATGTCATCAGGAGAGTGCTTCTTGACTCCCCCAATCCCCTACAAAAAGGGCCCTCAGCTCCCCTTCTTGCTCTTTTGCCTGTTGGCACTCAAGAGGGATACAGATCAAAGGAGCAAAGTGGGGGTGCAAAGGCCCGCGGTTATGTCCTTGCTCAGGTGGATTCCTGCTGACGTAAAGGTCAGCAGTCGAGGGTCTGTGGCAGCTGCTGCCATTCCCCCCTGTCTAGTGCTCACGCCCCAGCCAGGACAGCACTGGGACCCAGACTCAGCCCATGCTAAGACTCCAAGAGCTGATTCTGGGAGGATGCTCAGTCTCAGCCGCTTCCAAGATGCCGCCAAGTCTCTGCTGTGAGCAGGAAATCTGCTTGTGATTTGCCAGAACCAGATTGACACCCATTACAGGGTTCAGAATCCTCTGCAGGCCCCTGGTTTGAGCCAAATGACAAAAATCTTGAGATTGATGGTCATCTAGCTCAGTATTCACCCCCTCTCCCGGCTTCAGAGCCCTTCAGAGACATTTGAAGCCAATTGATACTCCCACTGAGTCAGCTATGTTTCCGCCTCCCCCCGCCATAAGACCCCTCATTGGCACAGTGATAGCTGCACCCCCATGCCCCGCCTGAGCTCACAGTCCAGGCAAACCTACCTTCTCTCCATCCAGAAAGTTCTTAAAGGGTAACTATGTCTCCGTAACCTTACACTGAACACCTGTCGATTCATACCTTCATGGCCGCTGACGTTCTTGCTAGCACATAGAAGTAGGGAGGCAGAGCAAAAACCCTGGCAATGGTTCGAGACCAGCCTCCTCCCCAGAGCACCTCTTACAGGTTTTGACTGGTGTGTTTACAGTTACTACCTCGAAATTAGGTCTCAACTTTCTGGTTTGTTTGTTCTCGGACCTTTCAAGGGATTTAAAAATTCAGGAGCTTGATGCCAATAATTGCTTTTAAGGAGCTCCTACTGCCTTTTTTCTATAGATGAATTCCAGTTTGGAGCATCAATTATTTTCCTCACAGAAACCCACAAAGTACATGTCCGAGTTTGCATCGGAATTGAATAGGATCCAAAAATTCTTCACGCTGCTTAGCTGGGCTCTTGCTTCTAAAGTGTGTGTGCATTCGACTAATGCAAAATAGAGTGTTTCTGAATGGACGCCCCTCATTGGCGCTGAGTCCAAGGACAAGCTCTTGCACCAGCCCCCTGTCTACTTGGGGCAGGTTGTTAGATGTCTCTGAAAAGAAACTAGTCTCTGGCTCAGGGGAAATGGCGTCAAGGCAGAACAGGCTGCCGCGGTCCACACTTCATCATTCGAGATGGAATGTTCTAACATGAAGCCGATTACCAAGCTTGTTATTGAAGTCGGATGGTTGGGCACACTGCAGGGGTGCTTTGAATCAATGGCTTGACCCTGTCACCAAAAAATGTTAGTGCTTTTCTAGCTGTGCATTCTGCCTCCTCTAACATCCTGGACCTCACTCCAGGACTGGCTCCCCCTTGTGGGCGCACATGACTCCCAGCTACACCAGGGGCTCCAGGCTTCGTCCTGTTGTAGTGCGTGACAGGACAGTGTTCTAGAAGCTGTGTGCTTCTAGAATTCCAAGGAATATGGGTGGGGCAGGGTGAATCGCCTGATCGATCACTGCCCTGCTAGGCTGCTTCCTGGAGATTGGGCCGGGTCCTCCAACTCTAAGGCCCTGACTATCTGGTTGTTGTCCCCAAAGCATAAAAGCAGCACGGGGAAGTGAGGCTGCTTAGATTGAAATGGGAAAGTGCCAGAAGGGAGACTGGATGCTAGCTGCACCCTAACTGTACTTGCTACAGCCACCTGCTTTGGCCCTCCTCATGCTCCCCTTTCCTGTGTTCCCTGAATGCTCACCCCAGTCAGAAAGCCTTGTCACCTCCCCAAACGGGATTCAGCTCTAGCCTCCACACTGGGATCATTTCGCCTGGCCAGGATGTGGCCCTTTGTGTTCCTGAAAGCTGCTGCGCATGCTCACATTGGCCAAGAAAGAGAGGGAGAAGACAGGGAAGAAAGACCCACCCCATTTGGAAAGGAGCAGCAGGAGAGCAGCCCACAGTGGTCCCAGGGCCAGTACTTGCCTCCTCGGGCATTCAGCCTGCTGCTCTGTGTAGCGAGGGCCCAGGAGCAAAGGATGCTTCTGCCCAAATGTGCCCTAGAGAGTTGGTTCCGATGCAGAGGACCAGGGTCTAACCCAGAGTCTCCAGCTTGGAGAGCTGAAGGAATCTAAGGAATTTGGCTGGCAAACAGCTTTCCCGGGACGGCTTCTGGTCCTTCAGGTCAGCAGGCAGCTTCAGCTCTGGGCATGGGGTGTGAGTGTGTGATGACACCCAGGCCTCCTCATGGGTGTCTCCGGGGCAGCTGTGCTGTGACCCAGCCCCAGAGACATGCGACACAGGAGGGGTCCTGAGGCACGCCCCCTAGCTGATGGGGTTCAGCAGCCGGAAGCTGTCCCCTTGCAGGGCTGTCAAAGCCAAAAAAGGCACCTGGCATGGGGATAGTACCCAGGGTGTGGTTCACGACCCAGGATCCTCCTGCTCTCTTACCAGAGACTGCTAATCTCAGTGTCCCCTTTTCAAAACTGCACCCTGCAAAGGACTGCCCGAGCAGAGCCCTGACACTGCAGGCTGTCCCGGGGCTGGGGGGCGGGGGGCATTGTTCATTTGCAGCCCCTGCTGCATTTGAAATACTTGGGGTATTTCATCTGGGAGCAGAGGGCAGAACTTCCCTGGATCTGGCCCATGACTTTAACTGGTAAAAAAACAGGCTGCCCTTTTGATCTTCCCTGAGTGAGAGGGAAAGTGGCATTGAAAGTATGGGGTGGGAAGCCCTCTTCTCGCCAGGTGTCCCGCCAGGCCGCACAGAGGAGCTTCAAGCTCCGGCTCCTTCCTACCCCATCTGCTCCCTTCCAGCTTCAGACCAGAAAAAAAAATGAGCTGCTGTGAGAGGCGGCACCTTCTCTACTGAGGCCTCGGCCTTCCCACCTGCCAATCAGGGAGTTGGGGGCAAGCAGCGGCCTCGTGCTGCAGAGGCTGGTACCTGGAAACAGTCAGCCAGAACGGGGACCAGCCGCTAAGGAGTGCCTTCCTCCTCTCTCAGACACTCGAGACAGGTTCAGGACTCGTGAGCCGACAGGCCCAACCACCCAGAATGAACTGCGGAAGTTGGGATGCTATTAGCCCCTGGAGTGTGCCCCTGAGCCTGGCAGGAGGGTGTCTCGCAAAACTAAATTTGCTGAACTTTTAGTGGCACTTAGGCAGGGAGGGACTTTCGGTGCACACATTAAATCTGCTGTCTGAATCCGGAAGTGTCCAAAGGAAATCCTGCCGCTCCCTTCCTCGGTTGCCCAAATGTGACAGCTATTTGGATTAGTTTCTTTGGAACCCTGGGAGCCTGTCAGCAGTGCTTACTGTCCCCAATATGAGGCACCAGGAGGGGCTGGGAGGGGAGAGGATGTGGTTGTACTTTAACATAAAGCTGATGCTTTTGACAGCACATTTTGACTATGGTTAAGAGCATGGATTTTGAAGCAAGACCTAGGTTCTCTCAGAACATGGCCACTTTCTTTTAAGATGTGGCTTTATGATGCCCCAGGACTTGGGCTTCTCTGAACCTCATTCCTGTGACCTATAAAATGTGAACAATAGGAGCTGGAATGACAGTAATGAGAGGAAGGTGCCTGCTTAATACACAACCCACCCGAGTTCCATCCCCAGCATCCCAGAGGGTTCCTTGAGCCCGCCAGGAGTAAGCACCTCCAGGTGTGACTCCAAAACAAGTGAATGATAATGGCATGTGTCTTTGAGGGTGGGCGTGGATTTTATTACACAGAAACTGTACAGCTTTCGACATGATGCCCGGCTCATTATAGATGTTTACTATATGGTGCTGTGAGTATCATCATCAAAATCATATTCATGATGAGCAAATAGGACACTTCCGGCAACTATAGAACAACTTGTGCCATCGTCCCCTCCTAGCCACCATTCCCCTTTGCCCCAACCCCGATACTCGAGTTTCACCATGTTTCCACTTCCAGGCCAATTCCCACTGGCCTCGTAGGCTGAGTGACCACCTAGTCTTCCTTTCTCACTACTTAGGAGCACTGACTACTGAGATGAAGGAGGAGGATGAGCAGGAGAAGACCCGTCTTTAAGCAGGCCACTAGCTTACTTGTGGAATTAATGTCACAGGAAAATGACAGTCCTTCATTTCTTTTTTATTTTTTTTGGCTTTTTGGGTCACACCTGGCTCTGCACTCAGGAATTACTCTTGGCAGTGCTCAAAGGACCATATGGGATGCTGGAATTCAAACCTGAGTTGACTGCATGCAAGGCAAACGCCCTACCTGCTGTGCTATTGCCCTAGTCCTTCATTTCTTAAGTTGATTTGTACATTGTTGATTTGCAGTATTGATATATTCTTCATTCCTCAGATTATTTGTTTTACTCTAGGCAAAGTAAACACTTGCCAGTTGAACCAAATTCTATGATTAAATTCCAAATCTTTTATCATAATTCTATATGTGTGAATTATGAGTGTTTCGGTGGTTTGGTGGGAGGGGATTGCTTTGTGCCACACTCAGCAATGCTAAGGGCTTGTTCCTGATGTTGCACTCAGGAATTACACCTGCCAGTGTTCAGAAGACCATATGGGATGCCAGGGATCAAACTCCGGTTATCCAGGTGCAAAGCAAGTGCCCTATCTGCTGTACTATGCCTTTGGCCCCTACAAGTTTGGATTTTTTTTTTGTTTTGGGACCATGCTCAATGATACTCTGGGGTTCCTCCTGGCTCTGCACTCAGGTACCACTCCTAGTAGTTGCAAGGGACCCTATGGGATGCTGTGTATAGAATCCAGGTTGGCCCATATGCAAGGCAAGTGCCCTACCCATTGTGCTATTGCTCCGGTCCAGATGTGTGGTTTGGTATTTCAAAATCCCATTTACACTTGGCCAAGCAGGGTAATGACAATGTAGAATCCTTGTATTTTCCTGTTTTTTTTTTTCCCAGTGCACTGCTTCAAATTTGCAAAGTTGCCTCCTGTGGCCTTGAGAGTGATAGCACAGCGGTAGGGCGTTCGCCTTACACGTGGCCAACCCGGGTTTGATTTCTCTGCCCCTCTCGAAGAGCCTGGCAAGCTACCTGCAGTGTATTCTATATGTCAAAAACAGTAACAACAAGTCTCAAAATGGAGACGTTACTGATGCCCCCCGAGCAAATCGATGAGTAACGGCATGGCAGTGACAGCCTCCTGTTACCTTCATTTGTTTTTTGTTGTTGTTGTTGTTGTTGTTGTTTTTCAGACTGTAAACATTTATTTTTTTGAGGGTACAGTTACAGATTTATACATTTTTGTGCTCAAGTTTCTCCCTTACAAAGTTCGATAACCCATCCCTTCACCAGTGCCCATTCTCCCCCACCAGTAAACCCAACATCCCTCCCCCCTCCCCAGTCCCGTCTCCCCCCACCCCCTGTTACCTTCATTTGACAAGGAAGCACTTCCATCAACTTACCCAAAAAGCCAGGCTCTTTCAGAGTTCTCTTCTTTTTTTTTTTCTTTTTGGGTCACAGCCAGCGATGCTCAGGGGTTACTCCTGGTTCTGCACTCAGAAATTACTCCTGGCAGTGCTCAGGGGACCATATGGGATGCTGGGAATCGAACCCGGGTCGGCCGTGTGCAAGGCCCTACCCCCTGTGCTATCGCTCCAGCCCCCAGAGTTCTCCCTTTAACCCTTCGGGCTCCGTGGGTAACATTCAGTGTCCCCCATGTTCATCCCACTAGTGGCTTGCGCTGCTGGGGTTGGCCTCTGAAATCAGAAGGACTTCAGGTTCTCAGAGTAATTCCTATCCCCTCTCCTGGGCACTCTCTTCTTATCTCTGCAGAGTTCACTTGGCTAGTAAGGATATGAGAAAGAATAAAGAATTCAGGCTTCATTGCCAGAACCCCCAGGATGAGTCAGGCTAGAAAGCCACACTCTATCTCCCCAGAAGCCCAAGGAATTCCAGCATCTACCATACCCTTCCAAACGCAACCTGCCTTCCTCTGTGGGAAGGATGGGACCTGTATCCAACCTAGTCAAGACAGCTACGTGCTTCTGGTCAAGTTTTTCTGGTCAAGTTTTTGACTCGAATTGGATCTGAGGTGGTCATCCACTGGACTCCTTACACCGAAGCTCTCCGGGGTCCAGTGATAGTCTAGGATGGCCAGTGATTTGGGGGCGGAGGAGGCTGTCATCTGCTCCTGGTCATGTTCTGGCACTTTCACATCTATTCCCTGCTGGGCTTCAAGCGACTCCCACCTTAGCATGGTCTGTCCTGAGCAATCCGGTCTCCACGTCCCCATTACCTAAAGCAGGGACAGTGAGTGTGACACAACACACCATGACACGCATGCAGGTATACACTAATAATCCCTTTCTCCGGTGAGTCTGAGTGATTTCTGTTTTGCTAATGGCCTCCGTGGACCAGTGGTGTGGGGAAGGGATACGTAGATGTGCTGAAAAGGATCAAGGTTCCAATTGTTGACATTCCTACTCCTACCTCACTGGGGAAGGCCTGGGACATAGCAGATTGTCATTCTGCCAAGCTCATACAAGTTTACTGTATCACTGTAACTGCCATCCCGTTGCTCAAGCGGGCACCAGTAACATCTCCATTGTGAGACTTGTTACTATTTTTGGCATATCGAATACGCCATGGGTAGCTTGCCAGGCTCTGCCGTGCGGGCGGGGTACTCTCGGTAGCTTGCCGGGATGTCCAAGAGGGACGGAGGAATCAAACCCGGGTTGGTCACATGCAAGGCAAATGCCCTACTCACTGTGCTATCGCTCCAGCCCCTCATACAAGTTAAGTCAACGGAACGTTCCAAGTGTTGGCTGAGCCCCTTGTAGATGCCAGGCCCTATGTGGGCACAGGGGAAAGGAGGTGGGGTGGAGAGGTGACTCAGACCCAGTCCAGCCCAACAGATGCTCAGCCTTCACACCTGGCAGGAAGGAGAGGCTGAATCACAGAGGTGTGGGAGCTGCTTTTCAACAGAAGCAACTTCCAGAAAGAGCACTGCAGGCTAGATGTGTGCAGAGCTTGGGACAGACACGTGTGTTTGCGGCAGTGCCGGGACCCTCAGAAATGGAGCTTGCGAGGCCCCACAGGACAGATTACTCTGAAAAAAACTGCAAGTGCGCTTGTATCCCTGGGACTGGGGTTGCACCAACCTTGCCAGCCTCCCCGCAAGCTCTCTGGCAAACATGGCCAGCCCATTATACAACCTCACTCGTTCTTTTCTCAGCGGGCATTAGTTGGTTGGTTTTTTGTGGGGAAGCATATCCAGCAGTGCTCAAGGATCATTCCTGGTGGGGTTGGGAGCCCATATGGGGTGCCCAGGATGGAACCCACATCAGCTGCATGCAAGGCAAGCACTACGCACTGTACTATAACTCTGGCCGCCTCTCAGTGGCACACTGAAACACTACACATTTGAAAAGTTGTTTGCCTGATGGTGAGTTAACACTCAAGTACACCCACTGGCAAACTGCCTGCTGACTTGGGAACCAATCAAAGATAGGATTGCATCTGGTTGTGCTAACTGCCTGTGTGACTTTGTGTGACTTAGTTGATCTCTGAGCCTCAGTATCCTCATCTGTAAGAAGGATAATCCTTACTGCCTAATTCCCGCCCCAGGGCCTTTGAATGCATTTGTATTTAAAGGACTGAGTGTGCCTGAAGAGTCAAGCACTTGGATTATTGTCAATGCCCCCTAAATCCCGTGGTGACCCTTTTAATTCTTCCCTTCAAGAATGCATCCAAATTGTCAGTGGCCTTGGTTCTGCCTGCAATAGATGCTTAATGTTTCTTTCAACAAAAGGAATTGACTGTATCTATTTAGCTGAGCCTGGGGATGTCACTGCCCCCCTTCTGCCGGGTCTTGTAGCCACCAGCAATGCCTCCCAGCAGAGTGAAGAGACTATTTGGGTGGACAGAACTTCTCATTGATGGAGAGGCAGCCTTCCCTGGTCCTCTGAGACATCACAGTTGCCAAGTGATGGGATGGGCATGTCAAATTGGAAGAACTGGGACTTCCATTGGGTCCGCTGCCCTCCCGAGGTCCTAATACCTGATGGAGAAGGGAGATCTCAGCCCAAACCAAACCTAGGGACCATGGCAAATAAGCCTCATGAGGGCGGTCTCAGGCATTGAGCTGGACTGTTGGTTTTGCCACTCACCGTTTGGTTTTGCAGATTTCACCGCATGTCTCCACATATCTACTTACAAACTGGTTCCAAGGTTGTGCTCTGTCGCGGGGGTGGGCTAGGAGGGTGGGTAGGGTGGGATTGGGGCTGCTCAATTGAGTTCATTGCCAGTGACCCAACTCTCTGACCTTATTTCACTCCCGTTTGCAACAAGACAGCGATTGTCTCAGGCAAGGGAGCCTTACCCTGAGAGCCTCGGATGGGTATTAAGTGGTCCAGAACTCCCCTGAAGTTACATGTAACATGTGGGTAGGTTGGGCTGGGCCAAATGCACCCCCGCAAACTGCTTTTTCTGTGGAGAGGGGCTATAGCTTCGAACGGATTGTCAAAGTGACCCAAGACCTGGGACCCCCCCACCCCCCGCCCACACCAAGTAGTTTGGTTTGGTTGCCCCACACCTGTTGTCATACATAACTAACCCCAACACCCAAATCACTCGGGGCAGAGACGAGATGAATCGGATCAGGTTGTAGTCGCGCAGCTGATGGATTGTTCAATCGGTTGTTGTAGACTCATGTAGAAAAAGCCTGCAAGCTTGGGGAAACCAGGCTCCCCCAGGTGGGCCTCGGGCGACAGGCCTCATCCTGCCAAGCCCTGGGGAGTGAGTCCTACCTGCCCGGCAGCTCCTTTGCCCATGATCTGGCCCGAGTCACCTCGCACAACAGCTCGCAGGCAGCGCCCTGGGGCGGCTGGGATCCGAAGGCCTGGAGGCAGCTGCCCGCACCACTGCTGCCTACCTGCGAAGCCCTAGGTAAGTCATACACCCCAGCCTCGCTTTTCCTCATCTGTCAACGGGGCACGGGCCCCTGCTCAGCCTGCCGCCTGCCTCACAGGATTGTTGGGAGGTGACAGCCCAGACAACTCTGTACACCTAGGAAGGTTTCCTAGAGCTTTCTCTACTCTCCCTGCCAGGCAGGGCCAAACTGAACGCCCAACGAGCACAGTGCTGCAGAGCGCCCCTGGGGCCATCTCCGGTCCCCTCTGCGGAGCCTCCCAGCACCCCAATTCTTTCCCCGCCTGTCCCTGCTGCCCACCTGTGAGCCTGAGGGGAGGAGGTCTGTGCTCTGCACCCCCAGACCCCCCCTTCCCCAGGGGCTGCCTCTCCAGCCTGCCGTCCGCTGTGGACTCTGAACCTCAAGCCAGTGACTCTGACCCCACCCGGGACCCGCGTCCCCAGAATCGGGAAGGTGGATCCTCCTGCCCAAGGCAGAAGGGCTCCAGGCCAAGCCTTGGCTCCTGGCGAGTTGGGATCAAGTCGCGAAATTAGCAGAAACAGCTTGACTTGCTTGGGAGAGGCACGGACCTGGTCATGTGAGCGAATGCGGCCCAGACTGTCTACCGGCGATTGTGGGCACGGAGCAGCGTGCACAGGGCGAGCTGTGCTGATAGCGATCAGGACGAGGCCTTCGGCACTTCTCGCCTTTAATGGAAATCCTCCTGCTCCAAAGCAGCTGAGCGGCAGCCACCTGGCCCACTTTGGGGCTCCCACAAAAACCCTAGGGGTCCTCATCAGACAGCCCGGGAGAGGGTATTCGCTGCTCAGTTTCTGTCCCTCACTTCATTTCCTCTCTTCCCTCCCAGGGTGGGGCTGAGGCTGCTCCCCACCCCACAATCTGGATCCACGCTGGAGATGCTGCACCCTGAGTGTTGGGGGGGAGCTGAAAAGTGTGGGGATGAGCCCGGAGGACCCTTTAAGATCCAAGGCGGTCACCTTCCCTCAAACCTGCGCTGCCTCTGTCTTAGGGGTCCCTTCGGGTTAGGGGTGGAGAGGCCCCAGGAACCCAAGCCATCAGGACCCTCTAGAACCTTCTTCCTTGTCTCCTCCCCCTTACTCCCCTCCTGCCCCCTTTCCTTTCCAGTCCTCCGGCTCGAGTCCTCAGTTCCTGCCTTTCCCATCCCCCCTCTCCCCTTCCTGCCTCCCCCTCTCCCCTTCCTGCCTCCCCCTCTCCTCTTGCCCTCTTTCCCATCTCCTGCCCTCCTTCCCTTCCTGTCCAATCCTCCCTTCTTGTCCCTCCCCATCCTCCTCCCTTTCTTCTCATTTCCGGCCCTCCCCCATCCAGCCTTCTCTTCCTGCCCTCCCCCTCTCCTGCCCTCCCCTCCTTCTCACTCCTCCTCCCTCCCCCTCCCTCTCCTACTCTGTCTTCTGTGCCTCCTTTCTCTTTCCTTTTCCCACTGGCCCTCTGGTAGTTCCCTCCCTCCCTGCCCCACCTCCTTCCTCCCCCCTATCTTTCACCCCTGCCCTCCCCTCCCACCCTCCACCACTGTGTGGTACAGAATCAGCTTTGGCGACTGTCCTCTTCCACCAGAACTAGTCCCTCTAGAGTCTCCTTTGGAGTTGGCCCCCTGTGCTCTGAGGGTCAAGGTTAAGACCAGGGAGCCCCACTGACCTTTGGCCCTTTGTCTGGTTAAAGGGCACAGTCAGTGAGGTCACGGTTTTGGGTTCAGAGGGTGCCTGCACACCTATCCTGCAGGGGGCCCATATGGACTCAGCTATGCCCATGGCAGGAAGGCTGTGGGCCTGGCCCTTCCCCCTCTCCTGCACATGGACAAGCCTTCCCACCAGCCGGCATCTGCAAGCGCTTCCCAGGTTGCCATTGGCTCCTGCCTGTCTGAGCCTCCCCGGGAGGAAGGGCCAGGAACCAGGAGTGCGGGCTCAGGACAGCAACTTCCCCACCCCACAAGAGGCAGGCTGGATCTGGGAGCATCACCTGGTATGAAAACGCCGGCTCCAAGCCAGGGAGTGGCCAAGCTCACCCACGGCCGCGGGGGCTGCTGGACCATTCCACAAGTGTCAACGCAGAGACTCAAAGCCCCTGTTTCCTCCTGTTCACTGAGCGCATTGGTCATTTCCTGTTTGCTCCGCTTTCCAACAATTCCAATTTTCAGTGTCAAAAGGCAACAACTGTTTTCTCAGGTCTTATCTTTGAAGCATTTGGATACAGAACAAAGGCTGATCCTCCATCTACAAAACAAAGGAAGCACCTCTTCGGGAGGCCAGGGAAGAAGGCTCGGGCACAGGACACACACAGAAGGTGCAGATCACACAGACAGTAGGCCTGGAACCTACAACAAACTCGGACCGCAAAACAGGCCCACAGCACAGAGCGTGCTGAGGATGGACAGCAGGCTCAGAGCAGGGGCCTTTTGGCATGAAGCCACACACTGGACTCATGGGCAGGGCCCCAGGAAGTCCTAAGCCCAGCCCACAGGCTGGAGGGTACGGACCCCACTTGCCCTGCCCTTCCACTGACTGCCTGCAACATCCTGGTGTCCCCTAGCCACACAGTGTGAGGGAAGCTGGGTGTCTCGGCCTGGCTCTGTGCCCCTCCCCCTACAGGGGGCTCCTGGAGGGCATGAACGGGAGAGCCCACTGCGCCGCAGACTGAGCTCCTGGAGCCTAGAGCTGGCGTGGTGGCACTGCCTGCCAGCTCTGCACTTTGGCATTTCTTAGCCACCCATGGCACTTAGGGCAATTCATTTCAGCTGTCTGAGCATGACGAGTCACAATAGGAACAGGGTGGAAGAACTAAAAACCAAAAAGAGAGCTGCCTGGGAATGAAGTCCCCCCCACCCGCTCCAGCTGCTTGCTCATTGTCTCCCCAATTCTTCTCGGGGACCTTAGCCGTCAGCCGAGCCCTGTGCTCCTGGCCTCCGCCGGCAATGCTGTGCTCTTCGCAGGGACTCGGGGAGCGGGAAGCCCCCCCAGCTCAAGAGCCACTGCCTCCTCAGCTCTTGCCGGGACCTTTCAGAACCCAGAAGGGAGGCAGCCACTAGCCCTGTCGGTTGGAATCTGGCAGAGGCTGGCTGGTGCCACATGTTTGTCCTCTCTGCCTTGGCAGGACCTGAGGCCGGAGTTGCTGCCAGGCCCGGGAGCCGGACACGCTCCCAAGTGCCAGTCCCCACCCCCTGCCCCAGTCTGCCTTGCAGAACTCCAACACACGGGCCGAAATAGAAGGCCAAGTCCCCTGGCATTGGGATTTGGGGACAGAACTCAGGAAGTGGACTCTGGGGGCATGCTTCCTTGAGGGGAGAGAGATAGCAGGGTGTCAGACAAGGCCATCATCTCGCCCCTTCGTGCCAGTCACCCCAAGTGAGCCTCGATCCTTCACCATGTATACCCTGCAGAGTCTGGCACAGGCCACCCCTAAGCCTAAGAGTGTACTGCCCTGGCCCTGGCACCCGGATGCCCTCCGCCTTGCCCCGCCCGTGTGCTCAGTGTCCAGGACCTCCTCCCCTCTCCTCCTGCCCTCTGGTTCTCCCCAAGCCTGCCATGCCAGGTCTCTTGTTGGCATTGCAGACACGGCCTGCCCAAGGCAGAGTAGTGTAGGACTGTCACCTCCCTTCTTCTACATGTTCTGCTTCTATTAATGCAGCCTGATGTTAATTTGCTCTTTGGTGATCACATCTCACTGCTGACACATCCTGAGTGGAGGAACATTGATATCAGCTAAATCTTTCCCTTCCGTGCTGTTGCTGCTCAGCTCTGTCTCTCCTGGCCCATCCTATGCTCTTGCAGTTGATTTTTGTAACCCAGGTGCCGATTCCTACTTTTTTGTATACCTGTGGAATTTCGCTCGGGAGGGCGGGGCATGCATGCAAGTGTGTCAGTGTGTGCACTCATGCTTTCTGCTACACCAAAGCCAAGTCCTGAGTCCCCACGCAGTGGTCCTGAGGCTACTCTGTCCTAGTATGCCTCATCTAATGAGTGCTTTCCATCTTCTGTTTAGCAAGGGAAGCGGACATCCGGTCCTATGGCAATGATCCCTGAGCAGCGGCGGGCATATACCGCCCAACAGTTGAGACAATTTCAAGGTAAGCAGGGAGGATCGGTGTTCCCAAAAGGGGACAGATGGACCAACCAGAAAGCTCGGGGGAAGGAGGGTGTGGACTCAGTGTGGGGTAAGCGGATCCTGTGGAGTTTCTGGATGCAGAGGAGACTGGGGTGCTTGTGGGTCAGTGAAAGCTCATCTCGGTGGAGGCTTGAGTGGGGCCCCCTTTGAAGTCCATGCCCTAATGTCCATGAAGTGGCTTTTATGCAAAAGATGGGAGTCCACGTGAGTCTGGGCCCTTCTCTTTGGGGACAGGAAGGAGTGGCCCTGGTGAGCAGCAGCCTCACAGGCCTAGAGAAAGGGGGTTCAGGTGACCCTTGCTTGCTGCTGTGTCTCGCTCTCTGGGGCTCTGAGTATCTGCTCTGCCACCATGGGCCAGCCTGCCAATTTCCAGTCCTGGTAGCAGCTGCACCCCACCTGCCGAGGCTGCAGAGGTTGGACACGGCTACCGTGCAGTGGGGGTGTGCATGAGTATCAGGAAGGCTGCTGTCAGGGCAGGTAAGACCCCCCCCTCTGGGCAGTCCCAGTGCCCGATGGAGTTTCAGTGGACTGGAAAAGGCAGGGAGGGGCTCTTGGCTGGTGCTCATGAGCATAGAGCTACACAGTCCAGGAGGGCTCCCCTGAAGAGCTGCCATGCAAATGCAGGGGGATCCAAGAAAGTCTAGAGAACAGTATCCCAGGGTAGTCAGGAGGGAGGTCAGCGCTGGTTGTATGTGCCCCACCCATAGCTCAAATGAAGATGCATTTGAGCCTGACTGTGCCTTCTCTCTCCATAGCCGTCCAAGAACAAGTCATCTTCAAGTGTAGCCGAACCACGGCCGACCCTGCATCCAGCCAGCACGTGATACCACCCAGGCCCGGGGGCCTTTCAAACACTTTCAAGCCCGGAATGATACAGCAGCGAGGCCTCTGCTACTCCGGCATCCCAGTCCCCTTCCTGTCACCCGCTGTGTACCCACACACCTATCTGACCAGGGCCGCCCCCTCGGGGGCACCCCTGTCTGGCTTCTGTCTCAGCTCTCTGGGTATTCAGCATCCAAGCCCCCACCTGCTAAGAGTGTCCGCCGCCACCCCTGCCATGATTAGCAGCACCATGTGGATGCTTGCGGCCACCCGCGAGGGCTCTCGGGTCCCTTCCCTGAGCCAGATAGTGAGCAGCAGCATCCGGCAGTATCTCGACAGCAGGGCCATCTTCACCCAGGCCTTCCCTGTGCTGCCCGCAGCCGTGCTCCCCAGTCAGATGGCCACATGGGGCAGGCCTAGTGGGAGAGCGAACGCTCCGGCCACAGCTAGTCCTGGCCCCGTGGCTCAGATGAGCCCTGTTCCGGCCCCAGTGCCCGTGCCAATTGTCACCACGTCCCCCGAACAGGGCTGGGTCGGCTCTGATCCCAGAAGCCCCATCCAGGCCGTTGAGCCACCCAGCTCTGTGGCTGCCGCCGCCACCGCGGCCGCCGCCTCTGCTGTTGCTGCCAGCCAGTCTCCCGAGCAGCCTGAGGCCCTGTTCCCACTCGCTGATGATGCCCTGTTGCTCTCCGACGGTCGTGAGCTGCCGCTCCTCCTTCGGGAGCTCTTTCAAGGCCCCAACAGCGTCCCCAATGAGCCCTGGCTATGTGATCTGAGGATGATCGATGACATTTTGGGACAGCACACTGCCGTCCCGCATACCTCAGATCGAGAGGCCCCTAGTGCAGACCCGGGCGCTAGCACTAGGGAGGCATAAGCGTAGAGAGCAGCCAGCATTGATGTCACCGTAGAGTGTTGGATTGAGAGTCAATTCACAACAGGCTCCAGACAGCCAGATAGTTATGACCCGCTCCCCCCCACCCACCCCCATACACAGTGGAAGTGGCACAGCCCACGCCCCTTCCTCTGTCTACCTTTAACAAAATAAGAAGTTGGTGATTTTTCAAGCCACCTGTACATAGTTGAAAATTTTGTAAATGGTTTTCCTAAACGTTAATGGCAGAAGTATTTATACTTCTTTTTGTGACTTTGTAAATAAAGCCACGGCTTTCGTTTTGGTAGAGTTGTGTTTATTATGCATTGTTTTGTGTTGATTACACATTGTTGCCTATATCCTCAAGCTTGTGTTGTTCTGCTCCCAATACCTTCGAAGCCAGGTGGCTGAGTCGCTTCTGGTTTGTGACGCAATGAGATGTGTATGTGACCTAGAGGGTACCGTGCAAACGGACAATAATTATTGCCAAGTAGAAAACCACTTGGCCATTTATTAGCATTCTCACTGAAAATTCTATCTCGTGTGTGGTTTTTTGATGTCTTTTGCAAACCTTGCCGTCTATGCTTGCTCTTTCCTGATGAGCATTTTACAGCAGAAGCATGGTGAATGCCCCAGGAGACTGAGACCTCTTGGAGATTTGGGAGAGGCGGTCCCCGGGAATGAGTGCTCTGCACTCACCGTTCACCTGGAGAGAAAGCCCAGCTTTGCCCTGCTGGCCACCCTCGCTGGGTGAAAGGGAGGTGATAATCAAAGACTTTCAGGATTTTTTCGATGCAAGGCTCTGTGGTTTGGGGGGAAAGTCTGTAAACATTAATAGTTGATTTGGGGTTTGTCTTTGATGCTTTCTCTCGGCAATTATCGTTCTGTATATTTGAGTGTCTGTTATTGGAAACCCACACCCACTGTTCTGTAAACTTTTCTCGGTGTCCAGACTCCGTGTAATCACATTTTAATTGCCACCTCGTATTTCACCTCAACATTTGAAATCTGGCGTCTGTTTCCAGCCAATGCGGTTTTTTTCTTCGTTCTGTAATAAACAGCCAGGAGAAAAGTGCCTCTATGTTTTTATTTTTCAAGGGAGCTTTCAGTACCTGCAAGCCCACGTCAGCTCAGCCTGCTGGTGTCTTTGGTCCTTCCCAGGCTCCCGTTTGCATGTCTTGTGCTCTGTCCAGAGGTGGGCGGTGGGGGCAAAAGTGCCATCCTAGCGATGGCCCCCCCTCCATAGCCAAGAAACATGGCTTTTGCCGAGTGGGCAGGAGACAGCTGCCGAAGCCACTAAAGTCTAGGTGTGAGGGGCTGATGGAGATTGCCACGGTGAATCTACATCCTTTGTGCATGCCACTGAGAAGGCAACAGGCCCAATGATTGCTCCCTCCCCTTGTGCAGGGGACACCCACAGAGGGCAACTGAAAGAGACGTGACCCTGAGGTAGGAGACACAGGAAAGTGAAGGCGAAGGCGCTGCCTCAGAGTCCAAATTATCACACTCCTCCCCCAAATCCTGTTAGTCCGCATGCTGGCTCCAGGGTGAGGGTCAGCCCCAGGACCTCCGGCACGAGTTCTCAGTGTGCTAGTCTGCAATGCAGTGACCCTCCCCCCTTCTGGACTCTGAGACCTGACCTTCTGGAAGCTGTCTTTGGGACACCGGCCCTGGCAGCCATGCCCAAGGCCAGCTGACTTGGGCATCCAGGTCCTGCCCAGTGCCTTCTGTCAGCCCTGGACTCCTGCTGCCTGCTCCCCGCCCTCTCTCAGGCAGCCTCCACAGTCCAAAAGCTACTGCCTCTGGGCTTCATCTGGAATTTGACTTCGGGTTGGGCCACATGCCAAGGGGAACTTCACTGTGACTGCTGTCCTGTGGCCACGGGGGCTTGGGAGGCTGACGAACAGGGAGGCAGATGGTACTGTGTGGAGATGGTACTCCCAAATGCACGGAGGCGGGTGCGACATCTCTGCTCCATGTTGTCCCAAGTAACTCGTTCTCATTCCTCCAACTGCCTGGGAGAGTTCATAACCTCATCCAGACAGGTCAGCAGTTCCCCCCATGGCATCTTTGGGTCAAGTACTCTGGCGCTGGCACATGCACTTCAGGGAGGCCTCAAGTCCCAGAAAAGGCCCCCAGTGTCTAAGGGGTGAGAGGTTAGCACCCCAAAGCCCAGGCTGTAGTCCGGCTGCTCACACAGGTCCTCTGCCCCAGCTCTTCTGCTCTCCTTCGGCCTCCAGTGCCCCAGACAGGCCCAGCATCCGCTCAGTCTTAGGCCCCGCACAAATGCTGATCTTGGCACACTCAGCTGCTGTTTCCTGTGCCCACTGGGCTGACTCACCCCCACCACCACAGCCGCAGACCGACCCTCACTCTACCCCACTGTCTCCATACAGTGGCTGTGGCTTCCAGCTCTGTTCCCAGCCCCTCTGCCATGGCTGAGCTCCCTCTCGCCTGTGCCCCCTGGCTCCTCCCCAGGGGCCCTCACTCTGCCCAAGCCAGTTCAAAGGACCCTCAAGGCCCCGTCTCTCCAGCTCCAGCTAGAACGAGGAGCCCCCGGCCTGCCTCCCTCCCGCTAACACTCCACCCAGGGCCACCTGGCTGTGTTCCCTACAGACACTGGAGAAGTAACCACCTCCCTCAGCCATAAAACAAATCCCAACTTTTCAGTCCACTTCGGCAGCGCTGGGCTTTCGTTTCTTCCAGTAAAGACCTGGCCCTTGACTTCTGGAAGCCGCTTTCTCTAAGGCCCTTCTTCCCATCGAGTCAAGGCCGACCTTCGCGCATCCCAGCGAAGGCCTCTAGATCCCTTGATAAGGAGCTAGGAGGGTGTCAGGAGCTCGCCTGCAATGACGGTTCCCCTCATCTTCCTCAGACAGTGGTCTAGCCTCTTCCTGGTCGAGTGGACCTGCTCTGGAAAGCCTCCCCACACAGCACAGAAAGAATCACAGTTGCTAGGGGCATCTGCTGCCTCCAAACCTTATTCCACCTGCCCTCTCCTACTCCAAAGTCCCAAGGCCCCAGGAGGCCACGTGAGACCCCAGGCTCAGTCCCCTGGAGTCAGGGGGAATGGTTCTCTCGGTCACTTACTTGCATCCCGGCAAGTTAGGGAACTTGCAGTAGACGGCTTTGTGATGAAGCACGCCTGCTAGCTTCTCTGGTGTGCAGCCACACCGTGAACCGGTCAGCCTGCCTGGCGCAGGAAGCAGGAGACAGTTATGGAGACGGGGCTGCGCACAGACAAATGGGCCAGCTAAGCAACCCGTGGACATATTCAAGGAGATTCCTAGTCAGGGATGTTCACACTTAGGAAGCTGAGGAGTCCCACATCTGCCACAGGAAGCCGGTGCGGGACTTGTGCGATTCGGGAAGCCAGAGGACTGGCGTGGAAAGGCTTGAAGTGGCCGTCCTGTTCAGAGGGCAGGAGAGTTGCAGCCCAAGCAGCAAGGCATGGACCTAGTCCAGATGACAGGAAACCAACCGTCACCAAGAGGCACATGGCAAACGCAACAACAAGGAAATGGGGACAAGGATGTACTAAGTGGTTAGCACATGTCTCCTGTGTGTGGCATCCTGGGTTCCGGCCCTGGACCTGCAAAAAAAAATCAGTAGTAACAAGTTGCACTAAGAGCTGTGAAACAAACACAGACGGTAGGAAAGAGAGAGGGAGGGGCTGGGGGAGCTGACGGGAAGTGGGGAGCGGTCCATGGTAGCTAAGCTCTCAACAGAGACAGCTCTGCAGGTCTAAATCTGGAGCTGAAATGAAAAGGTAAGAAGGATCCAGTTCGGTGTTGGGGACTACGTGGAAAGAAAGAGGTCAGTGGACAGGACCCATAAGCAAGAGGAGAGCATCAGGAAAGCGGAAGAGGTAGGCAGGGCCAGGCCACAGCCAGGAGGGAAGGCTGGGGCCACTGTGGATGGTGGATTTCAGAATGAATGAGGCATCTTCCTGTGCACTCTGCAGAGTCTAACCAATGACGGAGGCTAGTTACCTGGTGCCTCATTCCTGAAGCTCCCCACCCCCTGGGTACCCGAGTCTACAACTAGGGAAGCATCCTAGTGGTCCTTCTGTCATTCTTCTTATTACCCCCCAAGAGAACTCAGCTAAACCTGTGACCGTAGGATCTCCAATGGATTCTTTTCTGGAAGATGATGAAATGATTTGAGGAAGGGTCCTAGTACTACTGGCTGTTACAAAGTCCCATGAAGGGGCAGGAAATGTAGTAGAAGGGGAACGTGTTTGCCTTGCATATAACCAAGCTTGGGCCAATCCCTGATACTGCATGGCCCCTCGAGCATTGCCAGGACTGACCCTCAAGCACAGAGCTGAGAGCAGTCCCTGAGTGCTGCTAGGTGTGGCCCAATACCCCCCAACAAGATTTAAAAATAAAATAAAATGTAGCATGAAGGCATTGTATTTAGAGCAACATGGCTCTGACACAGGGTCAATGGGAAGGGTGTGGGAAATAAGACCATGTGAAAAGTGGTGTTCTGGCACATTCCCCACCTTGGAGACTTGCCCATCTCGACCTGAGATGTGTGATTCCTTTCTTTTACTTTATGGCGTCTTCTTTACTTTGGAGACTGGCCCACAACTTGACCTGAAAGTGGTGCTCTCCACTTTTTCAAAACCCTCTGCAGAAGCCCATGCTTTCTCTTAAATACTCTGTCTCTCTCCCTGTCTCTCTTCTCTTTCCCTTCTGTATTATTTAAGTAAATTTCTCTAACTAGAGCTATTTTGCCTCAACAACAACAAAAACATAGGTGGCATTTCAAACTGGGGAGGGAAACACACAACATAGTGTTGGAAAAGTCAACCGCTTGCACAATAAGTCTGGCTCCCCTGCCTCATTCCAGACATCAGGATAAATTAAGATGATTCAAAGATGCTAATGGGTAAGAGAATCCCTGACGCATGCTATGAAAGCAAGGGTGAATAAGTTTATAATGTCAGGGTAGATCAAGCTTCTCCAATCATGACATAAAATCCAGAAGCTATAAAGAAAAAAGATGCATGAAATTGCCCAAGTGAAATAAACATTCTGACATGCAGAAAAGCACATGGCAAAAGTCAGAAGAGAAACAACAATCTTAGAGGGCAAAATTGGAGCATGTGACAAAGACTAGTGCACCCAACATTGATGATAAAAATAGTGGATCATCTACGAAAGGAGAAGTATAAGAATTTCATAGCAATTTGACTCCGAGGAGCCCCAAACTGTAAACAACGTGAGAGTCTAACAATGAGACAGTAGACAAACTAAGTCTCAAGCATTCAGAAAATGCAATGCATGAATAAAAATGCTCTTCCCTGGCAATGAAAAGGAGCCACTTGAACAAGGCAGCAGGTTCAAGGTGCCAGTGCTCTCTTCCCCGGCTGCAGTAGAACATCCAAGTTTAATTTAGAGGTGACCCTCTATTTACACAGATTCTGTGTCTGTGGATTCAACAAGCTGATATCCATGATTGGTTGAATCTTTCTTTTTTAAAAAAATTTTGTTAGATAATCACTGTGATGTACAGTTACAAACATGAACTTTTGTGTTTGCATTTCAGTCATACAGTGATTGTTTTTTACCCATCCCTCCACCAGTGCCCATTGTCCTCCACCAATGATCCCAGTATCCTTCCCACCACCACCACCCCATCTCTCACCACCCCACCCTGCCTCTGCGGCAGGGCATTCCCATTTGTTCTCTATCATTTTAGGTGTTGTAGTTTGCAATAGAGGTAATTGAGTGGCCTTCATTTTCGGTCTATAGTCTACGTTTTGTTCGAATCTTCCAACCCAAATGGGTCCTCCCAACATCCTCTACTTGATGTTCCCTTCTCTATCTGAGCTGTCTTTTCCCCCAGCATGTGAGGCCAGTTTCCAAACTGGGGGGCAGACCTCCTGGTCCCTATCTCTACAACTCTTGGGTGTTAGTCTCCCACTCTGTTATTTTATATTCCCCAGATGAGTGCAATTTTTCTATGTCTGTCCCTTTCGTTCTGACTCATTTCACTTAACACAATACTTTCCATGTTGATCCACTTATATGCAAATTTCATGACCTCATCTTTTCTAACAGCTGCATAGTATTCCACTGGGTAGATGTACCAAAGTTTGGTTGAATCTTTCAATGTGGAACTCCCCCCCTCCCCTACAACACATGCCTTTAAAAAGCCCACATGAGGGCCCGAGAAACAATGCTTCAGGTGAGTCACTTGCCTTACATGTAGCTGACCCTGGTTCAGTCCCCAGCATCCAATATGCTCCCCCCAACCCAGCAGAGGCAAGAGTGATCC
The DNA here is from genome assembly GCF_027595985.1 of Sorex araneus. NCBI lineage: Eukaryota > Metazoa > Chordata > Mammalia > Eulipotyphla > Soricidae > Sorex > Sorex araneus. The sequence continues at coordinate 61,787,108 of NC_073313.1, read as the reverse complement.
CTGAGCAATTCGGTGTGTGACTAGAAAACAAAACTGCCCAGTAGACTTGCACAATTCAAGGGCCAACTTACAATATGATTTCATTTATTTTAAGTGCTAAAATAAAGAAAAACAATCTGGGGAAACAAAATGGAAGTAATAGGTCCCTCAGGGCAGGTCTTGGGGTTGGACAATCAAGGGCACCAGAGAACTTTCTGGGTAATTATAAATTCTGTCTCTTGATAGGAACATTGCGTTCCACCAGTGTAGGTATTGCTAAAACTCAGAGAATGTTTCATTTAAGATCTGGACATCTCATTGTAAGCCAATTTACCAAAAGGAAAAAATCTGAAACAAATGTTGACTGCTAGTTAATGATCTGTTGGGGTGCAAACTGCTCAGAGCTGCTACTTTGAAGCACACAAAGGAAAAAAAATACATGGTCGATGGATGGACAGAGGTTTGGGTAGATCAAATAAATAAAATAACTAGCTGATGTCCATCAGGAAGGTGCACTGATGTCGATTCAATGTACATTTCTTCAAAGTTTTCTGATCACTTTCACTTTTATGCTAAAATGTCTGGCAATATGTCTTTAAGTATGCTTTTAAAGTGCAAATCTAGTGCCCAAGCTTTTTGCTACTCTCTTCCCACACATCCCTGGAAAAAAAAATTTAATGTACTTTCTGGGTCTAGAAAAAAAGATACAGCCAATTATCCTGAGGCCTGTCTTTGGAAGATGGGACGGTCCCTCCCTGGGAGAAGCCACCTTGTTACAGTCTTTTGTCTCTCACTGGACAAAGATAAAACTTTAAGAACACAGTGTACTGCAGATGAGGCCTCCGGCTCCTGATTGGAGAACAGCTGGTGGAGACAACGCAGTGGCCTCCTTGATCTCCCGATCATCCTTCCCGTTGTTATCACTGAGAAAAACACCCCCACCAAGGACCCTTCTCCACCATTTTCTGTATGCGAAATCTATGTCCACTGCATGTTCCTCAACGGCCGGGCCCACCTTTCCCCCTCATGAATATGTATAAGCTGAATATGTATATGAATATGTATAAGCTGGTGCTAGAATATGTATAAGCGGGAAGGCCACCCTAATTCAGCTGGGCATACATAAAACCTGACCCTTTCACCCTCTCTTCAAAACTCATGCCCCAGCCTATGCTGGCAGATTGTCTCCCCATCTGAAGCTGTTTGTGAGCTTCCAAAGCTCCACTTCCTTATTCCGTTCTTCCTGTACTTTTTCAGACGAGGATCACAATTTTATGTGGAAGAAGAAGGCCAAGTATGGATTTGGGAGGGCAAGGGACAGTGTTCAGATTTCCTCAGGCCGCTTTTCCAGAAGCCAGTGGAGAGCACAGCTGACTCATTTCATGAACTGACCAGAGTGGCCTTATCTCACCTCTCCTGACAACAGTTTTCACAAACTGATCTCTGAGATTATTGTTCATGGGTTTGGCTTCCCTGAGTTTTCTGAATTCGCAATATTTTTGAAATTGTTCTTTTGGTATTCCGTAAAAAACTAAAGCTCGCTGAGGGGTGCGTGCACTCGCGGGCTCTCCAGGCAGCTCTGTCTCACCACCCGCATTCGGTGCTCTGGAACCGCTGTGTGTGGACTGGATCAGGACGGCCGGTGGTCAAGGACAGGCGAAGGAAGAACGAGGACCAAGCTGGTTGCTGATTAGTTATTGTTTATTCAATGTTCCATCTTTCTCATCTCCCACACTCCCAGCTCCGGCCTCTCTCTGCATCCACTCCAGCCACTCTCTTGTCTCTCCTCCTCCTTCTCTCTCCCACCTTGCCCTATAGGCTACACCCAGCCAGGTAGCAAAATCAACATAAGAAAGCCCTTCCTGAGGGCAGGGCATTCCAAAGCCCTTCATGACTCTTAAGGTTTTTTTCCTTTCCTTAGTCCAAACACTTATTAACATCTTAATACTAGTTATTTTTGTATGGACATAGCAAGAGATACATTGAGGCTTGCAAGGCAGCTCTCCTGGCAACATCTTGCCACAGACTCAGACCACAGCACTCAGGCCAGATTAATCATTCCTCACCCTAGCAGGGTCCAAATCTAGTTGTCACTGTTTGGATCATGACAACATTTGTCCATGATCAAGCTCTTAACTTATAGTTAAGCATTAGGCACTTTGGCCAGGCCCATCTCGATGCCAGGTTAGCACACAACTCACTGCTTGCCCTGGGTCCGTCTCGTCCCACGTCGGGACCCTGCTTTTAGGGGTGCTAGGAACTAAGGGCAGCTGAGGCTTAGGTCGAGAGAACAGATGCCCAGGAGGAAACTATCATGTAGAGTCAAATGACTCCCAGGTTATAAAAGCATAGCATTTGCTAAGTCTTCCTGTGTCCATACAAAAAGGACATTGCTCTGAATAAACTATGCAAAGGACTCAAGGAGAAGAGAAAAACAGTATTTGCAAGTCAACAGAACACTAAGAAAGAAGTTACAAATAAACACAGGAGTGGGAGCACTGTAACGGGAGTAACCAAATAAACCTAAACTACCTGAAGCTGTTATCCTACATACAAGATTCCTCCATTTCTCTCTCCTTCACTGTATCACTGTATCACTGTCATCCCGTTGTTCATCGACTAACTCGAGAGGGCGCCAGTAACGTCTTCATTTGTCCCAGCTCTGAGATTTTAGCAGCCTCTCTTTACTCATTTTCTCCAACGATTGGAGGTTCTTTTCAGAGTCAGGGGAATGAGACCTGTTATTGTTACTGTATCTGGCATACAGAATACGCCACGGAGAGCTTGCCAGGCTCTTCCGTTTCTATCTCCTTAGCTAGATGCATTTCCTTTGATTAATATCTATTCTTCTGTATGTACTACCTAATAAAGGAATCACTAAGATAAATATTAAGAACCCAATGGCAAGAAATGATCAACAGAAATAATAGGCAGATAATGAAAGGAATGGAAACCAGGGCCCCTGAACCTAGCGAGGATGCTAAACCAACTTCCAGATAAAAGGAGTACAGGGCACCACTCTCGGACTGGCCCCAAAGGAGCCTTGTGAAGTCCCTCTCTCCTTCAAGCTCCTGCTTCGATGTGCCTAACTTGAACTTGTGCTGTACATCAAAACCACCTGTGAAAAAATCTGCATCCTGGTCTCCGGCCTCAAAAAATATAATTTCATGGGGCCAGAGCGATAGTACAGCTGGTAGGGCTCTTGCCTTGCATGTGACCTGTGGAAAGCCTCCACAGGACCGTGCTTCGTAAACAACACCTGTTCTTGTTAATTTCACCGTGCTTCGAAAATAACTCCTAATAAGAAAACAGGATGTCCTGTCACGCCCACAAGGTGTAACTAGCCTATCAGCTGCAGACACTTGGGCGTAAACAAGCAGCGAGAGGTATATAAGGAGGGAGGCTGCCTAGCTAGTGGGTTCCCTCCTGGTTCCTCTTCCTTCGTCCTTCATCCATCCTTTGTTTGTCCTCTTTTCCGTTTGCATGAGAAGGTCTCTTAATAAATCGCTGCAAGAAGAATTTCTGGGTTGCATGTTACTTTACAGCTGGCGTCCCTGGGTGGGCCCGAACTACCAACTAAAGGTAAGAATAAGCGTTCGGTGCACCCCACTCTAGAAAGTGAGCGGGAGATCAGGATTTTTGTGTGTGTGTGCTGCGGATTAGAATCCTAGCAGCAATCCCCCACTAAAATGGGACAGATTCTGTGCCTTCCCAAGGTCTTTCGTATTTTCTCCAGCCAGACTGAACAGGGCAAGTCATTTATGGATTTCATTAAGTCTCTCCCGCAGAATAGGAAACCCGGAACTCTACATTTCCAGAGACCAACTCCGGTCCTGCCTTAAAGTGGTTTATGAGATTAACCCATGGTTCCCAGACGAAGGAACTTTAGAAAGCAAGATTTGGAGACAAGTTAGGAAAAATGTCTATAAGGCATCTAAGAAAGGGACTAAGATCCCCCGGGAATTCTGGACTACATGGGAGATTGTTAATTCTATTCTCCTATTTTTGAATAGTGCAATTGATGTGGAGAACATTAGGAATAATACGGCCTCAGCTCCTCTCACACCTAAGTCTCGAAAGGATTTTAATAGTAAAAATATTTCTGAGGCTGGTGAATATTGCTCTACTTCCAGTGCATTAGATGGAAGTGATGTGGGTTATAAGTCTGCTGCCACTTACTCAGATTGTGAGTCCGAGGGCGACTCAGCCAAGCGGCCTCCAGACCGCTCGGGACATGCTCCCAATCGCCCAGTCCAGGCAGAGAAGAAGCAGCATCCATCTCATCGCAGGTTAAGGATGGATTCTCTCAGTCGTTTCAAACAGGCCTGTGTCTCATACGGGCCTACATCTCCGTACTGTAGGGAGTATCTTGCATACTGGAGTAAAAAATCCTACTGGGTGCCTCAAGATTTTCACATGGTTGCTAAGACATGCTTAAGCCGTTCTCAGTACTTGGAATGGAGAATGTGGCTCTATAATGAGGCCAAGGCAAGGCTTCAAGGCCTAGGCCATTCTGGACAAAACTTTTCAGGGATTGAGTTGACTTGTGAGATGTTAACTGGTGAAGGGAAATGGCGCGACCCAGAAAGGCAAGTCACCTTGCCTCATGCTGTTCTTGCTCATGTCCGTGAAATAGCCCTGCGTGCATGGGAGAAGGTTGATGCAGAAGCAGAATTTAAGGGAAGTTTTACAAAGATTTTCCAGAGAGCCTCAGAACCTTATGTAGATTTCATAGGAAGGTTGATGAAAGCCATTGAAATGCAGGTTAAAGATAAGGCAACTCAGGAGCTGTTGACTAAACTATTGGCCTTTGAAAATGCTAAGGAGGATTGCCAGGCCATTCTGGGCCCTATTAAGGAGAAGGAAGACATATTCAGGTATTTGGAAGCATGCAGGAATATTGGCTCTGCTAAACATAAGGTACAGGTCTATGCCTTACAGAGACAAGCTCAGAAAAGATGTTTTAATTGTGGAAAACCAGGCCACTTTCGTAGAGATTGCAATGCACCCCCAAGCCGTTCTACGAGAGCATGTCCTGGGCCCTGTCCCAGGTGTAAGAAGGGAAACCACTGGGCCAGAGACTGCAGAGCCAGACTTGCACCTCCCAGGCCCTGTCCCCGGTGTAAGAGGGGAAATCATTGGGCCAGAGGTTGTCGCTTTAATTTTGGTGTAGTGGGTGACCCCAACTCGGGACACCTGCAAGGGGACCAGCCCCAGGCCCCACAAAATCAGGAGATGTTCCCAGTTTCAGCCCCTTTCCCCAGTGTGGAGTTTCAGAGCTCCAATCAGTATAATCGCTGCAGCCAGGGATGGCGGGAAGCGCAGCCTATTTCCTGCCCAGATACAGTTACTACAACCCCTTTTCAGTATAGAACACTGCGACCTTAAGCCCATCACCTCTGCATTTTTCAGTGGACATACGCAATGTTAAATCAAATACAAAAAGGAGGTATTTTCTCAATTGAATGTAGCGGGAAAACTCCTCATTCAAGGAAAAGGCTATGCTTTTGTTTCAACAGATGATAACCCCGCTAAGAAACTTTGGATCCCTTTACGTCTCATCAGAGGTAGAATTCAACCACCTGATTTGGATCTCAGACCTCCAGTAGACCAAGATGTGCAAACTGGTGCTTGTCCTCAGCCTGATTCCTGTGAGGATATGAGCTGAAGAAGCAGCTTCCTGGGCCATTGCTACAACATGGCCTGCTTTGACGCCTGTGCATAGATTATCCCCTTCCTTACCCATCTTGATAAGACCAGAGTAGAAGTCCCGTCCATTTTATCAAAGAGTGGGCGGGGGTGGGAGTAGTACTGTCCTTGTTGCTTCTCGCTGCTTTGGTTTTTTGCCTGGTGTCTATATAAAATGCAGCAAGAACAACTACTTATAGGGCGTGGTATTTACGGGCATTTGCGGCCCTGGAAGCACAGCAATCCCTGCAGCTTTGGCTTGCAACTATGAAACAATAGTCTCGCTTTGAACACTCAGGTCTAGCTGGATGTAGCAAAGGTATTATGCAGCTGAGAGCCCTTAACTGCAGGGGACCTCCTGTGGTTGAGGAGTTTGAAAGGGTGCATTATACCCCACCTGACCCTTGGACCAACCTAAGACAGGGACCTACAAGCGAGAGGGCTCCCAATGACGGGTAAGGCCAAGGGGGCCAAGGTCGCTACGCAGACTTGCTGTTCTAAAACAAAAAGGGGGAACTGTGGAGAGCCTCCACAGGACCGTGCTTCGTAAACAACACCTGTTCTTGTTAATTTCACCGTGCTTCGAAAATAACTCCTAATAAGAAAACAGGATGTCCTGTCACGCCCACAAGGTGTAACTAGCCTATCAGCTGCAGACACTTGGGCGTAAACAAGCAGCGAGAGGTATATAAGGAGGGAGGCTGCCTAGCTAGTGGGTTCCCCCCTGGTTCCTCTTCCTTCGTCCATCCTTCGTTCGTCCTCTTTTCCGTTTGCATGAGAAGGTCTCTTAATAAATCGCTGCAAGAAGAATTTCTGGGTTGCGTGTTACTTTACAGTGACCAACCCAGGTTCAATCCCCGGCATCACACATGGTGCCCCAAATATTCCTGAGTCCAGCAAAGTCAGGAGTAAGGCCTGAGCACTAACAGGTGTGACCCCCAAACCCCAAAAAGCAAGAAAAGAATACCATTTCAGTAGATTTGGGTAGGGCCAAGAATCCTCACTGTACCCTCCAGGACCAAGGATAAATAAAGTTCTTGGCTTTTGACAAGATAGGAGTCTATTGCAGAGAAAATCCACATGCACATTCAAAGACATACACACAAAGTTGTGAATGACACGATATGTCTTAGGTCAAAATCAGAAATTACCCAAGTATTCAAAGCAGGGATTGCTTACGACCTTTCACTGGTCTTGTTAGAAAGGAGAGATGGAACTTACCATGTGTGAGAAGTTTGAATCCACTGCACAGACCAGACTGGAATCCTTATACCAAGTTGAGGGTCACTTTTCGATATGAAGCCAGAGGATCTTCAAGCCGTAACTTGACCTCCCTGGAGCCACCACGTGTTTCTCTCCTGTTCCTCTCTTATTCTTCCTCCTCAGAAATGCTGCAAGGAGCTGTAAGGAATGATGAAATCATGCAATGTGCTGCAACATGGATGCAACTGGAAGATATATTAAATTGAGAAAGTCAGAAGGAGGATGAACACAGGATGATATCACTTATATATGATATTTAAAGTAAATGGAGGGCGGTAGCGATAGCACATCGGGTAGGACGTTTGCCTTGCACGCAGCCAACCCGGGTTCGATTCCCAGCATCCCATATGGTCCCTCGAGCACCGCTAGGAGTGATTCCTGAGTGCAGAGCCAGGAGTAACCCCTGAGCATCGCTGGGTGTGACCCAAAAAGCAAAAAATAAAAATAAAAATGTCACTGTCATCCCGCTGCTCATCGATTTGCTTGAGCGGGCACCAGTAACATCTCCATTGTGAGACTTGTTCTTACTGTTTTTGGCATATCGAATATGCCACGGGGAGCTTGCCAGGCTTTGCCGTGCAAAATGAGATACTCTCGATAGCTTGCCAGGCTTTCTGAGAGGGGTGGAGGGATCAAACCTGGGTCAGCCACGTGCAAGGCAAATGCCCTACCGCTGTGCTATCACTCCAGCCCAGAATCCTTCGATAGCTCAGTTGGTATAGCAGAGGACTGTAGGTGTGTGATTAATAGTCATCCTTAGGTCACTGGTTCGAATCCGACTTGAAGGACGATGGCTTTTGAAAACAGTATCTGTACCTATTAGGTTAAAAATCCATTATGTATAACTCAGATATTTTCACCAAAGAATGGGTCGGCATTTCTAAAAACAAAAATCACTTGTATCATTTGTCATTCCGTTGATCTTTGATTTGCTCAAGCAGGCGCCAGTAACGTCTCCATTTGTCCCTGTCTCGTGCTAGTGTAGCCCAATGATATCTGCTCACTCCAGGAACAGGAAGAGCCTCACACCGTTCATTCAGGGTTTTGATGAAGAAGTCTGACCATCTCGTTGTTGGGCGGCCACGTGGTCTTTTGACGTCCCGTGGAATCCAGTCGGTAACAGCTCTAGTCCAGCGGTCATCTCTGAATCGCATTACATTTTGATGTCTTGGCAAATGAGACAGCATCCCTGATTCTTGACCATCGACAGGAGTCAGAACTCCGGATTCCTTCTCTCACTTGAGTGAAATGTGATAATCCAAGCATAGCTCTTTCGATTCCTCTTTGGGATACCTGAATAGCGTTCTCATCCTATTTTCGTAGGGAGGGCCCAGGTCTCTGAGGCGTATGTTAGTGCAGGAAGAACAGTGGAATCGAAAAGATTCATTTATTTAACGAAAGCACAGTGGTAGGGCGTTCGCCTTTCATGCGGCCGACCCGTGTTCGATTCCTCCGCCCCTCTCAGAGAGCCCAGCAAGCTACCAAGAGTATCTAGCCTGTACGGCAGAGCCTGGCAAGCTACCCGTGGCGTAATGGATATGCCAAAGACAGTAACAATAAGTCTCACAATGAGAGACGTTACTGGTGCCCGCTCAAACAAATCGATGAGCAACGGGATCACAGTGACAGACATAAATTAAATGGATGAGGAAATGCAATGGTTTAAAGCTGGGAGTGCCTAGATCACCTTAGGCCCCAGAACTTAGGGAGGAGAAGGAAAGAAACAGCGAAGGGGAGGGAAGAGATAGATGAGAAGCAATGGGGGCAAGGGCCAGGGGGACTCAGCTACATAGGTGGTGTCAAGGAACAATAGAGTTAAATATTCAAACTACAGAGTCAACAACACAGAACCTAAAGACCCAAATTTTAGTAGCCAGATTTAAAAGACGCTTATGGAGATGGCAGACTGTGGCTGGGGTGGGTGGGGGAGCTTTAGGAGAGGAATCTGGGAACACTGGTGAAGGGAAGTTGACACTGGTGGCAGGATTGGGGATGGAACAATGTATGTCAAAAAGTCAGCTATGAACAACATTATGATTCATGGTGCTTTATCAAAAAGAAAAATGAAAGAAAGAAAAGAAAGAAAGAAAGAAGGAAAGAAAGAAAGAAAGAAAGAAAGAAAGAAAGAAAGAAAGAAAGAAAGAAAGAAAGAAAGAAAGAAAGAAAGAGAAAGAAAGAAAGAAAGGAAGGAAGGAAGAAGGAAGGTAAAGAGGGAAGGAAGAAATGGAAGGAAGGAAGGAAGGAAGGAAGGAAGGAAGGAAGGAAGGAAGGAAGGAAGGAAGGAAGGAAGGAAGGAAGGAAGGAAGGAGATAGAGAGAATGAAGGAAAGAAAGAAAAAGAAACTCTGCTAGTGCAACTTTGTAACTTGATCCTCAGTCCTGGTACCAGTTACGTCACCACCAAGACCAACATGAGCAAGCCAGTGCCAAGGAGGAATGATCAAGTGACAATAAGGCACAGAATTATGTCAAAGAATCTGAGTAGCAGCAGACAGAATTCAATTTCAAGGCCAGTAGCCAATCCTTCCAGTGCTCATATAAGGCTCTTTCTGGGGTGGTCCTGTAGGTTGGGAGGTAAACTTTCTTCTCACCTCTGCCCTCTCCCTTCTGCCAGCTACAATGGAAAGGTATGGACAGAGCTTGGGTGCCTTCCGTGTTTTAAAGTATTATATTTACATGTAATTAATTGGCCATTCTTTGGCATGGTGCACCACTCCTCACATTCTAAAGTCCATAATGAGACAAGAGGCAGTAATAAAGGCATGAAGCAAATGATGGTGGGGCCGAGGTGTGGGAATAAGGTTGGTCCTTTTACACGGTGATGTTCAGGTACAATTCCAAGGCATGGATTTCTCAGCCCCATGTCAGTGGTCTCCATTTTCAATATCAAATGTGTTGAAGGGACCCTAATATACAACACAGTTTTGTTTTCAAAGGCCAGTGTGGGGACTGGGAAGAGAGCTTAAAGGACTGCAGTACAGGCTTCGTATGTGAGAGGCCCGGGTTCAATTCCCACACCCTCCCACGCACTGCCTGGAGTGACTCCTCTAAACAAAACCAAGCCAGGTGTGTTCTAGGAGCCTCGCCCCACTGACCCCTCCCTGCATCCCTCCCCATCGTCAGCATCATCTCACCGTATCCTTACCGTCCTCCTTGGCATCTTCAGCACCACCAGCAGCATACCCAGAGCGGTGGTGTGGCAGGAAGTGGTGCCCCCCCCCACAACCCTGGTTTCCAGAATGCGAACAACTTCTCAAGATGGCTAGGAAAACAAGTGGGCGTCCAGGCTCTGAACTTCCCCCAGGCAGAGATGCTGGCAGGAGCCAGGCCAGGTTCTCTGATTGAAAGTGGGGTTGGGAGAAGGAGGGAGGAGACACGCAGTCATATCTTCACAGGCATTCTCGACCCCCGCGGTAACCCAGGTTACCCCATAGGAGAAAGGTGCCTGGGGCTACTGGGGGGAATCCCTGAGGCAAAGGCCAGGGCCTCCGTTGCTCCTGTGCATTTCTCATTGCTCTTGGCCATTTCTCACCTGGGTCGCTTGAGGGCTGCAGGGTTTATTTTGTCCCAGAATTTGGCCCATGTATAAAAGCCTCCTGGCTGGGCCTCCTCAAAGCTGAGATTGTATATTGGAGTCTGGGTCTGCCAAATCCCTGATCGGTAGGAAAAGGTATGCACAGAGCTGGGGTGCCCTTCCCTGGCCCCAGTCACCAAGCCACCTCCATAGGTCCTGCTCGCTGCCTTTGTTTGATTGGTTGGCTTATTTGGGAGCCATACCTAGCGGTGCTCAGGGCTTAGCCCTGGCCCTGCTTTCAGAAATCACTCCTGGCAGGGCTTAGGGGGACGGACACAGGGTTGGCCTTAGCCCCTGCGCCACCTCTCCAGCCTCTTTCTCTCCCCCGCATTGGCCTGCCTTCCTTCTCTTCCCCTCCCCCCCGGCTTTGCAGCTGCAGGTGGACACAGTCCCACTGGGAAACCCAGAGTCGCGCCATGGCCACTATTGCCTGCAAATCAAGACCTTCTGGTCCTTGAAGAGGCCAGGCATGGGGCACAGAGGATCCCGGGAAACGCTGCAGCCCCATGACCATTCGTGGGGCATTTTGCCTTTGCAGTGGAGAAGTCTATCTCCACATACACGGCGTACCCCCGCCCGGACAGACAGCCTCAAAGGAGGGAACATGTGGTCCTTTGAAAGTGCCACACGGGGCCCTGGCTGCCCAGGGCCCGTCTTGGGGAACAAAGGGCCCAGGGTTGGCACACTCGCCACCCGTGCCTGCGGGCCACAGTGGGAGGGCTTGGCAAGCATGAGCTGGGTCTCAAGGTGATGTCCAGCCGCCCCTCAGAGGAAGCAGGCCGAGGGCTACCAACAGACAGAGGAACACACCGAACGGGCCCCTCTGCAGCTGTGGGGTGAGGCGTGTGAGGGAAAGGAAACGGGTGCTGCTTTGTGACTCGGGGAGGAACCGTGAATGTGGGCAGCTGAGGGAAGGGAGAGCACTTGACTTGTGTGGGGGGGCCCGGGCTTCCCTTCCCACGACTCATAGGATAGAGGGTTGGGGGAGGTCGCCTGGAAGTCCAGCGCAGGCTAATCCGATTGCTTCTCAGCCTTCCAACTAGGAGCAAGGATACTATCTGTTCCTGCCAGAACAGACGAATCTGTAGAGCTGGAAAGTAGACTTGTGGTTGCCAGGGGCTGAGCCACAGAGTGCCGGGAGAGGACAGCTAAAGGGTACAGGGTGTTTCTGCCAGTGTCCTCGGCTGGAAAGCGCCACTGCTCTGCGGAACCCTGAAGAGACTCCAAATCACTGGACGAGGTTCCTTTTTTTTTTCTTTTTGGGTCACACCGGCATTGTTCAGGGGTTACTCCTGGCTCTGCACTCAGGAATTACTCCTGACGTGGCTCAGAGGACCATATGGGATGCTGGGAATCGAACTCAGGTTGGCCGCATGCAAGGCAAACGCCCTACCCGCTGTGCTATCGCTTCAGTCCCTGGACGGGGCGCTTTTAAATGGACCAAAAATATGGCAAATGAAGGCTAGCTCAGAAGCGTATAAATTTTTGTGTTTTATTGTTGGGGGTCCTTACAAGGAGTGGACATGAGGCCTAGGGGCCATTCTTTGTGGCACTTGGCCAACTGAGTCCGACACTTCAGTGCCAGGGCCCAAGAACGTGGAGCTGCTTGTGCCCATCCCAGGGGTTTGTGGAGTGATGTCTCACTCGTTTCAACGGCATCGCATCCCAGGGCTCATGGTTTCACTCTCTCTCTCTCTCTCTCTATCTATCTATCTCTGTCTATCTCTCTCCTCTCTCCTCTCTCCTTCCTCCTCCTCCTCCTTCTCCTCCTCCCTCTCCCTCTCCTTCTCCCACAATGCCTGCCACCAAGGTCTCAGTGCCCTCTCACTGCCAAAGAGACCCCTTTATCCATTCCTCCCAACACCCCCCTTCCCTCCATTTATCCTTGTGTTTTCCACCAAGCCCAGGAGTTGGTTTTGCTGTTTTCACTCTTTCATTTGCTGGAGTTTCTCAGATTCCACACAGGAATGAAGCCATCCTGTATTTGTCTTTCACTTCCTAAATTCTTTCTTTCGCAGCATCATCTCCAGACCTATCCATGTTGTCCCAAAGGCTACAATTTCATCTTTTTTCATGCAGAGTAGTACTCTGTTGAGTATCTGTGCTGTGGTTTTTAAATCCAGTCATGCATACCTGAGCACTTGGATATTTAATGAGATGCAACTGTTATGCCACTCCAAATATACTGTGCAGATTGTCCTTTCACAGGGGATCAAGTAGGAAATGGAAACACAGACACAAGGAGGCTTGAAGCTCAGTGGTCAGTACTGAAGTTGATTCACTCTCAGTCCTAGACCACCCCAACATCTCCTCAGAAGCAGTTAACACAAACTCCAGGCACTTGTTTCCTCACTTTTTTTTCAGTTTTGGGCCACAGTGGAAGCGTTCAGGGCTTCCTCCTGCCTCTGTGCTCAGGAATCACTGCTGAAGGGGATTGGGGAGGGCATATGTGGTACTGAAAGTCAATGCTGAGTCAGCCGCGTGCAAGACAAGTGCCCTACTTGCCATGCTCTTTCTTTGGCCCCTTTTCCCACTTCTATGCATAGCCTGTTTGAGTTCCAAGGGCACATGAGTGGGACGTGGCCTCAGGCTGGAGGGACAGAGCCCCAAAGAGTGAGTGGATGGAGTACAGACCAAGGACAGCACATGTCATCCTGTGCTTTGTAACCTCTTACTGGGGGTGGAGACCACTCTGGCAGTGCTTAGACACCCTGTGGTGTTGGGGATCGAACCTGGGTCGCCAGCATGTGCTGTAGCCCTTTAAACTTTCTCGCCAGCCCTAGAAACCCTTCTATATCTTTTCTGGCTTCAGGACCAAGATACCTCATGCAAAAGGCCATGTTGAGTCTGACCTGGGCCTCAAGCCAGGCTTAGCAGGGGTCAGGAGACAGGTGTCCCTGAGGGAAGCTGGGGGCTACCACCCATCTCCTTGGCTACATGCCTGCTGCCTGGTGACAGTGGCTGGCCGTCTGCAGGGGGAGATGAGAAGGGAATTCGGAAATGAATTGTTCTGCTTCCTTTCAGAACTGCGCTATAGCCCAGCGCCCTGGAAAGCAGTGCCTGTCAGTGACAGGACTCCCCACGGGCACTACATTTCCCAGATGTACAGTGGGTGACGCCACTTAGGTTTTGAGCGTCCCTGCTGGGCTGCTCTCAGAATATACCTCCATTACCCATCTGCCTAGGGAGGCAGCAGGTCATGCGCAGAGCTAAAATCACGTCTCTTGGGCCAGAATGACAGTACAGTGGGCAAGGTGCTTGCCTCTCGCACAGCCAACTCAGGTTCAATCCCCAGCACCACAAACTCCACCGGTGATCCCTGAGCACAGAGACTGTGTAAACCCTGTGCACTGCTGGGTGTGGCCCAAATACCGAACCAAAACAAAGAACCAAGATGAGACCAGAATGAAAACTGAGGCCCCCGAAACAGGACAAGCAAGATCCTTTGCCCCTAGCTCGGCCTGGGGAGAATCCAGGGGACAGTAAGTGGATGAAGTAGTTCCTGATTTCTAACTCATGTTGGGGAAGACCAGGTATAAGCACTGTGGCCTCAGGTCAGCAGAGCAGGGAGTCACAGTCCCTGTGACAGGACTGAGGAGTCCCTCATCCGCACACTGGCACTTCCTGAGAAACTGGCCGTCATTGTCAGTTGTGGGGTGCCAGACTGGGCAAGATGTTAGGGAGAGAGCCGGCCCCCTTACCCCTTATGTGGGGGTCTCAGTAGGATATTATCTTTGGGATGGAGGATGCAACCTCGGGTAAGCAGAAGGAAAAGGGCCAAGGGGCCGAAGAGGTAGTGCAGTGGGCAGGGAGCTTGCCTTGCTCACAGCTGTTCTGCTTTGGACTCCCAGCACCACACAGGGTTTCCTGAGTCTGCCAGCAGTGACCCCTTAGCATAGACCAGGAGTGAGTCCTGAGCACCACTGGGTGTGACCCATTTCCTCCCCCACACTCCTAAAAAATAGGTGCTTCTTGGTCACCTGTGGCATCTTCTGCATCCTTATCTCTCTCGGGATCTAGCTCGCCTCATACCATATGACCAGTCTGAGCCGGCCAGGCCCCCGCCTCTCTGCTCCATGCCTGCTCATTTCAAACAGGCCTCTCTGTTTCCATAGCAGCTCCTC